>NC_073241.2:70302500-70926250 GCF_029281585.2 Gorilla gorilla gorilla
CCTTGAGTTGATTTTTTGTATAAGATGAGAGATGAGGATCCAGTTTTATTTTCCTACATGTGGCTTGCCAATTATCCCAGTACCATTTGTTGACTAGGGTGACCTTCCCCTACTTGATGTTTTTGTTTGCTTTGTCATTGTAAACATTGCATAAGGTAGTTGAAATAAGTGAATTCCTTAGATCCAGGTTCTGTTGTTTTTTTGTTTAACTTCTCTCAAAGTCTTGTATAACATTTTTATTGTTAAATGGAAGGAGATGTGAGTTACAGGATAACATAGATACATAGATTCACAGTTGGTAGAGAAATTACTCTGACAGCCTTTTCCACTTAAAATGTCATATAACAGTTCTTCCTCAACTTAAAATAGTCCTCTATGTGGTGTTTCCACAATTCTGCCTTTGACTTTGCAAAACTCAGGGATTCATCAGATTTAAATGATATTATCAAAAGTATGTTTATCAAAATTATCATACAAAACTTAGAAAATAAATAATACAATAGCTGAATTTAGATTTAAAATCATCCTCATAACTGAAACGATACTTCATCATCAATAGCATTAAAAAAACTGGGAAAATGTTATAGTTTTGAATTTAGTTCCAAAAAGATTAATTTAATGAGTTTGGGATCAAGAAAGCTTGCCTTAAAATCCTCTATGTGAAATGAATAGAAAGCCATAATGTAGTACAAATGGAATTAGACTTCATTAATGTATGGATTTTGTTGACATAATGGACATAGTTCTGCCGCATTTTACATAGGTCAAATCACTTCTGAAGCTCAGGCTTCACTAAAGGTTCTTCATTTTTAGGGAAGCATTGGCAAAATGGGGGTTGAGGTTAAAGGAAGCTCCTCGATATTGCAAAGGGTCTAGAAATTGTATTGCTCTAAGAACTATCAAAGAAACTAGCTATATTTTGCCTTAAGACAAAAATAAGGATTGTTAATGTTAAAAACAGTGAGAAATGGAAATGCAACAGATTTTATCTCTTCTCTTACAAATGACTCAAATTAACCATTGCAAGGGAGTTACAGGGCTTCTGGTTTTGATTCAAATGAGAAAGTTTTCTACAATTGAAGAACGTGTCTCTTTGTATCGTACAACATAGAACTCCTCTTACTAAAATATTCCAGCAAAGATAGATATTTATGAGGAAATAGGTTATGAGAAAATTTTGAATGAGAGGTTGTATAGAAAGACTCCAATGGCCCTTCTTAATTAAAAATTACATGCTCATACCCAAGGATTGAACATACAGTGCATGACTATTGTCTACAGGTACTGAGGAGGCACCTCAGATACAAAAAAAAGAAAAAAAGGAAAATTGGCTTCTGTCCCCAATATTTTTGTTACGCTTTTAATGTACTCTTTCCAACACATTGTGATAAACTGTTTTTAAACAAAACTATCTATAGTTTAAGTAATTAATTTTAGATAATTATTCATCAACTAAACCATTTATACATGTGTAAGAATTGCATTGAGACTTACTGCACTCTTTTTTTGTAAAAATTGACCTCTATCATCATTCATGAATTTATTAAAATGTTTAAAATAGTGTAATAAACTCCTTGATTATCATTAGTACCATCTACATAAATAGTAATAACTGTACACATACAATACATTGCCCACACATAGCCAAAAATATGATTGAAAATATTGACTATTACAAATACATACTTAGGTCTATCCTTTTAGTTAGTTGGTTTATCACTCTAAAAATAATCACATTGGCATTTTTTTGTTGATGTGGCCTTTTTTCCTCTCTGGGGAAAATACCAAAGAAACACAAAAGGAGTAGTAGCAAACCTCTATGACCTGGCATCAGAAGCTTGGGGATAAATTTGAAATCTACGGAGCACAATCTTAAATATTCAAACTACTCTAATATAAGTGTCTTGCTGAGTTTTCAGAAGTGTTGTAGACTATCAATGGCTGCTGTTTGTAAAAGAATAAAAAAGAACTATTCTTGGCTTTTGTAAGCCCTGGATGCTTACTTAAAAATGCATTGGTGTTTGCTAGGTGTCTGGGAATAGTCATCCCGTTTTTTCATGGGGATTGAGTGACAGCTCTGTGTAGGACAGGAAACCCACTTTTTGATTATCAGAAGATGCACATTGATGTCCTAGCTTCACCATTTATTGTTTTCAGGCTTTGAAAAAGTCTTTCTGTAAACCTATGTTTTCTCATCTGAAATCTCAGAATAGCTTTTCTTCTCAACTTATCATCCAAAATTGTTTTGAGGATCAAAAAAGGTGTTTTATATTTTTTTTGTTTTGTCTGTTTTGGCTTGTTTAAAGTGAGAACGAAGTAAGGGATTATAACCATCAATGCACATATGCTTTGCTTTACAATATCTTAGGTTCATTTGTATGTCTCTTAGTATCTTAAAGATACAATGTCAGACTTACAATGGCTTAGAAATTGCTTATTTTCAAGAACTGGAAAAAGGCATAACCCTTAAGAGTTCACAAGAAAATATAAAGAAGATGAGACAGAAAAGAGGATAGCTGAGTTCTTCCGACTGCTGGAGAAAAACTGCCTTGTGTTTGAACTATGTGAAGGTGGTAAAGTACTATCTGCAAAGAGAAATCTCAGCTTGATGCCTAAGATATTAGCTTCAGTTGATTAAGGAGATAAAACCTTGTTCCAAATTGACAAACTTTCAAACCTCATCCTGAGACTTTTCTAATCAACCCAACAACCTCTTGTCCTTAAATAGCTTTATTTCTAGAGTTTAATAGTCACTTGGGGTAAAATTATCTGGGCAGGAGCAGAAGCTATGGTAACTTTGTCTAGCCCAGATTAAATAAAGCCTAATGTATACTTTACAAAAACAAATAACAGAAAAGGTGAGAGGGGAATCAATAACCCACAATCCTTCCCTCTAAATGTTTTTAAGTACTGACTTTAGCAGGTTTTATTTTTATTAAATTGGTATTTGTAAAGGGGGTTTCATGAAAACCTCCAGCCTTAAGGATGCCCATTAAAAGCTGTGTTAACTTTTTAACCTAACTTTGTTAAGAACAGATATTGACTGTAAAATAATTCTGGCTACTCTGTCATGTTTCAGTGAAGAAGTTCTCTCATTTTCTTATGTTTCAGATCCATCTTTACTCAACTGTATTCTACCCTTGGCAAGATGACCTTGAATAGAGTGAAAAAAAGAGCACCATATTTTTACTAGCAAAACTGAGAGTAAAAATTCTTTAATTTTGGAAGAACAGCCTTCACTGATAATAAATTTAACTCAAGCTGTTGTTCTCCCTAACAATTACTGGATTGTCTATAAACTAGTATGGGCACATTTGTGAGTTTCAGGCTCATGTCATTGTGGGTATGCATTGAGACCTTGTCAAAGACCTCTTCAACATGAGATAGAAGCACCGACAAATTTAAGGACAACCGATGTTTTTATAGTTCCATTGAACTCTGATGTTTATCATGGTGGCTTTTTTTGAAAATAATAAAATATAGCCAGGCATGGCTTGAAATGAGTGAGCCATTGACAGTAGAATTAAATTCTTTTCACCACAGGTGTTTTATTACCATTATCTTTAACAGCATCATCATCATCATTATCATCAGAATGATCAAGTTCCTACTACATACTGATCCTGAAACTGGTGGAGATAGAAAGAAAAATAAATCTCATCTTCTGTTTCTGAAAGGTCTATAATTCATTCTGATGAGATTGCACATATGCATAGAAGATTTAGTAATAATTCTATATAGAATGTTACCAAGCAAAATGTACAAAAATTAAAAGGAGAAAGACTATTGGAAGCTAAAGCTAGCAATGAGGAAGCCTATATTCACTAGTTTGTTCATCCATTCAACAATATTTATTACTTTATTACTTAACATAAATTTGGCTGAAATTAATTAAAAACCTATGATTGAATATAATAATATATTTTTGTTGTTATTGTTGTTATTCTCCCATTATAATAACCGGTCATGAGTCTAGCGTACCATCAGGGACTCAGATTCTTTCTGTAGTTCTGTCATTGCATACTTGATTGATTCCATGATTTCTTCCTCTTGTTTACCAGATATTTCTGTAGCTGTAGGTGGTACATCTGCACTAAAGGCAGAAGAGGTAGGAAGTGATATGAAATAGCAGACCTTCAAAATTTCTATCCAAGTAATAAATTTTTAAAAAAGTAGTACGGGAGAATAAACTAAGGAAGAAAGGAGTGGTCAGAAAAGGCAAAAGAGAAGATAAGGAAGTTAGATATTAATAAATGAAGACAGTCGAAAGATTATTTCAGGCAGGTGGGGAGGTATATGCAATAGATTAAACGGAGAAAGATGATGTGTTTTGGATAAAAAATAGCAGCTCAACAGGAGTGTTTATTATTTAGAATATCGATTAGCTAAAATTGTTTACATTTTCCACTTTTAAAAAGTGGCACATCTGTGGTCTCAATAGCCAGTTGAAAAATGTTGGCAAAGATGAAAATAAAATTAGATGCCAATTGTGAAAATGAGTCACACCCAAGCAGTTTCTAGAATTTGATTTAAGGACAGAGTCAGGGGCAGCAAGCAAGAATGGAGGCAGCACTTAAAAACACATAAGTTTAAAGATTCAAAGTCAATAATGGAATTAGGATCTGTACTTACTAATAAGAAATACTAAAGCCTCAGGTCAGGCAAAGACACGAGGATGAAGGGTTTGTAAGAAAACTGACTAACAGAAGATAGACTTACTGGTAATGCACTATGATATGGACAGTTTATAATATCACCTACAGAATTTTATCAGCAAAACAGAGTCCTCCAGATTTTTAAAAATCTGAGGCCAGACAATATATGTTTGATCTAGATTTATTTTCAAATAAATCTAATTATTCTCCACCCTGTACCTTATCTTATTTTGGACAAAACTTCTTGGCTCACTTCATGCATTACATTTATAGAATCTGCTAGAAATTCTGCCATATAAGAATATATATTAAGGGCTGTGTAAAATCTGTTCTACTCAACCATATCTAATAATTCACTAGGGCCTACTATTGCTTTTCTCTGTTCTTTAGAGATGCACTGACTTTTCATACAATCATTTATTGCAATCTGCTAGAAATTGAGGGTGATAAAAATATGTATTAATTTTGTTCAGTGGGCTCAGATGTTTTCCTTAGTCATCCCAGTTCTTTTCTGGCTCCAAAAGACACACACAAAAAACTCATTCCTACTCCTGCAGTACAAGCAGGCCATTTTTCATTATTCACTCAATGCTTTAGACTACTTAACTATAAGTTCACTGCAAGTCAACCTATGGACTTTAGAAGAAAAATACTAAATTACCTCCACAAAACACTTCTCCATAACTTATCAGAATGTCCTCTATGTTGGTTTGTCAGCTTCTGAGTTTCAAAATTGCCAGTAAGCTCCATTTTATACTGACATAACCAATGGAGGTTAAAATTTTGTTTCTCGTGTAGAAATGATCTTCAAGATTTAAAAAAAAAAAATCATGTGAATTTCTCCTTTATTCTAGAACTCCATCAGTTTTATGACTGTAATTGTATTTCTGTTCATTATAGCAGCCGAAGTTTATTTGTTGATTTTGTTTCAGTGTGGTTCCAGACATTCGAACTACGTGATGCATGCACAAGCTTCAGTAGCCGATTTGATCAAGTGGAAGAAAGGGTATCAGTGATTGAAGATCAAACAAATGAAATGAAGTGAGAAGAGAAGTTTAGAGAAAAAAGAGTAAAAAGAAACAAACAAAGCCTCCAAGAAATATGGGAATCTGTGAAAAGACCAACTATGTCTGATTGGTGTGTCTGAAAGTGATGGGGAGAATGGAACCAAGTTGGAAAACACTTTGCAGGATATTATCCAGGAGAACCTCCCCAACCTAGCAAGGCAAGCCAACATTCAAATTCAGGAAATACAGAGAATGTCACAAAGATACTCCTCGAGAAGAGCAACTCCAAGACACGTAATTGCCAGATTCATCAAAGTTGAAATGAAGGAAAAAATGTTAAGGGCAGCCAGAGAGAAAGGTCAGGTTACCCACAAAGGGAAGCCCTTCAGAATAACAGCAGATCTCTTGGCAGAAACTCTACAAGCCAAAAGAGAGTGGGGGCCAATATTCAACATTCTTGAAGAAAAGAATTTTCAACCCAGAATTTCATATACAGCCAAACTGAGTTTCATAAGTGAAGGAGAAATAAAATCCTTTACAGACAAACAAATGCTGAGAGATTTTGTCACCACCAGGCATGCATTATAAGAGCTCCTGAAGGAAGCACTAAACATGGAAAGGAACAACTGGTACCAGCCACTGCAAAAACATGCCAAATTGTAAAGACCATCAATGCTAAGAAGAAACTGCATCAACTAACAAGCAAAATAACCAGCTAACATCATAATGACAGGATCAAATTCATACATGACAATATTAGCCTTAAATGTAAATGGGCTAAATGCTCCAATTAAAAGACAAAGACTGGCAAATTGGATAAAGAATCAAGACTCATCAGTGTGCTGTATTCAGGAGCCCCATCTCATGTGCAGAGACACACATAGGCTCAAAATAAAGGGATGGAGGAAGATCTACCAAGCAAATGGAAAACTAAAAAAAAAAAGCAGGGGTTGCAATCCTAGTCTCTGATAAAACAGACTTTGAAACAACAAAGATCAAAAGAGACAAAGAAGGCCATTACATAATGGTAAAGGGATCAATTCTACAAGAAGAGCTAACTACCCTAAATATATATGCACCCAATACAGGAGCACTCAGATTCATAAAGCAAGCCCTTAGAGACCTGCAAAGAGACTTAGACTCCCACACAATAATAATGGGAGACTTTAACACCCCACTGTCAACAATAGACAGATCAACAAGACAGAAAGTTAAGAAGGATATCCAGGAATTGAACTCAGCTCTGCACCAAGCAGACCTAATAGACATCCACAGAACTCTCCACCCCAAATCAACAGAATGTACATTCTTCTCAGAACCACATTGCACTTACTCCAAAACTGACCACATAGTTGGAAGTAAAGCACTCCTCAGCAAATGTAAAAGAACAGAAATTTTACAAACTGTCTCTCAGACCACAGTGCAATCAAACTAGAACTCAGGTTTAAGAAACTCACTCAAAACCACTCGACTACATGGAAACTGAACAACCTGCTCCTGAATGACTACTGGGTACCTAACGAAATGAAGGCAGAAATAAAGATGTTATTTGAAACCAATTAGAACAAAGACACAACATACCAGAATCTCTGGGACACATTTAAAGCAGTGTGTAGAGGGAAATTTATAGCACTAAATGCCCACAAAAGAAAGCAGGAAAGATCTAAAATTGACACCCTAACATCACAATTCAAAGAACTAGAGAAGCAAGAGCAAACACATTCAAAAGCTAGCAGAAGGCAAGAAATAACTAAGATCAGAGCATAACTGAAGGAGATAAAGACAAAAAAACCCTTAAAAAAAATCTAGGAATCCGTGAGCTTTTTTTTTGAAAAGATCAACAAAATTGATAGACCACTAGTAAGACCAATAAAGAAGAAAAGAGAGAAGAATCAAACAGATGCAATAAAAAATGATAAAGGGGATATCACCACAGATCCCACAGAAATACAAACTACTATCAGAGAATACTATAAACACCTCTACACATATCAACTAGAAAATCTAGAAGAAATGGATAAATTCCTGGATACCACACCCTCCCAAGACTAAACTAGGAAGAAGTTGAATCCCTGAATAGACCAATAACAGGCTCTGAAATCAAGGAAATAATTAATAGCCTACCAATGAAAAAAGGCCAGGACCAGATGGATTCACATACGAATTCTACCAGAGGTACAAAGAGGAGCTGGTACCATTCCTTCTGAAACTGTTCCAATCAATAGAAAAAGAGGGAATCCTCCCTAACTCATTTTATGAGGCCAGCATCATCCTGATACCAAAGCCTGGCAGAGACACAACCAAAAAAGAGAATTTTAGACCAATATTCCTGATGAACACCAATGCAAATATCCTCAATAAAATACTAGCAAACCTAATCCAGCAGTACATCAAAAAGCTTATCCACCATGATCAAGTTGGCTTCATCCCTGGGATGCAAGGCTGGTTCAACATACGCAAATCAATAAATGTAATCCAGCATATAAACAGAACCAAAGACAAAAAACACATGATTATCTCAATAGATGGAGAAAAGGTCTTCGACAAAATTCAACAGCCCTTCATGCTAAAACCTCTCAATAAACTAGGTATTGATGGGACATATCTCAAAATAATAAGAGCCATTTATGACAAACCCACAGCCAATATCATACTGAATGGGCAAAAACTGGAAGCATTCCCTTTGAAAACTGGCATAAGACAGGAATGCTCTCTCTCACCACTCCTATTCAACGTAGTGTTGGAAGTTCTGGCCAGGGCAATCAGGCAGGAGAAATAAATAAAAGTATTCAATTAGGAAAAGAGGAAGTCAAATTGTCCCTGTTTGCAGATGACATGATGGTATATTTAGAAAACCCCATCGTCTCAGCCCAAAATCTCCTTAAGCTGAAAAGCAACTTCAGCAAAGTCTCAGGATGCAAAATCAATGTGCAAAAATCACAAGCATTCCTATACACCAATAACAGACAAACAGAGGGCCAAATCATGAGTGAACTCCCATTCACAATTGCTTCAAAGAGAATAAGATACCTAGGAATCCAACTTACAAGGGGTGTGAAGGACCTCTTCAAGGAGAAGAACTACAAACCACTGCTCAACGAAATAAAACAGGATACAAACAAATGGAAGAACATTCCATGTTCATGGGTAGGAAGAATCAATATCGTGAAAATGGCCATACTGCCCAAGGTAATTTATAGATTCAATGCCATCTCCATCAAGCTACCAATGTCTTTCTTCACAGAATTGGAAAAAAACTACTTTAAAGTTCATATGGAACCAAAAAAGAGCCCACATTGCCAAGACAATCCTAAGCCAAAAGAACAAAGCTGGAGACAAAAATTAGATATCTTTCTGGAAATTAGCCTCTTTCACATGATAAACTGGGAAGAAATGTTTGTACAAAGAACTAGATGAAAGTTAAATATAAGAGCATCCTCCATTCCAGCTCTAGAAAATTGGGGATTAGCCATAGTTGATTTCATCTAACATTTACTGAAGGCCAACTCTGAGATTAGAATTTCTAATAAATCTAATTTGGGTTACAAAGAAAGATATTTGGAGAGGGTTTATAAGCACATCCTGCATTCTGTAAGAGATTCATATTTACATCTGAGCTCCCTTATCATTATTGCATTTGTTATCATTTTGGGGAGGGAGGAAGATGTTTAGTTTTTTAACTTCAGAACAGAAATCCTGAGAGCTAGAATTCCTTTTCATATTACAATGTGACAACACTGGGAGACTTGTTTAAGAGTATGAATGTCTTTAAAGACAGTTCAGATGTAGGATGATAATAACAAAACAAACATATGTCCTGCCATATCCTATGTTACAATGAATGTGCAATAATCTCCCTTGGGTGCAAGAGAGTGGGGAGTTCTTTCCTGAGGGAAGAGAGGAGGACAGATGCCATCAATTATTCAGCCAATTTTTATTGACTACTCACTATGTGATCAACTCTGTTCCATCACTCCAGAGATATGAGACAGAGCCATGGATAGGGTGTATGTGTAGGGGGTAGATATATGAAGTAATGAAGGAAAAAATGGGCAATATAAAATGAAGTATCACAGGGCCTGCACTAAAGTAAATCATACAGTTGATTTGACTGAGGATAACCAGCATATTAACCTTGATCTCTGGAAATTCTATAATGAAATTTAACTTCCAGTTTTGCTCCAGTCTAGCGCTCCTATTAAAAACCCACTAAACTCAACTCCAAGCAAAGTGAACTGAAAGTAAGTACATCAACATACAGTTTGAGTGGAATTTCATAAAAGCATAAATATCTTTGTGGTTGTTTATCTAATTTGCAGTCTGCACCAAATATACATCTTTTTACTGTCTAATATGTACTTTTATAGTACCTATTACAAATAAAATAATCATTCTTTGTGGAGTACTTGCTCTGGATTAAGGCACTATATTCAGTGTTTTATATTTGTTATCTCATTTACTCACTTTTGGTCTCTATGAGGTATTTTATTGTCTTATTACCCTGGAGAAAACTGAGCATCAGCAAGATAAAGTACCATGTCCAAATTCATACAGTAAATAAGCAAAAGGGGCAGAAGCTGAACCCAGGCCTGTTTGACTCTACTCTGTACATTATAAGACAAATAAAGCAGTTCTAATTTTGTGATCATCTTTGTGGTGACTCTTATATCTATGAATAATAGCAATATTAGAATGTTGACTCTTTTCATTTTATTCATAGTAAAAGCCTGAAGTCTAAATATATTTTTTTCTAGTAGAATTTTCTGGATCTAAATTATTCGCCCAGAAAATAACTCTCCATAAATGTTCGTCAAGATAAAAAGGGTATATGATACTGTGAAAACTATCATCCACACCCAGACATTTTCATGGAAACACTTCTCTATCAATCCATCCAACAATCATTCAGTCTTTTATATTTCCATCCATCTATTTATTTCAACAATCTCTTTAGTTCTTCATCATTGTCCCATTTCTTAAAGTTCTGTGTATAAAGTAACTTCTAGGTTTTTCTTCTTAGAGTTTTGATTCTGTAGAAAAAATTGCATTTGAAGCCAAAATGACATGCAAATAGTGAGTTTTCCTAAAAACAAAACAAAACAAAATTAGCGCTACGGCTACTCAGAACTCAGGGAATTAACACTTCAGGATTATCTATTGTTTTCATATTATTAGACAGTACATTGATAAACACCTAAAAACAAGACCCATACTGGGCTTCCCGTTGCCGCTTTTCACAGAAACATAGTTTAAGGTAGTCCAAATAGACAGCATAAGATTTGGGAGTTCTGCTCTATTGCCATGTCAACTTCAAGTTTAAATTTTTGTGCCAAGAATTTTTGAAGAGTGAGAAGCTACCTACTAAAGTAGGTTAAATATTTTCCTCATAGTTTTTCCTTTTTTTCCGTTTAAGTTCTTCCATCTCAATAAAAATACTTCACTTTTTAACTTGTGTCCTATCACACATTGCAACGTTTCCACTGTCATTAAAAAGTGTGTTCTCACTGAGGATTATGTAAATAGCACTTTGATAGCTGAAAGGTGACATCATAGGTTTTCTGAAACCATAAATCACAGGTAAGTTGCTTAGAAGTATTTTTTATATTTAATACTCATTGCATTTCTATCCAGAACCAATTTAAAAAACTCTACAAAAACTATCAACAATAGAAATATAATAATGAAGGCGAAATAAAAAATTTCTTAAAAAATTGTGACTAACGGAAATGTATTCTTCTTTTGTCCATTTCCATGAAAATTTCCTTAGACAGTCATTTTCTACTGGAAATACAAAGCTCCTTTTCCTTGGTATATAAAGCCATGAATACAGATGTGTGTTTCCTATGGTTATCATGTACTTCTATGATGTCACTGCATTGGGAAGGGCCAACTGAGACATGGCAGGATGAAATTCAAAATATAACTAAAGCCAAGAATTCCTGTAGACTTAGTGGGATATAATTAGCTTCAGACAGAGGCATGCCTGGAACCTAAACCAGCAACCACCCCAATTGTCTAGCAAAGAAGACAAAGGGTAGAGAGAGGTAGAGAAGCTTCTTACCTTATTTCATTATGCTGAGAGGGTTCTAGAAATAAAAAATGACATTTTTAATCTTCCTAAATAAATACTATGCATCTTTTGGTTCAATCTTAAGTTGTTTTCGTTGTTTCATGTTGCCAAATAACTTTCTTAGAAAGTCACTTATTAGCCTATTCTCTACCTGAGACTAGTCAAATAGGAACAGACACTTCTCAGAGAGATGGAGAGAGGAGATACCCGAGAAATTTTACATTTACATTTAACTTCACTTTGCGACTCTGGTATTAGCATGAAATAATTGTTATTTCATCGTTTCTAAGTAGCATGCTTAGGTTAATCTGTGCCACAGAAAAGGCTGCATTTAATAACAGACCCTAATTTAACTACCAAAGTTAATCTTCATTGTCATGTATCACTTAAATGGGCTTCTGAAGTTTTCTTATTCAATAGTATCATTTTTATCATGTGCTTCAGCTTATGCCAAACCTATATTGCAAAACATTTTTCCTGCCATTCTCACTATCCCCATTTTAATGCATTATTTACATCTCTACTCAATTTCCATGTCTTCAACTCACAAAGGATAAATTATTTTTCTTTTGAAAATTAGTTGGTTTTCCCAAAATAGTTTATTGAATAAAGTTGGATATACATCTTACACTTATGTCAACATTAAAGTAGCTTAAACATCCAGATAGATAAAATGACAGCCAGAGAAATCTAGAAAGAAATGTATAGACACAAAAATAAATATCAAGATGGCATTGTATTGTACTTAGAAATATACTCTCAGAGGTCAAACCATTCTAATTCTCTCTCTATTGTTAACAAACTGTGTAACCTTAGGCAGGCTACTTAACCCTTCTAAGTTGTAATTCACCCATCTGTGACAGAGGAGAAAATAAGACCTTTGTCATCTACTTGTTATAAGGAATGAAGGAGATAATGAAAATAAAGCATTTAGGATAGTGCCTTGCTTACTCAAAGCACTCAGTAAACATCATTACCATTATATATATGAAGAAAAAAAGGGACTATATTTGATGGCATGCCCATAGAGAGGGAACTAACATGAAAGCAATGCATAAATATGCATGGTGGCCAGTGAGTTAATATTCTTATCATAGAAAACACTCTTAGTAATCAATTAAAATTTGAACATCTACCTCAGATGGTTAAAGAGTATACAAGACACAAAGGAAAGAGTATAAGCTTTCAATATATTTGAAAGATTATTCAATCTTCAGGATATTCACTAGTAATCAATGAAATGTAAATTAAGTTTCAAGAAGAAACCATTTTCACCAATTAATTTGGTAATATCTATATTTTTAAGTTACAAAAACAACTTTGGCAAGTGTTTAGGCAAATGATACTTTTAAGTGATATGGGTAGACATGAATTGATAGATATATTCTGTTAAACAGTGATTTTTATTTTGCTATTTGCACATTTTCTTTTAGTAATAGTTTAAGTATTTACTTAAATATTTAATTCATTATGAAAATCAAAATTATCTCTCTATATGTATGGGAAATACATGTATGACACCCATAAGAGAACCTTTGTAATATATAGTTTGCCCTTTGTATCCATAGATTCCTATCTGCAGATTCAACGAACTGGAAAAAAAAAAAATACAGTATTAGTGGACTGTGCAGGACCCGCAGATACAGACGGCCAGTTTTCATATTTTTGTTCTTCAGAGCCAACTGCAGAACTTGAACATCTGTGGATTTTGATATTGGAGGGGTCTTGGAACAAATTCTCCGTGGATTCTGAGAGATGACTATAATTATTACTTAAGAAAACACATTTTTATTGGGTGGACAGTATTTAAAATATGAGTATATTAAAATTTATTTAAGCATAACTTTGTGTTGTATATTTGGTTTGATTCCAAAATTCCATCATCATTAATAATGATAAGCAAGGAGAAAACATGATATTTTAAAAATTAGGCATAATTCTAAAACACTTTGATGAACTGTTTTGTTTGTAGGAGGTCAGGCAAAGAAGGGGCTGGGAAGGCAGAAAAGTGAAACAAAAGAGAAAAAAATTACTATATGCTATTATGTTTGTCAATTTTTAAATTAATTGATTCCTTTTTTTGTCAGCTTATAAAATTTGATCTTTTCTTGAGAAAAGTGCTCTGGGATAGAAAAGGTAATTTTGTCTGGGAATAAAGATTAAGAAAAAACAGTTGAAGAAAACAAGAAGGCTGAGTTTGAACACTTAACAATTTTGCAGAAATGGAGGATTCTCAGAGAAGATGGCAAGGAAGAGATCTCAATGTGGCAGAGGTTGAGGTTTTAAAACCAGGATTCAGACTAAATAATGTTCTGCTATATACTGTGCTAGTTAGGGATTTAATTTCCTTTCTCTGAGTGTCAACGTTCAGAAAGATTAAACGAAGTAACAAAGCAAATGCACAGCCATGAGAAATGGTGGCTTATGTGAAAAGAGTTAATCAAAATCAGAAATGAGAGTGAAAGAAAATGGTAGGCCCACGATACCCCCAGATTTTGTGAAATTGTGGGAATGTTCGTAGGTCATGGGTTAGGATTGAAAGATTACTGTACACCAGAGAGCTATTCCCTAACTTAGGCAGGGTCCAGGCATCACAGGAGGCATGACAGCGTTGGCAGGCATGTAAAAAAAATGAATCAACAAAGAGCTAACTGTACCTTCAATACAAAGCAGAATATAATAAGTGCTATATACTTACAGCTTGATGAATAGAAGGTGATTGGAAGGGGTCTCATAACAAAATTTTGCCCCAAATACTCACAGAAAGAACACCCTGAATTTTCTGAGTCAACTCCGAAAACATAAAAGAATTTTGGTGGGAATGAAAGCTGACACAAGAATTGTACAAGCTTGAAGATGTTGTCCCCTAGATGAATAGGCTGACAACAGGATTCCAAGGACTGGCTTAGCCTACAGGAACTACTCTTGTAGGTTCAATG
Source organism: Gorilla gorilla gorilla (assembly GCF_029281585.2). Classification (NCBI taxonomy): domain Eukaryota; kingdom Metazoa; phylum Chordata; class Mammalia; order Primates; family Hominidae; genus Gorilla; species Gorilla gorilla. The sequence continues at coordinate 70,317,172 of NC_073241.2, forward strand.
GCTACAGTTGAGATGAGCTTTGTCAGCTTTGGCCTGAAGAGTGATTAAACCTGGACAGACAACCAAAAGAGCACATAGCAAATCTGTCCTTTAAGAAATTGTAAGGTTAAAGTTTAAAATTCCAACCAACAAAGGGTCAGATTTTCCATTTCATAGTATTAAACATACATCACATTCATAGAGGTAACCACATGATTTATTTTCACTAAAATGTATATATTATGAATCTTTCATCCCTGTTGTATAGGACATTGGGGATAGGGAGGATCGGAATGGCAGAACATGAGGACATAAGTTTGGGGGAACCACAAAAAGATGAGGGCTACCCTGTGACAGGTAGAAGGCTTGCTGCCATTGGCTTCAATCTTAGTTCTGCTACAAACTGTGGCTATTTATTTGGCCTTATTATTTCTCTAAAGTTAAATGAAAACAATACACTTACTTTGCAGTGCAAGGGGAAGAATGAAATGATATATGCAGTGCTTGGAAGAGATTAGTTGTTGAATTAATCCAGGCTACTATATACCATAGAAAGAATGACTAGTGTACAGAAAGCCTTGGGTGTTGCTTTGACAGAAGATGAAGTAATCTTTTCAGGATATTTCATCTCTATGATCTTTTGTTTTTCAGAAAGACAGTCCAAAAGGAACCTGGAGTCTGGGGTCTGGGGCTGAGCATTCCTGCTTTAGGACTCAAGTTGCCGAGGAAAACAAAATAAATGGTTAAAAAAGAAAGTCATCTTTGTCCAGAGACCTTGGTTTTGTGAAAGCAACTTTTGAAATGGACTAAGAAATAGAGTTTCTACTCCCCCCAATTGCCCAAGAATTCTGGGATCAGTAACATTTTCTCCAATTATCAATCTCATGTTCCTTCCTTTTATCCCATAAAATTGCATAAATCCTGAATTTAATGTGGAGTTAGAAACTGCAATATATTTAACATTTGGGCCCTTGATGATGACATAGGCTGTTCTTCTAATACTTTTCTCAATCTTTTTTTTTTTTTTTTTTTGCCTTAGTTCCATGGGGAAGTAAAGACGACTAGCACTGCATTGTTACCTGAAAAGCGCAAACATACTTTGTGCTTTGCCGCAGTGCCTTATGTCCAGGGAAGGCTTTTATCACTCAGTACAAGTACATTTTAATTGTTCCCTGAACAAAGACATCCCAACCAAGCCCTTTGTCTGGGTGTGCACTGTTGTATTTCTGAAGTATGAATTCCTGGCAAACAGTGCACCCACCTGGCACCAAAGAAAAATTACAAAACAAAGAGTGTGCATTGGCCTCGAAGCTCTGAGTTGCACTCCCCACGTTGCCACTGCATTTCCTGCAGGGTGTGATCTGTGAGTGACAAATGGTGTCTCTCCCTACCAAACACAGAAGCAAGTTTATTCAAATATTCTTCAGTATCCTACTTTTTCTCCTTGTTATTCTCTCTTTTGTTTTTCTCTTTATGTATTAAGAATGATTTTGAAGACCAGTGAACCCAATTATCTCGTTTTACAGATGAGAAAATTGAGACTCAGAAAGGCTCCTCAAGTTTAAAAAGCTAGAAACTTGCAGAAGAGAGCCAGAATTGAAAACCAAAATCTGAGTTATCTCATGACAACCTTGATCCCAAAGAAATGAAGGAGGGTCACAGCAGCTTCCTCTCAAGCTTTGTTAAAGTCAATAACAGTTTAATGAAAAACTAATTCAGTTGGTTCTGTAATAGACAGTCTAGAAATGTAGAAAGTAATAGCAAGAAAAGAAAGAACAATCTCTATAGATATTTGAAAAGGAGACTCTGTCTTTAATCTTCAAATTGGGTGTTACTCTCATATAATTTCCGCCATAAAAAGCCACGAAGCACTCTGGATCCAAATAACCCTTTCACATCCTCAGTGACTGCTGTAAATATAACACTAAAGTCATCAAACAAAATTTCTCTTAAATTACATTTTCACTGAGATCCAACAGTCTCCTATATATATCCTTAATACTCTAGGTAAATTGACTTTGCAAATTTGTGAAACATTCACCTCTTACTTGATATGAATTTTTGCACTAATCAGATTGTTTTTGTATACAAACATATATATATACACACACATACAGGTGTATATGATGGATTTATTTTGTATCAGAAATCTAAAATGTCATCAAATTTGATGTGAGGTGTTATTATTTCTAAAATTTATAATTTCTGGGTAAGAATCACAATTTTAGTCGACCTCTTCATTCTGTCTTCATTACTGTTACTAAAAATGGCTTTATTTTAGTATATCTGTTTCATATAGAGCTTTCCTGACCAAGCCGTCTTTCAAAACAAGGAGAATAAGAGATTATCTTTCCTAGCAAAGTTCTTGTGGCCACGTTGTATTGGTTGATGCAGATACACTTGCTTTTTTCATGATGCAGGTCCCCAGCCAGAAAATGTGGCTAAAAAGACAAAGCATTCTAAGACAACCAATCTTTGTAGTTAATATGGTGTCTTCAAACCCCAAAGGAAGTGAGATGGAGCCTTGCTTCCAATCCAAGTTACAGTTCAGATGCAGATGGGATAGAGGCAATTCTCATCATCTTTTCTGAACATACACATACATTCACACACATGTATGGGAATAATAAGCAACTTGAGACTGTGAGCGTTGTAAGGAGGAGAGCAGAGTCAAGCTATACACATGGCTGACAGTTATTCAGAGGACCATCTGAATCTTCTTACCTAGTGGTTATACAAGTAAATGATGATGCTTCAACTGAAAACCAGGTCACTCTTCCAAAAAATTTCCAGTGAAAGAGAAGACATCAATAAATTTTGAATAAGAAATTCAGGTGAAAATACAAGGGCAAGTTTTTAGTATTTTATAAAATAGAACTGGTAACATCTATCAGGCAGTGGTATAAATACGATGTCATCTGCTGTATTTGTCTACAGTATTCTTTCTCTGAAATCCTTGTCTCTATGCTTATTGTTTCAATTTTAATTTATACTCTGTCATGGCTCCTGAAAAGATACTTTCATCCAAAGATCAAAGTTAACTTTTTTTACTCTCTTTTTATTTAATCATCACGTGTAGGACCATGGCAAAAATGTTTACTAGTCAACATTCCAAGTGAATTTTAATTTTACAGGTTTTCATGATTATAAGGGTTTGAAATAGGATTCCTTTACCTTGTTCTGTTTTTCTTTTTGTTTTTTCTATCCCGTACAGTGTTTAAAACCCACACTTCACACCAGCTTACCACAGTGTCATACCTGCTGTGGGCATTCAAGGAACTCTCTGAACACCAGTCGAGATTAGGTAAATAGTCACAAAGCTATTAAAAAGGCCAATCCATATTCATCACACAGTTTTTTCCAAGTTATTTTTTAGTTGATGTTCAAGAATAAAAAACATAAACAAAACAAACAAAAGCCAGGAAAGGAAAATATTTCTTACTATTTTCAACTTTTTTGAGGATAAGCTGTTTTGCTTTACAGTAGTTTGAAAATATGTCATTTTGTGAGATTGATCCAATGCTGGGATAAAGAATATGTTCTGAAAATCTCTTTTAGAAAGATTTATAATATTAACCTCAGGCTATTTTAAGTCCCAGTCGATCTTTATGAAAACAGCCAAGAGATCCATTTGTTTTCCGAACAGTGGAAAGTCTCTGTTACCTTTTGTCAACCATGATTGAACAAATGACTTTGGGTCAAAGTGATTCAGTTGTGAAATGCCTGGGGTCCTGCCAGCCCCCTGGAATACAGACTCAAAAAGCAGTCACTTTGGACCTGAGCTGCCCATTGCAGCCAGGGGCTAAGTAGTCCTACTCAATTTTCTCTGGAACTAACACCATTATAGACCATCTTAAGTCCAGGATTAATAGGAAACAGTGCAGTGGCTACATGTCAACACGGCCAGCATAGCTGGTCAAAAACTGAACATTCTATCGAACTACTAGTGTAGTTTTTCATTGATGTTTTTCTTCTCTGCACCCAATTAATTATGTGATAATTTTGGTAAAACACTCAGCTTCTTGATTGTTCTTTATTATCTGAAAGGGGCCGGAGATCTATCCAAGTCATTCCACTGAGATGAGAGACACCCTGTTTAGCTCATAGGAAGTTAGAAACTACTACCTATTATCTCAACTCCATAATCTTGCTGAAACCAGAATTATTTATACTACCATTATTGCCACAGAACTTCTCCTGCCAAGACTTACCACCAGTCAGGACATTTTTCTTTCCTTAAACAAGTGGGATGAGCTTTAAAAGTTATTAAAGGACCACATTTATGTAATGACAACCCATTTCTTCTTGTTGCTTTTTCTACACTTTGCCTCCTTCATTCCTCCCACCATCATCACTTCACTGTGCACACATACATAGTAATACATACATGTTTGCACAAACACACCCCCATTCTGTTTCCAGGCCAGCAGCCTAGTCAATCCAGGATTCGTGATGAACCTAGTGTTTCTTCCCCTGGCTGGATTTTATTTTCATTTGATCCTTTTTGCTAATGTATCACTATAAGTTGGCACCAAGCTTGCCTAATATACGCCAATAAAAATTATTTCTTCAGGATGTGATTTGTTTGTTTACTAGGATAAATCACTTTTGTATTAATACTTCAGGAAGTTCACAATTCTGTTTTGTCATTTGTCTATGTGTGCCCTTGAGTATAGGTTTCCTCTGAGTATGTTATCTACGAATGTGTTGTCCATTTTTGATTGTCATCTCCCAGAGGGCAAGGAACTTTCCTACATATCCTGCTCTACAAAGAATCATGCACATATCAGTACTTAATGAGTCCTTTCTTCTGCTGCTACTGATGATGATTGATAGTATTCTCTGGTATTCTTCAAGTTTTTACAAAATTAATTATTTCCACATGTGCCCATGGAGGATCATATTATTATTGACATTTAAGGAATGAGAAACATGAAGTGCTGTGTATTTAGGTGAGTTGTCCAAGGCTTTGCAATAAATAAGTAACAAAACTGAAGGAAAATAACTTGGTTGTCTCTTCCCTTTCCTGAGATTTCCAGTTGAACTCAGTTCAATCTAACAATGGAATGAGTCCCTTTGCATAGTATTTTGTTAGGTACTGTAGAGGGAATGGGAAAATATAATCTGATCTCTTACCTCAAGGAAGAAAAAGTAGAAAGACAAAATATACAGAAAAATGACAAGTAGATAACTATTTCAATGTAGAATAGATTTAGGCAATACTATTATGAAAATATACAGTGCTAGGATATGAGGGAGGCAGTAGGAATAAAATGTATTCTTTGTTCATAGAAATTCAAAATGTGACAAAAATGGTAGAAAAACTGAAATATTTTTCAGTTTGTGATGGGACTTTTTAAGTGCTAAGGAAGGTAACAGTATGCTCTGTTTAGTGGAAGACAGGTATCTAAAAGAGCTCTGGAGAGCAGGTGGCAGTTGCAGATTTTGAGACACATTATTCTTGCAACAGAATGCAGAATAGATTGGAAAGAGAAAAGGAGAGATGAAGATAGTTTTTGGGGAAGGTGTATCAAGTCAAGAGTGGAAAGACATGTTAAAAAGTTGTAGCATAGTCGAGCAGAGAATGATAAGGGCTTAAATTACAAGAGTAGTAATGGGATCAGAGAAGAGAGAATGAATTGCTCGTGTAATTCAGAAGTAAATAAATTTGAATAGGACAAAGAGAACCAAAAGTCACCAAAGATTTCCTGCAGCCAATAATTAATTGCTTAGTTAATTGTGCTACCTAAAGTCAAGAAAAAGTTAGAGTTGTTATCTTTAAGCTTGATTTTAAATGAAGTGTAAGGGCAGATGCAAGGGCATTTTCATAATCATCTTCAGTATTTCCTCAGCACCAAAACTAAAGCTAGCTCATCTCCATTTTCACTGAATGATTGCCTTCTTAGGACCTAAAGTGGATAGGTGATTACCTTCAAATTTAATTGAGCTTTTTAAGTGTGTTTCCAAGGTCTTTTATTTCTTGATGACTTGAGGGTTTTTTTTTTAATCTTTCCTTACCCAACACTTCTCTCGGGGAAATGACCCCCTTCCAATATTGCAATAGCTCTTGAAAGAAATCTGAAAACTTTTGTGAGGCTTTTCACTAGTAACTGATAAACAGGATTGCAATATTTTACTGACAGTTTAATATAGTTTAGGGGCTGTTCCAAGCTCTTTACCAACATTAACTTATTTTACCCTCATGATACTTCACTGGGGTAAGTAACGTTAATATTCCTAATTGAAAGATGAGAAACTGGAAGATGAGAAGACTAAGTAATTTTTCCAAGATTTCTCAGTATGTGACAAAATCTAAACTTCTAAACACTAGAACATGCTATCTTTCAGCAACTCCACAGTCTAAATAAGATCATTTATTTAATGACCTCCATCAGTTAGGTTTTGATTGCAATGACTATACCCATTTATTTCTTAATTAAATATACGGTTTTGGTGGGAGATTATTAGTAAGGGAGTACAGTTTCACAAAATTAATGAGAAGTTCAGTATAGTTCCTTGAAATGAATAAAAACCAAAAAATTCTAGAAGAACAATAAACAAGAAACAGCAAAGACAAAAAGACAACTAGGACACCTTTTTAACAACCTCAAAAGGTCGATAAGAAAGAATTGACTGAGAGCCCTTCCAACATGAATTGCCTCCAGCCAATCTCCAATTATTTCATGCATTTGATCAATATTTAAATTCTTAGACAAGATGATTGACACTTAGCCACTACTCTGCTCCTTCACTATACTCCATATTTTAAAAATTAAATTACACATAGTGAAGAATAGATATTGTCCCAACAGGAAAATTGAGAAGCCACTAGGAAACAAGAATAGATATAGAAAATAAAACTGACATAGTCACTAAAAACTTCTAGTAATTAAGCCTTTTTTCTGCATTCATACTTTTAATATAGAAAAGATGGCCTAAAATATTTATGATATTTATAGCCAGAAAAAAACAGAGTGCTCACAAACTATTTTTAAATCATTCGATTTCAAGATAGATTATTCATTTGCTTTCTTTACATGATTTACATTATCCTCTATTTGTTTGCTTAATAAAATTGATGACTCTAGTTTGTATTAGATATATAAAAATTTAGAGTTTTTTAGATATATAAAAATTTTGCTAAATAAACATCCCTTTTCATATTCTGGGTCATAAAAAGCCCTCTACATATATAAAAAATTTGAAATCCACCAGAACGAACTCTCACCTAAATGAAATCAAACTAGAAATCAATAACAAAAAAATATAAGAGGAAAATCCTCAAATACTTGGAAATTAAATAAGATACCTCTAAATAACCCATGGGTCAAAGAGAAAGTCTTATGTGAAATTAACAAAAATACATTGATCTAAATGAAAATGAAAATATGACATATCAAAATTTGCAGAATGAAGCTAAAACACTATTGAGGCAGAAATTCATCATACAGTGCTTAATTTAGAAAATAGGAGAGATTTCAAATCAGTAGTCTAAGATTCCACATTAATAGAAAACAGGAGAGATTTCAAATCAGTAATCTCAGATTCCATATTAATAAATTTAAAAAGAACAAAATAAGCCCTGAGAAAATATAAGAAAAATAATAAAGAGCACAAATCAATAAAATTGAAAACAAAAAATAGAAAAAATACATAAAACAAAGAGCTGGTTCTTTGAAAGGATCAATAAAATTGACAAACTTCTCGCGAGACTGACAGAGAAAAAAAAGAGCCAAAACAAATTGGCAATGTCAAGAATTAAGTTGTATCATCACTATACACCATAACGACTGTAAAGAATACTTTAACATGACTACACACATGAAACTGACAGCTTAAATGAAATAGACCAATTCAATGAAAAGCATAAATGACAAAACTCATCTAACATAAAATACACAATTTGAGTAATATCATAACTATTAAAGAAGTTGAAATTACGTATAAAAACTCTCAAAAGAAAAATTCCTAAGCCCAGATTGTTTCATTTACAGAATTCTAACAAATGTTTAAAGAATAATTAGCAATATTTGTACACAATCACTTCTAAAAAAGAGAATGGCAGAATTGCTGAATTCATTTTATAAAGGTGGTAACACTCTGAAAACAAGAGGAGAAAATAAAAAATAAAAAAAGTACAAATCATTATCTCTAATGAACATGGATGCAAAATTCCTCAACAAAATATTAAATTTAATATGGGGATTTATCACAACTAAGTGGGGTTTATTCCAGGAAAAGTAGACTTGTTAAGCACCCAGAAAGAATTAACTACTGCAATTCATTTCATTAATAGGCTAAATACAGTGCTTAATCTAAAAATATGAGAGATTCCTGTAAATATATAGTAGTCCTGGTACTAGCCAGTGCAATAAGGCAAGAAAAGGAAATAAATACATACACATATATAATGCACACACATATCATATATAAATACATAATAAATATATAAATGTATAAATAAAACAAAAGAAAGAAATAAAACTTCCCTATTTGCAGTTGTCTTTGTAATCTATATAGAATATTCCAAAGAATTTTTAAAAATAACAGAAGTCTAGAATAAATGAATTCACCAAGTTTATCTGATACAAGACTAAGATAGAAAAATAAATTTTGCATCTATAAAGGATACATAAATCTATATTTATATATTATCATATTATATATAAAGTTCTATAGTCTATATTATATATAAATTTGTAGATACACATTTTATATCCATAGTAAAATATATTTTATATGTATCAATGAATGTATGGCAAACTAAAAGAACAAAGTTCAACTTCCAATCACTTGAAATAATACCAAATACTTCGGTATAGATTTAAGAAAATATGATCAGAAATTGTATGCTGAAAACTACAAAACGCAGATTAAAAAATCAGATAAATATAGCAATGCACAGTAATTGGAAGACCAAAGTGTAATGATAACAGTTCTCCACAAATTATTATATAGGTTCAATATAATTCCTGTGAAAATCTCAGCATAAATTTTTGTATCAACAAGATTATTCTAAAAAATGCAAGGGAGCTAGAATAACCCAAACACTTTTAGAAAATAATAAAGTGGAGGAATCACTGTGCTAGATATTTCAGACTTTCAATGTAGCTACAGTATGTAAGACAGTGTGATTTTCTTAGAAAGATGACCCAAAGATCAATGAAGCAGAATAAAGAACTCATAAATTTGTCCACTGAAAACACCAACTGATTTTTGAGAAAGATACAAAAACAGTACTCTAGAGGAAGGATAATTTTTTCACTTAAAAAGAGCTAGGTCAATCAGATATCCACATGCATTAATAAAATAGATAGAATGAACCTCATCCTAAACATCACATTTTATGCCCAATTTAACTCAAAGTGGATAACAGATTTCCAAGTAAATATAAAATTATAATTTTTTAGAAAATAAAAGAAGGAAAAAATCGTTGGGACCTAGGGATATTTGAAGAGTACTTAGACATCATACAAAAACCATGATCAATAGAAAGTAACAATAAATTGGACTTCCTCAAAATTAAAAATGCTTTGCAAATGCTTTTGTTAGAACATGAAGAATCAATCTTCAGATAGGTAGAAATATTTGCAAACTGCATATCTTACAAATAACTCATATCTAGTCTACATAGAGGACTTTCATAACCCAGTAAGCTTTTTTATAAATGTAATCCAATCAGAAAATGGACAAAAGACATGTACAGTCATCTTGTCAAACAGGACATACGTATCACAAGCAAGGACATGAAAAGTTGGTCAAGATCATTAGCCATTAGGAAAATGTAACTTAAAATCATAAAAAGAAATTACTATGTGCATATTAGGGCAGCTAATTTTTTAAATGTCAACACTAAAAACTGGTGAGGATGTCAAAAAATTGTTTTCTCATACGTGGCTTGTGGCAATGAACATAGGTGCAACTACTTTGGAAGATAGTTTGGCATGTTCACAATAAGCATTTTTATTATATGATCCAGCAATTGTATTCCGGACATTATCACAGGGAAATTATTGCTTGTATCCACTCAAAAACCTGTTCATAAATGTTAATTATTGCTTAATTTGTAATAGCCAAAAATTAGAAACAGCTCAAGTGTCAATGAGTGAATTAAAACAAATGGTATTACATCCACATAATAAAATAAGACAGTAATAGAAATGAACAGATGATTGATATACTCAAAAAACGGAATGTACTGTTAAAAAAGTAAACAGGTGGAAAAGCCAATCTCAAAAAGTTACATAGTGCAGAATTCTATTTATATAAAATTATTAAAATGACAAAATAATAGAAATGAAAAACAGATGAGTGGTTGCAAGAAGTAACGAAGGTTGGGAGTAGGGGTGAAGTGAGAGCATGACTATGAAGGAATAACACAATGGAGATCTTTGTAGTGAGGGCAACAGTTTGTGTCTTGACGGTGGTCATGGGTATAAAAATTTACATATAATAAATCTTCTTAGAACCATACAGGTGCATGTACAACTGGAAAAATTAAAATAAAGTCTGCAGATTATGCCAATGTAAATTTCCTGGGTTTAAATACACATATGTAAGGTTTTACCTTCGGGTGCTGTGTACATCTTTACTAAATTTACAACATCCTGTGAATCTATAATTACTTAATTATTCTCTAGACCTGGCAAAAAAAGCCAGTACAATGTTAAATAGAAAAGGCAAGTGTGCATTAGTTGAGGATGTTGCTTTATATTTCTAGTTCTTGAGAGATTTTAATCATAAGTGGGTGTCAGATTTTTTTCAAATACTTTTTCTGCATCTATTAAGGTAATAAAGTGTTCATTTCCCTTTTGTTTATTACTGTGATGTATTACATGAATTGATTTTAAGATATTGAGCCAACCTTGAATTCCTGGTTGATTTAAATTATATTTAGTCATGTTATATGTTGATTATGGTGTATAAATCTATTTTATATATTTGCTAATATTTTCTTCAAGTCTTTTGTGTCTATATGCATTAGAGACATTTGTCTTTTTTAGAGAGTTTTGTGTGGATTTTGTTCATTATAACATTGACCTTTTAGAAGGTGTTGGAAAATTTTTCACCTTTTCTACTTTCTGGAAAAAAAATATTTCTACATATTATTTATTTTTAAAATATTTTTTTAAAGAAGAACATTATTTCTTCTTTAAATATTTGATTGAATGTACTCCAGGCATTTATGTCTGGGTTTTCTCTGTAAGATTTTTAATCTGTAGTTGGAATTGTTTCTTACATATGCATCAAAATTTTCTAATGTTTATTGAGTCAATTTTGTAATCTGTGTCTCTAGTAAATTGTTAATTTCACAGAATTGTTGCCTTTGTTGGCATAAGGTTGTTACATGTTATTTCTTTAAAATTCTTTGGCTGGGCATTGTGACTCACACCTATAATCCCAGCACTTTGGGAGGTGGAGGCAGGAGAATTACTTGAGTTCAGGGATTCAAGACCAGTCTGGGAAAATAAAGTGAGGCCTTGTCTCTACTAAAAGTAAAAATAAAAAAAATTATCTGGGCATGGTGGTGCATACCTGTAGTCCCAGCTACTTAGGAGGTTGAGGTGCGAGGATCTCTTGAGCCCAGGAGATCAAGCCTCCAGTGAGCTATGATCATGCCATTGCACTCCAGCCTGGGTGACAGAGTGTCATGAATAAATAAATAAATAAATATCATTTTAATTTCTGTAAAGTTTTTTTGTTACTTATTTTAATTTTTTGCCTTCTCTCCCTTTTTGGTTTTCCTTTTATTTTTGGTTCACATGTAACAATTGTACATATTTATGAGATACAGAGTAATATTTTGATGTCGGTACACAGTGTGTAATGATCAAATCAGGAAAGTTAGCACACCCATCACCTTAAACAATTAGCACTTCTTTGTGTTGTCAATATTTAAAATCCTTGCTTCTAGATTTTTGAAAATATATACTAAATTGTTGTTACCCATATTCACCTTACAGTGCTATAGAACACTAGAACTTGTTCCTTCTATTAAACTGTAATTTTGTATCTGTTAACCAACCTCTCCCTATCCTTCCTTTCTGTATTCTTCCTGTACTCCCAGCCCCTAATTACTACAATTAACTTTCTACTTCTATGAGCTTCTCTTTTATTAGCTCCCATATATGAGTAAAAACACATGATATTTATGTTTCTATGCCTGATTTATTTTACTTAATGTCCTCCAGGCTCTTCTATGTTGCTGTGAATTACTGAATTTCATTCTTTTTCATGGTGGAATAGTATTTCATTGGGTGTATCTATGCTACATTTTCTTTATCTATTTATCTGTTGATGGACATTTAGGTTGATTTCTTATCTTAGCTAATGTGAATAGAGCAGCAAGTAAATATGGGGATGCAACTATCTCTTCAACATAATAATCTTCTTTTCTTTGGATAAATACCCAAAAGTAGAAATGCTGGGCCACATGGTAAATCTATTTTTAATTTTTTAGAAACATTCATAATGTTTCTACAATGGCTCTACTAATTTACATCCCTACCAACAGTGTATAAGAGTTACTTTTTCTCAGCATTCTTACCAGAATTTGTTTTTTTGTATCCTTTTCATCATAGTCATTCTAATTGGGTTAGATGATATCACATCACAGTGTTGATTTGCACTTCAACACCACAGTGATGTTGTGGTGATTACTGATGTTGGGCATTTTTAATGTATTTGTTGTCTGTTTATATGTCTTCTTTTTAGATATGTCTATTTAGATGTTTTTTCAATTTTTATTTATTTATTTATTTTTTTCAAGATCTTAGATTTCTCCCAAAATTGTCTCTCTTTTGATTCTGTATGTTTGGGACAGGAATAAAGAAAGGGTAAGAGAATTGACTGTAAGGGATCATGAAGAGTTGGAAATAGAGAATTCTGATGCAGTTTGTTCCCCCAAAAGATTGATTTGGTTTTCTTTTTTAAATAAAATTATATTTTAATTGATAAAAATTATATATATATATGGCATACAACATGATGTCTTGATATTATGAAATGGGAAAATCAAGTATTTTGTGTGTGATACCTCACATACTTAGGAGGTGAGAACACCATTCTCTTATCAATATGTTGTACCTTTTCAGGTATCATATTTGTTATTTTTATATTACTTTTTAATTTTTCCATAAATTGTTGGGGTACAGGTGACATTGGTTACATGAATAAGTTCTTTAGAGGTGATTTGTGAGATTTCAGTGCACCCATCACCTGAGCAGTGTACACTGCACCATATTTGTATTATTGTATCCCTACCCCCCACAACTCTTCCCCTCAAAGTGCCCAAAGTCCATTGTATCATTCTTATGTCTAGGAATCCTCATAGCTTAGCTCCCACATATCAGTGAGAACATATGATGTTTGGTTTTTCATTCCTGAGTTACTTCACCTGGAATAATATTCTCCAATCTCATCCAGGTCACTGCAAATGCCATTAATTCATTCCTTTTATGACTGAGTAGTATTCCATTATATAAATATGCCACAGTTTCTTTATCCACTCAATGATTGATGGGCAGTTCCAGAGCACCTCACAGGATAAGACCCACTGACCTGAAATTCCAGCCAGCCACCAGTAGTGGTATAGCACCTCCCTGAGATGGAAATCCCAGTGGGAGGGAAGGGCCAACATCTTTGCTGTTTGGGTGACTTAGCCAATCCAGCCTTTGGGCTTTGGAGAGTCCAAGCTGACTGGGAGCAGAAAGGATCCTCCAGCATAGCACAACTGCTCTACAAAAACATGGTGAGACTGCTTTTATAAAAAGCAGTTCCCTGATCCTCTTCCTCCTCACTGAGCAGGACTTCCCAACTAAGTCTTCAAACTAGCTGCAGTGGACCCAAGGAAAGGGAGCCAGTCTGTCTCTCATGGGTCTCACAGACTTCACACTGAACTTTGCCGGACAGAGGATCCTAGGCTTGAGTCCACAGCACAGACCCTCTATCCTCAGCTCATTACACTGAGTGATTGCTGACCTACATCTCTCTGGGATGGAGCCCCCAGGAGACAAACAAAAAAAACATTAGCCACAACCACTACTAAGGTCCCTATCTCAGCTGCCTCTAAGTTGGGGAAAGAACATAAACACAGAGATTGCCCCAGAGCTGCAGTGGGCAGCCCAGGAGTGCCAAGCTATGATCTATGGCCAGCAACTCAAGGAAGGGACAAACCCATACATTCAGAGCATTAAGAAGGAACACAGCTGCAGCTATGAGGAAATGTAGGGGAGCCACGCAGTCAAGCAAGAGCCTACCAACTGACCAATAAGCCTAAGTGCCACCTACCGGATCACATCTCAAAGCTTCAACACCCAAAACACCTTGCTAATATACCCCCTGTGAAACCAGAGACAGGAAGTCAGCTCCAAATACCCTGCACAAACCCTCAGTCCAGTGAAATTATCCGGAAAAGAAGTCTACTGACTGTATTCAATCTATATTTCTTAAAGGAACATCCCCACACAGAGATGAGAAAGAATCAATGCAAGAACTTTGGTAATTCAAAAGGCCAGAGTGTCATATATCCTCCAAACAACCACACCAGTACTCCAACAAGAGTCCTTTACCAGGCTGAACTGGTTGAAATGACAAAAATATAATTCAGAATATGGATTGGAATGAAGATCATCAAGATTCTGGAGGATGGCAAAATCCAATCCAGGGAAACTAAGAATTATAATAAAGCAATACAGGAGCTGAAGGACAAAATAACCAGTATCAAAAAGAACCTAACGGGTCTGACAGAGCTAAACAACAAAATTGAAGTCTTCACAATGCACTCACAAGTATTAACAGCAGACTAAGCCAAGCTGAAGAAAGAATCTCAGAAGTTGATGATTGATTCTCTGAAATAAGGCAGTCAGACAAAAAATAAAGCAAAAAAAAAAAAAAAAGGAATGAACAAAACCTCTGAGCCATATGGGATCATGTAAAAAGCCCAAATCTACAAATCACTGGCATCAATGAAAAGAGGAGGAGAAAGCAAACATCTTGGAAAACATATCTCAGGATATCATCCATGAAAACTTCCCCAAACTTGCTAGAGAGGCCAATAGTCAAATTCAGGAAATACAGAGAACTTCTGCCAGATTCTGCACAAAATGATCATTCCCAAGACACATAATTTTCAGATTTTTCAAGATCAAAATGAAAGAAAGAATGTTAAAGGCAGCTAGAAAGAAAGGGCAGATGACCTACAAAGGGACCCCATCAAGCTAACTGTGGAACTCTCAACTAAAACCCTACACATCCGAAGAGATTAGTCATCTATATTCAACATTCTTAAAAAAAAAATCTTTAAGCAAGAATTTCATATCAGCCAAACTGAACTCCCTAGGTGAAGGAGAAATTAGATCCTTTTCAGGTAAGCAAATTTTGACATTTTGTTACCACCAGACCTGCCTTACAAAAGATCTTGAAAGGAGTACTAAATATAGAAAAGAAAGACTGCTACCAGACAATAAAACAACACACTTAAACACACAGACCATTGTCACTATAAAGCAACCACACAAGCAAGCCAACATAAAAACCAGCTAAAACAACACAATGACAGAATCAAATCCACACATATCAATACTAACCTTTAATGTAGACAGGCTAACTGCCCCCACTTAAAATGCACAAAATGGCAAGCTGAATAAAAAGCAAGAATCAATGGTATGCTGTCTTCAAGAGACCTATCTCACATGTAATGACACCCATAGGCTCAAAATAAAGGGATGAAGGAAAATCTACCAAGCAAATGGAATACAGCAGAAAGCAGAGGTTGCAATACTAATTTCAGAAAAAACTGACTTCAAAATCAACAAAACTTAGAAAAGACAATGAAGGGCATTACATAGTGGTAAAGAGTTCAATTCGACAAGAAGACATAACTATTCTAAATATATATGCACCCAACACAGGAGCACCTAGATTCATAAAGCAAGTTCTTAAAGACCTACAAAGAGACATAGACTCCCACACAATAATAATGAGAGAGGTCAACATTCTACTAACAGTATTAGACAGATCATCAAGGCAGGAAATTAACAAAGATATTCAGGACCTGAACTCAACTTTGGACCAGATGAATCTGATAGACCAGGGGCCCCAACCGTTGTGGCACCATGGATCTGTTTAGTGGAAGACAATTTTTCTATGGACCAGAGTGAGGGGAATGGTTTTGGGATGATTCAAGTTCATTACATTTACTGTGTATTGTGCACTTTATTTCTATTATTATTATGTTATAATATATAATGAAATTATTATACAACTCACTGTAATGTAGAATCAGTGGAAGCCCTGAGTTTGTTGTCCTGCAACTAGGTGATCTCATCTGGGGGTGATGGGAGACAGTGACAGACCATCAGGTATTAGATTCTCATAAGGAGTATGTAACCTAGATCCCTCACATGTGCAGTTCTCAATACAGTTTGCCCTCCCATGAGAGACTAATGTCACCACTGATCTGACAGTTTAAAAAATAAGTCCTCAGCATTACTACTGGCATTTTGTAAGTATTCTACAAAGAGTTAATATATAAATACTTGTTGTAATATAACTATTCAATAAATATTTATCACTTACTGTGTGCCGAGAAATATTCTAGGCACTAGAATATAAACTATTATTCAATGTCATCCTTGTTGCTGATATTTTATGTTTTTATTTACATTACATACGTTTTTCTATACTTCCTTGTTTACTGTAGTGAATATTTCCATCAACACTCTATAAGACTGTTAACACTTTGTGAGATTATAAGTTCTTAGCAAGAAACACATTTTTTTTGGTTTAAGGCTTACTCATTTTTTAATGCATAATATGACAAAAGCTGTGACTTGATTAATCAACCACCAATCTGTCAAGAATCCTTGTTTTATGGAAGTAGCTATGTGCCCTCATAAAAAGATTGCACTTCCTCACCTCCTTTATTGATAAATGTGACAAAATTATGGCTAATAAGATACAATCAGAAGCTGTAAAAGTCAACTTATGTGCTTTAACAGTATATATAAATCTCATTGTTTCCTATTTTTCCTGCTTTCTGGCTAAAATCTGAAGCTGAGGGCTGGGACACCATCAATTATCTTGTGAGTTTGAAAATAGGAAAAAAATGAGTGGTAAGGAATGTAGGGTATAAAAGTATAAGGAGCTTGGATCTGAGGTGACATAGTGTTAAGAACTATCTCTATATTTTCTATTTGGGTCTCTCTTAAATGCATCTAAATGCAATTTTAATGGATACAAATGATAGTTATGATGTTTTTGATGATGAATGAACTCTTATACAGGTTTACCCCAACTGACATACAATAAAGCAGAAATAATATAAATGATACCCAACTGTCTCAGGTTCTGGAGCCATCCAAACTAATGCACGGTTAATTTCACTCTCAAACACTGACTTTCTTGCCAATGAGCCCCAAACAGATTTTGGCATACCTGCATGAAACTTATCTTTTCTTATCATTTAAAGGCTGTGTACTTTGAGACACAGAAGAGAGTGATTAAGAATAGTGGCCTTATATAGAATTGACAGCGGAGGTCACCTTTTCCAAGGCATTGCTCATGAAGTGCAAATTTATAAAGAAACATACTCACTTAAAACATTTTTTTTCTTAGAAATGCTGACCTTCAGTCTTTTTTGAGCACCAGTTTTCCCTGAATATTTGCTATTGCCAAGGTACTGAATTCTGACAGTGATTTCTATGACCTTAAAACAGCCTTTACTGTCCTGGAACTGCTGGCTACTCAGCACATACTGAGTCTGCCTTCATCTCTAGATGCTCCAATGATGCCACATCTGCACATTCAGCCAGCTCCCGGTGACTTTCTTTCTTTTTTGGGGGCTGGCAGAA
Source organism: Gorilla gorilla gorilla (assembly GCF_029281585.2). Lineage (NCBI taxonomy): Eukaryota > Metazoa > Chordata > Mammalia > Primates > Hominidae > Gorilla > Gorilla gorilla. Next base: position 70,335,003 of record NC_073241.2, read on the forward strand.
AGCACAACCAAGTTAAGTTCCTGATAAAGGTCTCAAAAATGACTAATTCTTTGAATCCATTTGAACCCATTCTTAACTGCTAATTCAACTCTGTGTGAAAAGAGTCTGGAAGTGTGCAATGAGGTATAGCCTGCTCCCGATAGCATACAGAATAAGCCCATTATCGCAGTCACTGTTATCATATATAGGACGTAACTCTTTCAATGCCTAGTTGTTTGGGGCATTTGAGTGATATGTCCTCCATTATCATCCTAATTGCTGTCTCAACCTGATCCCTGCAAAAAGATATCTGAGTAAAAGTTAACTACTCTCTTGGCAGTGAAAAAACTTTATTAGTTCTAAGAGAAGCAGTGCTGTTGACATTTCTTACTTCCAGTTCTTGCATGGCAATAAGGCATAAGAACTGATTTATCAAAGTGAGTGTGCCTATCAAGCATGAGTAAGACAGAAAAAGAAAGTTCACTTTGCACAAAATGAGTTGCTAATTTCTTTTCCATTTCACTGACAATGTGCTCTGTGAGCTCAGAGCAGCTGGGATGAGAACAATGGATGTTTCCAACCTGTGCTCCGTTTAACTTCAGCAACTATACAAGGTCAAACAGAAAAGTTGGGGGGGGGGGGATCTCTCTCTCTCTCTCTCTCTCTCTGGCTTGTAATAGGGCAAAAAAGCTAGGATACTTAGAGACTCTCTGAAAGGCACATTTGGTTTCTTAAAAGACGTTCTTGTTTCTAACCACAGGTGTTTTGGCAAAGGTTTAAATGCTATTGTACTGTCATTTCTACCATCAAAATTGCATAATTCATATAGATTGTGGTTCATTGTTGTGAGTGAGTGTGTGTGTGTGTGTGTGTGTGTGTGTGTTGGGGTGCAGGGAAGTATGCATTAGCACTTACATTTGAAGAGATACATGCTGTGTCTGTTGCCTAAATCCTCACTGATGAAAAATGAATCAGAACTGAGGTACTGTGCACTTACTCTACTGCCACTGATATGGAATGGATTGTAAAACTTTTTTTTTCTTTTTTGCAATTAGCAATGTGCACCAGAGACCCTTACTATTTAGTATGCTTCCCTACAACCCATACCACCAGAATGGTAGAGTCCTTTGAGATATGGGCCTCATTTTCTTCTTTTTTGATGGATGTTCCAACTCCCCTCTGATCTGTTTCATGTAACTTGGATCTCAGTTAGCACTGGCTTGTGGCAATAACTAGGAATATGAGCTCTTATTTACCAGGAATATCTTGCCAAGTGTGCACTTCAGGAACCACCTCCCACTATTAGAATTCATATGCCACCATAATACTTTTGGCATTAGATTCTGAGGAGACTGAGGCTAGGAATCTGCTTATAAAAGCATAATAATTTCTTAAATATTGGAAATATATCACTCTTTTTGAAATTAGGATCTTAGGTTCAAGACAAAGTGAATCAAAAGACAAAATGAATCTGATGTTTTGAATTAAAAAATGAGGATGACGATTTTGTTCTTTTCAAGTAACAAAATGTATTTCATGAGAATATACTGCAATCATTTTTAGTGATACATTCTGGTATTCAATAAAAATAAAATTAAGAAAAGAATCTTATTAATTTGAGAATCAGATAGACTGCTCTTCTACCACTTCCCTTTCTAATACAGTACTGTAAAGTGGCTACTTTAAAAAATAAATCTTCCTGGTGTGGTGTCTCACGCCTATAATCCTAGCACTTTGGGAGGCTGAGGTGGGTGGAGCACTTGAGGACCAGCCCGGCCAACTTGGTGAAACTCCGTCTCTACTAAAAATACAAAAATTAGCTAGGTTTGGTGGCGTGTGACTATAGTTCCAGCTACTCAGGAGGCTGAGGCAGGGGAATGGCTTGAACCTGGGAGGCGGAGGTTGCAGTGAGCCAAGATCTTGTCACTGCACTCCAGCCTGGGTGACAGAGCGATACTCCTTCTCAATAAATAAATAAATAAACAAACAAACAAAAAATAAATCACGTTTTTGCTCTCACCCACTTCTTTAAATCACATTCTGATTTTCTTCCTTATGCACTCCTCTGTTCTAAGCACACTGAATGACTTCCAGTTATCTCTCTTTTGTTTTGTAGACTGACTTCTCTCTTGATGTAATCCCACTTGACCTAAAGCACAGATTGGACTTTATACTTCAAGATCCAGCACAAATTTATCCCCATTTACCTTCCTCAGCCCATTTGAGGGGTGTAGATTGGACTTTCTTTGGGGTCTTCACTTTTTCTGTATCTCAAATCAAAATCTGTATACACTGCACAACACAGGTGTTTTGTTGGTCCTCTCCTATTTTATGGGCAAGGAAAAGGGACCACTTAAGACCTATCACTATATGCCCAGGACCTAGAACATTACCAATACAGAACATGATGGCAAATGTTTGTCAAGTGAATGAGTGCAGATCTTACATCTAGTTGTCCTTCAAATGCCAATCATTTGCTCATCATAAAATTTGTTTTCAGAAAGGCATATTGTCCAACCAAAAGAACATTCCTCTCAATATTAAATTTGTATTCCATACATTTCTGTTCTATAATTAAGGTAAGAGGTTACTCATTATAAAATTACATTACCAAACTCTGAATAATACATTTGGTAATTTTTTTTTCTTGTGAGAGACAGTGGTTACTGTTCAGTGCTTTTTAATATTTATAATATTTACTTTAAAAATAGTATAAGGTAAGAAATTAAAGCAGCAATCCTAAATTTTATGTCAAACTGTAATAATGTGTTTTGAATCATTTATTATGATTCATTGAAATGTCATTGAATTGAAATGTCAATTTCAATGAAAGGAAATACATTGAAAAGTCAAGGCTCTAACTTCAAAGAAGATTCACTTTTCTTTTTTGTCTTCTTTAATGAATCTTCTTTTGTCTCTACGTGATCTACTTGAAATAAGGATGAGATGTTCCATTAGAAAGTCTGCCTACCAACATTCAATACAAGAATTGTATAGTGAATATCTTACTTTTGCTTACCTAATAAAATCATCTAATCTTGAATGTTATGTCCAAAGTGGTGATCTAAAATTAAGATAACCTATACATTTAACAATCATGGATCTAAGCCAAAAGTAAGTATATAGGGTAGAGCAGTTTCTAAGAAGATAATACAACAAAGATTTGCTGGTAGGCAGTGGAAATGAAAGACCTGCTAGATGCTAGATGTAACTTCAACAATATGGTTATCAGAAAGCAAGAATGGTAACAGCAATCGAAGAGAAGAAAAGACAATTTTCCAGATATGTGAAACATGGAAGCTCTAAACCATGAACTTGATTCATGATCCAATTCTTCTTCTTTATGTAAATGACCTCTCATTCTACTTTTTGGAGCACAGGTAATGACTTCAACACCTACAGCAAATTTCTCAGTCTATTCCATCCCACTCCAATCTCTTAATTCATTAAATTATTACAGTGGGTGGATTTATATCAACCTGGGTTATGTCTGTGTCTGTCATTTACCACCTATGTAATTTTCCCTGAGACTCTATTTCCTCATCTGTAAATGTAGCCTAATAATTTAGTAGTTCACTCCTTATCTGTGGCTTTGCTTACTATAGTTTCAGTTACCTTCAGTCAATTGCTGGCCAAAAATATAAAATAAAAAATTCCGGAAACAAACAATTCATAAGTTTTAAATTGCACACCATTTTGAGTAGCATGAAATCTTATGCTTTCTTGTTCCTTCCCTCTCAGAAAGTGAATCACTCCTCTGTCCAGCATATCCACACTATAGATACTTCCTCTTCCTTAGTCACTTAATAGTTACCCTCCCACTAATCATTTAATAGCCATCTTGGTTAACAGATTGACTGTCATATTATTTCAGTACTTGTTTTCAAGTTACCATTATTTTGCTTACTAATGACTCCAAGGTAAAAGAGTAGTGATGCTGGCAATTTCAACATGCCAAAGAGAAAGTATGAAGTACTTCATTTAAATGAAAACATAAAAATTCTCAACTTAATAAGAAAAAAACATAGTGTATATAGGTTAGGGTAATATTTACAGTTTCATTATCCACTTTAGATCTTGAAGTGCATTCCTGAAATATAAGGAGGGGGGGGTCTATTCTATCTCTGTAGGTTAAGGTTCAGTCAGAGAAGCAGAGCTACTATGATTGTTACAGAGTGACGAGTTTAGTATACAAATTCAGCTTTGCAATTGTGAAAGTTTAACAAACAGTCTATGTAAGCGTGATGCTTGTGCCTGTGATTCTGGGGCCTGATGTCAGCACTTAAGCAAAAATATAAAATAAGGGAAAGTAAGAACAAATCGAGAGCCACAAGATACAGTAAACCCTAAGTTGACGTCTCACTGCAACCTCCAAGTCTTCAAGTTTGATGATGCTGGTTACTTGCAGGAGAAACTGGTGCCCTTTTTCATGGATCTAAATATTTACTGGACCTAGGAGTCAGAAAAGATAAAACAGGATCTGGCAGACGTTGACAGAGCAGTGGACCTGGTTTTTTCCCCATACCAGCAAGGTGGGCCAACAGATTAGGGACTTTTATGTTCTGAAACAGTACTGGAGTTTCTGCACAAGCCTTCTGATGGTTAAAGGAAGATGGCTACTGCCCAGGTTCCATGCTAATCCAGAAATACACAGGGAAGGAAAATCTGGGAAAGGTAGATCCAGCTTAGCTGTAATGGCAATGCAAATTTATCAGAAGATCCCGGCTATTCAGAACACTGCTGGGTTGATAAAAGAAAGCGCATGAGAAATCAACTTGAAAAATTTAAAATCCAAAAAGACACACAAAAAACTATTTTTTCACAAAATTTCCTCTTTACAATAAGCTAGTTATTGCTTCCCCTATTTTGTTGTAGTGTCTTCGACATAACTAGTCATCAGCATAAATAGTAGATCCTTGTGCAGTATGATTTGATAGGAATCACTAGGCCTGATAAACCTAAATTTCCCACAAAATTGTCAACTACAAAAGAATGCAGACAACACCTAGGTCTAATTAGTTTACTCTGCTGATACTTAGCACAGAGTTTGGTGTATACTAAGAAAGAAAGAGAGCCAGAGGAGAAGAGAAGAGAAGAAAGAAAGAAAGAAAGAAAGAAGAAGAAAAAAAGAAAGAAGAGAGAAAGAAAGGCAGGAAGAATGCAAGGAAGGTAGCAAGGAAGGAAGGAAGGAAAATAAATTACATTTGGATAGAAATCAAAGGTGAAGTAAGGGGAAGTTGTTATTAAAAAAGCAACCATTGCATTTTTATCCCATAAATATCCTGGAATGTAGAACTTATCTTAATTCTGTAACTCCAAATTAAGATCCCTCAACAACAATAACAACAAAAAAAACTTTACACTGCTTTTATTTACATGTTAAAGCAAGAACTATGAGCTTATAAAAATTACTATTGAGGTAATAGGGCAGCCCATGCAAGTGGACCTAGGTAGAAGTTACTTTATAAGAAAAGAGACCAATTTTAACATCAGGTCCTTGATTTTTTTAATAAAGCACATAGATTTCTAAGTGTATAGGAAAGCCTCACATCATGATATTTCCTCTCATTTCTTAAATAAAGGAAGTTCCAATCCACTTTTGATAAATGCCAATGTATCAGTAGGATTTCAAGACAATAAGAAAAGGATTTGTGCTCATTTTACTTTCCCTGAGATTAAAGCCAGATGCACTGTTAGAAGAGAAGTCACCTTGGAATGCTCAACAATTGAGTCAAACTGAGTTTAGGAGGATTTTTCTGCTCTGAATGTCAAGGTCAAAAAGGATTTCAGTCATCGCTGTGTTCCCAAGTTATCCTTATTCAGCTTCTCCTTCCAGATTCTTTCTCTATAACAGTATTCCCTTGTGGCACTAGCAATAATTAATAATGTTCCCTTCTTAGCAGCTCCAGAGCACCAGGGTTTGCCAGAGTTGGTCAGTGAAATTCTCTAATGGGAAGAAATAAAACTGCTGTCTCGGCCCAGATGCTGGAAAAAGACTATGGGTAGGAAAGGCATTCCCACTTGCCATCTCCAGGCTTCTCCCCAGAACACTCACACATAGGCAGGATATTTCGTGATCACATTGTCTGAGATTACTCCACCTTGTCTTTTCTGGAATTCTTGGCTGCAGCTCAAGGTGGCTCAAGGCAGAAATAATACTTGCATATGATGAATATCGGGCATTTATTATTGAGGGGAAAGGCCAGTTTATCTGCCAGCATAGTCTGACAGCATTTAGCACAGTTCAGCATAAGCTTTTTTTTTTCTTTTTTGGTGGTAAAGTTAAATTTGTGAACAAATGGGCAGAAGGATATATCATACTGGAATATAAAACTGAGGTGAATAAAAGAAGATAATCTAAAAGTACTACCAACCATTGTGTTTAGAAAACAATAGAATTTTGTTTAAATTAATATATGCAATAGCATACCATAAGGGAAAAAATCATGCAGGAAAATAAAGAGATATGTGTTCTTACAATAACTCTCTTCACATATATTTAAAATCTATCTGTTATAACCTACTATAAACCTATTTTCTGTAATCCACTCTAAATTTCCTGAGGGCTGGAACTCTGTTTGTATTGTTCACTGTTGAATCCCAGTGCTAATCCCCATGCCTGATACAAAAAATGTAGCTAATAAACATTTTAAAATAAGTAAATTCAGACAGTAAAAAATTTCAAATTACACACACTGAAAAGCATCACATATGCCATTAAAATATGAATGGTTATTCGTAAAAATAATTAAGGAGAGGCCTGTGAACACATATCTATTAGTTACATTTGTTGATTCCTTTTACAAAAATTGTCAAATATCCTTAATGTTACAAGCGGCGAACAATATGTCAGTTCCTACTACCATGAAATGTATGAAGAAACTACACAAGGCATGGTAATCATACATAACTATGTACAATTTGTTAAAAACTTGTACATTCAAAAAGTATAACCTTATATAGAAATCCACCAACCTGCTTATAGATGAATTACTGTTTGACTCTTAATTTTTCCAAGAAGGAAGAAGTGAAAATAAGAATGTATCAATTAGCTATTGCTAAGTAACACACCTCCCCAAAACTCAATGGTGTAAAACAATAAGCATTACTTAGTGCTTACAAATCTATGGGTGGGATGGGTGATTTTTCTGGGCGTCGTTAGTTGGCTCATTCATTTATCTGTCATCATTTGTGGGTCAGTTAAGCATTTCTCTAAATTTTGAATGAATATATTTGTCTGGCAGTCAGCTGGCTCTGTGCTGGCTCAAGGTGGCTCAGCTGAAGAACTAGATTCTCTCTTTGAATTCTCATCTTCCAGCAGGCTAGTCCAGTCCTGCTTACATGGCAAGGACAAAATTTGAGACAAGAAGAGTGAAAGCACACAAGGCATCTTTATTCTTTTGCTCAGAACCGGCAGTGTCACTTCTGCTGCCTTCTGTTGGCCAAAACCATATAATTTCAGATCAGATTAAAAGCACAGGGAAACAAAAACTATATCGTGGTGGAAGGAACTACAAAGCCAGATGGAAAAGGGCAGATTTGGACAATAGGGTCGAGAATTAGAGATATCTTCACAATAAATTTACCCCTTATCGAAACATTGGAAGGAAACGAAAATGACAAACACCAGGAGGAAGGAGGCATGTCTCCAAAGAGTAGTAAAGTAAGAAGTATAATGATGATCAATGACATACTTTAGAATTTAGTAAATAGATTAAAGAAAGTAAGAAAATATTATGCATTCATTATTCTAGTTGACAATGTTTATTGAGTCAGGCAATATTTTAAGCACTGGCTATGCAAAGAAAAAAGAGAAAGATTTTTCCTCATTTTTTTTGGGGGGGAACAGTCAATAAAGACATAAATAATTATAGTTCAGATAATTTTAAATAGTGCTAGGTGCTAGAAGGAAAATCAAAGCAGGCAAGAGAGTAGTGGATGCCAGACTTGCAGTGTGAGTGGGTCTACTTTAGCTAAAGGAATCAGGATAGTTCTCTTTAAGGAAGTGACAAGAATAAAGAGTTAAATGGCAAGAATGGGGAAGCCTTGGGAACACAGGAAGGAAGAGCAGAAATCAGCTCACACCAACTTACTGAGAAAAGAAAGAGCTCGGCTCATTGATATGAAAGAAAAGGGCTTATAAGGCTATAGATTACTGAGCAAGTTAGAGAAGAAGGCAGTCCAGAACAAGCACAGTCTTATGAGCCAAGTAAGGCTGTTGAATTCTATCCAAGAATGTGTAACAAGAAGCTATTAAATACCATAATCAAATCAGCTATGCGATCCTATGTTTTGAATGGAAACTTTGGCTATTATGAGTCAAATGTACTACACAGAGCAAAAGTGAAAGCCAAAAGGCTATTGTATAAGTACAAGGGTGGGTAAAGATAGAAAAAGAAAGACAAGTAGGGAAGTAGTTACAGTAACTGGTGAGAGTTGGTGGTGGCTTAGGATAAAATTGGACTTTGTGAGAAAGAGAGAAATGGTCAGATTGTTGATTTATTTTCAAGGTGAAGCCCCAAAGTTTTGCTGATTGATGGTGCAGAGGATGAGAGAAAAGAGCAGTGCTGAGGATGAAGTATTTTGATTGAATTGAAATGTCTATTAGATAGCCAAATGGAGAAGTTGAATTGGCATTTAGATATGCAGATCTAATTCTCAGGGAAGAGAGGAAATGGAGAGAAATAGTTTCAGAGTATCTACATAGAAATGGTGATATGGTTTGGCTCCGTGTCCCCACCCAAATCTCATGTTGAATTGTGATTTTCAATATTGGAGAATGGGCCTGGTGGGAGGTGATTCGATAGTGGGGGCAGATTTCCCCCTTGTTGTTCTCATGATAATGAGTGAGTTCTCATGCGATCTCGTTGTTGGAAAGTGTGTAGCACTTCTCCCTTCGCTCTCTCTCCTGATGCACCATATGAAGATTGTTCTTGCTTCCCCTTCACCTTCCACCATGATTGTAAGTTACTTGAGGCCTCCTCAGCCATGCCTCCTGAATCTCCTGTGGAACTGTGAGCCAATTAAACCTCTCTTCTCTATAAATTACCCAGTTTCAGGTGTGTATTTATAGCAGGGTGAGAACGGACTAATACAGATGGTCTTAATGAAATAAACTTAGGAAGAGATTTTTGTAAAAAGAGAAGTCTGATTTTTTTAAAAAGTCTGAATTATTCAGAGTCTTAGACACAGATAGATAGAGAAAAATATATCATTTTAGGAGAGGCCAATTGTGTCAAATCCTTCAGAATTTGAGCAATACACTTAAGGTGCTTTGTGGTTATTGGGAAGAGAGAAAAATATCACCTGGATCATAATGTGACTTTGGACTTCTGGTCTTGCTCTAAGTTAGAGGTGAGGTTTCAACTGGGTAAAATTAAAAAAAATCAAAACTAAAAAGAATGACACATTGCAAAGTATTAGGTGCTTCACAGAGATTAAATTCTGAAAATGTACTTGTCAATCCTCCTAATGAAGTAGAAAAGAAAGAAATCTCTAAAAACTCCCACTTTCACCCAAGAAGGAGATAAAGGCATTGGATTTAACCTTCCAACTGAACCAACCAAACGAGCAGACAAAGTATATGAAATACTGGTTTCCAAGATGCTGGCTATTAGGCACAAGGACATGACTAAAAGAGAGCAACTAAATGAGGTGAGCCCTACAATTGTCCCAGCTCACTTCTGTGAGAGAGTTTCCAGGCTATGGAAGTTTTCTTCAAAAGGTAATGACAATCAAAAGATTAGCCACAAACAGAGAAAATATTTGTAATTTATATATCTAATAATGGACTTGCATCAAAAGTAAATAAATAATTCTCAAAACTTAAAAAGAAAACATCCGAATTTTTGAAAATATGCAAAAGAGCAGTTAATTTTACATGATAAAAGATGATACATGGATGGCAAATAAACACATATAAAGATAGCCAAGTGGCTAAGATGTAGAAAAACCAAAGCTCTTATGCACTACTGGCAGAACGTAAAGGGGTATAACTTATTTGGAAACAGCTTGTCTGTTTCTTAAAAATTAAAATATCCGTCTACTATATGGCCTAGCAATTCTACTCCTAGATATTGACTCAAAAAAAAATAAAAGCATATGGCCATGCAATTCAGATATGAGTAATCATAGAGGCTTTATTTGCATCAGCCCCAAAATGGGCAACAATACAAATGTCCATTAACAGTAAATGGATAAAAAATTGTGGTATATTCATACAATGAAATGATAATTGTAAAAACAAATGAACTATTGATACATATGATAAAATGAATGCATTTCAAAATGATAATTCTGGGTATAAAAAACAAAACCCAAAAGTACACATTTTATAATACTATTTGTATAAAATTCTAGAACATGAAAATTAATTTATAGTGACAGGAAACATATCAGCCATTGCCTGGGATACAGAGGGAGGAAACTGTGGGAGGGATGAATTACAAAGGGGCATGAGGAAAAGTTTGAGGTTCATTATCTTAAGTGCAGTGATGGTTTTGCAGGTGCTTATGTGTATCAAAACTTATGAAACTTGCAGTTTAATTATGTGTAGTTTATTGAATATCAACTGAACAGTTAATTTGTTTTTTTGTTTTGTTTTGTTTTGTTTTGTTTTTGAGAAGGAGTCTCACTCTATCGCCCGGGCTGGAGTGCAGTGGCAGGATCTTGGCTCACTGCAATCTCCGCCTCCTGGGTTCAAGCAATTCTCTCGCCTCAACCTCCGGAGTAGCTGGGGTTACAGGGGTGGGCCATCATGCCCGGCTAATTTTTGAATTTTTAGTAGAGATGGGGTTTCACCATGTTGGCCAGGCTGTCTCAAACTCCTGACCTCAATTGATGAGCCCACATTGGCCTTTCAAAGTGCTGGGATTACAAGCATGAGCCACCACACCCGGCCTAATCTCTTTTAAATATAATTAAATTAATTGAAAACAATAATGTCAATGTATGAGGACCTTGAAATGAGCTTGGATAAGAGAGAGCTAGCTTAGACAAAAGGACAAGACTATAGCAGAGAATAAACATAAAAACATGTCTTAGATCTGTGAGTTGTGCCTGGAAGATTGATGCCCAGATTAAATCAAGAATTGAGAAAAACACTAATGAAAAACAAACAAAAATAAATAGATATGGGAGAGATATGTATGTCCTTCCCATTTTAAAATTTATTTAAAAATAAACTTATTTTTTAAAAATTGTATATGTTTTCCTCTTGCCAAATCATACAAGAGATTGCTTAGTTTAAATCCTTGAGGCCAGTGATGTTGTATTAATAAATAATAAAAAGTAAAATTTATGCTCTTTCTCAACTCAGCTGACTGAAAAGATATATATGCATATATATGCATATATATGTGTGTGTGTGTATATATATATATATATATATATATAGACAGAGAGAGAGACATAGACAAAGACAGAGAGAGATCTCAGACATAGAAAGAGAGAACTGATTTCCAGCGTAAAAGGCTAATTACTTCAATGTTAAAGCACAGGCTTGGATGAGACAGATGTTAGTCCTTCCTACCAATATTACTTTATACAGATCACTGAAACATGGATCTGTACCTTCTTCCTCTGGGAAACACAACACCACTCTGAGCATTATAAAAGTTAAACAACATGGTATGAAGTTCTTAGCAAAATGTCTGACACATACCCCCCCGCTTTCCTCCGGCTTCCTGGCTCTTTTAATGTGCTCAAATTGCCCAAATCAGAAAATTAGATTCTGAGATATCGTGGGAAGTTTTTAAGAAGTTTTCAAAGCTGATTAGCTTTAAGAAATCATAAATAATGACAAATCCTTAGGGTAGAGGTAAATCTATCAACCATGAAGGGATAAGCCTAATATTAAATCAGATCATCTTCTAAAAGAGGGTATTAAAATGATACCCTAAAGAAATATATTTATAGATAAAATTAAGCCATTTTGAGTTGAGTAAGTGTTCAATTGGTTCCCCTCCTAATGGATTGAGTGATTATACTCAAGAGTTGTGATTTATGATCAATGTCAAATAGCAGGAGAGAGTGCATCATCATGCTGAAATGTTTTAGTCTAGATGTTGACAAGAACAGAATATTGATTAGTTGTTTTATTGGGAATATTGGTTATGGTATGATGTAGCAAGTTGTAAAATGTGGCCACAAACCTGTTGTTTCACACTGACCCATAAAACTAGCTCACAAATGAGGTATTAAAAAATTCAAATACTCTACGTTTATAGTCAGTCTATATATTATAACTAATAGATTAATTATAGGTATTTATATTATACATTTAAAGTGGAAGATAATTGCATGTCTTTCTAGATAGTCTCATAGGAAAATCCAATAACTTTAATGACTAAAGAGATGCGAAAAAACTTTTAAACTAAAGTTCAAATTTTGTATTAAAGTATACTTACATAAACATCCTCATGAAAATTTGAAGAATCTTATGAATCTGCAATCATAACTGAATTTGCAAATAATAATGGTGAAACAGCACAAGCATCCAAAATTTTCAGCAGTTAAAATGTATCAATTCCTGCACTTGGGTTGAACAATTATACTTCCCACTTACTGAGTGGGAACTATAACTCCGAAATGTAGAAAGAATATTGAACTTGTTGACTCTGTCCTCCTGCTTTATTCCATCCTGCACCTCAACCAGTCTTGCTCCACACCTACAATGAAGGGCAGCAAAGGAAACAAAGAGGAGAAATTAGTCATATTTGGAGAAAATTTCTGTTTCTACCATAAAGAAGATGTGAAAATAAACAGAATGTTGTCTATAACAAATCCAGCCCAGTAAGCAGTTAGAATAAGCCACTATATGTTAGGTATAATGCAAAATGTATCCCTTCTTTCTAATAATTATTTCTTCTACTACCCCAACACAGTGACTGGAATTTCCTCAATTAGAATTTATGTTTGTATGTTAATTCAAGCCTATGGTACGGCAATGAATCTTTCAAAGACCTCTGTGAAAAGACAAATTACTCTGAAGAGATAACACACTATGTCTTGCATCTGGACATGGATGTGTTTATAAAGAGTAAATCTGGGAGAAAATGAATTGTACCATAAGACATTTTTGAGGGAAGGAAATTGTAAAGCAGAAATTAGAAACTTTGGAAGTTTTTCCATGAGAGAAGTTAGGTAAAGAACAGCCTCGAGGGGCCAGAAATGTGGAATAAGTATGATAACACCAGGGCTCTGAAAAAGAGGTTTTGAAAGCAGGGAATAAAATTCAGAACAAGAAGGTGGGACAATTCTAAAAAAATGTAGCCTCCATTTTAATATGACTGCCAGACTGCCTTGGTTCTGACATAGATCTTTGGTATTTATATGGACTCTGAGTCACTTACAGCACTCTGCTGTTTCATTCAACAAGGACTTGTGGGACAGTTCCTGTCTTAAATTAGATTCACTCAAAAATTGACTTTATGGCAAGGAATTAAGGACAGCTAGTTTACACAGGAGTTGACTTCAAGAATCACAGATAAGAAAGTTGGTGAGAATAACAAGGAAAGAAATAATATTTAAAAATTCACATTGATAAGCAAATTAACTGAGGTTCAGTACTCCAGGAGGCCCTCAGAAACTGAATAATGCTTCTGAATCATTGGGTCATGTTTATACTGATTACTTCTGACTATTTATTTCCCTGCACTTCCAGATTATGACTACCTGTGGTTAAGCAAGTTCCTGGAGTACCAAAAAATTCCTAAAGAGATGAGAAAAAAGAAATGGGAAACTCTCAGTGTGGTGAGACTTGTCAAGCCTCACTGCAGATGAACTCAAAGATGGGGTCCATAGCAGCCATGTCCAGGATGTCACAAATCTCACGTTTAGAGTCTGGAAGAAATAATGGGAGAAGAGTCATAATATAAGTTCAAAGAGATACAAACAGATAAAAGAGAAACAAAAAATTCAAATCTACAGAGAACAGAAAGGGGCATGATAATTAGAAAGATGATCAAATTCATTAAAAAGGGCTTCCTGAGGCAGGTAAGATTTGATCAACTCTTAAAGGTGCTAGCATAAATTAATAGAGTCTTGGTGGAGTAGTAGAGGTGGAGAGATGAGTATTAGCATACTTATCTAGTGTGCATCACACTAATTTGGAGATAAAGGAAGAGTTTAGTGGATGTTAGGACGTTTATAAATACCTAGTCCTGGAATATGAAAAGCAAGTAACACCTCAACCCAAAGGAACAAGATTATAAAGCCCCAAAACTGAAAAGAACCACAAAATCCGTCTAAATTTTAAGCACTGAATATTTTAGGCTTTTGCTGTATTTTACTCCACTTTGCATGGGAAACTCTGCTATTTCCTAAATGTTTTCCATACTCAGAAAAATCTCATAGCCTTGAATCCATAAGCCTTGAGGCTGGCAGCATTTAACTCCAGCCTGAAAGCGATTAAATAATACATTAATTGTAATGTAATAACCAGGTTTCTGAATGACTGGGGGTTAATTTGTCTTTGGAAGGGTTGCTTGCTTCATTGAAAGGTGATTTGGAACTCTGTTAAATATATATTTCTCCTAGCAGTATTATATATGCTTTTGTGTATATATATATTTCTTGTTGGAGCAGACAATTCACAATAAAAATATTTTTCCTTGTTTTTACTTTCTTGTAACCACTATGAAGATTTAAAAAATGTAAACATTTTCACCTCAAGTACTAAATTGTTAAATATTTCTAATTGCCTGTATTATAATTTTGTGCTGTACAACAGTCCAATAGGTATTATTAGGATGACATTCATGGTACTGGAGTTCAGATGTTCAGTCTCTACATGAAGTATCTTTCTCCAGGACCACAGAGAGTTTTATTATTTTAATTTTCGTTTGGAGTAGGAATAATGTTTTTGAAAATCTATTTTATACCAGTCTAGCCTAATCTGTACAATATATTCATTTCAATAGCACTAATTGAGACCTGTAGTGAGTCAGCTTCTAAGTACTAGCCAAGAATTTCTATTTTTATCTTAGGAAAAGAAAAAAGAAGACAATATATGAAGAGATCATTACAATACAGATTGTACATACAAGGTGCTATATGTACCATATTGTATTATAGTATCACGCAGTTTATTTAGAGAAGCAGAGAGTACTAACCCAGGATCCAGGTTGGGCTATGGAAAATCACTGAAAATTTCTAAGTATCAAGACGGGTCAGAATTACATTTTACCTAGATAATGCTGAAAGTTGTGTTGATGGTAAATTTAAGAGTACAAATCCAGAGGCAGAGAGATATGTCAAAGACTTGAGTATATGTAAAAAAATAATAGGAACGAGGGCAAGGGGATGAGTGAAGTGGATCATACATAGCAGTTCAGTGGTGAAATCAGTAGCATGTGATGACTGATTGTGGCAACAGCATGGTTAGGGGCCTGAGTAGACATAGGATATAGGCCAAGCATCTTAAGTTGTCAGTATGTGTGACAAGGTGAATGGTGAAATATACAACTAAGACAAAAGCCACATTCAGAAAGGGTATCTTTAGGAGGCATAATTATAAGTTTAGTATTAGCTCTGTAGCATTTGACATTCACATAGAAATATTCAGTAGACCTTCATATATATATATATACACACACACATATGTATATGAAACTTTTGGACTTACTCCAGACTTCCTTCATAGGCACAAGTTTTTCTTTGTCATTAAGTAAAATACCCAGCAAAGGAGGGCCATAGAACCCATAAGTTTATGAATTGATCTTTGATTACTTTCTCTCTCTCATCCCTCTTATTCAATCCACCAACAAATTTGTTAATTCTACTCCCAAAAGTGTATGCTAAGTCTACACACTTCTCTCCATTTCCACTTTCACACTTTTATAATATACATCTTCATGTCTTTTTACTGGTTACTGTAAGTGGCATATTTTCTTAGAATAGCCAAGAACTGGTAAGAACCCAAATGTCCATCAAGTGATGAATGGACAGACAAAGGATGGTATATCCATACTGTGGAATATTAGCAATAAAAATAAATGAAGTAGCGATACATGTTACAATATGCATGACCCTTGAAAACATTATGCTAAGTGAAAGAAGCCAGACACAAAAGGCCATATACTGTATGATTCCACTGACACAAAATATCAAAAATAGGCAAGTCCTTAGAGACAGAATTATTGATTAGTGGTTATGAGAGGCTAAAGAATGGGAAGAGAGGGAATAGAATGAGGAATGACTCCTGATCAGTATGAGGTTTCTTATGGGGGTGATAAAAATGTCTTACAGTAGTGCTTCTAGGTAGTGGCGATGGCTGTACAACTTTATGGATATACTAAAAATCACAAAATATTTCTCTTTTAAATATTGAATTTTATGGTATGTGAATTGTATCTCAATAAGGAAATCTAACAGAACTGTTCTTAATTTGAGGAGGAGGATGGTAACCTTTACTAGGTTGATGGTTTAAAAAAAAAGAGGTGCAATTTTGATTATATGACAATTACAAAATCTGAAGCAAGAAATGAGACGACTTGGTGACAAATTGAATATAGACAAGGGAAGGAAACCAGCCAGGGACAATTCCCTGATTGAAAAAAATATGAATTAATGTGAAAAAATAATCTAATTGTGGGCACAAGATTAATTCAGTTTTGAAAATGGTGAGATTTGCACAAATACAAGATTTTTTTAAGTGGAGGTGTCTTTAGGCATCTGAATGTTGGGGACACATGTTCAAGCTGCTGGAGACACAAAAATGAGTATCATCAACTCAGAGAAAGAAGAAAATGTCATGAGGATGATGCAGAGAGAAAAACAGAAAATTAAGGACTGAAGTTCTGTGGAATATCCTTCACTTAGGAGATGGTCTTAAAAAGTGGCGTCTCAGCAAAGAGAAAATGAAGAGAGCAGAAAAATGCCTTTGCGCAGAGTCTAAGAGAAGAGAGTTGCAAGAACTAGAGGCCAGCACAGAGGAGATATGGAGAGACTGGGAAAAAGAAAACTAAGTAAAGGCAACAGTAAGACCATTTTGATAAATACACACACACTGAGGGATAAGAGTTTGTCCAATTGATATCCAGAGTTGATGAATGTATTAAATTTATTAGAGACCAGAATTTTGAAATAAGTGAGAATAATTTTATCTAAGGGAGGAAACACTTGTGGTCGTGGGGAAAGAAATTAACTGCATAGGATACCAGGCTTGGAAAAGGATTAGAATGGACATGGCAGGCAAGAGAGAGGCAGACAAGTGACATGACTCAATCCATTTTTCAAAATTGAGATGGAGGAAGGTTGTTTTAGTCCCTGTATTTGAGAATGATGAGAGATTAGAGTCTGGAGAGAATAATAAGGGTGGGACAGGAAGATGGAAGCAGCACATCCAAGTTGCGAGACGGACACGGGTGGAATATTCAGCATACACACCAGAAGAACAAAGTCAAGACCTCAAGTTCAGAAACAGAGATGGTACAATTTTCTCTGTTCACAAACTCTGCATATTGTTGGCTACTCCTTAGCAGAATACTGATCTTACAATAGACATTTGTGAATTGTGGATTTCTGCCTTCCCGATGTTAATGGTTTGTGAATTATTTTGACATTTCATTTTTTTCTTACTTCTTCTTTTTCCTACCACCCTACATGAAAAGGCAGCCTGTCAAAAAGTGAAAATGATTTTATATTTACAAGGCAAAGGAACCTTTAAATGACCTTAGAGGTTTACATGAGGTAGTCACAGCTTCGGGATGATCGGTAAGGTTGCTGTTGACAGATACCACTTGATGGACTGGAAATCAATTTGATCAGATGTTTTTATGGATTATAGTGGCCTTGGCTAATTACAAAAGATTGTCTTCCTAGATCCCACAGTTTTCAGAGCTGACTTTGAGCAGATGTACACAGGATTAAGCTGCAGGCTTGACAGTTTTCCCTAATTATCTGTTGCAAGGGCAATTCTTGGTTCATCTTGACACTTGTGTCAAAAACAGGCTGAACTTTTATTTCTTAGGAAACACACTTTTTTTCACACTAATCTGTGTTTAGAGGATGAGGCTGATCACATTTATCATCATTTGCATGGATTTGGAAGAAGGAAAGACACTGCAAATATGAAAAAATGGATATGAATTTTTTGAAAATCTACATAAAACAGATAATGTGATCACTGAGTTGAAAGGAAATAAAATAAATGCTGTATAGATTCAGTCATTCAGATTCTACTGGAAAACATGAGATTTTAACATAATTTTTTATAAAAGGGAGGTTGTAAGATGTCTTATTAAAAGAAGAGAGAATGGAAAAATGATTGTGTTATGTGCCATAATCAACAACAGTCCATGTCAGACCTGATAAACTATGAAAATTTAGATGTACATCAGAAAACTAAATCGTGTCCTTTTCTTGAGATTCAGAAAAATGTCCTCAGAGAGATTTTGACCATTGCGTAGTTGAAATAAATGCTTTGTCCAAAACATGTGTGACTACTAAACAAAGATTCAGATGTGACTGAATATGAGGAACTAGGGTCCCTAAATCAAAAGTTAATTTGTATATGGGTATGACAGACAAGCAGAATGGGGATAGTTTTGTGTGGAAACAGCAAGACAGAGAGAAGGGAGAAGAGATGGTGTAAATGGTCAGTGAGTAGTCCTTTTGTTATTTTGACTGTAGGAATGAGAACTAAGGCTTTGGAGAGTATACTTTTAGACTAGAGCTGAAAAATTGAACTCACAAATATTTATGTAACAAAGATTCAAATAATTTTTCTAGAGCCCACAAGTAGCAAGATATATTATTGTGTAGGGGAAAAAAACCTTTTGTCTTCCTTGTTCTGTACAGAACACAGCATGTGCCTGGAAACATGAGAGGTCTGGGATGTCTACGTGAATTCCTGAAAGCAGCAAGTATGTAAGGTGGAAACAGAAGAAAACAATGATAATGCTTGACCAAGAAATGTCACTCATAATGGTGGACTCTTTTTACATATATGGGTTTCTAGGTAAATGTGGCTGGCATAGTGGAGAGACTTGGTAGAAAGTTAAAAGCTTACACAATCAGTCACTCAACAAATATTTATAGTGCATGCAATGTGCTTTCTTGTTTTAGTTTTTACAGATTCATCAGTGAAAAGTAAAACATGAAAAATCCATAAGCCTGTGAAATTTTGAGATACTGTGACTCTTTTGTACTAACAATCTTGTAAAGTCTGGAGAACATTAGGTTGTATTAACAATGTTAAACATAAATTGTATTATTACGGCTCTTACAAAAAAGCTAATTAATCTGTACTTTTAT
This sequence comes from Gorilla gorilla gorilla, assembly GCF_029281585.2. NCBI lineage: Eukaryota > Metazoa > Chordata > Mammalia > Primates > Hominidae > Gorilla > Gorilla gorilla. Next base: position 70,354,239 of record NC_073241.2, read on the forward strand.
TTGAAAAGAATAAATATTAGAAAAAAATAAGAAATATCAGTTCTGAAGAATTTACTCATTGAAGATAGAAAACTTACCCACATGATCTTTCAAGTTCTTATATAATCTTAAGCTTTTATAATATTTGTTCAGATTACTATTTCTAGAATTAGCATTATAACCAAAGCCAGTTATAGTAAGAAACAAACAAAAATGTTTAAATGAGTATGTGTTATAAGATAGATAAGATTATGTGCTATAAGATACTTAGAAGGGATAGTGTTTTCACTGAGTCTTTTTGGATTGTTCCTTCAGATGCTAGACCATAAAAACAGATGACGTGTAGAAGAAACTACAACCAGTGGCCCATAAAATGGCCATAATCCCATCAAACACCAAGAACAATTATAGTGCAAACTCATATCACTAGGCCTATCAAGTTATAATTTGTATATATCTATTTTAGAAACTGCATCATTTAACCTCACTCACAAAGGTGTTAGGAAGTTTAACTAACTAGATAATTTCACAAAGTGCTTAGACAATAAAAGGTAAAGAGATAAATGTCAAGGATTATTGCTTTAGACCCTCTGCCAATGCTAAAAGACCAAAGTTAATGTATTGTTTCGCTTTCCACTGTCTAGGTAGCTCAAGTTCATTAGTTCCAAGAATGGGGGCAGTCGGAGGTGAGAAATATTTCTCCAGGAGAAAGAGAACATAGATTCAGATCCCAAGGGGAGTCAAAGTCATTGGATTTATTACAGTATTTCTCTGCTTACAAAGTTTTGAGAGACAGTTTTCCACGAGTGTCTCATGCTTCTTTACTTCTTGTGAGCAGAGGCACTGACTAACTTTGTTTTGGATTTTCCTTTGAAGTGTGCTTATGTACAGAATTGCCTCGAAAGATAAAGATTTTTGCCTCCTTCTAGAGCCAAGAGCAAGTTTGCTTGCAGTCTTGGAAGATGCAAATAGTGTCTCTTTCTGAAACAAATGGAAGGTATGTATATTGCCTATTAAAAACATTTGGATTTTTATGCGTAGGGTTCTTCTCCTGTAATGTAACTCACTTAGTCCTCTTTGTATTATCTGGTTCTATGTCATGTTGTGGAAATTAAGGCTCATGGAACTGATGCAATCAGGCTACTGCTACTCCCTTAACTAATAAAGTCCTCTGTGTCTGACCCAGAAGTCTCATATCTTCTCCTAGCATCCCTGAAACTGTGCCAGGCTAAATGTTACCTTGACAATAGGGTAAAATCTCAAAGTCTTGAGAGCTCTTTACACATACACACACACACACACACACACACACGCACACACCCACAGAGTGAGGAAGGTGGTAACAGTTTATATGGAACAATCTTCTACAGAAATAATATTTTTTACCTTACCTTTAAGAATACATATTCATTAAAGCACTATACAGATGTTAAATTTCTAGAATTCCACACTTAATAAAAATTTCATGGTGTGTGTGTGTGTGAGAGAGAGACAGGAGAGAGAGACAGACATTTCTGGGGGGCAGGGAGGGAGAAAGATAAAGTGAAAGAGATAGAGAGAGATTCTGAAACACATAAAAAATTAAAAAGTATTTGTTATAGTATTTTTAACTGTAGGTGTACCACATGCCCACATGTAAATTACCATGTGTACCTGAAGAAGGCCAAATTCTGTAATTGACTAGAACTACAAACATGGCCCTTGCTGGCAAGGTGCATCAGTACAGAAAAGACAACATTTGATGGAAGGAAATAAGTGTGTTTGTGTGTGTGTATTGTTTTTTTTTTTTTCGTTTAAAATTAGATACCTTGTATTGGAAAGTCCCTGAAAGAATTTGAGATTTATTCTCAAAATTGTCCTTAGACCCCTGCAGAGAAGTAATCATAAGTCAAGGAATGTAATTTTAGAAGTTGAGCAAAACAACATGTAGCCGTGAAACATTATTCCATTTGATGTGGAGGATTAGCTCATCAAGGTCTAGCTCAGTCACGCTTTCCTCACACCATTCCATTCATTTTCCTCCCCAACTCTGCACGTTGCTCACTGAGTGACTGCCACTCTGACCCATTCCTCTTTCACCCTAAGGCTGACAGACTTTGCTTCCCGAAGCTAATTCTCTGAGTCCTGATTTATGACTCTGACAGCACTTCACCGAGTGAGAGTTTGTGGCAATTTATGTCATTACACAAATTATACAAATTACCATTAGCTGATGTAATGTACTATAAAGAACTGGAAGCATGAAGAAAAAAATTATTTGAATTTTCTTTTTACATGTTTGCAATACTTTATCACTTACTTTTTCATCTAATTAATAGAAATATATGCCGTTAGCAGAAATTGCATTCTGTTTACCATATCCCTTTTATTTCTCTTTATTTTTAAACATTTACTTTCTGTTAAAGTACCTCTTTTTTCTTAAGGATAAAAAAACTGATAAGAAATATCTGAAATATCAAGTCTGCTACTAAAGAGTTAGAGAAGAAAGGATTAAAGGTTGAATGCCATATGAAAAAGGAAAATTTCATTACACTGACTGAGTATTGAGTGAAAAAGGATCAAAGTATTAAAGAAATAAGGTTGTGTGGGATCTTATCTGATGATGTGAGTAAAACTGAAGTTCAAAGTCATATTTTTTCTTGTTTCCACTTCCCCTTCTTCTTCCTTGTACTAGCTGTGACTGTTGACTTCCAGAACAGACATGTGAATTTGGATTCTGGTCTACCTGTTTCATGTTTACTGATGACAGCAATCATTTGGAGAGATGACTCAATTAAAATGTCTCAGAATCGTCCAGGGTTTCCTTATGTAAATGTAGCTGTTCTTTTTTTTGTTGTTGTTAGGAAGCTTAATGTTGAAATGAAGGTGAAACAAGAGATAAGCCAATCAAAAAATCCTCACTGAGTATATACTTCACATTGCAGCTCTAGAAATCTAGTACATTTAAGAGAAGGAGTTATAAAAGGAAGAAAGACAAAAAGGCCTTTTGGAGAAAATACAGAATTCAATAAAGAACGGAGACAGAAATATCTTAACACACGATCGATTGTTCTGCCTATAATCTCTTTCTTATCCAATTAAACTTGTCATCTAACACTTCATTCAACTTCAGGACATGCTTACCTAGTCATGCTCCTCCCACTTCCCTTCAAAGTTTTATTACCTCTGTCTAAAATCCACAAATTTTCAAAATCTGGCTTTATGATATTTATGAAAACTTCTCTTCTACAGTTTTCCTAAAATTAACCTCTACCCCAGATGACTTGTTAACTAAATCTATAGTCAAGGTGAGCTGTCAACTGACGCAAAAATTGCCTTTCTATCTGCTTCCTAATGCTTCATGCTCATCACTCAAAACACATATATCCTTAGGAAAAACAACTCAGTTATGTTAATATGAATGTATCAATACCCCAGGAGAGATCCTTCACTAAAGGCAAGCTTAGTTTTAGAGAAAATAAAGAACATTAGTGTACCTAAGAGAGACAGGGAAGAAGGATAAAGAGCAGAGTTTTTGGGGAAGAATGACCAACTTTTCAATGCTTATGTGGATTAAAACACAGCATCCAGATTTTTATCTTGAATCTTCACTTCCTGTTACAAATGTAAACACAGCTACAGGACCTAATTGTACTGATATCATATAGGGATAAAACATATACATTTAAATTGGACTCCCGCGTGTGACTATCTTCAGAGATCCAGATTTGGTTCATGATCTGTCAGATGTTAGTTTTGGTGAGAGTACAGAATTCTTACTTAGGTTCAAATAGTATCCTCAGCAATCAACAACACTGACATGATACGGAGGCTGAATATACAAAGGCTTAGAAAATTGAATAGGTCAGGGGGAAGCCTGAGCAGGGTAGGTGAAGTTTCCACACAAGCTTTAGATTTTATGAGTGTTATATGTAGCTAGCAAAAAACCCTAATATCCCTAAAGTGGTTTTCTGGACTGGATTGGCTCTGTACCTATGATTCTAAGGAATAGCATAGTGATGAATAGAATCTTGGGCATCTTTGAATGTGCTTTAGATAATAGAATTTGGATACTTTCATGACACTCAATCTTGCTCTTCCTGGCAGTAAATCCCATTCCTATTCACCACTCCCCCAGACTTAGGAAGTGTGGGAATGAATTCTAAGGCAATAGAAGTTTCCTAGACTTGGCAATGGACACACACGTGGCCATAGGCAGAGAATAAAGATGGACAAAAGTTTGTCAAGAGAGAAATATTATATGAACCATAGAATTTTGTTTTTGCTTCAGCTTTTTTGTTTTTTTCTCCAGGGTAGCATTTTTCATCTTAACACTGTTGATGTATGGGGTCTTACTATTTCTTGTGGGGCCCCTTTATATGTATTGCAAGGCAGTTATGAACATCCCTGGCTTCTAGTCACTAGCTGCCAGTAGAAATCTCCCTACAAGTTGTGAAACAATAATGTCTCCAGACATTGTCAAATGTCCCTCTGACAGGCAAAAATCATTCCCGTTGTCTGAAGGTAACCCAATTGATACTACACAATTACTAATAGACCCATGAGATTTTGAAGAATTGACTATGTGTCCTTGCTCAAGTCATATTTCATTTCTAGGCCACCCAGTGCCCCAAAATACTTTCCAGCTGTAAGATCTGACAAGTTTAAGGGCTCTCTTTCATGGAAGCACTCTTCATGTTTTCTGGGTGCAATCAGAAGACTTAGTGGGGATTTTGTTATGTGTTGATTTGCGGAGATGAAATAATTCTAATGTAAAACTAAGTCTTTTCTCGTGTAACTTGGAGTTATTCTAGAAGGAAGTAAATAGTAAGTGACCATTATATTTATGACTATATGGGCAGATTATGGATTATAACAATAATGCAACTTCAATGTGGAAACATACAATTCATTTAGAATATTAAGAATTATACAAAGATGAGGGCATAAACTCAGAGGAGTCACCAGATATGTCTGTGGGCAAGGTAAGAAGAGTGTTGCCAAATTCCACCCCACCCTCTGGCATACTACAGGCCATTGATAAAGTAAGAGGGTATGTTATTTTGTTTTGTGTCTTTTTAAAGTACATTTCGGTTGCTATTTATACTATGTTTTAAGGGTCTTCTATTCTTTAAAACATCAGTTGACTCTCTCTTTTTGGATTAAAGAGGTATAAGCTAGACTGCTTATTTAATTGAGAGCATAGGGTGCTCCTCAGGCCCCTGCCATATCTCCAAGGCCCAAACTAGTCACTGTGAAGGACACAAAATAAGAAGGAAAATAGAACATAAGCTCCGTCATTAAGAAGCTTAAAATCCAGTTAAAGTGACAGGATTAACCCCAGCGGTTCAATAACAAGTGATTATAAGATACTATATATTTAAGTACTAAATTGTACTTAAGCACCATGTAAGAGCTTCGGAAAGAAGATGGTGTTACCCCAGATGAGAGTCAGAGCTTATTCAACTAAGCATTCTGTGTTTGAAAATAGCCCTAAAACATATGCTTGGATAATACCTGAATGTTGGATTTGGCATTGCATTTGATTATAAATAGAAGTGGATATATGTATACGTATATGTGTGTGTGTGTGTGTGTGTGTGTATGTATATATATGAGAAGCTGCCTGATGTAGATATTAAAGACAGGAAATATTGCGACTTTCTTAGATTTCGTTGTCAACAATTAATTCATTTTAACTTTTCTGTTAATATTTTTTGCCAATTTCATTTCACATGTTATGAGGTATATATGTTTATTATGTATCATTTTGAGTAAGAATGCCTCCTATTTTACCTATATATGTTTTACTGGACTACAAATGGGAGTCTCTCTTTTATCAGGGTGTGGGGTTAGGGGATTGAAGCCAGGAAGAGAAATAACTCACCAATGTAGGAATCACTAGGGAAAAATAGACTTCCATGAAGTTTCAAAGAAACATAAATGATGTTACTGGAAAATGCCATTCTTAACTTGTTTCTTCCTTAGTAGCACATAAGATTAGCTTTTGCTATCCCTAAAAATATAGAAGTTGGCTTCTAACTCCTCTTGATAACTAGGACACCCATTTCGTAGATCTTCTAATGTTTCTACTTTTCATCCTTTTTCCAAAGAGGTTTTGATTAACAGCAGCCACACAATGCCAAACTTTGATGTTAAACACTGTGCCCCTTCTGGTTTAAAGCAACCATCAATTTGGAAGTTGCTTTTGAAGCTCCTTATAGTTGTCTTTGAACCTTTGTGTCTATGGACTATCCGAACTGAAGGGGCGACAGCTGCTAATATGTCTTATTAGGTAGCTTTGAAGATAAATTATTTTCTCTCATACAACACCAAAACCATATTACCTTGTATTGTTTAAATTGTTCTAATGTTCATGTTATAATCAAATGGACTAAGTCTGAAAGGCAATTTTCCTTGGGCCAAAGGGACATATTTGAGTTAAACAGACTCAAAACACATACTCTTCCACTGAATATAATGTGGTGACATTACTTCTATAGATCCTACTTCTATGCTTGCTTTGTTTAATTGCTCTGATACTAATGACACCTTGGACAAATAACATCATTTTCTGAGTCTTGACCTCCTCACTTTAAAATAGGAGGTTAAACTAAAAAGTCACTACAACACCCTCCTACTCTTAGAATTTGTAAGTATAATTTAATCCTTATTTTCATCAATCTTGCATAAAAATCTTGCCATTTTAGATGAAGTGTTTGAAATGCTAATTAGGTATTTGGAACATCTATTATTTGAAACAATTGCAATTATTATTTCTATGAATATCTTATTTTTTCAGTTAAATTTTAAGTATTTTAGGGATAGGTTTAATATCACACATCTTTTATATTTTTCCCAGTGCCATGATTTATGAATACATCCATATTATTCAACTTAATAAAACACCTAATTGTATAATATAGCATCTCTAAGATACAGGGAATAGAAAAAAGGAATCAACATTTATTTACCCTTGACTATGGTGGACATACCTGGAAATAGATAATATATTAACATTTTACAGAAAAGAAAGCTTAAGAAAGCAGAAGGATACTAGATCCAGAATTTACCACCTCCCGGGCCCCCAAATGTCTGAATCCAACAGACACACATATTTTCTATTAAAGACATTCAAAAATAACATTTCTTGACATTATTGTGCCTAAATTTCTTTGTTTTACCAGTGTAACTTCATTGCCATGGTTAACTATAAAACTAATATGCCACTGTCCTTCTCCTTTTCAACATACACATACACATATATACACACAAGTGGAATACAGCACGTTCATGCACTCACTAGAAACCCTAAGGTAAGATTTATACCACAGAAAAAGCAAAAGAAAATGGGAAATGAAGGTCATTTAAATTGCTCTGCCTCTTACTCTCTCTTCATTTGATTTATTTTTTACCATTTTTTTCTGATTCAGGAACCACCTGAATTATTACTCAATAAGAAAACATAACATGTAAAAAGGAGACTAAACTATACAATGTTTATTGATGATAAATGAGTGACCCTTTAAATTCCAGAGTGTAGAAGACACTTTAGAACTCTTTAGCTGAGGAGCAATGGAGAAGGAGTAAAGTTAATTTACACATCTTTCAAATTGAAAAATGAACTCAGACCAAGACTTGAGTGTAACCATTGGAAATAGAATTGTGAACTAGGAGTTTGCAGCTTGTTATGATCCAAGTAGATACTCTGATATTGACAAGTAAAATAACAAGGGCAAACATCATGGGATGGGGGAAAATTAAGAATTTTAAGAAGAATTTGCACCCCCCACACCCATTCTCTACTAGCTTTCTCCTTCCACTGATAAAATCCCTTAGGTCTTGACACCATAAACTATTTTTACTATGGCCCTCAAATTGTAGTCATGTTTTATTGATGTGCTTCATTTCTGCCCCACTTCCACGAGCAACTACATATGGCCAGGGTTTTTCATATCCCATTGTGAAAATAACACTTTGATTCAATTTTTTAGATTCCCTAGCCTACAGTTTACTTAGAGCAATCACAGACTTATATGATTTCAACACAATCTTTGCTTTGCAAATAAACCAGGGGTTAGGCAGGAATACAGTAGGATTGCGATGTTTCAAAAGATTGGGAAAAAGCTTGTGCTTTGCTCCAAGTTTGCAAGATGAGATTTGTCTTATGAAAAGTATTAAAATTTTGACTCAAACTCTATTCTTGCCCCTTTATCTATTTTCGATGATGTTGAAATTTAAGTACTGACCATGTATTTAAGAAATTTCTCCTAAAAAAAATCGGTCTTAGTGTCTGAATCTAGTCTCATTTCATGCACTAATAAGCCATTTAATCTTGAGTAATTTGTCTTCTAGGTTTCAGTTATTTTAGCCATAAAATAAGTGCATTAAAATGTATGTTCCTCTCCTTTAATTTCTAAAATCTAAGGATAAACATTCATTCACTCATGTATTCATTCTTAGTTATTAGTAATTGCTGAGGTTTTGTGTTTGCATGTTTTGATTTATTTTGCTTTTGCTTTACACATAAAATAAATATTTTCTTTGGCCTTTCAAGGCAACTTCAAAGAAGGAGGTGCCCCCTTTAAAAAGTCCAATCCTCGTTAAGTCTAACTGCTTACTCTGTGTGTATGCCTGAGAATTTGAACATGATTAAAGAAGATCACATAACTCTACTGATTGATATACTTTAAACTTAGGAACATATGAAGATAATCTTACTACTTCTTTTCAGTTAATTCTTTTTTGCTATGGAAAACTATTTTATACATTCTGCTTTCTTCTCAAACATACAGATGTTACTCTTTAATCTATCACTCACGGCTCATGACATCTTGTTTTTCATTAAGAAAATAGACAAAGAAAAAAATGGCCTCATCTATCCATAAAGCGGCCAATCATCTTACATGCATCTCCGCCCAGATGGTTTTCCTTTCTCCTTTGTTATAATGAAGCAAATTTTCCTGCCTCTATCTAAAGCCAACCCTCCCAGATGGGCCATGAAGCTTTATCGCTGTCCTACTACTAGAGGCCAAACATAGACTAAAAATTATTTCCTTGCTCGTCTTTCCCAAATTACCTGTTACTATGTTAATAGAAGATCTTTTCATGAATTATGAAGCCATAGTTTAATATGATCTGTGTTGTAAAATCCTCCTTTGATGTAATTCTCTTCTTCTCTACTCCATATCTCTGTTTCCCTTAAAAGGAAAAATATTAAAGTGTTTTCACTACTCATGGTTTCCATTTTGTCACCTCCCATTTTTTCCTTAACTTGCTGTCATTTGACTAACTCTCCACCACTCTACAAATGGCCCTTTGCAAAATCACAAATGACTCCCTCCTTGAGACATGTTCATGTGATAATCTGTCCACATCAAAATAAACTTGTGTTTGCATTTGACATAGATGAGCATTCTGTCCTTCTTAAAAACATTTTTTCATAAGCTTATTAGATGCTGTATGATTTTTTTCTCCTATGTCAGAAGTTATATTTTACCTGTCCAAATTTCTGCCTTCTTTTCTTTGCTCAACACCTAAATCTTAGAACATGCTGGCTTAGGTTTTGTCTTTCTTCTCATCCATAGTTTATCCCTTAGTAAAGTAATCTAACCTCATAAATGTAAATATTATTTCCATAATCTTGAATCCTCAAGAATATATTTCCAGCTCAACTGTTTCTTTGAGCTTCAAACTTGTAAACTACATGATATCTCATTTTGGATATATAAGAACATATCAACATCAATATATCTCATTCCCAATTCTTAAATTTTACTCCTAAACTATTTTTTTAACCTGTCAGTGTTTCTTAACTCAGGATGTGGCCCTGCCATCTAGCCTGCTGCTAAGAATCATTATTGGAGTCTTTGTCTCAACTATCCATCAACGTCTTATCAATCCTCCCAGAATACATTTAGAATCTGTTCACTTCTTACCATCTAAATTATTATAACTCTAATCCAAGCTGCTGCTACCTGCTATCTGGACTACTAAAAGGGCTTCCCATCCAGTTACTCTTGCTTTTTTTGTACTCCATTCTCCACTGATTTTACGCAAGCCAGAATAATTGTTTCAAATTATGTAACTGAATATATCAGCTCCTCCGCTATCCACCCAGCCCCACCAACATAAACACATGCTTAAAACCCTCCATTAACTTACTATTTCAATTAGAATAAAAGAAATGTATTTCTTTTATAGACTATACAGCACATAATGTCCCACATGATCTGGAAAACGCCCTCCTATGTCACTTGATCATCTATTTCCTTGTTTTCTATTCTCCATCAGGCTTTCTTTTTGTTCCTAAAACAAATATGTTAGGATCTTCTCATTTACTGTCTCCTTCCCGACCTAAAATTGTTCTTCCACTGGCTGTCTGCATGTTTGCCTCATTCTCCTAACTCTAATTTGAATCACCCTTGGATTAGGCATTACCTTTGGTAAAGACCCTTTTAGCTGATCTCAGGCAACCAACACCATCCTAGTTGTTGCACACGCTCCTTTTTTCTTATCACTATTTGAATTTATCTCCTGTCTTCTCTAACAAGAGTACAAGCCCCTTGTTGGCATGAAATTTGTCTTTTCTACTACTCTACCTCTAGGGTAAGAAAAGACCCTCATGTATATGGACTGAGAAAATGAATGGAAAACGTGTACAATTACGAAAACAGGGGATGCTCACAAAGAAGGTCACATCTAGTTTGGGGAAGGAGAAAATGTGGCAGAATGTTACTCTTAAACAGACGTGACTAAGCAGGGAGACGTGAAAGTCTAGAATTCTCTGTGGAAAAGTAAGCATTACTATGTGGTCTAAAGAGAGAATGCAGAAAATAGAGTGGAATAGATTGGCCTGGGAAAATGTGAACCCAGTTTGTAAAGTTACTGTGTATGACATACTGAGGTATTTTCACTTTACCTCAAATACTGAGAAGCAAGCACAACTTTTACATGGAGTGGCAATGTGACAAAACATAATCATAATAAGGATAGCTAGAAGAGTAGTCAGAGCAAATACTACACTTTGAAGATCCTGGAGACCAGTTAGAAGGCTTTGCCTGTGGTCCAGAATGGAGTGAAAGAGGTCTGGGGGAGGCAGGGATTAAGACGATGGGGGATCTGCCTTTAACTCAGGGTCTTTGAGGTGCAAAATATTCCTATTTGAGTTTAATGTTTTATTATCCCCAGATAATAATGATTCTTGATTTATAATTCTGTGAATGGAATAGATGTTAGGTAAGTTCACAAAGTTGAAGACATTTACAAATCTCAAGCTGAAACTACAAGTTAGGGCCACTATTGACTTGACTAAACTTTAGTTTGAAATATCCCTCTAAAAACTGAAAGTAATTCAGCACAATATTCCAATTATTTAAAAATTAGAAAAAAATAGAAAAAGTGCAAATATAGGTGCATACAATGTATTCTACATACACATTTGTTTATATGTGTGCATATATGATACCTAAGAATGCATATCACCTATATGTATCTATTTATTGATATAAATGTATTAATCCATGCATATATAATATTTATTCATAGATATAGATGATTTATATGACAGAAAAACACATCTAGGTGCACCAAAAGAAAGACATATTGAAGAAAACATTTTTTTCATCCAAAATTTTTAAAAATATGATCTTCAATGAGAAGAAAAATCTGCTTTTTTCAAATAGGTGGGCAAGAAGACACAGTTTAACTCTTAAATTAACTAGTCTGATGGAAGAATTAGGGTATGACATTTGGAAAATGTGGGGGACAGAAGTCTGGTGCTGTTAAGTATTGTACAATGACAAACACTAAAAGCTTGCCTTAGATTATAGTAGTTGACCTTTATCTGCAGTTTTGCTTTCCATGGCTTCAATTACCCACGGTAAACTGCAGTCCAAAAATATTAAATGGACAATTCCAGAAATAAACTATTTGTAAGCTTTTAATTGTTTGCTGCTCTGAGTAGCATGATGAAATCTGTAGAGTCCTGCCTTTCCCACATGGGACATGAATCATCCCTTTGTCCAGTGTATCTGTGCAGTCTGTGCTACATGCCTATTAGTTACTTAGTAGCCTCCTCTGTGATCAGATACACTGTTGTGGTATTGCAGTGCTTGTGTTCAAGTAACCCTTATTTTATTTAATAACGGCCCCAAAGCACAAGACTAGGAATGATAGCAATTCAGATAAACCGAAGAGAGGCTGTAAAGTGCTTCCTTTAAATGAAAAGATGAAAATCTCAAATTAATAAAGAAAAAAAAGAAAGCAGTATACTGAGGTTGCTAAGATCTACAATAACAACAAATCTTATACTTGTGAAATTGTGAAGAAGGAAAAATAAATTAGGACCAGTTACACCTCAAACTACAAAAATTTCAGCCACAGCGCATGACAAATGCTTAGTGAAGGTGGAAGAGGGATTAAATTTGTGGGTGGAAGATATGAATAAAAATGTGTCCCAACTGAAGGCAGTCAGGATCAGTACTATCCGTGGTTCCAGGCATCCAATGGGGGTCTTGGAACATATACTCTACGGTTAAGAGGGGGCAACTGTATTGAAAACTGTGAAATTCTGCCTAACAAGCGTTGAACACAACAATTCAGCTACCAGTACCAAGTTAGCACTCCTACTGCATGAAGGATAGCAAAGACCAATCAATCACTAGAAGGAAGACTCCAGAGACCTCAGTCTGCTGCATATGCTGCAGGTTCACAGTCGCCAAGGAAGACAATCCACAAGGCATTGGTCTGAAAAATGCTTTACTCACACACAAAAAGATTTCAGCAAGATCAGAATCTGTAGTTGCACCAGTTTCCCATGGCTAACAGGTCCCTGCTGATAACCAGCACAAAGCGATGGACTTCTTGCATGCTTCTTGTGCTGTAGGAAAATGACCCCATCTCTTCTTAAGGGGACAGAGATACCAGTGAGGCTGACCAGATGCCATGTGACTTACATGCTTAAGAACAACATGGAAGTTCAAGACCTTCCCAGGGCAGGAGAAAGTTTTCTCCTAATAAGGAAAAAGAATCTGGAGCTATATGATAGCTGGGCACCAAGCTTCCATATAGAGGAATGTTCCAGACAATCCCCAAGAGGGCCAGCAGGTCTTGTCATGTTTGCTTCCTGAACAATGAGTATTTGGGCATTAAAAAAACTCCAATTTTTAGCTTCTGTAGGTGTTGAAATTGCTGTAAAATGTGAACATAATTGTGTGTATTTGCTCACATAGCTGAATGCTTACTTAAGACATGCAAAAACTGTAGTACTAAGGAGATGCAGGGTTTACTGATGAGATTGCCTAACTACACATCAGATAGAATGATATGGTATTAACATGCTAAAGATTAGTAAAATGTATTGAAAGTAATAATAAATCTTCCTCCTAAACATGCTGTGAAGTGATGCCCATTCTAGGCACAAGAAGGGCCAGATTGGAAATAGCCTAAAGATTGGTGCACACAATGAAGCACACTTGCTCTATACATTCAGAATGTGACTCATTTTTCTGGTCGTTTTAAATTGTTGTTCAATCTCAAGATGGGAATAGACAGCTTTAAAGGGTTTCTAAAATAAGGACACATAAAATGTCTGCTTTTCAGCAGTGGAAAAATAATAATCCTCCCCCTCCCCACCAAGAAAAGCCTTTAGCAAAAGAGCAACTTAGCATATAGACAGTCTCCCAGTGACCTGCCACTTAGCCGAGAATAGGTTGGAAAAAAATATCAATGCCAGTGAAACCAGCTTCAGATCTAAAACTTCTACTCTATTAATGCTTTTCTTTGGCAAACATAGAAATGAAAGGCAGAGGGAGGAAAAGCTGAGAAGACAGTGAGGTATGAGAAACAAAGAGCAGTGTCTGTTTTTATCCAGGGCTTTGCCACAGCCTCCCTCATTTCCTGGCCATTCTTATCCAAGAAGCCAGGTGGAGTGGAGTGCAAGCAAATACAAGATTATCTCAGACAACGAGTAGTAGTGCATCAGAGTTAATCTACGTGCAATGGATCAATAGCATGATCCTTAAGATAGAGAAGTGGCCAAATCAAATGGGCTTTCTGTTTTCTTTGTTATTTAGGCTTTGAAGCTCTATTTTAAAAATTTCACTTTGTCTTGCTTCTTAAAGGTGTTCATGCAGGTAAAAGACCATGCATTCTAGTCTGAGCTAAGTACCCCTGTGCCTAATAAAGGCAAGTCAGTGCTAATTTGTAGCATGGCTGTTTTAGACACAAAGGCACAGTTTGAGATACACTGAGTTGTACAGCACTCGTTAAGTATCAAACAGGAACTGATTTTTTTTTTTTTTTTTGGTATTCTTTGGAAATGTGTTTGGACTTTGAAAATATTTCTATTTTAACTTCAAGACTAATCCACCTCTCTTTTGGGTTCCACCCTGAAAAGAATTGTATTTATATCATGATATCATGCACTCACCCTCCAACTGACTGAATTCATCTAGAGCAGGCAAATTTAATGTGGACTTTGCCCCATTCAGCACAGACAGAATCCAACTGGAAAAAAAAAAAAAAAAAAAAAAAAAAAGCGTGTGACTCACTTTATGTGTTTCTCTACATCTCTCACCTTAAAATTCATTTTATTTTCTAGTTTCTTTGTGGCTATATCAAGGTTAATCAAACAACTTTGATCTATAATCATTTGTTTGCATTTCTAGGATTCAGACAACAAAGCAGTTAGAATCCTGGTTTAGAAGAAATCATGAAACTTTACATTTCTTTACACAGACTCCTCTAAATCTTGTTTGAGAGATAATAATTAGTTCACATTAGGAAGTAAAGGGAAACAGAATAGCAATTACATGTACAAAAGAAGTTGCTATCTTTGAAATAAAAATGCAAGATCTCCAGAAATAACTTCTTGGCCTGAGATTCCACCAGAAGGCAGTCTTTTATTTATGAAGTCACTGAGCTGGGAGGCACCAGACTCCATTCTGACCTCTGACCTGGTAAATGCACTGTGTAATCATTAGCATAATGGTTGAATGTCTTCAAGGAAGAGATCTGGTCATGACTTTCAGTAATCCATTTGAATCCTGAAAAATAGCTTCGTTGTTGTAACAGGAGAACATTCTAAACATAATATTTAGTAACTTTTTTTTTTTTTCTGGTCACCATTAAGTACAGCACCAGTTCTCAAAGTGTGATTTAAGTAGCATCAGCATCAGTTGGAAACCTGTGAAAAATTCAAGTTTTGGAGCCCCAATTTAGACCTAGCAAATCAAGAACTCAGGGAGTGCAGCCCAGAAATCTGTTTGTTCACAAGATGTCTATGTGATTATGAGTCTCACTCAAGTATGAGATACACTGGGCAACAGCATGGAGTCATTGATAAACACAGGAGCTGACTTATGCTAGTTTATTTATTTTAAAAATATTAAAATAGAAAAGTAGCCAAATTAAAGGGCCTGTTTGCTTTGTTACTTAGGCATTAAAGCTCTATTTTTAAAATTACCCCTTGTCTTGCTTTTAAAAGGTGTTCATGCCAGTAAAAACCCACGCATTCTAATCTGGGCTAAATACATAGGCCAAACAGAGACTTTGTTAATCTATTTGTTGTACTAAATAAGACATACATTCTCAGTATAAGTAATATCTTTCCCAAGCAGCAAAAATTATTTTGTGGGGGAGAGGGAGCCAGAAAAAATTCTTAGACATCACAATAGTTAGTGGCCTTCAAAGGGCTGCAAAACAAAAACAGGCATATAGTATACCTGTGATATTAAAATTTCATGAGGGAGGCCAGTAGAAAGAAACTCTAGACAGTCTCCTTAGGGGGTCAATTCTGGGAAAAAAAAGGAAACAAACACACACACACACACACACACACACACACACACACAAATTGAAACTTCTTAATCTAAGGCAACCCTTGATCCTCTAATTTAAGAGATATTTTATTCCTAGTATTTTCTCTTTCAGATTCGATAGACAAGGTACTAGGTAATAAATTTTGGTGAATTAGAGTCCATTTTAATTTAATGGTAGGTGATTAATTCCACAGTGAAGGTATCCCTACATTACATATATAACAAGTAAAATTAATAAAAGAGATAATACCTTTTATGGGTAAATCTCTTTAGATTTTGTGTTCTTTGCAAAAATAATTTGATTTCTAATTATTGTCTTCATTTTTCAGATTATAAAATCAAAGATCTGAAAGATTGAATTAATTCATCCATTCATTTATTCTAAAATAATTTATTGAATGTCTGGTATGTGATAAAAGCCATTCCAGGCATAGATGATTAGCAGTGAACAAAATGTAAAGAAATCCTTGCCCTACCCTTCTAGAGCTCACATCCTAACAGGAAGATACAACATAAATTAGGTAAATAATTAAAACATACAGATTTATAAAATCAGGGTGTCCAAACTTTTGGCTTCCCTAGGCCACAATGAAAGAATTGTTTTGGGCCACACATAAAATTGTTTTGGGCCACACACTAACACAAAGGATAACTGATGAGCTTTAAAAAAATCACAAAAAAATTATAATTTTTAAGAAAGTTTATGAATTTTTGTTGGGCCACATTCAAAGCCATCCTGGGCCACATGTGGCCCATGGGCTCTGGATTGGACAAGCTTGTTTTAAATGGTGGCTTGTTAAAGAAATAACAAAAAAGAAGGCTCAGTGTTGGTGGTCAGGCATGGGGACTGGGCAAGGAAGACTAACTGTAAAAAAGTTCAAGGTGGTACAAAGGAGTGAGGTGGGGCTCCATGGAAAAGGCATGAGTTTTAGATATAGGACAGCAAAGGTGAGCTACTAGCCATAATTTTGGAGAAAAAATTCCATGCAGCACAAATGAGGGACAAGGAATAGCAAAGTCTAATGACAATGCAAATATTATAGAAAGAAAAAGAAGTGTTAAGATTAGAGAAGTATGTTGGGAAGAAACTGTAGAAGTCTTCAAAACCCAAATAAATAGTCATTAATCTTTCTAAAACAGATAAATATTGAAGATGTTTAAAGCATAATTCAAATGGTGTATTGATCAAATAAACAATAATTACTAGGCAACATATATTAGAGAGAAGAGTGGCAGAAAGGGCAGTCAAATACCCATCACAGTCTATTAGACTATAAGCTCCCTAGAGGGTGGGATCTGTGTCTATAGAGCAGTTAATTTCCCATAACAGCTAGAACTACGATCATAAGTTTTAGATACCCAAGAAATATTTGTCTCAAAATTGATCTAGACACAATAATAGAAGGGCTGGAACTAGTATTCTGCCAATGTGGAAACTACTGCTGCAAAAGACCTTATGAATCAAGTATTGAATTAATTCAGTAACTATTATACATGTGCAAAACAAAATAAATTCCAGTGGCTGAGTCTGATTGAGAATTATGAAAAGACTTATATTAACTGAAATTGTGAATTTTAAAGGAAGATTGGGGTAAGAAAATAAATTTCAGAATATCTTAATTTTAAGATTGTTTTAGGACTTCTGAGGTGGAAACTGTATGGATGTGGTTGGAAAGGAGGTCCTCTGAGAAGGGAGGGTTTTGGAATTACCTGTTATTATAAGTGCAGTGGTCGAAATGATGAGTTTGGCTGGTACCTGGCCAATTGAAAATTATCCTTCTATCACTTTCAGAAAGTCACTTCTTTCTGACCTCAGTGGCATTTATAAAATAATACCTTCCTAAGCTAAAATATAATATTAAGACTTTATGATTTTTCATAAGAGTGGAAGACTCAGGACCAAGATGTTGTGAACAAAGTCATATGTAAAAGTCAGAAGGGGGAAGAGGAGATGAAACAGGAAGCAACAGAAATGAAAGTATCTCAGAATACATTTCTGCCATTAGAGCCAAGAAGAGAGTTTACAGAAGTGTAAGGTAATTGGGGCTATAAATGCCTGAGACAAAAGCAGTATCAGGTGACAGCTATTTGGTGACTAAGAAGTCATCAGTGATCTTTGTAAGAGCAGCATCATTAGAGTGATAGGGCAAAAGCCAGACCTCAGAGTGCAATGGAGCATACAGCAAAACGTGAGAGCCTCATTAATCATTCTGCTTGCCTTGACATGCTTCTACTTTTCTGGAGCTCTCAAAAGTCATCATGGATATATATACATACATATATGTGTGTGCATGTGTGTATATATGTATATATATATACACACACACGCACACACACACTAAGAAAGATACAGAATCTCACTTGAAATTCAAGACATCTATCCTTCTGCCTTAGTCATTAGATACTAAGACTGGATTTCTTAAATTTCAAAGTATCACCACTTTCCTATGATTTTACATATTCAATACTTAATACCCCTACAGTGATGAACAACGTGTATTTGACTGACACAAGATGGGAAGTACTTTGAAAGTCATTATTCTAAATGCAAAAAGATTTTGAATAATTCTTCAGTACATCAAGGCATTTATCACATAAGCAATTATCAAATATTTTGTAGGGGAAAAAGTTAATTTAAAGCACTTCTGATGTTCAGTGTTACTTAGAACAATTGTGAACACATTGTAACCCTCCGATACACCTACCAACCTCTATTGTCCTTTCTGAGGTCAGAATGAGCTTCAGGCAAAATTATGCTGCCCTAAAGGTTTACTTTTGATAGCCCCAGCTCCCAGCTTTCACTATATTCCTTCCTACCTTTGCTGTTCTTCTTTCCTTTTTTTTTCTTTTTTTTCACTCTTAGGTGGCTATGTGCTCCCATGCTCCCAGCTCACTCATAAGTAATTCCAGGGGATTTTTTTCACTGATAAGAGCTCAAAGTATTAACTCATAGAAGGTATTTGCATTTCAAAAATGAACTCAGGGAGACTAAACACTGAGATCCAAAGTGGAAATGTACAGAGATTTAATCTCAAGCATTGGTGACATTGGTACGGAAGAGATATGAGAACACTGCAAACATTTGGCACCCCTCAAATTGTACCTTATATGCACCTAAGTCTTTCTGGGCAGTCTGTTGCAAACTATACATTATTAAAATTTGAGGAAAAATATTTTGTTTTCGCCTAGTCTTGGAAATGGTGAAGACTACCCTTCAGTAACAAATTCTAAATAGTTCAACTAAATTTACATAAACAGTAATTTCCACCTCTGAAGATGTCTATTAAAAAATATTTTCTTTTAAATATTTTCTTTTAACAAAGAAAAACCATAAAATCCCTTGTCCAGTCAAAGGTTTAAACTTATTTCAGTACAATAGGCATTGGAATATATTCAACAGACAGCGTTATCTCTTGTTTTATCTTTCAAGGAGTTTCTGGCTTCTCAGATATCAAGGGAATTAATTTCCATCATGAATCTCCTGCTTCATCAGTAAGAGCCTATCATGTACAAGGTTGATGCTGCATCGACAGAAAATTTCATATCTTTAATGTAGAATCATCATATTGCTCTCGTATCTTTAGAAAAAAAAAATTCTCTTCCTAGACTTATTTTAGAGGCAGTGTGGCATAGTGGTGTATTTGTTTGAAAATAACTGTTACTAATTTTCTGTCACCTAAGACACATAACTAAGCTTCCCTGAGCTTCAGTTCCCTCATTTATAAATATAAAGTTTTTTTCATTGTGAAAATAAATGGAGAGTTTTGCTAAATGCTCTCCAAAATATTCTTCTCTCTACCTGGATACATCACTTCTCTGAACAATAGAGTTCTAACAATTCTCCCTCTAGGAAAAAAATAAAAAAAGAAGACGAAGAAAGAAGAAAAAGAAACCTTTCACTCTGATGATCATGTCTAATTCTCTTATTTTCCTGTTAAGCTTGTTATTGTTCAAGTAGCGGCTGTTCCTTGGAAGCAGTTTATTTAATGTAACACTGCTCTAAGCCTAGATCGGGAAAAATAAAATCATTTCTGAATCTCCTAGGTGAGGCTAGAGCTGAGCTGTGAAGTATCAAACATACTGTTCCTAATTTAGTCCTCTTTTTTAAGTGGGGCCTCCTTCTCATACAGACCTTGATGTGTACAAGAAAACAGAACAAAGCCTGGATGGGTAAATTGTGACTGGGTAAATTTGTTTTGCCATGCTTCTTTTTTCCAGTGACTTTTATCCTGTAATAACCACCCCTCTCCCATGTGCCCAACACCCTCAGTGTAGCACCCTCCAGGCCCCTCCAACACCTACTCCGGCTCCAGGTGCCCACCCATAAATAGTGCTTCATTGAGGCCCGCCATGATGTGAATGATGCCCTCAAGGGAGTTGCCTCACTGTGCTAGGTTTCATTCACGCAAGGACCCTGAGCAGTTACACTGGCTAAGTGGGGAAATATTCCCAATATGATATAAGTGGTGAATATTTAAATAAGTCCTATTTTATTCACTCTCCCTTAAATGCTAAAGTGTCAACTGTATATCACTTTGGCTCAAATGATTCAGTAGTTAAAATACCTACAACGTGGTCATTGTACTTTTTTTCTTTTTTTGAGCCAAATGCTTATGTGTATGGGTTTATTGTAGAAGCATATGTGGAATACAGCTCTCAAGTTCTTTTCTAGGTTTTCCTTTTACAAATCTACGCTACTTGTACCTTGAGTCAAACTAAACTAGTCACAGTTCCCAGTAACAGCTGTTATCTCCATTTACAAAGTAAGTTCTCCAATCTACTTAGATTTAAAATGCAGCTTGAATTTAACTTTTCTGAATCTCCTCTTTTATAGAATTTTGTGTGTAGCTACCTCATAAGATTGTGAGAATTCAATAAAATAATGCATGTAAAGCACCTATCATGGTGACTCAATAAATGGTAATTATTATTGCATGACTTACTATATCTTTTTTCATCCTTTTAGCACTGAAAGAAAAGTTTTACATAACTATTAGTCAAATTAGTGAAGAATTGAATTAACCTAGTTAGTATTTTTCAATTGATTAGCTTAAAAGTATAGAAAATAACACTAGAGATGGGGAATGGAGAAAGAAATAATATTCAAAATAAAAATTAGCAAATCCAAGCAAATTCAGCAGATCCCTAGCAGATTCCATGTAAAAGGCATCCAAAGAAGTGACCGTTTATCCTCTTTCTAAATCAATTTTCCTTTCCAAAGGAATGTTTAATAACTAAAACAGTGTTGTAGACATGGCTGCCTTATTTTTGCAATAGTTTTGTGCCTCCACATTTTTACAGAACTCCATCAGCTTTTCAGCTTTTCTCTTAAAATCCTTTCCTTTTCTCATTAGTCTGTTAGTAATCATTGCTTTCCTTGGCATCTCCATTTTGTCAGGTTATTATGCATTCCTCAGCATTGTGAAAAAATGAAAAGTGGAAAAATCACATATTTTTCAGCTGACTTAACACGGAGTAAAGCACTGAAATTATTAATTGAACATCTTGATTATAAATTAAGTGGAAATAATGTTGAAGAAGCAGCCCCTAGTCATATAGGATTATTATTAGGGCTACACACTGAATGATTTGAATTTCATCCTGCTAGTAGTAAATACAGTTAATACCAGTGAATATGAGCTCATAGATTTTGGCTGAATGTCAACCAAATCAAGCAAGCAATTGCCTTTGCAATTTTGAGGTTTACATCCTAAAATCATGTGACCGCTGCACCTTTGCGCCTATAACTGCTTGAGAACTACATCAAGTTTAGCCAAGCTAATAGCTATCTCCCTTCTGGAAACATTTAATCCAAAATCACAACATTTTTAAAACCTCAGTAAAATTCACTCCACTAATTTCAAAGAGGTGATAATCCAAAATGAAGCTTGGTGAATGTTCACCTTTAAATAGTACCGTGAAAAATGTGTTCATCTTGGGCAAATTAAAGCATCATCCACATTTTAGCAAATGATTAACTTGCTAAAGATAATAAACCAACTTGAACCTCAGAGTAAAATTTACTAGCATATCAACATGTAATGCTTAATTACAAGCTACTTTTATCTATTCTTTGAAGCAGGACTGGAAAGATCTCTATCTAGCAATATTTTGCATGTTATTTGGGATAGGTTTGGTTAAGGTAACACCTCTCAAAATTCCAATGGCTTAAAACAATAAACTTTTAGTTCATGCTTACATAACATTTCTGTGTGGGTGCCAGATCGCTAAGGGAGCTCACTTCCACTGTCATGTACAGACCCTGTGATGGGTAGTTTTATGCATCGGTTTGGCTGGGCTATGGTGCCCGGTTATACAATCAAGCATTAATCAAGGTGCTGCTATGAAGATACTTTGTACGTATGATTAACATTTGCAATCAATTGACTAAAGAAAGAAGTTTATCCTCCACTATGTGGGCAGGCTTCACCCAATCAGTTAAAGACAATCAGGGCAGAATTGAGACTTCTCTGAGGAAGAAGAAATTCTGCCTCAAGACTACAGCATCTGCTCTGGCCTCAGGTTTCAGCCTGCTGGCCTGCCCTACAAATTTCAGACACACTAGCCTCTACAATTGCGTAAATCAATTCCTTGAAATAAATTTCTTTTTTTTTTATTTTTTGTGTTTATATATACATACTACATATGTGTGTGTATGTTTGTGTGTGCGTATATTGCCAAATCTTACTTGTTTGTTTCTCTGAAAACCCTATTAAAGAACCCCCACCACCACTCCAAACTCTTTCCATCTGCTAATTCTGCCGTTGTCGTCTTCCTCTTTTAACTGGCAGAGGAGAAAGAGCACAGAAAACGCACACAGAGAGGAATTCATTGAAAGGTTTTCTAGATCTGGAAGTAGCACATAGCATTATCTGTTTACATTCTTTGTGAGAGACCTGGTTAAGCCTAATTGCTAGAAAAGCTGGGAAATGGCACCCAGATGGGTCCCAAAATAGAGAACAGATTTTGATGAACAAAATCTAGTTTGTCTCTATCAAAGTAGTCTCTACCAAAATTTTAAAAAATATTATTTATAACACAATTTGTAAAATTACATTTTTGTTATTTTAATTTGAGATTTTCTATTTTGTCATTTAATAAGAAATTTAAGGTAAGTCTCAATTTGGCTGAATAAAAGTAGAGGGATTGTCATTGTAGGCTGAAGGAATAGAGAAATCTTGAAGAAAGTGAGAAGGGTAGGAGGAAAAGAAAAAAGGGACCTGCAAGATGAATAGAGAGGATACACCTCTCTGGAATTTGTGATCTGATCTTATTTGCCCTTTCCCTCTCTGTTAGTGTATCATTACCTTGGTGAGCCGCCATTATAAATGGGAGTTGCCTATTTCTCATGCATGTTTAAGCAGCAACAACAAAAAGTTAGAAAAACTGGCCTGGATCTTAGAGTAAGTGAGGAATGAAGAAAAATAAGGCTAGATAAGTATAGAGTCAGTCACCTCAAGATATTAAATTTTACTGTTCAGACAATGGAGAGTTAATGTTAAGCCTTTAAAAGAGGATTAATTCATCAATATCACATGTTACATTTACCATTCTGCTTTATTTAAAACTAATGGGACATGGGAGAGGAATGAATGACATAGATCAGTTAGAAGGAAGATTGCAGTAATTATATAAGGAGAGCTAAATGCCTGCATTGTGACAGGGGTGGTGGTAATTAAAAGAAAAGGAAAAAAAGGAGTGACATTATGGCAGTAGCATGAATGGCACTTAATGGCTTGTTGGATACAGTGGTAAGAGAAATAAAATATTTTAAAATACTGCCTAGGTTTCAAATTCTGGTGATGGAAGTCTGGTGTAACTTAATTAAAATTAGGGTTACTTAACTGGTTCTCTGGAATATGCTAAGCTTCCCAGCTGAGACAGCCAAGGCACTTGGCCCCTCTTGTGGCACATACAGTGGGCTGTGGGGGCCCAGAAGAGAGGGTGAACCTTACAGGAGTGTCCAGTTTCCTTTGCCATGTTCAGACCTCTTGTATTACTAAACCATACTTCATCACTCCAGAAAGACATTTAATGTTCATTAAGGAGTTATAAATAGGTTGCTCCCTTATCAAACTGGCAACTGGGTCAATTTCACACTGAGTCATTAAATGTCTTAAGAACTGGTAATCTATCATGCTTTAATGACAACTTTAAAATGGTATTTCAAAACCAAAAGATTTATATCCCATTAAGAGATGATTGTAATTTACTAATATAAGACTTGGCTCACCCATTGAGAGCTATGTTTTAGGGAGAAGGGCTGGGGGGTAACTACTTTGTGATATTGAAAACAGCTGACCATTTTGTATATTAATTTTAGAGCCAGCCTTCACATAATTTGTGTCTCGGCAGACACACAGATAGCCAATATATGATAACTTCATCAAATTTTGAATGGAACATTTTAACTCAGAAACATAAACCGAAGGGGCTGGACCAAAAAGCAAAGTCAAAAACAAACATACAAAAAACTAAGGCAATATTCTAGCTACTTAAAAGTCAAATAAACACATATGTAAATAACAAAATAGTTCTGCATGCTATTGATGGGAACATATGTATCACAGGATCAGTTCCCATGTAATTCCTCTTTCTCGCTTAGGGATTACCGTGGATGAACATAGACATTTTCAACGTTGTCCCTATTTACCTTGTCCTTTTTCAGCCTTGCTGATGGTCATGGGGGTCATTTTGAGAGATGGAAGCCTCAGTATGTATTCTGCTGGTAAGAGTTCTCCAGAATTCACAATATTTATATAAATTATTTTTCTATTAAATAAAACTCTCTCTGTCTTAACTATTCTTGCCACTGTTGCTATTACTCTGTAGCTATTAATTTTTTTTTATCAAACTCTTTACAGTTCCACATTGGTATTATGTATCATATTGTTGAGAAGATTCATTCTGAGTTTTTAGAAAAATTATGATTCTTCTTTTATCTTTTTCTTGTATTGATTCACTGAGTTAATTATCACTTGATCTAATTTTTCCTTGCTAACTAAATCATTGGGTTATTCCCACTTGTGCTAATCTTTTCATCAGTCATTGGTGTCGTTTGCTTTCATGTGTCCTACCTCTAAAAGTGGAACAAAACTTTAGTCTTTTATTTTTTGACTTCTATGCCTCAATTAATTACTAAATTGTTTCGGTGTCTTTCATATCGTGTTTCCTAAGAATTTAACTGTTGAATCATATAATCAGGCACTTCATGGTATCTCAGAAGATGGTACCATGATGACTGTAGTGCTGCCTCACAGCTACTAGTCTCACTCCAGGGTATTCCAAAGCAGGGTTTTCCTCTTTCAGCTGTCTAACTCAATGTCTCTTCCTCACAAAGAAGAACACTGGCTACAATTTAGGAAGTTTCAGGGCTCCTCCCTTAAAGGTATGATTCAGAAACATATCTTTATTTTTCAGTGCCTTGCTTGCCTCATCCGTAAAATAGAAGTAATGGATTGGAGAACCTCCCAGATCTTATACAACTCAATGTTCTTATGTTATGGAAATAACTTCTGGACACTCAAGCAAATAAAGAGAAACCTCTTTCTCTCTTGGTCTTTTCTTATTTTTCCTCTCAATAATATTTTTCTTTCTTGGACCTGGAGTAATGAATAAAATAACTGTATTTTATTTATAATTTTGTTGGTTGATATATAAATGGTTCATATTTTCTACAAAACGGAAGCTTTACCAACTTAAATATTTTTAACTATGTTTTTTCCCTTCAGTTTTCTGTTTACAAATTGTAGTAGGGAATAACAAATAGTTTCATGTGGTGCTTTAGGTTGTGGGGACGTAGTTGCAATTCAACATTTGTAAATTACAGGTAAAAAAAAAAAGACAAGGTTTTCAATTCAGAAACTAGCAATAAGACTTTGGATGACCGATTTAATTTAAACTTTAATTTACTCATCTTTAAAATAGTCTACTGCTAATGTATATTCTAGTTGCAACATTCAGTAAACCTAAAAATTGTTTGTCAGATTAACAATGCCACCTAAAAGTGTAATGCCACTTTCATTAAAATATTTTTCTATATGATATATTAACTCATTATCAAACTATGAAGGAAGAGAATCTTTATTTTTAATACAAAGGCATTGGTCCAGGAAAGTGAAATGAATGGTTCAAGCACACAACTACCTTGTCATTGCAGCCTATATAATTCTCCTTTTCTCTCTCTGATTTTTTGTCTGATTACTTTTATATACCAGAGCATAAAGTTCCATAAATTTGCTTAATACAGTAAATCAATGATTTTTATGTAATTTGTAGTTCTGAATTAGTAATCAACTAATTTTATGCACCAGACCTAACTAGGATCTCTAATGTTTAACTGAAGATGCAAATGAACAACAACAACATAAAAAGTGATACTGAGGGTTAAGAAGTATTCCCAGCCTCTGATGGTCACTTTCTGTCCAAGAGTGATTAGAAGGAAAGTAGAATCATTAAACTGCTAGTAAGAAAATTATATACAAAAAAGTTTAGTTATGCATGTAGAATTAAGTAAAACCCTTTTTGTCACTGAGGAACAATGTTTTAGGAAAATTTTAGAATGGTAGCTAATGTGCATAACTATAATTGGCTGTGCAAAAACTGATGAAATTTATAGAAGTTGCCTCTTTATTTTTTCTTGTAACACCTTATATTTCTTTACCCTCAGATTTTACAGTAAGTAATTCCAAACATAAAAACAAGGCCTTAGGAAAGTAATAAGAACAGAAGACAACCCAATAGGAAAATGGGCATTAGACTTGAACAAGCTACTCGCAAATGGGATATTTCAATAAATAAGGGTTTAACTTCATTGGAAATAAAAATAAGGGTTTAAATTCATTGGAAATTAGATAAAAGAAAAATAAAACTGTACTGTGATACCACTAAAAATGTGTCAGATTGCCTAGAGTGTAAAATTGAACTATCAAATATAGGCAAAGATGTCAATCAACTGACACTTTCATGTGCTGCTGGTGAAAGTGTAAACTGGTACAACTGCTTTGGAAAACTCAGGCAATATCTAGTAAAACTGACTTATGCATACAGGCCATACATTTTACTCCAGGGCATATATTAAAAAAAATCTACGAGTATGTTCTCCAAATGGCAAATAAAAGATTGTTTATAACAGTCTTATTTATAATAGTGAAAAACTAGAAACAACTCAGTTACACATCAATAGTAGAATGGATAAATAAACTGTGGTATAATTATACAATATAGTATATATGTATATATACTAGAGAACTCTATATAACCTCATAAATATTTTTAGTGGACAAAATGTTGAACAAAAGAAGCCATACACACAAAACATACATTGTATAATTCCATTCATATAAAGGTTAGAAACAAGCAAAACTAATGTGTTAACAGTCAGAATAATGATTACCCTTGAAACAAAAATAGTGACTGGAACAGGCATAAGGAATCACTTTGATTATTGATTACATTCTGGTTTTTGGTTTGGGTACCGGTTACATAACATATTCAAATTGAGAAAATTCCTCAAGCTGGATGTAATTTGTATACTCTGTCCATGTGTGTACTTCAAAAATATGTACATTAATAGTTTTTTCCAGGAACCCAAAATTATCCATAATTGGAAATTTGCATCTTCAACATCAACACAGCCATTTTTCTTTGGGTGTGATTCAAATATGAGCTGAGCTATGATTAGGTCAGTGAGCATCGTCCATAAATATACTTCCAATGCCAACCCCAGAGTTATTTATACCTTTTACAGTTGCGTATTTATTTTTTAAAATCATTTCTTGAAGACACTTAATTCACTGCATTCTTATCAGTTTTCCCTGTCTATTCTCCTTCATTTATATCTCTTTGATTGTTATAAAGGAGACAGTTTTTGGCCCGGTGCAGTGGCTCACGCCGGTAATCCCAGCACTTTGGGAGGCTGAGGCAGGTGGATCACCTGAGATCAGGAGTTCGAGGCCAGCCTGGCAAACGTGGTGAAACCTCATCTCTACTAAAAATACAAAAATTAGCCTGGCATGATGGGGGTGCCAGTAATCCCAGCTACTCAAGAGGCTGAGGCAGAAGAATTGCTTGAACAAGGGAGACAGAGATTGCAGTGAGCCAAGATCACACCACTGCACTCCAGCCTGGGAGACAGAGCAAGACTGTCTTGACAAAAGAAAAAAGAAGAAGAAGAAGACAGCTTTTTTAGTAATATAAATATAATTCATTATGTATGAGGAATAGTTAAGAATTTTCCACAAGAACATTTAATGTTAATATAATTTTAAATTATCTAGGTCTTCGATAAAATCAATTTTGGGGAAGAAAGTTCAGTAGTAGAAAGAAAGACAGCCAAGTATTAATGTGCTTCATGATGGAGGTACATGACACCACCTACAAGTCTCATTTTCAAAACAATCAAACCTGAATCTGATTAACTCTCCCGATCAAAAATTGGTCAGTTTTGGCCAGGCACAGTGGCTCACACCTGTAATCCCAAAACTTTGGGAGGCTGAGGCGGGAGGACCATGAGATCAGAGACAGAGACCATCCTGGCCAACATGGTGAAACCCTGTCTCTACTAAAAATACAAAAAAAATTAGCTGGGCGTGGTGGCGGGCGCCTGTAATCTCAGCTACTCAGGAGGCTGAGGCAGGAGAATAGCTTGAACCTGGGAGGCGGAGGTTGCGGTGACCCAAGACCGAGCCACTGTACTCCAGCCTGGCGACAGAGCAAGAGTCAGTCTCAAGAAACAAGGAAACAAAAAATTGGTCAATCTTACAAAATGAAGAAGGCAGAGAAAATATGAAGCCATGCTATGAGAAATGTGATCAGAAAAAGTCAGACTGTGAGCAACTCTACATGTCAAAGATTTGAATTTTTAAGAAACAAATAATTTTCCATAAAGGGAAAAAGTGAGGGAACAATGTATAGATTAACAGGTAATACAGAAATATCAACGATCACAGTGAATAGACCATTCTTGAATATTGATTAAATAATTAAAATTTTAAACATGTTTTAAGATAATTGACTTGTATAATGATAGGAATTATTTTTTTCTTCCAGGTAGCACAGTGGGATGATGATTTTATGTTTTTTATTTCCTTACCTTTTAGATATTTATATTGAAATATTTACAAGTAAAAAATATGACGTCTGGGATTTGCTTTAAAGTAATACAGGATGAGGGGAAGGAAGGAGAGTAATATAGATAAAACAGGATTGGGGAAGAGTTAAGAAAAGTTTACCATAGGTGAGGTGTTCATGGTGGTTAATTATAATATTCTTTACTTTTGATAGGTTTGAAACTTTCCGTGATAAAATTAAGGAATAAATTAAAGTACGTAGTGAATAAATTAAAGCATAGATCTGGCTCCTTGAGTGCCCTTGAACTTATACAGAGTTATCAAAAAGATAATTACAGTGGCAAAAATGTGAAGACAGATATTAGACTATAGAACAAATGCATGGATGCAAATTTTTAATTCAGAAACATCTCATTTTAAAAGTGATTATTCCTAAAAGCCAAGAGGTAAGACAAGGGCAGATGAGCATTCACTTGTTTGCAAAAGCCAAAAACAAAACAACACATTTCCTCACTTTATGCCTTTGTGAATTAGCCACAACATCAAGTTGTTGGAGAGGCACTTTAATTTGATGCCTTTTGTGCTTTGGGGATACTTTTTACTGGGTTAGAAATGCTGCTGTTAGAAAAATCAGTGTCACCAGTGAAGTTATGTTGACCCTCTGGGCAAAGGTGAGATGAAAGGGTCAGGCTGAGAAATGAAGACAAGAGGCGAAATGTGCAAAGAGGGGAGCGAAATGTCAGAGAAACTTTCTTTTTTTAATGAGCTGGATTTTCTTTCCTGTACCCAGAAAGGCATGCTAAGTTTTGTCTCAGGAGATGCGTAGAGAAGTGCCTTTGCTGCCCTCTGCTAGTACTCTGATCATCAGTGTCAACAGAGTAGCCTTGCACGCCTTTGGTAGCAACAGAGAAATTGAGAGCCATTCCAGATCTGCCCAATTACAGTTTATGGAGCCTGGCCTGGAGAAAGCAAATGATCAGCACTTTCTCCTTTCACGGTCTGCAAAGGTTCACTCTGTCCCAGATAGCTTATCTCCAAACAAACAAACAAAACAAAACAAAACAAAACAAACTTACAAGATTGTTTTATTGAGAATCAGACAGAAGACTTGGGCTATGATTCCCAGTTTGCCACTTTTTTTCCCTAAGTTTGAGTCTTTTAATTTGTAAATAAGCGACTTGAAACAATTGATCTTGGGGTATTTTTTAAACTCAATTGGCTTTTAAATTTGCATTCTCCAATTACATCTGAGAAGTGTGGGCAAGCTTCTTCATAACTCGACTTTTTGAGAGTAAATAAGAGCAGAGGGAAGAATTACAGAAAAAATCCTAGGATGACTCTCATATATATGTTGTACAAGATTTGTTTTGATACCATTCTGTTTTTGTTTTCTTGCTTGTTTGCTTTATTCTGTTTTGTTTTCTATGACTACCTTATCTATTAGATATTACAGAGAACAGAAGGTAATTTTCTTGGTAGTAGAGTAGACTATTACAAATCATCCTACATTGTGACTACATAAATAACCCTCCCCTAATTTTTTTCAACACTAGTTATCAGTCAATGTTTCATTCTTTTAAAATCCATCTTCCTACGCACAGAATTGCACCTCACATGCAAGTCTAATCTTGACAATCCGCTGCTCAAGCATATCTCTGGCTCCCATTTCCTAGAGGAAACTCTATACTCACCTTGACTCTTTCTACCTTTCTTTTACAGAAATTTCCACAATTCCTAATGCAATTGGTGTAATATACTTCGCTAACTTGGAATACAAAGACCAACATAACACAATTATTTTTCTCACATGCTCTTCTTAGTAGCAAGTTCCCTATCTGTCTCCTGACACCGCTTGGTCCTGAATTCCCCAAGTCCCTGAAGGATCACTCAGTTAAAAAGAGTAATTCCAAATGCTGGGCATAAAAGGAGATACTACTGAGATCCCCAAGTAATAAATTTTTTGTTTGCCCGCGAGTATCTCTGTTAAATGTAGCTTCTACACAAGGGACTATGGTTATGCGCCTTCAATCCAGATGACTTTTAGCCCATACTTGTGCTAAAAGATTACACTCATGTCCTCCAAAGCCGAGTTTTTATGAATATAAGACTGACCACCTGGAAGCTTCAAGTTTCAGGTATATGTTTTTCATATTAGTTCTGCCTCTTGAGTTCTGAGTCCTTACTTAGTGTCCAGATCAAGAGCTGGTATTGTTTCCTCACAGTGACTTACTTACCTTAAAAGATCTTTTCTTTGCTAGTGAACATCAGCCAGATTCATTCAGTCAACTCTGACAAGTTTCTTGAATTTTAACTGCTAAAGAGAAGAAGTTGAATTCTAGTTATATTTTTCCCATAAGTGTCTTGGTACCTTAGGAAAATTGTTCCATCTCTTCCCTTGAGCTTTGTATGCCAAAATCAGTGGTCATTTTAGCAACACACATGTGTACACACACTCAAGATGCAGTTATACTTTTTCTCCATGCAATAGGTTGCCTGATGATGTTGGCTTTATATATTTACAGAAGGCCATGTAAATGTGTGTATGTGTGTTGATTTTTTTTCCCTCCAAGAAAAAAACATCTGCCCCAAGGTGAGTAGATGTAAAGAATGTTTAATAATTACATTTTATCTTGTAGTTATTACAATATTTAGATAGCTACTTGTGTAATTATTGATGACTGTCTTTCCAATGGATTAACAGTTGTGTGTGTATAGGAATAGTAGTATTATTGTTCACCAGCATAATATACAGGCAGATGATACATGCTCAAAATATACTTGTTGAATGAAGTAATGAAGAGCATATAGATCCCCAAAGAGTTTTATAAAATATAAACTGTACATCAAAAATAGGAGGAGGAATTAGTAGGTGGAAGCTAAGGTGTGCACAAAATATTGGAAGTCCCTGACTAAAGCATAGAGTTGGAAGAGGATGGGAAGGTAGATTAAAAACATGGAGAGTTATCTCGAGACACTTATAAGCATTATAATGGAGTTGGACTTTATTCTAAGGTCAGTGGAAATATTTTCTAGAACAAAAATTAGAACAACGAGTTTTAGAAAGATCACTCTGGCTTCAAAATTGGAGATGAATTGAAAATGACCAAAAGTTGAGTTCACTACAGTAACCTACACAAGCAATCACAGAACCCTGAATCTGAGTAGCAATCAGTAGTATTTGAACAACTAAGTATATACTTAGAAAGTGGATCTGGCAAGAATTTATAACTGATTACAGGTTGGGGTGAAGGAAAAAGACAAGTCAAGGTTAATGTTGAGATGTGCATTAACAACTGAAAGGATATGGTGGGAAGCAGGTTCACTGTGCACCAGTTCCCAACTTACCTGAGTCTGGTGAAACAAGACAACCACACACACAAGTTACATGCAGCAGATTGATTACTTGCAGATAGCAGGGGACAACAAAACTGTAGCATGCATTGTGAGCTGATCCTCTAGGGCTCAGGAAAGCTGCCCATGGTGGATGATATCTCATTTGCACATAACTCACTTACTTATCTAAGGGACCTCAAAGAGCAGCTCCTCTCCAGGTTTTATGCCCCAGGATAATATGACCACTGGGCTCAAGGGTAGAAGAACACATTGTTTCTAGGGGAGCCCTGGAACAGAGTGCAGCCTTTTCAGGACAGTCTCTCTCAATCTCAGGATGTTGCATTCCCAGCACATTCTAGTTGTTCTTGAGAACTGTAAGTGAGAAATGAGGGAGAACTGGGTCAGTCCAAGGCCCCTCCCCTGAGAAATATACAGCAGGTGGTCCCATTCATGGTGGCAAGAGAGGAAACATAAAAGGAGGGAGTTGGAGGGAGAGGAAGAAGACTGAATTCACTTTCAACATCAATTTTGCATTCTGTGTATGGAGTTCAGCAAAGAGATCTAAGGTCGGGATGCAGATTTGGGAACATTCAATATATGTCTCAGGAGTGGCAAAAAGGTTTACTCTTGTATTTGTACTCTAAAATATTGTAACATTCTTGGAGTGCTGAGTTGAAAAAGGACTTTGAAACATATTCTTTCATAGTGGGGAAAAAATGTATTAATTGATTAGTAGAGTTTTTGTCTTCACGTAGAAGTGGGAATGGAAGCATATTTGTAGCATTAATCTAGCCTGATCTGGATTTTAATTGATGTCATAGGATATATGACATCAAATGAAGCATGTGTGTAGAATAAAACTGAAAAGCAGTTAGGTAAGCATTCTGAAGTACCCCAAATCTTAGAAACATACAGACAAATGCTACTTTCTAACGATTTAGGGAATGAGCAAAGAAGTAGTCTTTTGTTATCATTTTATCGCTGCTGCGAACTGAGTGAGGTTAGGGCAGGCAGAGACCAAAATCCTAAGAAAATGTTTTGGTGCTTCTTATCTTTAATGCTTTTCTTTTGTGTCAACAACATTCCAACATTCTCTCATCTGAGACCAACATATTTTTAATCTAAGACAGTACTGTCCAATAAAAATATAACTCTAGCCACAAATACAAGCCATATGAACACATTTATATTTTCTAGTAGCCATGTTATTAAAAAGATTTTAAAAGGTAAAATTAAGTTTAATATTATCTTACCCACATACATTCCAACATGTAATCAATATTAAACTATTAATAAGCTATATTTTGTATTATATCTTCAAAAAAAATCTTTTGTGTAATTTACTCACAGCACATTTCAGTATAGACTAGCCACATTTCAAGTGCTCAATAGCCCCATATGGCTAGGTACTACTGTATTTGACAGTGCATATCTAACCCTATAAGGTATTAAAGAATCCCTAATTTAGGCTGCATCAATCCTCTGTAACCTTTGGCACCAATTGCCGTAATATACTGATAACTTGGTTCTCTGACCAGGTGCCCATCCATGTGTCAGCCTCAATGCCTGGTCCAATTCTTTCTATTAACACCTTGCTCAGGTGCTGCCTTGGTAACCCCCTGTCTGGTCCTCCCTCACAGATCCTTGTCCTAATCACTGACACTGTCTTGCCAGCATTCTGAGCCACATTACTTACTGCCACATTTTTTGTTGTGGATCATTTGGTTACCTATCTTCCTGGAACTTTCTATTCATAAATTAATTCAGCATATATTGATTTCCTGCTGCATTCCAGGCCCTCTGGCACTTTCTTTGTTCTCTGGATACACCATTCTCATAGAATAAGTAAGGGAAAGAGACAAATAGTAATAATCCAATAATCACAGCACTACAGTAAATGTCATTTGAATGAAATGACATGAGTGAAATGATATGAGAGAACAGAGAAAAGAAAACGTTACTTGTTTGAGGGGACCAATTAATGTTTTCTGGAGCAGAAGTTACTTGGGATGAGTTTGATGGATAAATTGGGCTCATTTGAAGCCTAACTTCTGTTCCCATTGATATGTCAATTAGAAGGAAATTTGGCTGTGTATAACCCAATACTCAAATTAACAGTAGCTTAAACATAGAAATATTAATGTTTATCAGAATAAAAAGAATTCACTTCTTAGTATAGTGTGGTTGCTGAGGATCCGACCCTCGTGCTGGTGGTCCAGGCAACAGAAAACGGAAAAGATTAAAGAGAAAATGAGTTCACCTCTCGGCTGAGATAATGTGGATTAAAGGAGAGGGGTCAGTTCATGGGGAGAGGAGGGCATATAAGGTTCCAGAAAAGAGAGATAAAAGAAGATAATCAGCCAAGAAGGCAGCAAGTTAATGTCATGACAGTAATGTTGTGATTGTAGAAAGAGTAATACATATAAAGAAATATATTCCCTTGGGATAAAAAACAATAAAATAAAAACTCAACAGGTACACAATAATACACTATATAAAATTGAAGTATGAGTTTTTCATTGATTAGAAGGACAATAATTATATCAGGGATGTTATTTTCAATAGCTGTGTTTTTCCAAATTTATTTTCCCCAACTGGAAGCTGTCCAGAAGCCCTCATTCACTTAGAAGGAATTTGGCTGTATTTTTTTTCTGAACTAAAGAAACTGTTTGAAAACTTGGACTGTATATTTATGGGTTGCTTTGCCAACCTATAGTGGCAATATCTTTTGAGACACTCAGCGGGGTTGACTTTGTCAAGTGTAACAAAGAATATTTCAAATACTGGGGGCTTGGCAAAATCCTCAGTGAGGTTTGCCAGGTGCTGTTCCATCAATTTTTAATGCCCATTTTTTTAAGAGACATTTAATCCATACTTATTTCTTACTGCTTTACTTCTTAACTCATCAAAATGTTATATTTCAAGAGCTTTTTGATGTGTATGGTACCTTTGGGCTTTTTTCCCCCTTCTTCAAAACAGGAAGTTATGTTAGCCAAAGGGATTTTTTTTTTTTTTAAAAAAAAGGAGAAAACCCTTGAATGTTGAAAAGGGTATTGGTTCTGATTGCAAAAGCCTTGAGGTTTGAATTGGTGCTGAACACGAGTGAAATTATCATCAAAGAAAATAGGAAAGTGATTTGTGTGTGGATTTTTAATATAATGATAGATGCAGCATCAGAATATATCACAAATTATTATAGTTTGATTATGGTTTGTCCCCACGGAAACTCATGTTGAGGCTTGGTCTCCAATGCAATAGCACTTGGAGGAGGAGACTTTAAAAAGTGATTCAGTCGTTAAGTTGGGTTAATGTCTTTTATTTATTATTATTATTATTATTATTATTATTATTATTATTATTATTTTGCAGCTCTGGTTAGTTCTCATAGGAATGAGTTAATTCCCTTAAGAGTTGGTTGTTATATCGAGGTTGCTTCTAGTGTTTTGTTCTTTTTGCACAGGTGTCTCCCTTTCCATTTTGAGATAGCATGACAAACTCCCCAAAAGCTGTCAGATGCAGCTGCCCAATTTTTAACTTTCTGCACAACAGAACTGTGAGCTAAATACACCTCTTTTCTTTATAAATTATCCAGTCTCAGGTATTCTGTTACAACAACACAAAATGAACTAAAACATGGATTACTTAATCCCATCCTCCACTGAGAGCTTGAATCCCCTCTGTAATTGATCCACATGTTGTTGTCATAACTCAACCTGAATACCTCTGATAACAAGAAACTCACTGCCTGCTAAGATGAATTTTTTTCTCCAGAAAAACAAAGAGGTTATAGCCTTAAACTCTTTTCCACTGTAACTCCTATCATTTGGCTTTTACTTGCTTGATGAAACAGAATCCATGTTTTTTTCTCTGCTACATGACAACATTTTAAATGTTTAAGGACAGCTATGCCGTCTCCCTGGTTCTCATATTCTCTAAGTATAAAATGCCACATTCCTTAAACTGCTTACATGGGAAATTTTATACCCATCCAATAACCAAAGAAACCCTTTCTATGCACCAATATTAGTTCATGTTGCTTTTGACCATTGTCATTTAAAATTAAATAATCTATATGTTGTGCCATAAGCTAAAATAATAAAAGAAATGCAACTCTATTCCTGTATATTTTCTTTCTATTCATGCAGCTTATATTCCTCCACAAATCTCTA
This sequence comes from Gorilla gorilla gorilla, assembly GCF_029281585.2. NCBI lineage: Eukaryota > Metazoa > Chordata > Mammalia > Primates > Hominidae > Gorilla > Gorilla gorilla. The sequence continues at coordinate 70,390,590 of NC_073241.2, forward strand.
TTATCACTCCATTCATTTGACACACATACACCACACACACAACACACACACACACACACACACACATCAGAAAAGGGACAGGCGCAACATGCACAGCATGTGGCCTTAGAGACTGTTTCTAAGATTTTATTTAGACCTAAAATGGGTATTCAATAATTAAAACTGACAGTGAATCCAGGCAATATATATTACATTATATCTACAAACATAATGTGTGAATACATGCACAAATTTATACATATATAATGAAATAATCTAATATCTATAAAATCTGAGGTTATGAATAGAAAATACCTATATACATAGATATATATACACACATACACATACATATATTTACCCCCATAGACTCACATTCACAGCAGTAAATGTCTTGAATTTGCTAAATAATTACATCAGGTTTACTACTGAGTGTAACAGCATTTGAAACAAATCAACCTAAGTGTTTTATTGCGGCACTATTCACAACAGCAAAGACTTGGAACTAACCCAAATGTCCAACAATGATAGATTGGATTAAGAAAATGTGGCCCATATACACCATGGAATACTATGCAGCCATAAAAAGGATGAGTTCATGTCCTTCGTAGGGACATGGATGAAGCTGGAAACCATCATTCTCAGCAAACTATTGCAAGGACAAAAAAACCAAACACCACATGTTCTCACTCATAGGTGGGAATTGAACAATGAGAACACTTGGACACAGGAAGGGGAACATCACACACTGGAGCCTGTTGTGGGGTTGGGGGAGAGGGGAGGGATAGCATTAGGAGATATACCTAATGTAAATGACAAGTTAATGGGTGCAGCACACCAACATGGCACATGTATGCATATGTAAAAAACCTGCACGTTGTGCACCCGTACCCTAGAACTTAAAGTATAGTAAAAATGTGTGTGTATATATATGTATGTATATATATATGTATATATATGTGTATATATATATGTATGTGTATATATATGTATATATATGTGTATATATATATGTATATATATATATATATATAAATGTATAAGGGAAGGGCAGCTAGGTTACAGAGATCTATGGTACTCATCAGGATAGGTTTATCAGATTTTACACATGCCGTGTGGACTTCTCAAATACAATCTTGTTCCCTTGATCTAAAATATGTTAATAGGATGCAAAAATTAAAATGATTGGAAAAGAAAAATCCCTTGTTTCCAGTATTATCTGCTGTTAAAATCATCCTAAACTGTACACAGGAAGTGTTCTTGAATTTCTTCAGCTGAAATTCTTCTCTTTCTCCTACGTAGATCCATAGCGCTGTATTTCAGTTATCATATAAATCAAATGTGGTGCAGTGTCAGGAATCTTATCTTACACTAAAACAAAAAAGTCTCTAATCCCAGTGCCAGTGTTAATACTAGGTAACTTGTACAACTTACTGTATGTGTTCTTGACTTGGTTTCCTAAAATAAGAATAGGATCTATCTCTCAGGAGTGTGTGTGTGTGTGTGTGTGTGTGTATGTGTGTGTGTTAGACAGACAGAGAGTGAAAAAGATAGAGAGAGGTCAGACGAACAGAGGAGAAATTGGTAAGAGAAAACCACCTACACTTACCTTTTAAATATTTGATGACAGTTATGTTGTTTACTATAATGTATGACCCGTAGTCAATCTTTAATATATATTTACGTTTTATCTTTCCATAGCCAATGCATGCTTTGTGTTGGTCTAGTCATCTTTATTGTTTATCTGTCAAACCATTCTTAGTCACCAACACAAACATTTCCTCTTGGCAGTTTACTAAAGTTTCTAAAGCACAGATTTGACCAGAGCTTCATTCTAATGAAAAAAAGATTGTTGTATGTATTCTCCATTCCCTGAATTTGCTTTTCATATACCCACAGCTCCCCTCAAATCCCCAGAGATTTCGCAGCCTTCGGAGAAATTAAAATCAGATACCACTAATAATTCTATAATATAATAGACTTCAGAACCACCACTTAAACCTAACAGCCAACAGTGTATGTGATTATAAATTTCTAGAGCCAATTACATTAATGTTTAGGATCAAGCTATTTGTCTCCTTTTTTTTGAAAATTCTAACAGATATGACAAGAAAAATACTAGTGGGTAATAATTGAAGAGAAAAAAATAACAAATTTTAGATGATAACAATTATTTTTCAGTAAAGCTAGAATATCTGTTGAAAACAGAACTGTTGAAGTAGCATAATTAGGTAGAAAAATACAGAAAATATATAAAAATTATTAAATTTATATAAATTATAACAACCAATTATAAAATATAATAAAATTATATTTGCAAGTGCACACAAAAAACATAGCTAAGAAAAAAGTTAACAAGTAGTCAATTGGAAGTTATCTAAACATTACTAACTTTTCTGATGGATATAAATGTATCCTAAATAAATTTTAAACACAATATTGTAAAAATGCCAATTCTCTCTAACGAATTTAAAAGTATGATGCAATTTCAATAATAATTCAAGCAGGATTATTTTGAAAATTAACAGAGTGATTATAAAATATGTGTGTAAGAATAAATGGATAAGGATGCCTTGGAAAGAAGAATGTAATAAAAAAACTTTACTACTTATTAAGTGTTATTACACAACTACAGGGTTTTGCACATTTATTTGTAATGTGGAAAAAGCAGTCAAAGACATGGCATACAGGTAGTGGGACAAGGGGAATATGGATTATGACACTTACCGTGAAAGAAAATGATTAAGTCTGTGGTGGGCAAGCCAACCTAACAACACACAAGGGAAAGTGCAGCAAAGAGAATATTCAAGATTTGAGATGAGGGTGGGAGTGGGGTAGATACATTCTGAAGACAGAGCATGGTACTTAAACCAAAGTGACTAAATTTTGAACTTGTCCATGATTGGGATATTTAGGTTTTGCTGACAAAAGTATTTCTGGGGCAGAATGAATACCCTGCAATAGATTAGAATATGTTGCCTACTAAAGAACAAGATTAGATACATTAGAAAAAATTAAGGAAACATTTTCCGACTCTCGTTTATGACTGTCCAAGTTATATCTTTTATACATATACACCAAGTTCTCTATAATAAGCACATATCTCCTTCATAAAAATTAATAAACATTATATGAAAGATAATTCCAGCAGATCCAACCAGAATAGCAAATCTAATTAGTAATTTTTTTAATTATACTTTAAGTTTTAGGGTACATGTGCACAATGTGCAGGTTAGTTACATATGTATACATGTGCCATGCTGGTGTGCTGCACCCATTAACTTGTCATTTAGCATTAGATATATCTCCTAATGCTATCCCTCCCCCCTCCCCCATCCCACAACAGTCCCCAGAGTGTGATGTTCCCCTTCCTGTGTCCATGTGTTCTCATTAACTTTCACAAACAGAAAGAAGGGAAAATACCTGTTATGTTCATAAAATACTATCAAAGGGAGATAAATCAGCACTTGTCAAGCTTTTGCAAAACTGTTCATCTCGTTGTCACATTTGGGTAAACAAATTAGAGGAGTGGATAAAAGGAATAATGCTCCCCCACACAGCCTCTCTGATACATGCATTTATTTATTAGGCTATCAGAGAGAGCTAATCTCAAAGGATTCACTTAGTAGTAGAAATTATTGCAGAGCAGAAAGCTTATATAATCCATTATTAGTTAGAATTTTTATCAAAACACCTAATTAAAAGTTCCTTCTTTCTTAAACTGCTTAATGAAGAGCTGCATCACGACTCCTGAAGTGAGTCAGGGGTTTTCCAGGATTTAAGGATGAAGGAAGTAAACACATAGCATGACATCTTATTAACCATCACACCGTTCCATGGGAGTCAAAGTAACACAAGCATTGTTGTGTATTGCAGTAAAATGGGGAAGCATCGACTACTAACTATATAACTGAACTCTTAAAGGAAGCTGCTCTTTTCACTGACCTTTTCTTCCCTCAGATATAGATTTTTAAGTTTACTTTCTCTGTTATTAGCATTCCCTCCTCCCATTCTTTTCCCTAAGGGCATTCACTTAAATATATGATGTACACCTTTTTTTTTTTTTTTTTGGTAAATTTTCTTGCAAAAAGTGCATTGCTGATTTTTTTTTTTTTTTATTGAAACGGGAGTCTCACTCTGTTGCCCAGGCTGGAGTGCAGTGGCGCGATCTCGGCTCACTGCGAGCTTTGCCTCCCGGGTTCACGCCATTCTCCTGCCTCAGCCTCCCAAGTAGCTGGGACTACAAGCGCCCGTCACCACGCCCGGCTAATTTTTTTTTTTTTTTAATATTTTTATTAGAGACGGGGTTTCACCATCTTAGCCAGGATGGTCTGGATCTCCTGACCTCATGATCCGCCCGCCTTGGCCTCCCAAAGTGCTGGGATTACAGGCGTGAGCCACTGTGCCTGGCCATGAATATAAGTTTTAAATTTGTGTATATTACACTTTTCTATAGAAGTCAATCTGTTACTTATGTCACCAGCATTCATACTGCTTTGTGAATTTCTAGTTCCTTGCATCAAACTGCAGAGTTCTCCATGGAGTGTATCCACCATGTTTGACCTGGTCACTCTGCAGGTCATGGATGCATTCCAAACTTCCACTACTACACACAACAATAATGTGGTAAGCATCTGTTTACATGCTCCCTTTTGAAACATGTGAAAATTCCTTTGGAATATATACCTAAATGGTAAACTGTTAGCTCATATACTGGCCAATCAATGAACATCTTTCAGAATGCTGTCTAGAACAATTAGGCCTGTGTACACTTACACACTTATATCACCTCATCTCTGGCCACACTTGACATTGTCTAATATAATATCTGAACATAGATGCAAAGTGATATTTCAATTGCATTTCTCTAGTTATTAATGAATTTGAGCATTTCTTCATATGCTGCTGGAATTTGGGCCTTCTTTTTTCCAAAGCGCCTGCATCCTCTGCCCATTTCTCTATTGTAGTTACTGTCTTTTTCTTACTTATTTTCAGGAAATCTTTCATATTCAAGATATTAGATATTTGTCATTTTTGGAAATCAAAAATATCTTCTCCCAATTTGTTATGCATTTCTAAACTTTGTCAATGGTATTTTCTGTTCGGTAAAAATCCAAATTTTTAATTTTACAGCTTATGATTTGGGAGTTTCTAAGCAAATATTTAACCACAAGATTATAAAGATGTTTTCTTATATCTGCTCCCACTGATTTAACAGTTTTAACTTTTAATCATTTGGGGGTCCATTTGTAAATGGTCTTTTGGATATCTAAATTTATTTATCTCTATATTGCAAAGCATAGAAACATCTTTTATTTTCCTCACTAATTTAAGCATCAGTTTTATTATGCATTAAATTCTCAAACTCACTGTATTTAAGTTGTCTGTCTCTAAACTCTGTTCTGTGTCCCCATTAGTCTATTTGTCTGTTTTTGTGCTAATTCAACATTAGTTTATATCACTATATCACCGTAGTATGTCATCATTTTTAAATTTTTGATATAGCAGCCTATTAGACAATGTCATCATTTCTTACAGGGAGTCTCCCCATCCCAATTCACACTTTTTCAAGGTTGAGTTTATACTTCCATATAAATTTCAGAATAAATTTATCAAGCTCCTTTTAAAAATTCAATTAACTTTTGACTGGTATTGCTTTTAATATATGCATAATATGTTAGAACTAGTATCTTTAAAAAATGAAATCATCTTGGAGTCTGAGGCAGGCGGATTGACTGAGCTCAGGAGTTCGCGACCAGCCTGGGCAACACGGTGAAACCCCGTCTCTAATAAAATACAAAAAAATTAGCCAGGTGTGGTGGCATGCATCTGTAGTCCCAGCTACTTGGGAGGCTGAGGCAGGAGAATTGCTTGAACCCGGGAGGTGAAGGTTGCAGTGAGGCGAGATCACACCCCTGCACTCCAGCCTGGGTGACAGAGTGAGACTCTGTCTCAAAAGGAAAAAAAATTAAAACATCTAACCCAAGCATATGGAATCAATTTTTATTATCTGCTTTATACTACAATATTAAATTTTTTTCCATCAAAATTTTTATATATTTTTGATTAGAATAAATTGTTAAGTACTTGATAAATTATGTTGCTATTATAGAAAATACATTTTGTATGCTGAGTTCTGGTTAGTCTATTATGTTTAACAACAGTAGTAATAGCATTATCTCTATATTATTATATTATATCTATATTGTTCCTGATCTTAAGAGAGTAAATCTAATATTCTTTCAATATTTTGCTATTCATTTGCAGTATAGAACCCTCACCAAATGAAGGCATTCATGACTATTTCTCTTTGAAAAAATTGCTTTATAAATTATAAATAGATGCTTAATTGAAAAATAATATACATTTAGAAAAATGTACAGGTCACAGAAGTACAGCTCATGAATTTTATTGCTGCTTTGCTTTATTTTTAAATAAACTTTTTATTTGGAATAACTTTAGGTTTACACAAAAGTTGCAAAGATAGTACAGAGAGTTCCCAAATATTCTTTTAATTTATGATCTGAATTATTATGGTACATTTTGTCAAAACTAAGAATCACTATGCGTTACGGTTTCTAAATTCCAAGTTTTATTCAAGTATCACCAGTTTTCCACTAATGTCCTTTTTCTGTTCCACACCCGGTGCAGGTGCTACATTACATTTAGCTGCTGTGTCTTCTTCGTCTCCTCTGGATGGTGATAATTTTAATGTTATTCTTTGTTTTTCATGCCTTTGACAATTTTGAGGGGTACTTGTGAGATAATTTATAGAATTTTCCTCCATTTGGATCTGTCTGATTTATTTTTTCATGATTAGACTGAAGTTATGGGTTTCTAGAAAGAATCTGACAGAGGTGAAGTGCCCTTCCCATCACAACGCATCAGGCAGTATATAATAATCACATGCCATCACTACTAATGTTAACCTCCGTCACTTGTTTAAGATTTTGTTGCCAGGTTTCTCCACTGAAAAGTAAGCCTCTCCTTTCTCCTCCGCTGCTTTTAATACTCTGTTCTATGGAAAGAAGACATCAAACCTTTTCCACACCCAAAGGGGATAGGGAGGATGAAGTTCCACCTCCTGGAGAGGGGAATATCGATATAGATCATTTGAAGTTCATTTGTTAGGAAGACTCATCTCTTCATCATTCATTAATTTAATCATTTAATTATATCAGCATGGTTTCATGTAGAATTAATTTATACTTTGGGTTATAATGCAATGCAAAGGCGTTTCCTGTGGCTTGTTATTGCTTCAAACTGAAATTTAGCCACTGGGAGTTCCTTCAGGTTGGTTCCTGGGTTATTTTGACATGTCCAACCCAGTATTTATTTATTTATTTATTTATTTATTTATTTATTTATTTTCATAAATAAAATAACTTTCCAGCTAACAAGCTATTCCTAGCCCATCTTCTATGTTCTCTGTTTCAGCTTTAGAATCTGCCTTTTCTAAAAGAATTCTTGATTCCATTAATTGTAGAATGGTATTTCAAAGCTAAGATCTGAATCCTGACAATGTGTTTTACTACTGGGAGATACGAAACTTTATCAAAAGCTTCTTTGACACTTATTGAGATAACCATATAACTTTTAAATATTTTATTCTACTATAAAGACAAATTATATTATATTTTATTTATTGGATCATCCTTGTATCTTTGTATAAACCAAGTTTGATTATGGAATATAATTTTAATGTGCTTTAGGGTTCTTTTATTTAGTATAATTTTTGTTTTCTTTATACATAGAATTAGCCTGTGTTTTTATTTTATGTTTTGTTATACTGAGTCTATCTACATATTATAAACAGGAATTATATTCACTTCACAAATAAGGTAGGCAATTTACTCTTATTACATCCTAGAACAATATATATAAGATAGAAATGATCTGTTACTTAAAATTTGATAGCAGTCAGCTGTGCCTGAATTTTAGAATTAAGAGAGGGTTTTCACCAAGATTTTTATTTATTTGATAGGGTTTTCACTAGTTATTTTATCAAACTGGACATTTTATATTATTCTAGGAATTTATGCATTTCTTTTAGGTTTTCGAATGTAAAGGCACACACATTTTAATAACAGACCTCTTATTTTTGTCTCTGACATGTGTGTAACTATTTCACTATTTTTGTATTTTCTTTATTTGTATTTTTGGCCTACTTTTTCATTCTTGCAGACTTTCACAACTTCCAAGTTCTTTCTATCTTGCTAACATTTTCATAAAAGTAGCATTTTATTTTGTTTTTCCACACTTTTTGTTTTTTATTTTGTTGATTTATGCCTTTACATTTTTTATTATTTTTATCATTTTCATTGTAGGAGTTAATATAATTATTATTTTTCCAGTATTGGAGTTGAATGTCTAACTATTTTGATTCATGTCCCATTTTTTTTTAATCTAAATATAAAGGTTCTGGCCGGGTGCAGTGGCTTACACCTGTAATCCCAGCACTTTGAGAGGTCAAGGTGGGCAGATCATGCAGTCAGGAGTTCGAGAGCAGCCTGGCCAACATGGTGAAACCCCACCTCTACTAAAAATACAAAAAATACCTGGGCATGGTGGTGCATACCTGTAATCCCAGCTACTCTAGAGACTGAAGCAGGAGGATCATTTGAACCCAGGAGGCAAAAGTTGCCGTGAGACGAGATCACGCCATTGCATTGCAGCCTGGGTGACAGGGCGAGACTCCATCTCGAAAACAAAAATAAAAATAAATAAATAAATATTCTGCTGCATTTTACAAATTTTGACAGGTTGTATTACATTAATATTTATTTCTATGTGTTTCTGAATTTTTCTATTATTTTATTTTTAACCATGCAATATTTAATTATATGCTGCTTAATTTCTTCAGCATATGAAATTTGTTTAGCTATTTTTAGCTACTAGCTTTTCACTCTGTAGGATTATGTTTAAAATATGAGGAGTCTTCAAAAAGTTTTTAGAAAATTCATATTATTAAAAAAACTATGCATAGATTTCAAATTTTTTTGCACCAAAGTAAACTCATACTAACTTGTTATGACATACCTGAGTAGTATCTAAGAAGAATATGCCATTACTTTGAAAAGAGTAACATGAATTCTGCTAAAATTGAAGCAAGACTATCAAATTCATTGTGTACCTTGAGTGGAAGAATGATGAAATCACTAATGCCTTATTAAAGTTTATAAAGATAATGTCCCCGAAGAAATCAGCAATTTACAATGGATAACTTGTTTGAAGAAAAGACAAGTCTTCAGTGGCAGAGCATCCAAGTCAATTGAAGAGAAAATAGTTAATCTTGTTTGTTCCCTAATTAAAGAGGACCAGTGAGTAACAGCAGAAACAACAGCCAACACTATAGACTTTTAAATTGGTTCAGCTTACACAATTCTGACTGAACAAGTGAAGTTGAGCAAAGTTTCCATTTGATTGGTTCCAAAAGTGTTACACATAGATCAACTGCAGACAAGAGCAGAGCTTTCTATGGAAATTTTCAAAAAGAGGGATCAAGATCCTGAAGGATTCTTCAAAGGGTTGCAACAGAAGATGAAACATGGCTTTATGGGTACAATCCTGAAGACAAACCACAACCAAATCAATGGTTACCAACAGATGGAAGTAGTCCAGTCAAAGCAAAATTGAACTTGCCAGAGCAAAGGTAATGGAAATAGTTTTTTGGGGACATTCAGGGCATTTTGCTTTTTGACTTTCTGGAGGGCCAAAGAACAATCACATCTGCTATTATAAGAATGGTGTGAGAATGTTAGCCAAAGCTGTAGCAGAAAAATTCCCAGGAAAGATTTATCAGAGGGTTTTTCACCACCATGACAATGTTTCTGCTCATTCTTTTCACCAGCAGGGCAATTTTATGAGAGTTTCAATGGGAAATCATTAGACAGCCACAATATGGTGCTGATTTTTGGCTCCTTCTAACTTCTTTTTGTTTCCTAATCTTAAAGAATCTTTTAAAGACACCCACTTTTCTTTAGTTAACAAGGTAAAAAATATGTATTGACATTATTACATTTCTAGGACCCTCAGTTCTTTAAGAATGAACTAAATGGCTGATATCATTGCTTATAAAAGTGTCTAGAATTTGATGAAACTTACGTTGAGAAATACAGTTTATTTATTTTATATTTTTATTTTTTAATTCTATTTTATCATGAACTTTTTTGAAGTTTATTCATACATATTATGTGTGATATTAACAGTTTGAACTTATTGAGGCTTCCTTTATAGGCTGATGGCCCACCATTTTAGTGACTGATACATAAACATTTGAAAGGAATATGGATTCTCTTACTTGTGTGTATAAATATACATGTTTATATAGTTATAGCTCAAGTTGATTAGTTGTGTTGATACATAGAGCATTAGCTTTGATGCTCTCATTCTAAAATATTAGGGTCAATATTCTCTATTAGATTTCTGAGATCATTCCATCCTCCAAGCATACTAACTATGGATGAAGCACACCTCTTTCCTAAAGCCATCCTCTCTAGCTCTCTGACTTTCTGTTATACTGTGTACCAATTACATTTTAGGAATATATTCAGTTTTACAGGATGTTCCCTTATTACACCATTGGCGTAGTCCATATTTTGGAATTTCTATGTTACCTGCTTTCTTGTATGTCTTTTACATTTTTCTTCAAACACATCATTTTTAAACAAGTATATAAAAAATAAATATACCCACTTCTCACCTGTCTGACAAAATATTTTTAAAACCATATATTTTGTTGATATTTTGATTAAGTATAAAATACTTGGTTCATGAAGTGGTTCATTTAGAACATTGACAGCCCTACTTGGTTGACTTTTAGCACATTATATTACCGATGAAATGTTCGACTTTACAAATTCCTTATAAGTTGTTGCTTGTGGTCAGCTGAACAATGGCATCACAAGATCTTCATGTTCTAGTCCCTGGTACCTATAAATATGTTGCTTTATATGGCAAGAGGAACTTTTCAGCTGCAATTAAGGATCTTTAGCTAGAGAAATAATTCTGGGTTAATCAGGTTGTTTGTTTCTTATTATTGAATTTTGAGTGCTTTTAAATATGCTTTGGATACAACTCCTCTATCAGACATGTGATTTGCAAATCACAATCTATTTTGGACTTTCGATCTATTTTTTGTTTTTTTTTCCATTTGCTTAGCAATGTATTTCAAAAAGCTGTAATTCTAAATTTTGATGAAGTTCAGATACTATCTTTTTAAGTACTTTCTCCTTCTAAAATATTTTTGCCTGTGTCACAAAGTTTCCTCAGGTTTTTTTCTGAGTTTTCTTCCAGAAGTTTTATAGTTGAAACTTTTATATTTAAATCTATGTTATGATATATTTTGAATGAAAAAAATTCTTTTTCTATTTTTTACATATAAACATCCAATTGTCTCAGCACCATTTTGTGAAAAGGAATATTCTTTATTTATTAAATTGATTATTGTTTGTTGAAAATCAATTGATCACATGTGTGGATCTAAATCTGTTTTATTTATCAACTTGTCAATCTTTTTTCCCTTGTATCTTCTCTCATATATTTGTCAGTCTTAATGCTAATACTACATTCTCTTGGTTGCTGAACTTTTATAATAGATCTTGTAAGCAGATAGTTATGTCTAGACAGCTTTTGTCTTCTTTTTCAGTTTTTTTTTTGTTTTTGTTATTTTAAGACGTTTATATTTTCATATGAATTTTAGAATCAGGTTGGAAATGTCCACCAATAGTCGCTGGAAATATAATGTAGATTGTATTAAATCTATAAAACAAGTTCAGGATAGTTGACAGTTTGATAATATTAAATCTTTCGAAAATGAATGTGATATTATCTATCCTATTTTAGGTCTTCTTAGTTTTTCTTGGCAATATTTTATTTTTTTCAGTGTATAGTATCTTTTATAAGATATATTACTAAATATTTCACATTTCATGCTATTGTGAATATTATTTTGAATTTCATTTCTGAATGTTTCTTTCTAGTATACAGATAATCATTCGTCTTTGTATATAGCTCTTGAATCTTGCAATATTGTTAAACTCACGTATTAGTTCTAGTGGTGTTTTCTTTAAGTAGATTCAACAGGAATTTTTATGTAGATGATTATGTAATCTGAAAATAAGGCAGTTTTAATTATTGTTTTGTAATCTAGATGATTGATATATATATATATATATATGTATTTCTTGTATTTTTTCTACTGACAAGAACCTCCATTACAATGCTAAATAGAAATAACAGCAGGCATGTTTGTCTTGTTCTTGATCTTAGAGAATAAAGTGATCTTTCACCATAAAAAATGAGATGTATGTCTTCTCTCTGATACACTTTATCAAGCTGAGGAAGTTTCCTTCTGGTACTAGTTTGATGAGAACGTTTACTACAAATGCATGGTAGAATTTATCAAAAGCTTTTTATGTGTCTGTTGATATTATCACCTGTTTTTTCCTTTTTAGTCTGTTAATACAATAAATGACATTGATTTATTTTTGAATGATAAAACAGTCTCAAAATCTTGTTATAAATACCAATTGCTTGTGATGTATTATCCTTCTAATTTATTGTTAGATTAGAATCGCAAATATTTTGTTTAAAATAATTATGTGTTTTCATAAGAGTTACTATGTTGGAGCCCGAAAGAATGATGGTCTTGATCAACTCAGTATACCACTGGAGTCTATATGAGTAAACAGCAATCTGTTTCTCATAAATGCAGAATATTGGCAAACTGACAAACCTCATATGCCACCCAGAAGGAAGGCGGAGGGCAGTTAGGACTCAGGCGCAAGTGTTTCTTATGATTAGCTATAATTGAAATCTGTCAGTAACAATATAAACCTGTGATCAATTAAGCAGCTGGCCAATTGTTACCTCCTCCTCCTTGCTCTTCTTACTCAATAAATACCTGGAGAAGTTCAGGGGCGGCCTTTGCTCACTAGAAGCAGGAAGCTCTCTTTTTCTCCCCATGTTGCCTTTTCTTAAAATAGTTACTTTTTTCTCATTTCTACCTTGGTCCTTTCGTTCAGTCCCGTAATGACGGTCTCAAGTAGTAGTAGTGGCAGTCAGCCATGGTATTAGTTGTCTTACACTGTTTTTGTCTAGTTTTTGTGTCAGGGTAATCTGGCTCTATAAAACGAGTTTGGAAATATTCTCTCCTTTTCAATTATTTGGAGACATTTTGGAAAATGTAAATATTTTCTTTTACATTTTCTTTCTTTTACATTTTCTTTCTTTCTTTTACATTTATGTAAAAGAAATACATAAAATATTTCTCTTACATTTACAATGTTTGACAGAATTTCCTTAAAAACCATTTATGCCTGGAATTTTCTATGTGGGAAAGTTTTCAACTACAAATTTGTTTATTTAATAGATACAATGTTATTTTCTTCAGCTAAGTGTAGCTAGTTTGTGCCTATCAAGAAACTGGTACCTTTTTTTCAAGTTGTTGAATATATTAGAAGAAAGCTGGTCACAAAATTCTATTATTATCATTTTAATGTCTACACAATCTTTTATAATCTTTATTCTTCCATATCTAATATTGGCAATTTGTATCTACTCTTTTTTCTTAATCAATCTAGCTAAGGTTTATCAGTTTCATTTATCATCTCAAAGAACAATCTATTGTTCTATTGATGTATTCAACTGTTCTTTTTTTCTGGCTTATTGATTTCCCTTGTGATTTTTATAATTTTATCTTTATCTGCTTATTTGGGTCTTTATTTGCTTTTTTCAGTTTTTAAAGTAGCAATTGAAGTTATTCCTTTGAGATATTTTTCTTTTCTAACATAGCTACTTATTGCTAAAAATTTCCCAAAAGTCCCTTTAAGTTACATTCTTCAAACTTGACATGTTGAGATTTTGCTTCTTATTATTTCAAAATATTCTATTTTACCTTTTGATTTTACTTTTGATTCTTAAGTTGTTTATAAATGTGTAGTTTAGTTTTCAGTTGCTTAACATATTTCCATTATCTTTCTGTTATTCCTATCTAATTTTATTGTACTGTGACCTGAGAATATACTTTGTATAATTTGAATTTTTTTAAATTGATTGTTATTTTATGCAAAAAAAGAACCAGATTCTTTTAGTAAATGTTGCATGTGCTCATGAAAAGAAGTCTGCTGTTGGGGTAAAGCCTTCTATAAACCTCCATTATGTCAAGTTGATTGACAATGTTGTTCCAATTTCCTATATCCTTACTAACTGGCAACTTGAAGTTCTTCCACTGCTCACTGCTGCTGGACTTACTGTATTTTTTTTTCAGTTTCTTTTTAAACTCTTTTCCTTTTACTTTGCATAATTTCTATTGCTATGTCTTTAAATTTACCATTTTTTCTACCTCATTTAATCTTCTGAGTAATCCCATCCATTGTATATTTTATAACAGTCATTGTATTTTTTAGGCTCAATTTATGTCTTTTTGTACTTTCCGTGTCTCTACTTCGTATGCTCAATTTTTCCTCTAGCTTTTTGAACATATGGAATAGAATTATAATTTTTTTAATGTTATTGTCCACCAGTTCTGTTACCTGTTTAATTTTTGGCTCAGTTTTGATGAATCTACTTTTTCCTATGGATTATATTTTACTGCCTATTTGCAAGCCCAGTAATTTTTTTTTAATTAAATGTTGGGCATCATGACATTACCCTGTTGGGTGTGGATATTTTTATACTTTTGTAAATATAAATTTTTATGGGTGATGTAATTATTTGAACAGTGTGATTCTTTTTTGGTCATACTTTTTAAAGCTGTGTTGGGCAAGACCAGAGGAGGATTTCCTATGGGCTTATTATTCCCCACTTCTGTGGCAAGACCCTCTTACTACTCTAGAGGTCTCGTGATTTGTGACATTTGCCACTCTTGCAGGCACTATGGCCAGCTCTGTATATGCCTGGATGACTTTTCCATTTTGTCTTTTCTGCGGTTCTTTCTCTGACTTCCTGTAATTTCCTTACACATGTGCTGTGACCAGGACTCTGTTGAATAATCAGAAAGAATTCTCTTCAGATGTTCTGATTTCTCTCTCTGTTAAGCTTTCTCCTCTCTGCCCTTCAAACTCTAGCCATGTTGGCTGTGGGGAAAAGAAAGACCAGACTGTTACTGTGTCTATGTAGAAAGAAGTAGACATAAGAGACTCCATTTTGTTCTGTACTAAGAAAAATTCTTCTGCCTTGAGATGCTGTTAATCTGTAACCCTACCCCCAACCCTGTGCCCCCAGAAGCACGTGCTGTGTCAACTCAAGGTTTAATGGATTTAGGGCTATGCAGGATGTGCTTTGTTAAACAAGTGCTTGAAGGCAGCATGCTCGTTAAAAGTCATCACCACTCCCTAATCTCAAGTACCCAGGGACACAAAACACTGCGGAAGGCCGCAGGGACCTCTGCCCAGGAAAGCCAGGTATTGACCAAGGTTTCTTCCCATGTGATAGCCTGAGATATGGCCTCCCGGGAAGGGAAAGACCTGACTGTCCCCCAGGCCGACACCCGTAAAGGGTCTGTGCTGAGGAGGATTAGTAAAAGAGGAAGGCCTCTTTGCAGGTGAGATAAGAGGAAGGCATCTGTCTCCTGCTTGTCGCTGGGCAATGGAATGTCTCGGTGTAAAACCCGATTGTATATTCCATCTACCGAGACAGAAGAAAACCACCTTAGGGCTGGAGGTGAGACATGCTGGCTGGAATACTGCTCTTTAATGCATTGAAATGTTTATGTATGTGCACATCAAAGCAAAGCACTTTTTCTTTACCTTGTTTATGATACAGAGACATTTGTTCACATGTTTTCCTGCTGACCCTCTCCCCACTATTACCCTATTGTCCTGCCACATCCCCCTCTCCGAGATGGTAGAGATAATGATCAATAAATACTGAGGGAACTCAGAGACCGACCGGTGCCGGCGCGGGTCCTCCATATGCTGAGCGCAGGTACCCTGGGCCCACTTTTCTTTCTCTATACTTTGTCTCTGAGTCTCTTTCTTTTCTCAGTCTTTCGTCCCACCCAACGAGAAACACCCACAGGTGTGGAGCGGCAGGCCACCTCTTCAGTTGGCGTCTTTGGATTCTCCAGTCTATTTTCTCAGTTCAGGGGGAGAGTTAGTCACTGCCTGTGTTCTTCCTGCTTGCACTGCAGCCTAGACATTCTTTTCCTTAGGCAGTAAACTGAAGTAATTATAGAACTCAGCTTTTTCCCTCATCCCTTAAAGATCACAGCCTTTCATCATCTAATATCTAACATCTGGAGAACTGTGATTTCTTTTTCTTTTTTTTTTTCAGTTTTGTTATTTCAGGTGGGAGTGTAAATTTGGTCCCTATTACTCCATCTTGATAGGAAGTGAAGGTTCAGATTTTGATAGAAAAACATTTTAATTACTAATGTGACAAATCCAAGTAATAATTTTACTGGGAGTCATCAAATCTGTTATCCATACCATGTCTCCTACAAACATCATTACAATGTAAATCCAAGATGATATCTCATCACTCTTACCTGACTGAGACAAGGGTGAAGATGTAATATTAATTGGCTCTAAATTATCTTTTATCTATACTGTTCAACAATAATAACTTTATGCTGATCATGAAATATCCTTCCTTTTGACTTACTTGGTCCCTTGAGAAAGGAGATTTATTCTACTATGGTCAGTCAGAAATCTTCTCATTATATCAAAGACAATCAATTGAATTTTCTATCACATTTAGTTTTTTGTTGTCAGTTTATCGTATTTAGGGAACAATAAGTTTGTCTTATTACTTTTCTTTTTCTTTTACTTCTACCTAATTGCGTATTTCCTCCATGGAATGTAGTATGGGTTTCAGGATCACTGTAAAATGATTCTCTAATTACATTTTATTCTTTGCTCTTCAGGAAATTAAAACCCTTGTGATATATTAATGGTCTTGACTGTAGTTAGGAGTTGACCCCTTACAGCAGGGCCTAGCATAAAGACTTGTCACTGTCAGCACTGGCGTATTTGAGGCAGGAACTGGTGGAAGCATGCTGGACTAAATCTCTGTAGGCAGAGGGCGAGGGAGGCTTGTGGGAAAAAAGTTGAGATTATTCATATTTGATTTTTATTGCTTATGTTTTCTAGTAATAATGACATCAGACTCATCTGAGATGTGAAGTATCTTCCATTTCAGCACTTCATTTGCTGTGCCTTGGGCACAGGGGCATAGCGGGCACTCCTGCATGGAAGAGAGTTAAGAGGGAACATGGATGGGCTGAATACAAATGTCCTACTAGGAGCTCAGCAAAGAGAGACAAATGGATTTTTGCAGAGTTTTCTTTGTTTTTTCTTTGTACTTACTGCTATTATTTGGGGGACATGATGTTGATAATAAAGATTAAGTTCTAGAACGAGATATTTAAAGATTATAAAAGTGGATATCTAAATCCTCTTGGGACCCATATAGTCCTGGATAAGAAAGGACAACAGAAAAAAGATAGCAAAGCCTTCAGTGATATAAATGTGCCCCTCTTTGTGTCTTGTTTTTTACTAAAAGTTAAGAAACCCAGGTTCTTTTGACTTTCCTTCATTGACTTGGTTCATTCTCTCAATTCCTAAGCATTTAGTATCTGCTTCATGTCACAGAGAAAAGCAGTTATTTTCACAGTTACTTGAGTTATTTAAAAAACATTCAAAATAGTTTACACTAATTTGTTTAATTTATTATAGCCACAACTATGCACTGCCTTTTGTACCACTTCAATGGGAGAGTATTCAGTGTAAATCAATCACTAAATGTGTCTAACTTATATGAAAAAACTAATGATTATTTTATTAAATTTTAATAATTTACATTTTTATACTATAGTAATCTCATATTAATACACTTTAGACACAAATAAAATGATATGTAAGTTAGTTTTTAAAATTTCCTACAATTGCTTACTTTCTTAATTATTAACCACTCCTTAAATATCTTTAACCATATGCTGCTGAAAGAGAGTAATTGAAGATAATAATGAAGAAATGTTTCATAGCTTTCCTTTGAAGATATCCTGGGAATGTCCACTGGTGCTGTATTTAATCTTTTGAAGACCTTCTAATAGCTTTGCCTGATGACATGCTTCCCACTTATGATTTCTGGAACTTGTCATAGACTAAAATGGTGATACTTTTATTACTTACTGATTAATGTTATATATATATATATATATATATATATATATAGGCATATAGTTCTTCCAACATACTTTCTCCCAATATAATGATTTTGTCTACTACAATTGTGTAGCCTTTATCTTCCCAGCAAGAATATAGCACTAATATACATAAGCACTATCTCATATTAATCTGTGTGTTTTCTAAATAATATAATAATATAGGCTGCTGGCAGTGAGTAAATATTGGGCATGTCGCTCTTCCTTATCACGTCAATTGAAGAGGTTTATGCAGTGACCCCTCATGTTAGGAGGTGAATAATGTAATATATTTAATCATTAAGTTAATAAATGTAAGATGTTTATATGCAGTCAACATTAAGATAGGGTTAGAAATTTCTTATGAAAGCATTTATGTAGAACACTTTCTAGAGGAATAGGGTCTCTCCAAGTGTACGTCAGGTCTGCTTCAAAGTGGGAAAAATGCACCCCCCAAAAGCACATGACATTGATGTAGTGGTGGAGAAAATAAAATATATGAAATTCACATATGGTCTATAATGTATAAATTTGAAATAACTGCAACACTAAAGAGTGTTAATGATAACTGTCTATTGTCTGCCTTCAGAATGGCTGCCATAACTGAGTCACTAATTAAGCTCATACTGGCACATCATAGGGAATATATGATGCTTTTGGCCTTGAGGATACTTTGGTTGATGTGCTAGTCAGACATTAAAGTAATAGTCTATAAAAAATAAAAAAATAAAGTAATTATTTTTTATAAAAGAAATAGAACATTGCAGATAAGGGTGAAATTTCTTTTATTATCTTCTCCCCGGGGGGTAATTACTATCATAAAATTGCTGTGTACCTTTCCAGTCTGTTTTTATACTTTTAAAATATGAATATATACATAAGCACTATCTCATACTGCTCTGTGTGTTTTCTAAATAATATAATTTTCAGTAGAATATATACACCACTTAGCAAATTTATTTTTTACTTAATAATATTTGGAGATCAATCCTATCCATGTTCATAAGTATGTATTTAGTAATTATCTTAAAATCTGCCATATGGAATTAAGAGCTTCTGAACCATGTATTAGAAATGCAAGAAGGGTTGCTGGTTGCTCTAATTCTTTCAAAGAACAAACACCAGACTAACTTCAAAGATCAACCATTTTTCTTATTTCTTTGGAGAAAGAAAGTCAGGGAGCAAACGATGGTCTCAAAATCTAAAAAGAATTGATGTCTTCAGGGACAACAGTGATGTCAGCATGTTCTCAAGCTGGGCAGACGCAACAGACACCAGTCAAGAGTTCAGCTGGAAGAGCTGGCAGTTTGGAGAAGGCCAAGTGTGAGTCTCCATGACAGTGTGAAACCCCTGAGAGCCAAAGAAATTGGAGGGTCCATATCCTCTTGCCACAAATTTCACCAGAGAGAAAGTTTATAAAAATTCTTAAAAAAAAAATCATTGTGGTGTAGAACTGAAATAAGGGAATATCAGCCTTGAAGGAGGGGTAAGAAATTCTGCCTGGGTTCTTCTCCCCAACCTCTGCTATGGACTAACAGCCTTAAACTGTAAGAAAACAGATTATACATGCTGCTACCTTTAGGATGTTGTTTAAAAAATCATTGCATTTGGGAGATAAAAAGAAAAGAAAGGTGGGGGGAAACAATTGTAAGTGGGGACAATTGTAAGTAAGGGAGGGGGACAGCAGTAAGTGGGACCAAAAACTACAGTTGAAGGAAGGGCAGGAAAACTGAGAGCCACACCAGCAAAATCAATGGGAAGGAGTGTTTCCCTAATAGAAGAGTAATCAGGATAAAAGAAAAAACACTCCCTGTCCCACCAAGCTAGCAAGCTTCAAAAGCAAGTGATAGCAGAATACTGATACAAGAGAGATGATAGAGAAAAAAGAGTGAACAAGGGGACCCACTCTGAGGCATAGTACAACAGAAAGACCTAACATTCAAAACTGAAAAGACATTGTTCTGATAAACCAATACCTAGTCTAATTGAAGTTGTCATAGAGACGTCAATACAAAGGAGAACCAAGGCAGCAACAAATCTCAAACCCAGCCCAATTCCTATCTAGACTAACTCAAAGCCTACCTCAAAATACCAGTAGAGGTTGTGCCCATTTTCAAGCATAAAAATCATTTTACCACAGTCTCCAGTGCTTTACATAACATGTTCAACTTTCCAACACACACACACACACACACACACACACACACACACACACACACACACACACACACGGCATAGAAATGGCAAAAGAAAAAGATATTCAGAAAAGATAAAGCAATTATTAGAACTAAACTTGGATATTACTAAGATGTTGAAACTACCTGACTAAAAAGTTGTTTATTTATTTTAATTTAAAAATGTTTGATTTTAAATTAAAGAGATAGGTTATTGCTCTGTTGACTGGCTGGAGTGCATGGCATGACCATGGCTTAGTGCAGCCTTGATCTCCTGGGTTCAAGCAATCCTCTCTCCTCAGCTTCAGCCTCTCAAGTAGCTGGGAATTACAGGTATGTGCCATCACGCCTGGCTAATTTTTAAATTTTTTCGTAGAGACAATGTCTCACTACATTGTCCAAGCTGGTCTTGAACTTGTCTTAAGTAGTCTTCCCACCTTAGCCTCCAAAGAGCTAGGATTATAGGCAAGAGCCATTGTGACAAAATAAGGTTCACTGTAGCCTTGAACTCTTCAGCTCAAGCAATCCTCCTGCCTCAGCCTCCCAAACAGCTGCAAGTACAGGCATATGCCCCCATTCTAGGCTGTTTTTTTTTTTTTTAATTATTATTGTTTTACAGGTGGGGTCACACTATGCTGCCAAGGCTAGTATCCTACCACTGACCTTAAGAGATCCTCCTGCCTCAGTCTCCCAAGTTGTTGGGATTACAGCCATGAACTATCATGCCTGGCTGATGGAAATTTAAAGTAATTATTACTAATATGTTAAAAGATTTAGTGGAAATGATGTAAAACATGCAAATCAGAGAGATAATTTCAATAGAAGAGATAAGATGTATGAGAAAAAAAAGTGGAAGTGCTGGACTGGGAAAACACTACCATAGAAAATGTCTTCTATGGGATCATCACTAGATATAATATATCTGAGGAAAGAATCAACTAACTTGAAGATAGGTCTACAGAAATTATTCAAATTGAAACACAAACGAAAAAAAGAAAAAAAAATTAAAAAGAAAAAAAGAGCATATAAGAGTTACAGGAAGTTACCAAAACTTCAATTCACATTACTGGAGTTCAAGAAGAAAAGACAGAGAATAGGTTAGAAAACATATTTGAAGATGTAATAAGTGATAAATTTTAAAAATCAGTCATTGACACCAAATCATAGGTCTTGGTAACTCAGAGAACACCAAACAGAATGAATATTATCCCAGACTCAAAAAACAAAACAAAACAAAATAAAAAACATCAAAGCATATGTTACTCAGATAAATAAAAACTAAGGAATATATTGAAGACAGTCTCAGAGAGGAAAAAAAGAACATCTATTTAGAAGAACAAATCAAAATATATACTTAACTTTTATGAAATCAAGCATCAAGCAAGACAGAAGACAATAGAGTAATTTTACAGTGATCAATTCATCCTCTTTCAGTTCCAACTTAACCCTTAATTTCCAGATCTGTAAAAATTAAAACTGAGTTATTCAAATATCTTTACTTTGCTAGTTCATATGGTGCTAAGCTTTGTCAGAAGAAGGCATGAGGGAGACATTACAGAAGGCAGTAATTTGAGGGCTTCAATGCACTTTCTTGTCAGTCTCCAGCCATACCTAAACTTCTTCAGTGTTGTCTCCTGCATGTGGAAGGCTTATTCGGGATATGGCTACAGATGTGAATAGTAGCTATTCAGCACCCACCCACCTGGGGCCATCAATCCCCTTAAGTAGTTTAATAGCAAAGTGCCTTAAATGAGTTATTTTGCCCCTCTTGACACCTTAGAGGCTAAATTTCTAGCAAGATCCAGATAGTGCGCATTCCATCAAGCTGTACTAGGGTGTCACTACAGCTAATTTTACATTCAATGAGTCAAGGGCAGGACCAGCTCTACAAGTTAAGAATCTCAGTCCTGGGGTGAGGGTTTTTTCTTAAGTGTTCTTTCAGTCCTAAAGATAGAGGCTACCCCTTGTGTTTTGCTATTCTTCTATTCCTTAAAATTCTCATAAGTCTTTCTAGCCAAGCTCTTGTTACTGTTTTACTTAATAATTTTTATATTATATCTTTCTTCTTATTATTACTTTGTGGATTCTGTCTGGTTATTGACTCTGAGTAATAAAATTTAATAAAGGTGGCCTTTCTGAGTAACTCTCCTCCAAGAGGACCCCTTTCACTGTGTGTCAATACTATGTCAGCCATTTTACTGGTAGATATTCAGAAAGGAGACAAAGAGACAGAGAGATACAGAGATAGACAGCTCAGAAATGCCTTATATCACTTCTTCCCACATTTTAGAGCTCCAAACAAGATATAAATAAGGCAGAATAATGTGGTGTTCCTGTATTTCTGTAGCAGGAATGGGCTTGGGGAGCATCTAAAAATCTCTACCAAAATATGTGAAATTTTCTATGTTAAAAGTAAACTGTATATTACCTCCTTCCATAACTCACAAATATCTTCCCCTTCCTTGATGTCTTCCTCGGTAAATACTACAGTCATTTACCTACTTACTGGGTAAAACCCTTGTGGGTACCCATGATGCCTGGCTTTATTACACTTAAAATCTATCGCTGAATTCTGTCACAAATCAAACTACCCTCAGCTTGCTCAAACTGTATGAATCTCTTTCCTGGACTATGCAAATGAACTCCTAATTCCCAGCTGGACTTTCTGATGCCACTATTTCCCCTACAGTATATTCTCCTGAGGTAACCCAGATGCACTTTCCAAAACCTAATAAGGTAATGAATCCACTTCGACTTCAGTAGTTTCCCATTGTACTTAAGACTAAAACGTAAAGTTCTTCCCATGCACTGCGATTGTCTGCATGATCTCATTTTCAGCAACATTTCTTAACCCATCTTGCCTGTGTTCACACTGCTGCAACCACACAAAATTTCCTTTAGGTTTCTCTCTGAGTTTCTTCTCGCGTTTTCTATTCCAGGAATTTTCGTCTAAATAATGTATCCATTGTCGAAAGCAGGGTATCATAGTCCCTTACTAAGGGGACTTTGCATTGCTGTCTACTTTTCACTTTTGTTCCATTAATATTTGAATTACACTTAGGTGTTCCAAACTTCAGTGCATATGTATTTACAATTATTATCTCATCTTCATGAATTGGCTCCTTTATCATTACATGATGACCTTAATTATCTTTTGTGACAATTTTTGATATGATGTCCACTGTTACTGTCTTTTCATTATCATTTGCATGGAATATCTTTATTTATACCTTCACTTTCAGACTATGTATTTTCTTAAAGCTAAAGTGAATCTCTTGTAGACAGCATATAGTTAGATCTTGTTTCTTTAATCCATTCACTTTGTCTTTTAATTGAAAATTAAATCCACTTACATTTAAAGTAATTATTGATATGTTAGAACTCATTACTGCCATTTTGTTAATTTTTTTCTGATGGTTTTGTAGTACATTTGTTCCATTATTTCTTCCTTGCTATCCTAATTTAGGATTTTATATTTTTGCAGTGCTATGCTTTGATTATGAGACTGATGTGCTGCCTACTCCACTAAGGAGGGACCTTGGTATTTTTGCAGTGCTATGTTTGATTTATTTATCTTTGCCTTTTGTGTATCTACCATAGGCTTGTCCTTTTTGATTACATGAGGCTTATGTAAAATATCTTATATCGATCTATTTTAAGGTGATAACAAGTTAACTTCAACCATATACAAAAATCTTATATTTAATTTCTCCTCATCCATGTTTTATGTTGTATATACCCCAATATACATCTTTTACATATATGTGTCCATTACCAAATTTTTGTACCTATACTTATTTTTAACGCTTTTGTCTTTTAACTTTTATGCCAAAGCTAAAAATGATTTAACCACCACCATTACAGTATTATAGTGTTCTGAACTACACCATATTCTTACCTTTACAGTGAATTCTACAGTTTCCCATGTTACATGTTGTAAGTGGCCTTGTTTACCAACTGGAAGAACTTTCATTAGTATTTCTTGTAAGGCAAGTCTAGTGGTCTTGAACTTTCACAGCTTTTGCTTACCTGGGAAAGTGAAAGTGCTTATCTTGCCTTCGTTTCTGAAAGACATTTTTGACAGCTATAGTTTTCTTGGGTGGTAGTGTTTTTCTTTCCTTTTCTTTCAGAACTTTGAATATATTATCCCTGTTTCTCCTCACCTGCAAGGTTTCTGCTGAGAAATGTGCTGATAGTCCTATGGAGTTTTCCTTGTATGTGTTCACTTGCTTTTCTCTTGCTGCTTTCAAAATTCTCTTTGTATTTAACTTTTGAGAATTTGTTTATATTGTGTTTCAGAAAGGATCTGTGTATATAGCCTCTATTTACACTTATTTGAGCTTCATGGATCTAGTAATTTCCTTTGTCAGATTTGGGAAGTTTTCTGTCATTCTTTTTTTCTTTCAATAAGCTTTATTCTCCTTTCTCTTTGTTTGCTACTTCTGGAACTAGCATAACGTGTAAATTGGTTTGCTTGATGGTTTCACATAGACCCACTGACTTTCTTCATTCCATTGTTGTTATTGTTGTGCCTCAGACTGGATAATTTCAAATGATTAATCTTTGAGCTCATTGATTTTTTTCTTCAGTTTTATTGAGTCTGTTGTTAAAGCTTTCTATGGAATATTCTAGTTCAGTATTTATGTTTTTAACAGCAAAATTTCTGTTTGGCTCTTTTGAAAAATATCTACTTTGTCCACTTTATGTCTTTTGAGGATTTTACTTGATCTATATCTAAGGTAATTATTGATAGGATTGACCTTAATATTGCAATTTTACTGATTGTTTTATGTTTGTTTTGTAATTCCCATGTTTCTCTCTTATTCTCTTATCTGTGGCAATTTTTTGTAGTAGTATGATTTAATTGTTTTCTCTTTAATCTTTTGTGTAACTACTGTATATCATATATACGTGTGTGTGTGTGTGTGTGTGTGTATCATTGTATGCATAGGACAATTTTATAGTTACAGCAGCCTAATTTAAGCTGACAACAACTTATCTGCAATTGTTTAAAGAAACTATATGCTTTACCTCTAAACACACACATGCAAAAAACACACACTTTATATAATTAAGATCAGATTTTACTTCTTTCTATATTGATTACAATTATTCTTACTACTTTTTTCATTTAATTTATTAATTAATGTATAACATCATTTGCATGCCATCATTACAGTATAACAATATTTTTGTTTGTCTTTATATTTACCTTCAGAAATGAGATTTATACTTTTATATTCTTCCATGTTGTTGTTTACAATCTTTTCGCTTTATCTTGAAAAATTACTTTTAGTTCTTATAAGGCAGATCTAGTGCTAAAATAATCCCAGTTTTTGTTTGTTGTAACCTCTTTTTCTCTCCTTTCTTCTTAAAGGACAATTTTGTTGTGTAAAATATTTGCTATAATTTATATATGGTTTGGGTGGTCCTGCTGAGTCTCATGTTAAAATTTGATCTCTAATGTTGGAAGTTGGGCCTGGTAGGATGATGTGTTCTTATGAGAGAGAGTTCTTACTCTTAGATCCCTTAAGAACTGGTCATTGAAAAGAGCTTGGCACTTCCTTCTCTTTCTTTCTTGCAGTGAAATGCTGACCCTTCTTCACCTGCCACCATGAGTGGAAGCAGCATGAAGCCCTCCCGAGAAGCCAATAAGATGAATTCTGATGCCTTGCTCTTGTACAGCCTGCAGAACCATGAGACAAATAAAAGCCAAATTACACTTTTCTGTATAAATTACCCAGCCTCAGGTATTCCTTTATAGCAAACAAACAAACTAGGATAGTATTATTGGTTGAGAGTTTTATTTTGTTTTGTTTTCTTTCAGTACTTCAAATATGTTATCCAAATATTTTTAGGCCTGTAAAGTATTTGCTGAGAAATTCACTGATAGTCTTAGGAAGGTTATCCTGTTTGTAACATGCCACTTTTCTCTTGGTGCCATCAATATCTTTTATTTTCTTGGGCTTCTGATAATTTATTTATAATGTATTTTAATGTAGATATTTTTGCATGGAAGGTATTTGGCAACCTTTAGATCTCAGAAATCTGAATGTTTATTTCCCTCCCTAGGTTTTAAAGGTTTTCAGACGTGGTTTATATGACATGTTTTCTGTGTCTTCCTCCTTCTCTTCTCCTTCTTGAACTCCTACAATGCAAACGTTGGTTTATTTTTTAGTGTCTTATAAGTAACATAGGCTTTCTTCATCTTTTTCAATCTTTTCTGTTTTTATTTCTCTAAATGAATAATTTCAAATCAACTATCTTTGAGTTCATTGATTATTTTTCCTCCTTAAAAATACAACTACTGTTGAAGTATCTCTATTTAGTTTCTCAGTTCATTTATTATATTCTTCATCTCCATGACATTCATTTGGTTCTTTATTTCACTTTCTATTTCTTTATTGAACATCAAATTTTGTTCATATATTGTTTTCTTGATTTAGTTTAGTTGTCGTTCCCTGTTCTCTTGTTGCGCATTCAGCTACTTTGAGCTTATCATTTTGAATTATTTGTAAGACAGTCTATGAATTTCTATTTCTTTAGAATTGATTACTAGAGTTTTATTAGTTTACTTTGGTGGTGTCACGTTTGCCTGATCTTTTGTAATCCTTATATCCTTGGTTTGGTGTCTGTGAATTGGAAAAAATGGTCTCTCTTCCAGTCTTGCTGAGAATGTCCTAATCCATCATTTTACTGACATCAGCATCTTCTATATTGATTGCTGTAGTTTTTGTCATAGCACTAAGGACTACCCAACAGTATCATATTAATTCTCTTATGATATTAATATGTTAATCACTAAAGTACAAACCCCATAAAACAAGAAATTTGCTTTTCGGTTCCACACTGTAAAACCAGTGGCTCTAAAGGTTTTAGAAAAAAATGTTCCCTTAAGTCAGGAAAATAGAATTTGAAAATACTAATAAAAAATGAGATCTGTGTTAGACAGTGATAGAAACAGAACTAGGGAGTTTGAACTTTATTACAAGAAAAGCAGGAAGCCATTCGAACCCTGTCTTTACTAGAAAAGTAATTTCATCAGATTTGTGGCTTAGGAGGATCCTATTGGCTACAATGTAAAAAATAACTTGGAGTGAAGTGACACTGAGGGGAAAAGACATCAATTTTAGCCAGTAGCTTAGGTTAGATATGACTCTGGCTTATACTAAGATGATGACAGTTGTAATAAAAAGTAGTGAAAAGATCAAGAGATGCTTCAGAAATAAAATCAATAGAATAAAACTGAGTTTTCATTTGTTTGTTTTGATTTTATTTAAAAAAAAGCTCTATCTTCAGATAACAAAAAAAGCAAATTACAACTCTTGTACTTAAAAAGTCATATTCCAGTTTTGCCCTTAACCACTGAGAAAAATGTTAATAATTAACCTCTCCTAATTTGATAAAAATGTAACCTCAGTTGACAATGAAAGTGGTTTTTCTTAGGGTCATAAATATAAGGACAGTCTTTCCATTTGTTATCTTAATTTAATGATATCCTCATGTGTCTAATAGATCAAGAAACTGCTCTTTCCAAGGACTCTCCAATATTCCCGCATTTGGCTAACTAAAGTGTTCTGAGACAGAAAAAAAAAAAAAAGAAACCCTTGAGAATATACAGATAAGTGTCCGCCAAACACTGGGAGCTATTTGAATATTATTATAACATGTAATGTAATTATAACAATTCAATCTTCTGGAAAATGCAATAACCAGTTTCCCTGCTAGGTACAAGGAAAGTGAATGTGAACTGTCCACGTTGTATAACTTTATCTCTGGTATTCTGCCAAACAATCTGCTACTATATAAACTACTACTGCATAAAGTTTAGGATGAAGATTTTAATGAAATTATACACTCAGAATTTTTGTTTTGATTTCCCCCCTTCACAAGGATCAGAAGACCACAGCAAAGTGAGCCCAGAGATTCCTTACATTTATATACATACATAAGTTGTTAGTCCTGGGAGAGAATGGTGTAGATTTTGAGCTGATTCTATTGTTTATGAAATTATAATTGGAAATCAAACATAGCTTCAGTATCTAGATCCCCTTTTTCTATACTTCCACTAGCACGCTCTCCCCCCACCCCAACCAGCCCTGCAAACGTGTTTATAAAACTTGAAGGGCCCAGTACAAAATAAAATTATATAGTCCCTTGTTCAAAAACAAACAATTTTAAGATGGCAACAGCAAAACTTTAAACCATATGTAAGGCCCTTCTGAAATAAGTTCCTATGTGAGACCACAAACCATCCTTGCTATGTTTGAATAAAAGAAATTTCCTATTGAAGTCCATATCATGAATTCCTGAAAAATGACTTTGTTATTTGTAAATAGTGTATAGCCCAAGTAAATTTTCCTTTCAATTTTTATAGTTTATAACTCCATGATATGGCTTGGATTTTTGTGTCTCCACCCAAATCTCATGTTGAATTGTAATCCCCAATTTGGATAAGGGGCCTGGGGAGAGGTGAGTGGATCATAGGGGTGGATTTCCCCCTTGATTTTCTCATGACTGTGAGTGAGTTTTCAGGAGATCTGATTGTTTAAAAGTGTATAGCAACTCCGCATTCTCTCTCTTCCTCCTGCTCCAGCCATGTAAGATGTGACTGCTTCCCTTTTACTTTCCGCCATGATTGTAAGTTTCCTGAGGCCTCCCCAGCCATGCTTCCTGTAGAGCCTGTGGAACCGTGAGCCAATAAAACCCCTTCTCTTTATAAATTACTCAGTTTCAGATATTTATTTTCTTTTTTCTTTCAGGTATTTCTTTATAGCAGTGTGAAAATGGACTAATAACACTCCACTTCTCCAGCCAGTTAGACTGCGTTTCTGGAAGTAGCCTGATCTAAAGTGGTTGACCCCAAACCTGGGTATTTCTCCTGAACCCTGCAATTAGCTTCATAAAGAAGTTTCACTCACCAAAAAGTTAATTTTATTAGATTCTTATAAATTGAATAAGGTAAAAATGCTCTCACCTCTTTAACAAAGCTTAGCTATAACACAAATTTGTCACATTGAGTTATCCACAACCTCTTTCAAATCTTTTGGAGAAATTTGACCATTTATGCTGGTTTAGCAATTTTAATCGGAGTTAACAGTCATTACAGCTAAAACACTGGTTGATTAAATAAGGTGGGTGTTGAAAATCAGATTAAGCCAGTATCATAGTGAATTTGCTTATCAATGACGTCGAAATGGTTAATCTAACAACCGTTTGTGATGCCAAAGTTGGGGAGGTCAATAGTTGCAGCTCAGGGCAAAGGAGAGAGCCTGGTAAAGATGCCTTTGATGATGACACCATTTCCTCCAAATTCCTTTTCCACCAGTTTGAGTTCCACCTTTTCTTCCCGCCACAGGGCTGCTTGAAGACCTAAAAGACTGTTTGTATCTATATCCTGGCAACAGAGGCTGTTTATCCTATTCTCTTTTTCTTTTTTCTTTTTTTTTTTTTTTACACTTCTCCATCCATCTTTGTCATCAGTTTTACCCACGCTACCCCCTTTCAGGGCACACATGTACACACATATACCCATGCCAATATGGACACATACACACACACAAATCTTGCACTGAATTTTTCAGTCTAATCAGAATGAAATATTTAAGTGGTTGAAAAGCAAGATCTTGGAATAAAATTTAAGTGTAATTAATAATAGAGAGAGGGGACAAGAGAGGGATAGAGACAGAGACAGCAGAGTCCACATACACATAGCCACAACATAGTCACATAGAAGAGCAGGTGAATTTAGCTTTTGTTTAGCATGAAGATAGATTAGAGAAAATCAGGTTATGGAATTATCCTTCTGCTCCTTTATTGTTGAAACTCCAAATAGCAGCTTTCGTCATTTTTATATTCTTATATCAAGTTGCATTTAGCCAATGTAAAATTGCTTTTGAAGTCAGGCACCCAATATGAGATGAAGTGGAGATGTGTCAGTTACTCAGTGTCTTTGGGTATTGTTGATACAACATCTGATTCTTTAAGTGAAATTGCCCAGCAGCTTCTACTATGCAGATTTAACTAACTACAGTTTTCTATCTTCTCTTACTCTCTTTATTTATTTTAAGTTGTATTACTCTTACCCTATCTCTAACCCATTCTGTCTTTCAATCCCAAAAGTAAATCTCTGATTCAAACTACTACACATTCTAAAATAATCACTTGAATCTATGTTTCTTCCTCACTTACTCAGAACATTAAATCTCAACATCAGTCTGACTGTGGGATAAATCAGTCAATAATTAATAAGAGAGTTACAATGTCTGTTAAGTGTGTAGACCTGTTTCTTACAAGAAATCATTTATTTAATTTTTACTTGTATCATAAGTGCTTAAATGCATTTGCCTGCCTCAGTTAATATGATTTTCCTTTGCCCTTATTTATACAAAATATCTTTCATATACATATGTGTGTGTTTCTATCAATCAAATAAGATCACTTGAAAATGCTAAACCACAAATTGAATTACATTGTTATTTTTGTAGCCATACAGATATACACACATACCTTCAAAAGCAAATGGAGAATTAATTTAATCTCATATTTGCTTTAGTTCAATCTGAGCATGAAATGTAACATATCTTTCATATCTCAAGTTTTGTTAAGTTTACCAATTTTGACATTATAGAGATAAGTTTAATTTCTTGATTTCCAGAACCAAAACACAGTGATGTGTGGTAGAGGGGTTGGCAAAGGTGGTAGAATTTATTATGACCTCTATTTCTCAAAATTGCTAAACAGACAAAAATACATATTTCATAAGTTACTCAAATAACGAAGAATTGAAAAAGTCTTATCTCACTTTCTTTAGGATCAAGATTATGTTCTTAGTTGAAAATCTTCTTTGTTCTGTTAGAGGTGTGTCATAGAAGGAGGTTCTATAATTCAATGTTTGCTTGTCTTTTCAGCTGAGGAAGGTTGCTTATATTTTAGTAGCCAGGCCTACACATTTTGCTTTTGATGTTTTTGGTAAACATTTTTTTCTCAGTCCTAGAAACTCATTATCACAACATTACTTTATAATTTGATTCAGTCAATCATTGAAATAATTTATATTTCAATTCATTATTGCATCAAAATTCCTTAATGAAAAAAACAGTAACAAAACCCATGGTCAAACTTGAGACTGTTCCTAATTTTGAGGATGAATATTTGGGGCTCTGCAAGGTGAAAGCAGTTAAATTTCCCCTATAACATTTGCTTCACATTTAATTATTATTCTTGTCTTGTAAGAGGTTTTTATTAGGATATTTTCTGGACTGCACATTCTTGAAGGCTATGGAGTCAGAAGAGTCAATATGATAGTGTGGAAAAAGCCCATATATATATATATACATATATTCAATGTGGTCTGATTCTGGACTATAGCACAGACCAGCTCTGTGGCCCAGCAGATAATGTAAGCTTTCTGATATTTAGGCCAGATTGCTGGTACAAAGGGGTAATGGTACTTATCTCACTAGCTGATTATTAGGAGGATTCAAATGAGGAAATTACATAAAGGTACTCTTACCAATTCTGAATCTAATACAAATGACCTCTAAGAGGCCATTGTTGAAATATAAAGAGCAGAGAAGTGTCTGGGACAAAGGAACTAGACATCACCAAGTTTCTCCTTAAACACATTAGCATGTATCAATCCAAGTCGCTGCTTGGCCCCTTAGAATAGAAATGATGATGATCCTAAGCTCAACAGATGCATTAATATGGCAGGGGATTTAATCATAAAAACCAATTGCAAGCCACAAAACTGGATTTGAATCCTGGTTATTCCATTTGCAGTAAGGCTACATGCACATTAATTAGGCTTCTTTGCCTTAACTAGTTTTCTCATCTGTAAATGGTGGTAATAATGACACCTGCCTTAGGGATTTCTGGGAGGATTCAATATGTTAATATATTGAAAATGCTCATACTGAGGCTTGGCAAATACTAAGAGCTCTAGTCTAGTCAGTTGTCACTATCAATTAGCAAACATTAGGAAGCACATGACATCTGATTGAAACTATGATTGTTGAGAATCAGGTCATGGCTAATGTAACAGTCAAATATAGTTTATAAAATCCATGCTACATGACCAGGAAGAGTAATTCTTTAAATTTTTATGTATTAACTGATTTTCTAATACTATGGATAATTTACTTAATACCTGTGGACAAATCTAAATAATAATATCATGCATTAAAGTGAGTGTTTTAAGCCTGGAAGTAAGGATAAAAATTCAAAAGTTGAAATCAAGATGATCTGTCTTCAAATTTTCAATCTATCTTCATGAAACACAGACATGATACACGGCAAAGTGTGATGAGGATAGAGAGGACTCACCCTCCCTAACCCTGTCCATGAACAGTTCCCTCAGATTGGCAAGAGCCTTAAAGACAACACAGATGTTCCTCTATTTATAATGGGGTTACAACCTTATAAACCCAACATAAGTTGAAAATGCATTTAATACAGCTAACCTCCAGAACATCACAGCTTAGCCTTACCTGCCTTAAAAGCTCTTAGAACCACTTACATCAGCCAACGGTTGAGCAAAATCATCTAACACAAAGCCTATTTTATAGTAGTGTTACATATTTCATGTAATTTATTGAATACTGTACTGAAAAGGAAAAATGGAATGATTGTATGGCCATTGTAAACCCCCCAAATCATAAACCAAACTGTTGTAAGTCAAGGACCTTCTGTACAAGTCTAGATGATAATAAGAGAAGTCACAGAAAATATTCAATGAGATAATAAATGTAAATTTAATGGCACTTTGTCATTATTGTGGCGGGGGTGGTCCTTACCATTTGCACCTCAAATTTCACGATGGCAGGAACTGTGTATCATCTCCTCAGTGTTATTAGACCTATATAATGATACAGTAATAAAACACAAAACATGACTTCCAAAAAATACCAAAATACAATGTAAATTTTTGTGGAAGTCTGTTAAAGGCACACCAAAGGGAGTTAAATTCTTTGAGTTTATAAATGCTCCAAAGCCCTTTTCATCTTTCTCCTAACACCTTCTCACAATCTACTTCATCTAAGTCTCTTATTTATTTTTTTATTCCAGTCCAAGCCCTTTTCATCCTCCTGATTATTTCTCGTCTAAACCAACATAGCTTTTCTAAGCATTTCCCATTTCTTCTTTCAGATTTCTTAGAAGTTGGAAGAGGAAACGCTGTGAATATACAGACCTATATGAAACAAATTGTCGAATAAATGAAAATTTAAAGGCCTAAGTTTTATTCAGAAATGGCATAGTTTTGCTAGTCTGGCCTGAACATTTGGGAGTGAATTAGAACCCAATGCTTGTCCCAGGGAAGGACAGAGTGTGTGATTAAATTAGGCAGGAACTAAGAAGAATATTTTTATATTAAAAAAAAAACAGAAATTGGCCAGGCACGGAGACTCATGCCTATAATCCCAGCACTTTGGGAGGCCAAGGCGGGCAGATCATGAGGTCAAGAGATTGAGACCATCCTGGCCAACACGGTGAAACACCGTCTCTACTAAAAATACAAAAATTAGCTGGGCGTGGTGGTGCTTGCCTGTAGTCCCAGCTAGTCGGGAGGCTGAGGCAGGAGAATTGCTTGAACCCAGAAGGCAGGGGCTGCAGTGAGCCGAGATTGCGCCACTGCACTCCAGCCTGGGGACAGAGCAAGATTCTGTCTCAAAAAACAAAACAAACAAACAAACGAAAACCCAGAAATCAAGAACCAAAGAATGATTAGCAGGATTCCTCATTTCAAATCAGGTTCAGATTCAAGTGATTCTTTCAAGGCTCCTTTCAGTCTTCTGGGCTTTCTTCTCTTGCTCTTATATCTTTCTCTTGGATATTTTATGGAGTTCTCACTTCTTCCTTTGACAAGCTTTAAAATTCCAAATTGATCTTTAATTTTTCAACTGAGGTTGGTTAGTTTTATTGCCCTTGTGAGCATGTTAGAAGGGAATCATTCTTAAGCTCTTTTATTCATCTGATTTTTTTTTTAATACAATAGCCACAGATTACTTACTTACTATTGCAGCTTTTGGATGCACCTGAAAACTGTGCTTTTTGCTTAAGACTTCACACACAAAAAAATACATTTTAAGTTAAATAACTAAATTGTTACAGAATTTCGTATGAAAATTGATCTACGTTTTAATTGGCTTCATTATAATGCATTGTAAGTCCCATCACTGTAACAGTATGTTACATCAAGAGGGCCCTTCAATAACCTTAACCCGAATTCAAGAGTAAGGAAGGAGAAAGGAAGGGAGGGAAGAGTAGGAAGAGAGAGCTTTAAAGTATCAGAAAACAACCAATAGGCAGGTAAATGCTTATAGAAAAATTTAAGATCTCCTACCTCATGCACAAAATGTTAGGGCCAGCAATGAAGAGGAACAGTATCTTAGCTAGCTAATCATTAGCCCTTGGGCATTTCCAAACAGAGAGAAATGGAGTCCTCTAGGTTTATCACATTGTTTTTATTATTGAGTTTAGTTACAGAAGCCTGGATGTTTACTTCATCCTGTATGTTTGTTTTCATTTATTTTTCAGCCAAGACACTGGACATTGATTTCCTTTTGCGTTTTATTTAAAATGAATTCACAACTGTGGATGAGAAAGGCAAAGCCAAAATCTTTGCCCTGAGCACAAACCAAAGTAAAATCAAAGCATTTCTGAGAGTGTGAGTTGTTCAGTTGAATTTCCTTAAAAAAAAAAAAAAAAATTCATCAAGCAATTGCGCTGCTGAAATGGATCAGACATGGAGGCAGAAATCAGAGGAGAAACTCTCGGCATGCCAACTCATGCAGGATAATTTTCACATCAAAGAACTTCAAAATAGGATTTTTCTGAGTATTTTAACTTTTAGCTAGCTGACTCAAATCCTTTCTGGAAGCAAGCAGGTTATAAATTATAACTACATAAATAAATCTCATGGTAATATCCAGATATCACCCAGTTCAAGGTTTACCTATCACAACCCCATGTCATTGTGTGAAGTTAGGGTCAGGGTTGTCTTCATATCACAATTCTTTTTCTTCAAAGAATTGGGTAGATATATGCGAGTATCCATACCAAAGAAGAACTTTCTGGAAGAAAGACCAGCATGTGCAATGGCTTTAAGGTTTGAAAAATAGGCTGGGAGCTCAGGAACAGTGAGAATACAAGTAAGAATAGGATGGAGTATGCTGACAGAAATGAAACCAGAAATGTAAATTATGAATAGATTAGGAAGCTCTTCTATGCCATTTTAAAGACGTTTTTTGTGTGTGTGCACAATGCCATCCTAGAGGCTTGATAATTCACACTCGGTTTATAGCCTGTTTTTGTTGCTAATTATCTTCGTAACTTTGTATAAACATCATAATTTTTCAGACATCAGTTTTTTCATCTATGAATGATGAAATTGAGATTAAAATGCTTTCAATGTTTCATATTTATGACTATATATAATTGTATCATTTATCTATATCATTATATCATAGATCTATATACAAATACATATAAATAATCTATATATTCAGAGGAAAATAAATCAATATTAATACAACTACAATTTTTAATTCCTAATAATTATCTGCAGTATAAATATCTCTATAGTTTCTAAGCTTTCCAGTTGTATCTTTCACCATATTAACATTCTCACTTCATTACTCTATTTATAATGTGTCCTAGGTTTTTTTGATCCCTTTCTTCCCTTTCTCTGCAACCACTTTGATCCTGTAACATCTATTGAAATTATGGCTTTCTCTGGATTTCAGTCCAACTCTCCTTCCTCTAATAAATCTTCTATGTAACCTCACAATGAATTTAGAATTTTTTCTTGAAATTCCCAATGTACATGTATTCTGTTTCTACCTGTTCTATCTTCACTTAGAGCTTCTCCAGTCAGTATTCCTCACTAAATTGCTGTCTACTACAGGAATTGAAAGTTCCACACTCATATTTGTAACCTTCCATATACTTTGTTAGGAACTCCAATATATTTTGTACATGGGAAGTTATCCAACAATAATTTTTGAAATTATATTCAATGTTATATTTGTATCCCTTGGAAGAAAAGGCTATTTAGTACTTAAATATGTGAAAGGTTTCAGTGATTAATTTTATGAAGCAAACAGAAAAATAAAAATAAACAGTGGCTATGGTGCCAGGAAGAAATACTCGGTAGATTGCAATAAAGAGAATGGCTGCATATTCTCCTCTGGAGATTTCTCAAAAGTCTCTTCCTATTTTATGAATTTATCATCCTGTGTCTCTTTATTATAGCCCATCTTTCTCATGGAATGTGAATTAGTGCAAGGTAGTGCATGATACAGAGTACAAAATGAAGAATCTCAAGGCTATATGTTTTTTGTCATTATAGTTGAATTTGGGCAAGTAACTTAGTGATCTAAGTTCAACTGTGGAAGAGTCATGTCCTCTTCCATAAAATGGGGAAAAGAATGCCTGTACTTTCCATTTGATAGGGTTATTCTGAAAATAAAAAGGGATGATATATTTAATAACAAATAGTACATTAGTCTCATCTATGTTTTTTAGTTTCCTGACTATGTAGTGGAGGTTAGGCCTCCATAACTATGTGCATGTTTTCTGACATGATAAACATTCTTCTGTTTTATAAAATTAATTCTACTTCCCCTCATAAATTAAAGCACAGTGAGCATCTTCTCCAGAAAGACTTCACAGATACTCAAATTTACTATATGCTCTACCATAGCCCCTCTCATCCTGGATCACAACCTTTGATTTAATTTTCAGTCTTCATTATGATGATGCAAAGACCTCGTCTTCTGGGACTAAAACTGAGACAAACATTGAATCTTTTACACATTATTATTCAGTAAATGTTGGTTGGGTGAATAAACTTTAAAACATATCTCAGTTTTTACCCAATTCCTTTAAAGTTTAAAATAGTAATCTCCTAGTTTGTAATTTTGTTAAAATTGTGGTTCAGTTTCGTAAAGTCAACAGTCACATAACTTGAATCTGAGGCCTAGCAGAAAACTCAAGAAATATTTATGATAGCATTGTAGAAGCTCTCATAATGGCCTAGTAGAAAACCCAAGGCATAGTTAGGAGAGCATTCTACTTTTTGCAGAAGTTTCCTCTAAAATAAATAAAGAAGTTTATACAGACACGTCACAGAATATTTATTAGGAATGATATTGAAAAGCACAAACATGAACATGGGGCCTGCTTTGTATAAAGGCATGCTTCACTTGGTAATTTCTAAAAAAAAATTCTCCCTAATCCTGTTTCAATATGCTAATCCCCTTCATTCCTTCATCAAGCCTGCTTTAGAATTGTTTTATATACAATAGCCTCCTACTCTGCAGTGGTGACTAAACTTTAATGTTACCTAAGGTTCCCTGCATCAATTTATTCAAAGGCACAGAAATATGGGAATGAAATAGGCCATAAAGATAAAATACATTATTAAACAGAATTATTGTCATTGTTATTATTCTCTCAACGAATCAGGGAGATGAAGAGCTGAATTGTGCACCATATGGTAATTGCTTGGAAGATAACAGCAACTTACGGTCACACCTTCAGCATCCAGCCACATTGTTTGCTGCATTTCAGGTGCCAGTGTGGCAGAGGGCCAGCCCAGGAAAGATGAACTGGCAGAGAGAGAATGACAGACATTAGGCATAAGTACTTTTCATGTCAAGCCTTTGGCGTGTTCATTGTCGAAAAAATCTGTTCTCAGAAATATTTTCCAAAATGCACAAGTTATGCTATGAAGGCATATGATAACTTCTGCTACCCAGGGATATGTTAATATGGACCATCCTGGGAGATGCCAAATCATAGCCAGGATAATGGGTGATTCCAGATGTCTGTCTGGTCCCAATCGTCATGCCCAAGGGACATTATGAAACTAGAAAAAGAAAGTTTAGGTAAAATTTTTTGATGCATGATGACTTCCTCTACCAGTAGCCAATTTTGAAAGAGAGAAAGAGCAATTTGAACCTCTCATATTCTAGTTATGTGCAGACTTTCATTGTCACGATCTATATTTAAATCACAGATTTGAATTATCTATCTTTCCCACAGTAAGAGGAGAAACTTTTTCAAAGTTATTAAAGGTAAGATTTCTACTTTAGACGGTTTAAAAGCTATCTTAGTTTTGAATAGTGTTGTTCAGCTTACTAACATTACTTCTTGAAAGGTTAGCTCACTGTAGAAAAGAGTTTGATTTGCCAGTGCTTTTAAGGAAGGCATTATATTATATTATTGAATAATAATATACATTATTATTACATTACATTATAATATTGAATCTTCCCCAAAACATCATCATGTTAATATGTTAATCATATTACATTATTACATAAACATATTACATATTAATCAGTTTTCATTTTCTTTCCAAATAAACATTTCAAGGAAACAGAAAAATGATTTTCCCAAAGTCACTAAACTGGACTGTGATAGGAATAGAATACAAATATATTTCCTGTATTCAAAACAAATGATCTCTAATATCTTTCTTATGTTGATAAGCAGTCATTTATTATAATTTTCTTTTGAGAGCCAGTTTGATAATTTCATTGTCGGGTTTTCCAAAAATATTTTGTATTTGAAATCTAGTAAATGATATGTAATTTATAAATGATAAAATATATCTATGTATCCATCCTATATTTAATTGATTACAAAATTGGTAAGAATGATTATCTTATATTTTATAAGTAAAAAGTTTTAACTGTGTAGAAATGCTCAAAGGCATAAAACATACCTACAACACAACTATTTCTCTAGCTGATATCTTTGACTGAGTTCACAAACCTGCCTTAAAAGCATCAGCAAATCAAACGCTCTTTTCTACAGTGAGCTAGCCTTTCAAGAAGTAATAGAACCTTAAATGTAGAAATGCTTTTGGAATTTATTCAGAACAGTAGAAATCTCAATCCAAAAGCACAGCTGAATATTCATGGAGCGTTTTTATTTATCCAAACTTATCCTTGGGAAAACACAATTTTGGAATGATCACCATAATATCTTGGACAGCAAAATGATCTTATATATAAATGTTTGCTTCTGTCATAGCTGTTGTTGCATTATAAGTGCACACAAATACACACATGAATATGCATATATGAGATTAAAAACACATTTAGAGCTCTAATTGTATTTTATGAATATTTTACTATACCATGGCTATGAAAGCTTTCCTAATGAAAAAATAAAAAAATTAAATATCTCTGTAGTAAAGATATTTATTGACTTTCCACAGTGACCTCGGCCCTGATCCGGGCACTGTGGTTAGGAAAAGTATCAAAGATGATTCTTAAAGATCGTGCATGTTTGGGCTCAGAATATAATACTCTCAAATATGGGCAAATTGACAATTGAGAAAATGGTAGAAACAAGAAGGTCAATCTGACCTTCCTCTGGCTTTCTGTGTGAGAGCTAGCCATAAAGGAGTTATCTGACTAACCTCGCTTAAAGTAGATCATAGGTCGGATGGATCTTGACCTCCATCTGGAGGACAAGAAATATCTGAACAGACAAACCTTTCTGACACACCCCATCACTCCCAGGTAATTAGCATTAAATCATGCCCTTTTTGCCCCATCATACTTCTACACAACCGTCCACTCTTCATAGAATTTAAACATAAAAATACGAAGTTTTTCCTGGGATTTTTGGTCTTTATTTCTAAGT
Source organism: Gorilla gorilla gorilla (assembly GCF_029281585.2). Lineage (NCBI taxonomy): Eukaryota > Metazoa > Chordata > Mammalia > Primates > Hominidae > Gorilla > Gorilla gorilla. The sequence goes on from NC_073241.2 coordinate 70,430,550, forward strand.
CTCCCATGTCATGTAAAAATTTGTTTAAATTAATTGAGTATGCTTTTCTCTTGTTAATCTGTCTTATTATATGACCCTTGAAATGGGTGAGAAAAGGGTATTTCTCTCCTTTATATGTTCTTTCACAGGGAGGATCAAGATATACACAAGCACATCTTGAATAGGGCAATACAGATATTGAACTAAGTAACAGAGGGTAGAAGATTCAAGAGTGAATATGCAGGTGTACAAATAATTCCTTAAAAATTACTGAAGGCAGACACCAAGTGCCCTCCAGCCTCTTGGTCTTCGGAGTAACAGGTGCAATTCAATAGCTATTTGCCCAGTGCACAGAAAACTTCAAGGGGATGGTACTCCTGTGAGTGGCCTTTCATGGCTCCTTAGAGCTTTTCTATGGACTAAATTGTGTACACACACTCCCTCCCCCCCCCCCCCCGCCCCCGCCAAATTTATATGTTGAAGTTCTAACAGCCAATTTCATTACATTTAGAGACAAAGTCTATAAGGAGGTTATTAAAGTTAAATGAGTTCAAAGAGTAAGGTCCTGGTACAAAACAACTGGTAGTCTGGTAAGAATAAACACCAATGAGCTCCCTGTCAATCTCTCCATCATGTGAGGACATAGTGAGAAGGAGGCCATCTGCTAACCAGGAAGAGAGCCCACACTGGGAAGTGAATCTGCCAGCACCTTGATCTTAAACTTCCCAGCCTCCAGAACTGTTTAAGACAGGTTAGGGTATTTTGTTATGGCAGCCCAAGCAGACCAATACAGGCTTTGTTACGAAGAGAACCATAATGGCATGATCCAGTCATCAACTACATTCTCGTTTGCTTTTTTTACTCCAGCCACGTCAGTGCTTTTGGTTTTCCTTGAATGTTCCAGGCGCCTTTGAGTTTGGTGTATCCCTCGTTACAGACATAGGTCATTTCTTCATCTACTTCAAGCCATTTTGCAAATAGTACCTTGTTAGTGAGGATTTCACTGACGATCTCTGAATTGAAGCGCCTTTCAATATCCCTATTGATTTCCCCTGCTTTTCTCCTCTACATTTATATTCAATGTACATACAGTGTATTGTACTTGTTAATTTTAATTATTTGCTCTCTTTTCTCACTGGAATGAAAGCACCAAAATAACCAAGATTATTAATTGTTTTATTAATTATGCTTAGTACCTGGCACATAATTGGTGCCCAATAAATATAAATCATATTGAATATAATGTCACAGAGCTTAACAAATTTATAAGATGTAGAAAAAGGCTAATAATGGTTGTAAACCAATGCTGATGGAGAAGATGGGGTGTTATAGAATATAGTTTATTCCTTGACTCAACAATCATTTCTTGAGTACATACTACAGATCTGGCACCGGCATCAGTGGCTTTAGAAGTCTGTAGTCCCAAGGGGGATGAGAAAGAGAGTAGAAGAGAGAAAGAACCAAAAGGTAATGATGAAATGAGAATAAATATGTGATAGATAATATTATTTCCTCTTCTCATTCGTCAGAGTTACAAAAAATCAATTAAAAAATTATCCATTGCTATTACTGTTGTCTATTTGCAATTGTATTAAAGAATATGTTTGAATCTGAATGGCAAAGGGAAGGAAAAAGGGAAAGGATAATAACATTATTTTTGGTTTGCTTAGGTAGGTAGTTTAAATTTATTTCCTGATACATATGTAAAACCATCGCTAAAACTGTAGCAAAATGTATTACGGAGGGAGGGGTGAGGGAAGAGGAAACTTTAAATAATATAGATTAAGAAACAGTCAAGATGACAAGTCAAAATTAATATAATAAGGCCGTAGATATCAAGAGCAAACTGAACATCTGAGATATCAGGTCAATAACTATGGTTTTTTTACAAATGCATCTCAGGAAAGACAACTTCTAGAGTAGGAAGCAAGTTCATAAATGAGAAGTGGATGCTTTCAGAATCCCATCTTACTCACTTTGGATGAGATAAATTAGGATTAACATAAACAGATCTAACACACCATATACTTTTCTTCTTCATGATATATTTGTTGTTATCCTTTCAATCCTTGTCCTTCTGAGAATAGAAAGCTTTGTGGAGATATAGTAGGAAGAAAAGCTGCTTAATGGGGCACATACAGCAAACATTATTGATCAATTTTGTTTTACTTGTAAGAATGATTGAATGTGCAAGTAATTGAGATGTCATTTTGTAGCTTGAACATTTTATTTTCTAGAATGTGTGTTTTCTCTGAGAGAATTTATTTCAGAAAAAATAAAGAACCAGAGATGATGTATTGAACAGGAAAAACATACCATTTGACAAGAAGATTTGTCTGGGTCACCCTCTTGATTTCATGGTTTCATGGTACCATTTTGTTTTGTCAGTGGTGAAATTTTGCCAGCTCGAGGCTAAAGCAAAGATTCTGTTCTAGCATTTCCCATTTTATCTCCCTTCCTAAATTCTTTATTCTATTTCATTAAACCACTCCCTTCTGCCTTTTCTGGTGCTTTGTAACTGCTTCCTCAAAACTTGCTGTAGTGAAGAGATCTAATAAACTCATTTGTATTTACATGTAAATAATTCATAAGCTCTACTTAACGTGTGGACACTCTCTGCATACATCTGTTTACAAATATACATTCAACCATTCCCAAATAGCTATGTATTTTAAGAGAGGGCAATAAAGAAAGAAAAAGAATGATGCTCTGGTAGCAGGCAAAGTTGAACAACGGGAAAGTATTCTGTCTCCCTCTGCAAATGTTGAATTAGTGGATATTTACTGACTGCTTCTGCTGAAATGAAATTATGCAATAATGTCCTAAACCATCTAAGAATATAACCAGCCTTTCTCTTTCTGAAAGCTTCTGAAATTCCAACTACTTTATCTTTGTGCACAATGTAGAGACAATTGTTAGCAAACAGGGAAGAAAAAATTACATTGAAACCATATCTAACTTTAGATTGAGGCCAACTAGGCAATCACTATGAATGTGGTTTAAAGGAATTCTCGCTCATAAACATCTCCTCTCTCTCTTCACCAAATTATCTGGTATAATTCCATTAGAAATTGGTCCCTTCAGGTTACAGGACTGTTTCTAGTTAAGTTGGAAATTTCCCTGAAAACTGAAACACTATAAGCCTAATCAGCAATTAATACTTTATGTGATGGAAGTTCAGTTCCTTTCCAACATAACTAGCTAATATCAGCTTTTTCAGAAAGAAATTCCATAGGTAAAGTGTGGCTGGAAGGAAGAAGGTAATGAGGTGTTTCAGACAAGTGATATCTTGGGTTCAGCTTTATAATTCTGGTCATTTAAAAAAAGCATTGGGACTCAGGGAAGTGGCACTAATATAAGACAAAGAATTCTAACAGAGAGCTAGTGGAAATGTTTGTTGACATTACAACAAACATTGTTGATAAAGTCTGGCATATAATGATAAAGGTATATTCTCTGACCTCAAAAATTACTTGCATACAAAATGGCAAGTTATTTGATGCACATATTGACTGATTACCATGAAAGTCCTGAACTTACATGTCAGGAGATCTGTCCAAGCATTGGCTCTACTTTTCCAGCTGTAAATCCTTAGGCAAGCCACATAAATTCTCTGAAGCACAGTTTTGTTTTGTTTTTAAATAATAGAGTTAACAGCATCTTCCCCATCATAACAATAGGGTAATACATTAAGTAAAGTGTATTCTGTAAACAAAATCAACAGTGTTGTAATCTATAGAGCAGAGTATAGTTGGGAGCTGTTGCAACATTAATTGTTGATTCCTTATTTTGCCTTGTTTTAACTCTCAAAACCGGCATTGTCAGTGTTATGTATTCGGAGATCATACTAGATATGAATTTTTTTCCTGTAGGTTAACAAAACAATATGGGGCTAGGGGAAAATAGAAACTCTGCTGTAAGTGTTCAAGGGATACAAGTAGCTTTCCTGGATGGAGTTCATCAGTGAGGACTTCTCCAGAGATGTAGGGATTACCCTTTAAGGAATGGAAAGAACAATTTTGCATTGAGAGGGAAGTAATAGTTGTATAAAAAGTAAGAGCTTCTGGTTTTCTTTGGGGTTGGACCAGAGGTTGATATAGAAACATTAGGAAATTATGGAGAACAATGCATCTGAGAAGGATTTGGACCCTAATTTGTAGGTCTTAATTTTATCCTATGAGCAAGAGAAACCTCTTGACAAGAGCAGTAATGTAAGTTATACACCTGGTTTGAAATAGACAGAGACTAAGAAGACAGAGGCTAAGATAATCCAGTGTAGGGCTTTGTGTAATTGCTCAAAGATGTGATAATAATAGTGTTAATTTTAACAGAGGGTAGAATCACGGTAAGTTGTAGGCAGGGACCAGTAGCAATGAGAATGAAAAAACAAGAGTGTATTAGATATTCCTTGGACTGATACAAAACAGCTAAGAGGATTGAATGAGGGTGTTGAAGAAATGGTAATTAAAAAATAAAAAAAAAATTTGCACTGAAAGTAGCCGTGGTATGTCTTTTATTTCAATTTTTCATTATATAGATGATAATAGTGAGGTTCAGAAAGTCTAAACAATTTGCCTGGATAACGAGACAATACTTCTAGGTAGGTTTGCTACTTCTTAGCTCATAATTTTTCTACACTTCAACAACAATAAAAATTAATTTTAGAATAGTAGAAATTGAAAATCACTTTTAACTGAAATGAGGTCATACAAAGACATTGCTAAAAAGCTTACATTACATGAGCCTGTTTTTATGTGAAAAATATTTAACTAGAAATTGCCCACAAATACAAATGTGAGATTAAAACTCATAAGAGGGATTAGCAATAAGATTATGTAACTGAACATAATTTTAATAGGCTTTGAATTTCAGCCCTCAGAATATTCTCACTAGCATTTTAGGCAAATATGAATTTGATCAGGATAACGTAACAGGAAGGTGGAAATCAATGAACTAGAATGTCCACTCCTTGCTTAAAACTAATGTCTTCCTATAGCTCAAAGGTAGAGTTCAAATTGTCAAAATGACTTAAAAAGCTATCCATCATCCAGGTGCTTCCTGTCCTTCTAGGTTTATGTTTTAGCACACTGTCATCCACTCTCTATCATCCAAACAAAGGAAACTATTTGATATGTGTCCAGTATGGGTGAATAAAGAAAAAATTCCTGGAGATACTGAGTTTTGACTGATAATGTGGAGTGAGTTGAGAGAGGGGTCTGAGAGTGGAATGAAGATGAGGAAAAAAGATTCTACACAAAAGAAGATGCAAAATTATGTGACATGGGAGAATGTCCTGTTCAAACAACTTCCGGAGACTCAATAGTGATGACTATTCTAAAGTGCATGTGAAGGGTGGGGAAATTCAGAAGACAGTGGAAGGGCTGGGGATGCAGTATGCCATTTCCAAATAATTATCTGTATTTCTCCTAAAAAATTGTAAGCCCATGTAAATTGTGTCAAATATTTCTCAGCTCTGTGTTCCAAACCTTACACTTTGTTACCTACAAAACATTTATTTTAAATGTTTACTGTCAGTATTTTGAGGGTGGCGGGTGGGAGTAAACAGTATTTCTAGGGTCCACAATATTCAATCATTTTTAACAATTTAAAGAACAGCACATTCAAAATAACATGATTTTGATGATTTGATAATTTTTGCTGTTTGCATCTGTTATAAATACCATGTGTCTGCCACTAATGTTTTACATTTTCTAATTTTAATGTTCTGTTTCTAAAAGAACTACCTTACTATATATTACAGGCATTTTTATACTCATTTGCTTTAGGGTAATTTAAGTAATTTAAGTATGCCTAGGTGATATTTGTATGTTTTCTTTCTTCCCTAGGCTATGAGCTTTTTGAAGACTGTTTCTCTTTTGTGTTTTGTACATCTAGATCATGGCACAGTGCCTGAAATACAGTAGGAGCTCAAGAAATGTGGGTTGAATAAGAAAATTTAAGCAACTATGTGATCTTATGCTGGAATAAATAGCATAGACAATAAGTTGTATAGGGTCAACTAATGGAAAATTAAAGAAACATTTATTGATGACTTACGTGGTACTCAGCCTTGTACAAGTCACCAGGCCCATTAAAGAAAACACTACTACAAAATCACAGGCCTCCATTAGCTTAACATTTACTGAAATTTAATTAAGAAATTTATGAATATTGTGAGAGTATTAGGTCAGATGTTAATTCCCATTAATTACAGTGGGAATTAAGTGAAGAAAAAAAAAACTAGTTAACAACAGAAGAGTGAAAACATTAGCAGAAATAGGCTTGCTCAGTCTCAGAAAGAGGTTGTAGTGTGGGAGTTTATATGGAAACAGTTTGGCTCTCTCTGCTATTTCTTAATACAGGATTAAACAAGAAGAAACTTTATGAAACTGCACAATTTTACTTGATTTCAATTCAACTGAAAACAATCAAATAGTCAGAAAATAATGACAGATTATTTTCAAAAATGACACCTTGGAAGTGGCTGAATTACAATTTTTGTCACTGCAAGCCTGCAGAAAGTACCATTCAGCTTCCTTGTCCACTCACTGTAGCTTTCGGAATAAGGAAATGGCTAGAGGAGAAAAGCAATGCTAACAACTGAGTTCATCTTTCTGGGTGTTACTTTCTCCAAGATATTGGCTCCCCAGATTGTTACTATCTTGGATGTTCTTTAATGTTTTCTTATACTTCTACTTTTAATATTTTGTTCAGTATCTCTAATTGTCCTCAGTAGGAATCATAGTTCAAAATAATCTGGTCTGCTATTGCTGGAAGAGACGTTTCCTAGATTACATTTATAAGACCCAGAATTTCATATAGAATTCTGATGCTGGGAGTTCCAGGAACCAGATTCAATGCCTCAGAATAAGGATATCCTGTTCGAGGGACCATAGAATAAATTAGTGACACTAGGAGAAAACGCCTAATTATCTGTAGGCACTAATTTCCCCAAGAGTTTTTCCAAAACTAGAGTTTACTGCACTTTCAGAGCCATTGTCAGTATTAATTCTATTTAGATTTCATAAAATCTCTCACTTTAATTTTGTTATTTGGCAGAAAAACTTTTTGAATCCCAACTTGTTAGTCTCTTTTCAATTTCCAGGAAGCAAAACCAGCCTGGGATAAATTATCTTCAATGTCTTCATCCACAAGGTTCATATCTCTAACTTTTTCTCAATCTTTTAAACCTCCAGAAACTCAGTGCCCTTGCTCTGTTTCTTGAGTGTTCGAGATATTTTGATATTCACACTTTTCCCCTACAGATTCCTTGCTGTAAATTTCTAGAATTTTCTTCCTCCTAAATTTTTTTTTTTTTTCAAAAACAGTGTTCCATCACCTGGGTTTATTCAATTGTTTTTTTTCTAAGAGTGACTGTCATGCACATTGTAGAATGACTAGCATCTTTGACACCAGGGCATTAAAGACCAAGAGGAATTCTCAGTCATTTCTCATAGTAGACATTTTGAAATTGTCTACCTTTCTGACTTCAAATGCACGTGTGTCTTAAGATAATATGTAGTATTTAGGTATTGGGAATGAGGGTTAGATATATTTAATAGCCTTTTTTAAACACTTAGCTTTTTAACTAGAAGAGTAGGCTCATTTAAGTTTCTCAAATACTAGTGTTTCTGTATTCAATAAAATATAAGAGAAAGATATAAATCTCAAGCGTCTTTTCAAGGTATCTACAGTTATATTACACACTATTATTTCCAGCAACAGTTGCTAGACAATCACAATAAAAAATGACCTTTTTTAATAGGAAGAAAAGGTGACACACCACTGCTAAGGCCAACTCCTTGAAGCATGGATGACTAGTGGTCTGTGTTAGCAAAATATGCTGGGTTTGCAAATCTTCTTCTTTTTTTCTCTTTTTCATTTTTATCTGTAAATGTATATAATTTGCTTGGTAGAACAGATCAAAGAGTGTTTCTTGGTCAGATTCCCATCTCTTTGGAAATACATCCAGTTCTCTGGGAATTTAGCTGAGGTCAAATAAGGTACTAGATTGGTTTAGTTTAGTGATCAAAGTAAATAGATAAATAAAGTGTGTCCACTCAGCTTGATGTTCAATTTATTATACATCATAGTTATATAAACAGAAAAGTCATAATTTAAAGACTCCAGTATGTACCACTGGCCAAAATGGATAAGACTCAGCAAGAAAAAAAAAATTTGCTGTACCAGCGATATTTTGTTTCTTCTTTCTGTACTAAAAACAGCTCAGTGCTATTTGCTGTGAAGTAAAAAACAGCCTTGAAGAGTGTATTCCAAGTTCAAGAATAGTTAAAGATTTAAGATATATTCATGCAGAAAATAGAAGATAATTTTTTACAATCAATACAGAAACGTGGATTTAAAAGATTAGTTACTATTGGCCATTTAAGAAGGTAATTTGGCAGGAAAAAGAAAACTCTTGCAGTGGCAATCACAAAGGGTGTTGCTCATAAAAAATACAATTGAAATTTGCCAATCTAAGCTTTAAATTAATAAAAAAAATTCACACTAAAATATTTCACAAACCTCAATACCTTTTAAAGGTAGAGCTCACCAGGCAACATTTGCTATTTTTATGCAGGGCATGGAGCCATGATTATAAATATTCATTACTACATATTAATGCTCTTAGATGGTATTGAGGTAGGCAGGACTGTTTTTCCTTTCATTGCTATATTCTTTTGAATTTATCTGCTATTTCACATTTTGACTAACTCTGCCTTGACAACTATTACTTGGGCTGCAGTTAGAATGCTTACCTCCAGCAAAGTCATTCTGCTTCTTATTCCTACCCTGACATAATTTATTGTTGTAATGTTTCATGGACTAGAAAATCAGACTGAAAATTTGGTACAGATGTGTGTAATATTACAGTAAATAATCTTTGAATCACAGTCCTATGTGAATCTACTATGAATCAAAGAAACGAGTATATACACTTTGTGATATTTACTTCGGATCTTTGAAGACATTAGTATTCAGTTTCTGATTTTTAAAAAGTTCAATTGATCAGATAAGAGATATGTGGGAAAGAGAGGAGGGGAGATTTTATTTTCTGGTGAGAGTAGACTAAGTAATTCAGGCCAATATTCCAACTACAACTAGAAACTAGAAATGCTGTGTGTGTGTGTGTGTGTGTGTGTGTGCACGTGTGTGTGCGTGTGTGTGTGTGTGTGTAGCAGCTGAGAGCTAACAGAATCATGAGAAATTCCTAACCTGTTACCAGGGGAGAATGGAGGTGGCTTAGGAATTTTATTTTAGCATTTGTGGCTGCTTTTCCAATGGGAGAGTGTGTCGAATCCAGAAGGCGGAACCTGGGAGGTACGTGAGCACTTTTAATATCCCAGAAACGCTAGTGATATAAATATTGATATCCAAGCACTTCAAGGATGGTGATGAACCTTCTTTTGGATTAGGACCCTCCAGAATAGCAGCATCAGAGCGATAAGGGTGAACCCAGAAAATAGAAAGGCTGGTGAAGCCTGCAGCCCAGCTTCATACACATCACCTCCCCAAATGGGAGAAGACTCTAAATTTCTAGCGCCTCCAAGTGCCTAGCAAGAACAAAGGTAAATCATCTTTGGAACAAAACACATCATTCTAAGTCTCAAATATATCTGCAAATGGTTTTCCTCTTGCCGTCTTCAACACGTAATAAACAATAATAACACTCACTTTGATGTTTAAAAATGGGATGAAAACTTTTTATATTCATAAAAAATCCTAAAATAAACACTAATAAAATATCTTCCAAGCGTCCACATATTAGAATAGTTAATCATAGCCTTTAAAATGTCTGTTTCTATCATGAAGAACGTAGAGAATTTTTTTCAGAGAAATGAAAATGCAACCAAAAAATTGAAATCCTGGAACTTACAAATACAATGACCTAAAACAGAAACCTAATACATGAGTTTAACAACACATTAAAAGTAGCTGAAGGGAATAATTAGTGAACTAGAAGATAATACCTAAAATAAAGGCTAGAGAGAAAAAAGATCAAAATTATAGTACAAAATAAATAAAAAATACAGTAAGAAAGTCTTACTTATTTGTGCTTAGAATTCTATAAGAAAAGGAGAGAGATAAAGGAGCAAAAGTAATAATTAAGGATATAGTAGCTGTAATTTCTAAGACTAATGGAAGTCAATAAGCCACACACAAAAAATGCTCTAAAAATCCTAACAAAATATAAATTCATACCCAAGCTCATTGAATTTTAATTGTCAAAAACTAAAAACAAATAAAAATATTAGAACCATTAGGAAACAAGAAAAACACATTCCAAACAGTGTCAATTAAACTGTCAACTGAACTCAACACAGAAAACGCAGAGGGCAAAAATATAACGAAATGTTATTAAAAGACTGAAACAATTTCCAACTTAGAGTTCTTAATCCAGCAAAACTTATTTTTCCGGAATAAGAAACATTAAAACAAGGGGGAAAAAACTAAAAAGAAAAATAAAACATTATCATCAGAATTGCACTAAAAGAAATACTAAAGAGTATTCTTTAGACAAAAGAAAAATCATACCAAGCAAAGTATTGGAAATGCAAGAACAAGGAAACCAGTAACTTGTACTAAATATTTACTGCAGAAAACAATAATAATACTTACTTTCAAGTTTAAAATATAGATGCAATTTAAATTTATAATCTGTAACTATAGACTTTACATTTATGTATACGTGAAATAATTCCAAAATTAAAACATATCCTGGGTCATAAAGCCAGTCTCATCAAAATTAAAATTATTGACATCATGTAGAGTTGACTCTGACCGTAATGCAGTTTAGTTAAATATTAATAATAAAAAATAACTAGAAACATATCATATGTTCAGAAACCTACAAATGTGCTCTTAAACCCACAGGTTTATTGAATAAATCAAAATGAAATATAGAATATATTTGCATATGAATAAGGAAAATTCTATAATTCAAATATCGTGGGATACATCTAAAAATGTGGTAATAGGGACAATTATAGTCATAAGTATTTGGCTATATTCAATGATCCACAATAAATTTCTAACTCTTGGTTCATATGTGGCTAACAAGATTCAGAATATAGTTTTCAAAAATTAAAAAATCACTTCAATGAAAATATAGGATAAATAAATGCCGAAGATTTCCTACCTTATTAATGAGGAAACCAATAATCTTATATAGCTGGCTCAAAAAGGATTTGATAAACTGAGTATTTGAGGCATTTTACAAAATGAGTGTTAGGAGTAAAATTGCTAGATTAAGTACAAAATTTGTTAATGTCCTCAAAGGTAATAATCTTTGAAATTGCCTTTTCTATTTGTATGGAATTTATAAGTAAATATATTACTTCAAAATGTTTGGGCTTTAATTAAAGCAAAGCTAAATACGCTGCGTTCTCCAAGAGAATTAAATAGTCCTGTGTGAGCCTTTTAAATGATGCCCCAGTATGATGTTGAAAGAACAGATTATTTTCTTTTTGCTTTAATTCTAAACTTTGGAAAACTCTTCTTGACACAAATATTTACAAAATAATTGTTTAAGAAAAGCTTATATAGCAGATGGAACAAAGAAAGCATAGTCCTCAAGGCATTCTCCATCTAGTTTGTAAAGCAAAACAAGAATCAAGCACAGAACAACATAATTTTTTAATTAATGTGATGTATATTTAATAGTTAAATAAACAGTTAATTTTCCAGTGACAAGAAGCAGGGAGACTCCAGCAATCAGTAATAGGAAATTATCAGTTCTTCACGTTTCTATGTAGATGAATCAATCAGACCTCAAGTCAAAATGTTCAAACCTAAAGTCATCTTCCCCTGCAACTTCTCCTGCATGTCCACCATTGACTCTGTCTCTTAGGATTGAAACTTTCAAGCCTTAATGGATAGGGTAATATACAATTTTTAAAATATTTCTAGCATAGTTCCTGGATTAGAGCAGGTGATTTATGTATATTGACCTAATTCTTACTCTTTTACAAATGCCCCTCTTATATTCTCATTGCTTGACCTCCACACATCTTAGTTTTACTATATAACTAGTCCCTTCTTACCGCATGTCAGGTATTTTCTAAGTGATTTACGTGCATTGGTTTATATAATCCTCTCAACAACTCTATAGGTTGGCACTATTTTAACCCTTTATTACAAATAATAAAGCTTAGGATCAGTGTAGTTAAGGAATTAATCTAAGTTACCTATCTTATAAGGGGCAAAATCAGGACTTTACCTCAGGTATTCTTACTCCTAATCTTTTAATTATTAATGGCTTTGAATTACATCATATGGCAGAATGGAATGAGGTGGGTAAAGCCTGGAACCCATTTGGTTTTTTGTGTGTTTGTTTGTTTCTGGTATCCTGAAGAGAAAGTATAAGAAAGACTTAAACCAAGGTGGTAGCTGTGTGCAAAAGCAAAGAAAAGAACAGGATAATCTTAAACATGTCTTTAAGAAGAAAGTCAGAAAACAGATTCTCTGTATCCTTAATCAGGTGAAGTCCTTCTGCCCATCTCGGTTGCAAGTTTCAGAGGAGTTTATGTAAGAAACACTATTCCAGACAAATAAACGTTCTAATCCTAGCCTGAATATTGGCTAATAATTCTCTCTGAAACTTCTAAGCAGGCTGACTGTAGTTACTTAACTAGCAAAAAGCTGAATTTAAAGATAAATCATTTTATGGTAAATGGAAGACAAGGAAAGAAAATGCCCCAAAAGAATTAGCTTTCCTCTCTAAATCTAAGCTTCCTTAAGATACCAAATCCATGCTGCCCTTTCCTGGACCCTAACATGAGCCTGCCAGGGCTTTCAAAACGGACCTTGGACTTAGGTCTCTACTAATAGCAGCTACATAGCGTATACTCTACAGATGAGAAAAAGGAATATATATAATACATATATATACGTATTTTAAAGAAGAGTACAATACTGGAAACGGACATTTCTTTGAGTCAATAATGTGCTCCTTAGACGTCTTGTGGATTTTATCTGTTTGAAAGAGGGCAGTGTATTCAAGGATCACCATTAAAATTAAGGTGTTGCTCCAATTACTATTGTTACATAAAAAACCTGTCCAAAAATGACTGATGTAAAACCACCATCTAATTATGCTCATAACTCAGGCAGAGCTCATTTGGTTATCTCTGTCCCATTATGTTGGTAGGTTACTCAATGGCTCGAGGCTGGAATCACTTGATAGTATTCTTACTTATAAATGTGGCAGCTGATGCTGAGTGTTAGCAGGGACCTAAGCTGGACTGAAAGCTAGAACTCCTATTGTGGCCTCTCTATATAACACTTCAATTGGCCTGTTCATAGCGATGACAACTGGATTCCAAGAGTGAGCATCCTAATAGAGCAAGAGGAAAGTGTGTGTCATTTACTTGTGTGCTAAGGCCATGCTTTGAAGCTAATAAATAGAGATGTTTGATTGATTTAATGTCACAGAACATCACTTTCACTTGCACCATACTCAATTGGTCAAAGCGGTCACATAACTCTGTCTGTGATCAATGAAATGGAACTACCAAATGGGAGGAATGTCAAGGTCCCAACATAAGAGAGCATATTCGATGGTCTTATGGTGGTAGGCAACACACCCTAGGTGTGTAGGCATGGACAATAGGAAATTGGGCAATTGGGCAATGTACTTTAAGTGGTAAGAGCTCTGGTCTCTAAATCCATCCAGGGAGGAAGAAAGCTACCAATACTCAGTTCTCTGTCTTAAATATTGAGAAGTTTACTCAAAGTAATGATTAATCTAACGCACATTAGAAAAAAAATTCGGTGCTACCACAGGCTTTAGTATTTGGCCAAAAGTTAGTATATGACTTGGAGGTTGCTGACTTTATTTTTATATTCAATGAGTTCCGAATTTGAAGGATGCACAAGAGTAAACTTGGCAGAGGTGGAGTAGCCACAGGGAGAAGGAGTGGCCTGTGGGGTGTCTTGGGGTAAACAAGAGAGAGGAGGACAGGGAAGAGTCAAAGAAGGAAGGCCAGTGTGACTGAGCACAAAATGTGTTAAGCCTAGGGCAACTGAACTCAGTAAGTTCATCAGGAACCAAGGATATAGCCTATGTTAATGACATAGATCTTTATCTGAAAGGCCATTAAAATATGGATGCAGGGTGGGTGACACAGTTTGAAAAGATCACTTCAGGAAAAAAAATAGATATATTGGAATGAGAGGAGACACTGTGTGAAGAGTGTATCCAATTAAAGAGTTTTATAGTGGTCTAGGTAAGAAATGTTGGCAACATGGACTCGGGCTGTTGCTGGGAAGATCAACACAGGTGGACAGATTTAAAGCTACTTCTGATAAACTGGTTATTCTGGGCTTAAGAATTCAGAGGAAGTTTCGAGGTGGACATGAAAACTGAGTTAAATCTTGAGGAGCAGGTAAACATGAGTTAAATGGGTGAGGTGTGCAAGAAAATCTCAAGTAAGGAAAACAGCATCTAAAAACAAATGCACATTGAAATATGCAATAAGGCCATGTTCTGGAGTTAATATAGAAGAGTTTGATTGTGCTCTTGTGACTCGAAAAGCTTCAAATATTAGATAAAATAGACTAAGACAGATAGTGAATATTAGCTTAAAGTGATTTCAACACAAATTAAGAATCCAGTGATCATATTTTTATATAATTACATAGCAAGAATGTTTGTGTTCTAGAAATAAATATAACAGCCTTAAATTCCTAGTGCTACCATTTTGTAGATCTGTGATCTTGGAGAGGTTACAAAATCTCCTTAAAATATATTCTTTAAGCTTTTTTTGTTTTTAAAAGTAAAGGAAATAATAATGCCTACCCCATAGAATAGTTGGAAATGTTAGATGAGATAATGCATACTTAATGCAGTATCTGAAATGTAGCACATGCTTATAATTATTAATTATTTATTATTACTATTTTTACTAGGAGCACACTCACTGCTATTGCTTATCATCTTAAACCATTTACTTTGGGAGTTTATAAAAGGGAGAGAAAATGTGGTAATTAGTGTGATTAGAGACTGCTTTTGCAGGAGGTGGGGGTTAGAATGGGGCAAATTGTGATGAACATGATGGGAGCATTTCTACGGAGCAAGTATCAAGTCTATTTCAGAGAAATGATCTGTACTATCAAATTCTACTTCACCACCTGATACTGTTTGACTCTGTGTTTGCACCCAAATCTCATCTTGAATTGTACTCCTATAATTCCCACGTGTTGTGGGAGGGATGTGGTGGTAGATAATCAAATCATGGGAGTGGTTTCCTCCATATTGTTCTCATAGTGTTGAACAAGTATCATAAGATTGGATGGGTTTATTAGGGGTTTCCACTTTTGTTTCTTCCTCATTCTCTCGTTGCCTGCTGCCATCCATGTAAGATGGGACTTGCTCTTTCTTGCCTTCCACAGTGATTGTGACCTTCCCCAGCCACATGAAACTGTAAAAGTACAATTAAACCTCTTTCTTTTGTAAGTCACCCAGTCTTGGATATGTCTTTATAACCAGTTTGAAAATGGACTAATACAGTAAATTGGTACCAGTAGAGTGGGGCATTGCTGAAAAGATACCCAAAAATGTGGAAGAGACTTTGGAACTTGGTAATGGGCAAAAGCTGGAACAGTTTGGAAGGCTCAGAAGAAGACAGGAAAATGTGGGAATATTTGTAACTTCCTAGAGACTTGTTGAATGGCTTTGCCCAAAATGCTGATAGCGATATGGACAATAAAATCCAGGCTGAGGTAGTCTCAGATGGAGATAACAAACTTGTTGGGAACTGGAGTAAAGGTGACTCTTGCTACGTTTTATCAAAGAGACTGGTGGCATTTTACCCCTGCCCTAGAGATTTGTGGAACTTTGAACTTGAGAGAGATGATTTAGGGTATCTGGTGGAAGCATCAACAGGTGACTTGGGTACTGCTAAAGGCATTCAGTTTTATAAAGTGTTGGAAAATTTGTAGACTGACTATTCAATAGAAAAGAAAAACTGATTTTCTGGGGAGAAATTCAAGCCGGCTGCAGAAATTTGCATGAGTAGGAAGAAGCCTAATGTTAATCCCCAAGACCATGGGGAAAATGCCTCCAGGCCATGTCAGAGACCTTCACAGCAGCCACTGCCATCACAGGTCCGGAGGTCCAGGAGGAAAAAGCAGTTTCATGGGCAGAGCCCAGGGGTCCCCATGCTGTGAGCAGCCTAGGGACTTGGTGCCCTGTGTCCCAGCCATTCCAGCCATGGCTGAAAGGGGCCAACATACAGCTCAGGCTGTAGTTTCAGAGGATGGAAGCCCCAAGCCTTCACAGCTTCCATGTGGTATTGAGCCTGCAGGTGCACAGAAATCAATAATTGAGGTTTAGGAACCTCCACCTAGATTTCAGAAGATGTATGGAAATGCTTGGATGCCCAGGCAAAAGTTTGCTGCAGGCGTGGGGCCCTCATGGAGAACCTCTACTATAGTAGTGCAGAAGGAAAATGTGGAGTGGGAGCCCCCACACAGAGTCTCTACTGGGGCACTGCCTCGTGGAGCTGCAGGAAGAAGGCCACTCTTCTCCAGACCCCAGAATGGTAGATCCACCAACAGCTTGCACCGTATGCCTGGAAAAGCCACACTCAATGCCAGCCCATGAAAGCAGCTGGGAGAGAGGCTGTACAAAACCATAGGGGTGGAGCTTCCCAAGACACTGCGAACCCACCTCTTGCATTGGCATGACGTGTATGTGAGACCTGGAGTCAAAGGAGATCATTTTGGAGCTTTAAAATTTGACTGCCTCGCTGGATTTCAGACTTGCATGGGCCCTGTAGCCCTTTGTTGTGGCCAATTTCTCCCATTTGGAATGGTTGTGTTTACCCAAGGTCTGTACATTCATTGTAGCTAGGAAGTAACTAGCTTGCTTTTGATTTTACAGGTTCATAAGTGGAAGAGACTTGCCTTGTCTCAGATGAGACTTTGGACTGTGGACTTTTGGGTTAATGCTGAAATGAGTTAAGACCTTGGGGGACTATTAGGAAGGCATGATTTGTTTTGAAATGTGTTGATATGAAATTTGGAGGTTGCAGGGGTGGAATGATATGGTTTGGCTGTGACCCCACCCAAATCTCAACTTGAAATTTATCTCCCAGGATTCCCATGTGTCTTGGAAGGGACCCAGGGGGAGGTAATTTAATCAGAGGGGCTGGTCTTTCCCATGCTATTCTCGTGATACTGAATAAGTCTTAGAAGATCTGATGGGTTTATCAGGGGTTTCTGCTTTTGCTTCTTCCTCGTTTTCTTTTGCCACTGCCACGTAAGATGTGTCTTTCACCTCCCACCATGATTCTGAGGCCTCCCCAGCCATGTGGAACTATAAGTCCAAGTAAACCTCTTTCTTCTCAGTCTCAGATATGTCTTTATCAGCAACGTAAAAACGAACTAATACAATGAGGTAACAATTATTGGAACACTAGGAAGAAAATGCCAAATATACCAGGCATGTTTGTGAATAGATCACAGTTTTTATATCTGAATCTTTAAATTTATGTAGAAAAATAGAGGAATATTAGTAAAAGGGAAGGCAGTTGTCATAGAGGACATTTTCTCTTCTCAACAGAACATTAGAACTCATTGCAAGAGCATGTCAAGACAGGACCAAAGTGGACTCACACCATTGCCTTCGGTGAACCTTGAAAAACTTATCAACACCAAGAACCTGGCCAAGTTAATGCAAAAGTGTGAAAGAATGTCTTTCTCTGCTCAACTGAGGAAGTGTTTGGGGAAATGCCTTTGCTGTAGCTCAGCCTTTGGCAGTCATCCCTTGTGGAAGAATACTGAGACCCAAGAAAAGAGGCTGCAAATGACATTCCAGCCCACAGCTTAATAATTTCAGAAAACTCTGTTGCTTGCCAATATTCCAATAAATACATATATTACAAATAGTAAGAGTCTGTGGGTGTTGTTAACTTATTTATTAAATTCTTCTTAGGGCTTTGTCGGCAGTGCAGCACAGCCACGATCCCCCTTGCACAAAAATGGCTTCCTAGAGCTCCTAGCACAGAAAAAAGAATAGAAATACAATTTTCAAGTACATCTTGCAGTTTATTCAAAGTGGAAAATAACTCATATTATGAGCTTTTAGAGAATCAAGAAAGAACATATTAATGCTGCTTTCCTTTAATAGTTCATTTCTCAAATTTGATTTTTATTTTATTTATTTATTTTTAGAAAGACTTGAGGACAGGAAGGGACCTATAACTAATATGACCAGGTTTGGCTTTTCTTTATACACACGAAAAAATCAGCAGAACCAAGATGTAATTTTAGAGAGCACCAATCTCCCCTCACTTTCTGTTTGATAGCTTTCACCCTAATAGGATAGGATTGGATTTAAACTCTGCCACTTTAAATCAGCTTTGAATCTTGCATCTAACTCTTCTCCTGGGTTTTAGTGCCATATTGCAATGTTAAAGTGTAAAACTCTGCATCTGCTGAGGCATTTGGCTGGAAAAGCAAGTATGTCAGTGGCCGTCCCTAGCTGCCATCACACATATGGAATTTCTGTGTTCAGCTCTGCCATCTGGTCGTTAGGCCGAGATTCACTCTTCATTGAATAAGGACCATCTACCATATCCGTGCCTCTCACAATATGACATTCTTTTCATGGTGTTATTTTGCAGTTCTTATTTGATGACATTTTCTTTTTTCCACAACCTTCTTCCTGTGCCCACCCTCACAAATATTTTACAAAGGGCAACCTTCAATGCCACTCAGAAAAACAGAAAATAGCACATCATGTAATGGATATAACTGGAACAAAAGCGATCAAAATTTTGAGTAGCTTCAAGCATAAAGCTAGGTCTTTCATAATTATGAATGCTGTAGATTGTGTCTTAGAAGTGTACAAGGTAGCTGATAGACATACAGCAACCTTAACCAAAAAAGAAAATGTCGGTTTATTGTCCCTGCCATTCCATTTCCCTTATTTATTAAGTTATCCTGGGACCAGATGATGTTTTCTTTTCTATCACAAGGACATGGAAAAATAATGGTATACAACGTTTACTTCAGTATACACTCTGTTGCCACTGAACTGTCTCCTCCTTAGGAAGATACAAACACCTAACTAATTCATTTTCTCCTCAAACCCTTCATTTCCTTATTGGAAGGAAAGAACACAATTTCAGCCATAAAATAAATACCACCTTATTTCAAAAGTTTCAAAGGAAAATCCTCAGCAACCAGTCAATGTAAAACATTGGATAATCAGAAAAAGAATTGGCAGAAACTTTATTAACTTGATAGTAAAAAACAAAAAGAATTTAAAATCTGTAGCCAGATTCTTCTGTGAAAAAGATGTTAGCTAAGGGTTGACTTGAAGGAGAATTGTGCGTAATTGAGACTTAAAATTCATAATCTGAAACCTTCCCAAACTTTCTCCACAATCTCACCATTCCTAACTCACCTATTCCCTAACCACCAACTTTCACACGTCTCATCAAAATGTAACCAATATATGTTTCATTCAGTAGGATTCAGCAAACCTCTATATGACTCCAAAACCTGAGCTGTTTACCCTACTCCATTATTCTTTGCTGAGTCATCGTCAAGTGTTAGACTTTTAATATGCTACCAAACCCAGGACTCCATCTGTAGAGATGCACCTTGGAGCTCCGAAATTTGTGTCCACATTATTTTGTTCTTTTGATTTCTGCACATCTGAAACATGGAATCCTTTCTATTATAATCCAGGCATGTTTGTTAAAATTAAATAAATGATCTCATATAAGACAAACATCCCCTATAAGGAGTGAGAAGAGATGGAGTGTAATTGCAAAGGGCAAATTTTCTGAAGTCTCAGAGGCTAGGTTAGAATGTTTGCTTTTCCATTTCCTGGTTTTGTAATACGGATCAAGGTAATTCCTTGTCCTGTCTCAATTTCCTCATCTGTATGGTGAGAAAATACCTGAAATACAGGGAGATATTGTGATAATTACATTTAAATGCCAAGTTCTTAGCACCATGCTAATACACATTATGGCTTCAGTACAAGATAGCATTTTTATCATTCAGTAAGCAAGTATCCTTGTTATGGAAGAGTGCATTGTGAGATATAAAAGGACTCATACCACTGGTTCTCAAATTCGTGCATGTTGTAATCACCTGGGGAATTTTTAAAATGCTAGATCTCATGACTAGAGTTTCTGATATAACTAATGTGAAAGAATGGCTTGAACTGAGCATCAATAGGTTTAAAAATTCTCCAGGTGTTTCTAACATTTTTAAATTATAATGTTCATGCTACATTCCAGATTAATTAAATCAGAATCTCTATTGGTAAGCCCCAGGCATCAGTATTTTTCAACACTCTCTAGATATTGACGAGGTGGAGCCAGTTTCAGGAACCACTGCTTCAGATAAAATCCTCCAGTGGTTTTAATCTCTAGGTACACAGTAGAATCCCTTTAAGAGACAAGAAGTATTGACATATGAACCCCATTTTAGAGCAATTTATGGTTAATCTCTGACAATGAGATGCAACAATCTGTAGTTTTTAAAGGTTCCCTACAGGTGATTTTAATATACAGCCAAGATACAGATTCAGTACTCCAGTGGTTCTGGAGTATTCTAGCATACATCACAACAACCTGAAGCAATTGTTAAAACACACATACTTGGGTCTCACCCAGAGAATTTCTGATTAGATAAACATAGATGTAGGGCCTGGTAATTTGAATGTCTAACAAGTTCTTAGTTTATGCTGCTGCTGATAACCCCATTAAATAAAACACTAAACTATGAGCACATACAGATATAAATAAAAATAACTATAAATATTTGATGAGAAATAAGACCTTTACATTGTAACAGATTAGTCTCACAAAATATTTACTTACAAAGGGTAATAGAGTACATTACTTGGAGAAGATTGGCTGACACCACTTTAATCAAGTAAAAAAAATGAACATTGTCAGTTATGGGAAAAATACATGCCATGCGCCATTTGATAGGGTGAGGAGGTGGCAACACTTATGAGATTTTTCCTGCTAAAGAAACAACCTGAATCCATTACAAAGAAACTTCATGCAAACCTAAATTGAGGGCCAATTTACAAAATAGTTCGAAATATTTCTAACAGACAATAACATTCTAAAAATTAAAAAAAAAAAAAAACAAAAAGACTGAAGAACTCTTCCAGACTGAAGCAGCCTGAAGAGATATGACAACTAGACAGTTCATGATTCTGAAGGGATTATTTGGCAGGCAAGATATTACAAGGGCAATTGGGAAAATTTGAATGGGTCTGAGGAGTAGATGGCAGAAATGTATCAATACTAATTCATGATTTTAGATATTGTGTTTTGGCTACACAGGAGGAGGTGCTTCTCTACAGGCAATATACACCAGAATCTTGTGCAGAAATTAGCCATCAAGCTGGCAACTTCCTCTCAAATTGTTTAGGAAAATGAAATGGTTTTTTTTTTGTTTTTTTTTTTTTTTTTTTTGGTACCACAGCTCAAGCTTTTCTGTGAATTGTGATTTTCTTGAAAAAAAAAAAATTTTTTTAAGTCAAGCATTTTTCACTCTGCAGAAGTCTTTCTTGGAAATGAGACGGCCAAACAAGGCTAGAAATGGGTTTGCATCTCGGTAAAAACAGAGGACAAATTACTCTTTGAAAAATCCTAGTAGAAACTGGTTTCTATTGCCTTTTAACATGCCTCAACTTAAACTTGTCTAACTCTGTTGTCCTCTCCTAACAGTAGTATGTATCTTCTTCTAACCCACATTTAAGTGTTCACAAAGTTTAAAATACAGGCTTACATACAGGGTTTGTATGTGTGTGTTTTTCTATTTCTTCCTGTGTATTTCTTTGCAATTTCATCATGCCTCTAACTTGGCATTTTTCTTCACATTCTTTTTTTAATCTTATTTTTGACTCTGATATCTTTTTGCTTTCTGCCTACACACCACATGTTATAACTTTTTTTAATGTGATCCGCTTGGTATTTCTATCCTACCATTTTGTTTTATCTCACCTGGTAAAACCATTAAGTTCTTTCTGGCCTATTTGCTTTTATTTTCGTCTCGATTTTTACCACTGATATGCATTTTCTCAAGTAATGAATCTCATTTTTATTAGTCTCATTATTTTCTCTATTCATCTTACCCAAGTACTATTTAAATTTATTCATAATCCTATGATTACAGTCATCTTTATTCATCCATTCTTTTCTTTATTCATTCATTCTATAAACATGTGTTATACACTTTTAAAATGATAAAATACAGCATTATGTGCAATAAAAGTACAAATAAGATACAGCATGGTCCTTGACCTTAAGGAGTCCAAAGTGTAATTGTAATTCTATAATGCAAAGCAGGGTGCATGCTGCTGGGCAGTGTTGGGTGCTCCTTCCTCTATAACTTGATGGCAGTCTGTGTCTACTCTGTCTAATGAAGGGAAACATTCCACAGCAGACATTACATTTTAGTTGATGTTGAAATATGATTGTGAATCTTCCAATAATAGAATGATAGCACTTATTTCAATTCAGAGAAGAAAAAAACAGCACAAGACTTGAGATAATACTGGGTCCTGATGTGGTTTCAATGAAGAGAAAAATGGAAGACAGTAGAGTCAAAATGCAAGGTTAGGACTATTAGATAAAGCTTATTTGAGACAAGCTAAGGTGTGTGAGCCTGAACTCATATGACATGAGAAGCCATCAAACAATAATATAAACTGAGGGTTAATTTAATCAAACTTATATATTATAAAGACTGCCACGGAGAATGAATTAGAAATGTGAGAAACAGAACCACCATGTATACTGGGTGACTCTAGCAAGAGTCTCAGAGGGAGAAGACACAAGCATGCACAAAGGCAGCAACACCAGGGAGAAATAGAAGGTGGTTCATCAGCGAAGTTCAGGAGAGCCTCTGGTAATCTGCTGTCTCTAGCTACCCCTCCTCTCCTGTTACGGCAGCTTGAGTTGCTTTGTTGAGCCTGATCTGTGCCTTCAAATTTGAGTGCTGAAAGCTCAGAGAGCTTGGGAAGCATATGATTGAGAAGGGCAAGTCTAGATACAAAGGACAAGAATGGAAACTCAATGCTGTTAAGACCAAAGCAGGAGAATGAGAGCTTGAATTTGAGCTGTTAGAGTACAGTTGAAGAAACACAGAAGGGCTCAAGGATAATTTATGAGAAACGTGAGAATTCATGATTTGTTAGATATCGTGGGGGAGTAAACTCCAAATGAATGTCATGTTTTGGGTTTGGACTGACAATTCCTATTTCAGTTTGCTGAAATTGTGATAAAAATAAATAGAAAGAGTCAGTCTATGGAAGATGAAAGAATTAATTCTATTCTGGGCATTTGAAGTTTAGCTGCTATGGATATTCAAATGAATATGTTCAGTTAGAAAGCAGATGTATATGACAGAAGCCAAGAGGATGTCTAAGAGATTTAGATTTAGAAATCTTTATGCTATCAGTATGTGTTAAAACCATGATACTAGGTGGGATTTTCAAGGGATAATGCATGAAGAGAGAAAAACAACATTGGTTTGAAAATAAACCATAAGGAAACACACGTGTAAGAGTCAGGTAGAAGAAATTAATAAGTAGCTGGAAATGTTATCAGAGAATATAGAGGGATGCCAGGAGAAAGCCATTGTTTTCTCCTTCCTATCAGTAATGCCCTCAGCAGCCAGAGTAACCCCCAAACAACAGACGCTCCGTCAGGTTATTCCTCTGCCTAGCAATTTTCAAGATTTTCCATTGCTTTTACAGTAAAACTTACTCACCTTCCCTGCCCACAAGGCCCTACATAATCTGGCCTTTTCATCTTTCCAGCCTTATCTTATGCCAAATCTTGTCTCCTTCCTCACATCCAGTCACTGGGTTGTTTTTTTGTGCATCCTCAGTGGCATGATCTACACCATATCCTGACAAACGAGCTCAGTTCCATTTACTTCACAGGGCGGGGTCATCATAACAGAGTGTGTTATTTTAATCATCTTACACTTCTCACAGAGAACTTCTGTAACTTCTGGATCTAAGTTTGTCCACCCCTGTAAATCTGTCTTTCAATTCCTTGTCTTTCCTTTTCCTAGAATTTGCCATAAATATGAGTTATCCACCAATTTGTCTACTTATGTATATTGTGTCTTTTTTCATCCACTTGACTAGGAGTTCCTTGTGGGAAATAACCTTGTCTTTCTTTTTATATCTTAGTATCCTCATCACCTACAATGGTGCTCAGGTGTTCGTTGTAGCTATAACCAAAACAGCTGAGTTACAAAAATGAAATGGATCACTGAAGCAAAAGATGTAAAGAGTTTCAAGGATAAAGACATGATTGTCAATATTATTATAGCTATTGTAAAAGCCAGAAGAAAATATGAAAATATTTGAGAAATTTCTGCTGGACTTTGTTACACGAAGTCACTACTGACATTTGCTCAAGAACTTCAGTGGCATGGAGTTTACATAAACTGGATGGCAATGGATTTGTTGTTCTGTGAGGTAGGAATGGGATGAGTTAGAAAGAAAGAGCCTAGATTATGCTGTCCAGACAATTGGGCTAAACTTGAGGAATTAAAAGTGACTGAAAGTGGAGGAAGATGATGACCAATATGACATTTTGTTTTTCTAGTTTTAATCTGTCCTGTAGAAAGGCTTAAACTAGTGACCAAAAACAGGTCAATAGAGAGACATCGGCAATATAGAAGGGAGTCATTTTTGGAATAACTTTTAAAAGGAAAGAAAATGGATAGGATAAAGAGCATAGGTTGAAAGTTGACTTTTAAGACTAGGGAAGCCTTAAGTTAGAAGAAAGAAACAAAAGTAAGGAAAGGAAGGAGGGAAGGAGGGAAGGAGGGAAGGAGGGAAGGAAGGAAGGAAGGAAGGAAGGAAGGAAGGAAGGAAGGAAGGAAAAGAGAGAGTGAAAGAAAGATTGAAGATAAGGAAGAAATAGAGAAAGAAATAGAGAGAGAAAGAAAGAGAAAAAGAAAGGAAGGAAAGAAGGAGGGGAGGAAGGAAAAAGATACAGACTTGCCTGTAGATAAATGCGTAAATCTCAATGACAGAAAGTTATGGTGAGAAACTGAGAAGCATACACATTTTAAGATTTGGAAAAGAGAGCTTCTCAAGTGGTATTAAAAAGTAGTCTGGATGATCATAAATTCAGGAAAATATGAATCTACATGGTTATATATCTTCTCCATTAGTGTTCAGAAGTGTATGTGGAAACAAAATGTAGCTACAGGATTAGCAGGAAATTGAGTTTTGCAATGTAATGGAGAAGCAAGAGAGCAGGTGAAAGTAATTCATCTGATTACTCATAAAATGGAGACAGGGTATCTAAGGTGTGGATACTAGAAGAAGGCTTGAAGACTAGAGAATACAGGTATAAAGGGAAGAAAAGTTTCTATAAAGTCTAAGACAATAAATAACTTGAGGCTGTGAGAAAGCTTGAAAGTTTTAATTATAGAGTCATTTACTTGAATTTATGATTTCCAAGGCACAAGAACAACAGGGAGGTGGTAATAATGCTCAGGTGTGGTGGAGGACATGATTAAAATGAATAATTCATACATGTAACAGAAGGAGGTATAGCTGAATATCATAAGCTAGAAAGGAAAAGGGGCTCTTTCACAGTATGGTTCATCAAATAAGAATGACCTAGTTTCCTAATCCGAATGGTATGATTCAGCCAAATTCTTCTCTCTGTCCCCAAAATGTTCTTCTCAATCATGTCTCCATACTTTTGGTCATATTGTTTCTTCCATCTCTTTTTCTTATTCTGGAAATATGCAAATTTTGCACATTCCTTGAATCCCATCCCAAGTCTCCTGAAAGTTTACTGGATTATGACATTGACTATTCCTCTGTTCCTCTATACACACACACACACACACACACACACACACACACACACACTTTTTGTTTTTAGCAGACCTGTATTAAAATTTTGCCCCATTGAAGTCACTGGGCTAGAGGCAGTGAGGGACATTGGAATGTATATTAGTCCCTGTCATAAAGAAGGCTAGAACCCAAAAAGAGAAAATGAAGATATACAGGAAGTACTAAATTCAAATCTAAAGCCAAGTAGGGCATTAAAGAAGTACCATGTTTCAGAAGAAGTGATGGTTCATAGTGGTTAAGTCAGAAAACTGTGTTACATCTGGGCTTCTATACTAACTAATGTGTATTCTTGGACTAATTTGACTGACAGTGAGTATTAACCTGTGCCTGAGAACAAGAGGAAGTTTTCTAGAAAGATTCTAAAAGAAAATTTAAAAGAAACTATTTGGTATATTTTTTAAGAACATGTATATGCTTTCCAGAGTTTAAACCTTAATTATTTTCCATAGTCTTTAAATCATGGGACTAGACATGAGAACTGGGTACTACCTCACAGTGATGAGTTGAGTGGCTTTAGACTCATTTTCCCCACACAACGAATAAAAGCAATACCCCTCAACACATGTTCTATGTAGGTTCTTGTTATAACACCATTAAAAATAACAGCTGTGAAAGTCATTTTAAAGTATAAAGTTTTAAATAAATTGAGTGAAATATGGTGATGATCATAAAATAATTGTGAAAACAATTTACATTGGCATCTTCAAGTGATACTTCTCAAAAAAATGTATAGTGTAACAGTGGGTTTGCACTATGTTCCTTATAATAATTATTCAACATCCACAGCTTTACCCACCACTCACTATGTACAATACTCTTTATGAAAAGGGAAAGATCATATAGTCCTAGAATATAAACAGTATACACAAAAATCAGGATTACAAGTCATATTTTACTGGAGCAAACATCTTTTACTAGTGGTTAAATTGTTAGAAGTTAAAGATGGAATACCATTTGGAAAAATAATGTCAAGAGATTTTTTAACTTGAAAAAGCCCTTTCACTCTATTAATTATTTAATGAAAATCAACACACATTTATTTGATGCTATATTACTGCCAGGTTATATGGTAGTTTTTGAAAGAAACAGCAGAAAGTTGAAAATGATCTTAACCTCAAGGGATTATAATTCATTTAGTACTCAACAAATATGTGTTCATTAAACATTTAGCAAATACTTAAAACTAGGTTGGAGATAAGAGAATAAATGAAGTTCTAGAGAACATAAATAACATGAAGTATGTATGTATTTAAATACATATTTTAAACATGTTTATATTTTAAGATTCATAATTTGTTTTAAGAATTCAGAAGAAAAGGGAATATCTTTGGGTCTCAGTTCTCTAAGAGAGCTCCATGGAACAAGACCTGACATAGACTTTAGAGCATTAACAGAATTTTAATTGACAAAAGAAAAGGGGATATCTTTTATAAAGAAAGATAATAATATAAATAAAAGCTTAAAGGGAATATATATTATATCATGTATTACCATGTAAATAGTGAATATTTAATAACCATTTCCCAGTAAGAGCAAAGAATGAATGTTGTGTTAGTTAATGGAAAGCACCAAATGTTAGACTAAGGAATGTGAACTGGATTCCAGAGACCATGAGGGAATATATACAACACTCTTACACTCTAACCTTGATTGTCTTTGAATAATTTGATTGCCTATTAGAATAATTGCCTACTACAATAATGCAACTTTCAATGCCTAGTTTTTTAAGGAGTGCATCCTTTGATTTCTTTTTATGTTCCCAAATATCTAATTGAAGTTTAGATGATTCATTAAAAATGCAACTAAATTTCATTGTTTAACTAAAAGTGATGTCATATCAAATTTTGCAGGTATAAATTTCCACAGGGAAATAAATACATTTTAAAAGGAGTTTTGCATTCCTTTCAGTGAACCAAATTTAATTTTCTTTTATATTATTAAATTGATTTAAGTGAGCCTCATATCTCAAAATTTTAAATTATTGCTTTTCAGTGACTGTTCTCATTTGTTAGGGGACTTATTTTTCTGCAATATTTTTTCTTCAGTATACATTTACAAAATCAATTTAGCATTTTTCACCTTTATCCCTTTTGTATTAGCGTTATCTCACTTGTTTAAATTTTGTTCTAAATGGTTGTTCCTAGATTTGATTTTGTGACATATGCCATTTTTATATTAGATTGAATTTTCAAAGCGTAAACTCTAGACCGATAGTTTTCTAATTATTATTTTTTTATCCAAGAAAGCATTTTTTGAAGAAAATCATGCGCTTAACTCTATATAAAACAAGCAAAATGGAGATGTTTTGTTAAAGTGGGTGTAAGAGGCTCAGTGTCCTGTATATGCTGCCTTCTTCTTTTGTCCCCATTACTATCCCCAAGAAAACTCTAAAGATTTCCTGGAGTTATGTTGACCACATCTTGAAAGCAACTATTATAGACGCCACTTCCTATTAGAAGGCAATTGAAGGTCATTTACCTTCCCTGTTAGTATCTATCACTGAGAAAGCAGTAATCTCCTTGGTTATGGAATGTAATCTGTGTGTTTTTATTTTCTTCAGAAATAAACGGCAGAATATTGAGAAATGCTTCAATATATGCCTCACCCTCTCTCCTATACTTATTGAAGGAATTCTGTTTGGTTTTCTTCTAGAAAATAAAAAATAAAATAATAAAATATAGTAGCTGTTCTTTCATGCAATGTATTTGAGAGCTGTGCTTGGTCAAATAATAGAAAAAGCTGATATAAGCTGGGAATCATGGAAAAGATACTGGTATTCCTTGCCCATTTTAACTTCAAACACATATGTTTATATTTATTTGTCAATTTGTGGCAGTAGTGGCTCAGAGCATATGAACATTCTTATTTTTGAATTTATTTTTTAAACTGACAAATAGAAATGCATATATTTATTATGTACAACATGATGTTTTGAAATATACATGCATTGCAGAACAGTTAAATTGAGCTAATTAATATATGCATTACTTCACATACTTTTCATTTTTTAAGGTGAGAACACTGAAAATCTACTATCTTAGCAATTTTCAATAATACATTGCTATTAACTATATTCACCATGTTATGAAATAGATGTCCATTTGACCCAGCAATCCTATTACTGGGTATATACCCAAAGGAATATAAATCATTCTACTATAAAGACACGTGCACACATGTGTTTATTGTAGCACTATTTACAATAGCAAAGTCATGGAACCAATCCTAATGCCCATCAGAGATAGACTGGATACAGAAAATATAGTACATATATACCATGGAATACTACACAGCCATAAAAAGGAATGAGATTATGTCCTTTGCAGAGACATGGATGAAACTGGAAGCCATCATCCTCAGCAAACTAACACAGGAAGAGCATGTTCTCACTCATAAATGAGAGTTAAACGATGAAAACACATGGACACTGGGAGGAGAAATACACACGCCAGGGCCTGTTGCGGGTGGGGGATGAGGGGAGGGAACTTAGAGGACAGGTCAATAGGTGCAGCAAACCACCATGGCACACGTATACCTATGTAACAAACCTGAATGTTCTGCAGATATATCCTGGATGTTGAAGTGCAATTAAAAAAAGAAAAGAAATAAATTTCTTGAACTCATTCCTCCTATCTAATGAAATTTGGTATTCTTTAACTAACATCTCCCCCCGACCTCTCCCTACTCTCCAACCTCTATTAACAACCATTCTAGTCTCTGCTTCTATGTGTTCAACTTATTTGGCTTCCACATATAAGGGCAATCACATAGTATTTGCTTTTCTGCAGTTGGTTTATTTCACTTAACACAATGTCTTGTAGATGCATCCATGTTGTCAAAAATGACAGAATTTTCTTCTTTTTTAAGGCGGTATTCCATTGTGTACATATGCCACATTTTCTTTGTCTATTCCTCTGTCAGTAAATACTTCAGTTGATACCATATCTTGGCTATTGTGAATAGTGCTGCAATAAACAATGGAGGTCAGATATCTCTTAGACATACAGATTTTATTTCCTTTGGATATATACTAAAAAGTGGGAGTGATGATAATATGGTAGCTGAACTTTCAATTTTTTGAGGCACCTTTACACTGTTTTCAATAATGGCTGTATTAATTTACAGTCCTACCAATTGTGTGCAAGATTGCCTTTTCTTTACATCCTCACTGACACTTTTGTCTTTTTAGTAATAGCCATTTTAATAAGTGTGCAGTAATATCTCATTGTAGTTTTAATTTTTATATGATGATTAGTGATGTTGACCATCTTTTATACACCTGTTGGTCATTTGTACATCTTTTTTTGATAAAAGTCTATTCAGGTTATTTGCCCGTTTCTGAATTTTTTTTTTTTTTTTTTTTGCTATTGAAGTGTTTGAATTTCTTATGTATTTTCAATATGAATTCATTATCATATAATTGATATGAAAATATTTTCTTCCATTTCATAGGTTGCTTCTTCACTATTTTGATATTTTTATTTGCTGTGTAGAAGCTTTTTAGTTTGGTGTAATCTCACTCGTCTGTTTCACTTTTGCTTTCTGTGCTTCTTTTGAGGTCATATCCAAAACGTCTTTGTCCAGACCACTGTACTGGAGCATTTTTCCTATGCTTTTTTATAGTAATTCTATAGTTTCATGTATAACATTTATGCCTTTAGTGCGTTTTGCATTAGCGTTTTATATAGGGAGAGATATGAGTCTAATTTTATTCATTTGGGTATAGATATTCAGTTGTTCCAACATCATTTATTAAAGAGAGGTTCATTCCTCATTGTGTGTTCCTAGTGCCTTTGTCAGAAATCAATTGGCCATAAATGTGTAGATTTATTTCTGGGCTCTCTATTCTGTTCCATTGTTCTATGAGTTTCTTTTTATGCCAAAAACATGCTGTTTTAATTAATATAACTTTGTAGCATATTTTGAAGTAAGGCAGAGTGATCCCTTTAGTTTTATCTTTTGGTTTAAGATTGCTTTTGCTATTTAGAGTCCTTTTTGTTTCCACATAAAATTTAGGATTTTTTTCCTAATTCTGTGAAAAATCTCACTGGAATTTTTAGAGATTGCTATGAATTTGTATACTGCTTTGAGAAGTATGGACATTTTAACAATATTAGTTATTCCAATTCATGAACATATCTTTCCATTTATTTGTATCTTCTGTTTCTTTGATCAGTGTTTTATAGTTTTCAGTGCACAGTTATTTTGCCTTGTTGCTTAAATTTATCCCTAAGTATTTTATAGTTGTAGCTACTGTAAATTAGATTTTTTTTTTATTTCTTTTTTGGATACTTTGCTGTTAGTGCATAAAAATCCTCCTGGCTTTTGTATGTTGACTTTGTGTCCAGTAACTTTACTAAATTTATCAGTTCTAAGAGTTATATGGGCCGGGCATGGTGGTTCATGCCTGTAATCCCAGCACTTTGGGAGGCCGAGGCGGGTGGATCACGAGGTCAGGAGATTGAGACTATCCTGTCTAACACGGTGAAACCCCGTCTCTACTAAAAATACAAAAAAATTACCTGGGCATGGTGGTGGACGCCTGTAGTCCCAGCTACTCGGGAGGCAGAGCTTGCAGTGAGCCAAGATCGGGACACTGCACTCCAGCCTGGGCCACTGAGCAAGACTCCATCTAAAAAGGTTATATGGTGGAGTCTTTAGGATTTTCTATATGTAAGATCATGTTATCTACAAAAATAGACACTTAACTTCTTCCTGTCCAATTTGAATGTCTTTTATTTCTGTCTCTTGCATAATTATTCTGGCTAGGACTTTCAGTGCTATGCTGAATTCAAGTGGTGAGAGTGGTTATCCTTGTCTTGCTCCTAACTATGGAGGATAGCTTTCAACTTTCCTCTGTTGAATATGATGTTAGCTGTGGGTTTGTCATACAAGGTCTTTATTGCGTTGAAGTACATTTCTTCTATACCTAATTTGTTAAAAGAGTTTTTATCATGAAAGTATGTTAAATTTTGTTAAATGCTTTTTCTTCATCTATTGGGATGATCAATTGGCTTTTGTTTTTCATTCTGTTAATGTGGTATATCACATATATTGACTTGAATTTGTTGTCCTATCTTTGCATTTCTTGGATTAATCCCACTTTATCTTGGTGAATGATTCTTTTACTGTGCTATTGAAATTGGTTTTCTAATATTTTCTTCAGGATTTTTTCATCTACATTCATCAAGGCTCTTGGTCTGCATATTTTTCCTTTCATTTTCCTTTTGTAGTTCTGGTATTAGATTATTACTGGTCTCATAAATGAGCTTAGAAGTACTCCTTTCTCATTAATTCTTTGAAAGAGTGTGAGGCCAGGTGCGGTGGCTCACGCCTGTAATCCCAGCACTTTGGGAGGCCAAGGTGGAAGGATCATTTTTGTCAGGAGTTTGAGACCAGCCTGGCCAACATGGCGAATCCCCATCCCTACTAAAAATACAAAAACTAGCTGGGTGTGGTGGTGCACCCCTGTAATCCCAGCTACTTGGGAGGCTGATGTAACCTAGGAGTTAGAGGCTGCAGTGAGCTGAGATCTCACCACTGTACTTCAGCTTGGGCGACAGAGTGAGATTCCGACTCAGAAAAATAAATAAATATGAAAATAAAAATACAAAAATGGAAAGAAAGAGTTTGAGAAATATTGATATGAATTCTTTAAATGTTTGGAAGAATTCAGCAGTTTGCTGCCACAGGGTCCTATGCCTTTCTTTTTATTTTTTTATTTTATTTTATTTTATTTTATTTTATTTTATTTTATTTTATTTTATTTTATTTATTTTTGAGACAGAGTCTCGCTCTGTCACCCAGGCTGGAGTGCAGTGGCATGATCTTGGCTCACTGCAAACTCCGCCTCTTGGGTTCACGCCATTCTCCTGCCTCAGCCTCCCGAGTAGCTGGGACTACAGGCGCCTGCCACCATGCCTGGCGAATTTTTTTGTATTTTTTTTAGTAGAGACAGGGTTTCTCTGTATTACCCAGGATAGTCTCGATCTCCTGACCTCGTGATCCGCCCGCCTTGGCCTCCCAAAGTGCTGGGATTACAGGCGTGAGCCACTGCGCCCAGCTGGTCCTGTGCCTTTCTTTAATGGGAGACTTTTTACTACTGATTTAATCTTTTACTCATTATTGTTCTGTTCGGATTTTCTATGTTCTTGTGAGTAGGTCTTGGTAGGTTATATGTTTCTAGAAATTTCTCCATTTTCCAGGTCATCATATTATTATTATTATTATATGCAGTTGTTTATACCAGTCTCATGATCCTTTGTATTTCTGTGGTATCAGTTGTGATGTTTCATTATTTATTTCTGATTTTATTTACTTGACTCTTTTATCTCTTTTCTTAAGTACTGCAGCTATTGGTTTGTTGATTTTATCTTTCTGAAAAATTAACTTTTAATTTTACTGATTTTTTTTAATATTGTTTTTTGTTCCTGGGTCTCATTCATAGAGGAGGCTCACTAAGGAAGAGCCTTGGCTGTTATTCTGCCATATCTAATTTGTAGCTTTACTTTAAAATAAAATAATAGGCTTTTTTACTTAAAAGAGTTTTGGGTTTATAGAAAAAAATGAGTAGAAAGTATGAAGAGCTCCCATATAACTTCTCTCTCACCCTCACACTTTTCTCTATCACACATCTTGGATTAGTATGGTACATTTGTTACAGCTGATGAACCAATATTGATTCATTGTTATTAGCTGAAGTCTATAGTTTACATGAGGGTTTACTTTGGTGTTGTGCAGTCCTAGGGTTTAGACAAATGCATAAAACATGTATCCATTATTACAGTATCATACAGAATAGTTCCATTACCCTAAACATCCCTAGTGCTCCACCTATTTATCCTTCCCTCTCCTTCTCAACCTCTGGTAACAACAGATCTTTTCACTCTGTCTACAGTTTTTTGTTTTCCAGAATGTCATGTAGGTGGAATAATACATTATGTACCCTTTTAATATTGGCTTATTTCACTTTGCAATATGCATTTAAAGTTCCTCTGTGTCTTTTCATGGCTTGATAGCTAATTTCTTATTATTGCTAAATAATATTCCATTGCATGGATACACCAAAGTTTATTGATTCACTTACTGAAAAGCATCTTGGTTGCTGTAGACTCACTTTTAACTGTAAGTTACAATCAACAGATCATTTACATTTTAAGAAGTACACTTTTCCAGCACTAATGCCAAGATGTGCTTCCTTAACAAAAAAAATCCCTCTAAGGACAATACCTTTCCCATTCTTTAATTTTCACATGTATTTTAGATACAAAAACACAATTCAACAGATGTTTTAAGCTAATCACTATTATAAATAACAGAAATATTTGATCCCATATTTTATCTGTCCCTAAGAATTGTGAGGATGCTATGCAACTCACAAATGTAATTGTCATTTATTCATGCAAACAATAATAACTGAGTAACTGCTATACTCTTTTCTATGAGATAATAATAAATACATATTGGCAAAAGAATAAACATATTTTCAATTCCATGTTCAGAAATTTGTGTCATTAGAAAGGAGATGACAAAAGTAGCAACATTTATTTTAATTGGAGAAGTATGCTCTTTTCCCCTCTATATTCTAACCCTTAGTTTCAGCTTATATTACTTTGAAATACAATTTGATGAAATGATTTGTAAAGCCAAATCACTAAACTTCTCTGCTCATAGCTTTTAAAAAATAAACTGTTTGCTGACCCTGTTTCAAACATTTTATTGTTTTGTATGTTTTATTGCTATAAACATTACTGTATTTCTATAATGTTTTCAGTTCTTTCTTTCCTTAACTTCTTAAAAGTAGTTATTAAGGTTTCTACTTTTCCAGTTTGATTTTGTGAGACACTAAATCTTTATCATATAATTCAGAATTTTTAAAGCTTGCCTATATGGTTTTTCTTTGTGACTTGGCCTCTAGAATCATAAAAAAAGAAAGAAACATCATGTCCACTTCCAATGTGTAGAGTGATCTCTTTATTTTTTCCCATATCCTAACCCAGACAATTTCTTATACTGTGGGAAAATTAAAGCTGCTAAACAACATTCTTCTGTCATTGAATACCTTAGACTTTAAATGCATGTGGCATAATGGGTACTAACAATGTATGTCCTCTGTACCCCTACCAATCCTTACAGCACGTCTCACTAATTCATCACCATCCAATCAATAATGGCCCCTGCAGAGAGGGGGTGGAAGAAGGATGCCTTTCTATTTCCCATAAATATTTGAAATTGGCCTGATTACATTGTCTTGTGCTTGGGTGCAGGGACAATAGCCTTTCATTTAGATGAGCAGAGCGATACACAGGTGGAGAAGTACCTAGTTAGGAAGATTAAATAAAAATGTGCCACTGAACTGTGTAACTGCAGAAACCATCATCTGCCTATATTCCAATTGCATAAAATTGGGTCTTATTAACAAAAGGTAATACGAGACAGAAACCAACAGAACAGAACATTGCCGATTTCCCATTGTCACATGTACAGTTATCTTCCTCTCCCTACTTTTTCTTTCTTTCTCCAACCTTCTCCCTTTCTGTTTGCACTCCCTATTTCCACCCCCCGCCACAGAAACTTTCTTGCCCTCTTGTCACCTTTCTCTTTATTACTTTCTTTCTAATTTTCTCCTTTATCTTATTTTCTTTCTATCTTTCCTCTTGGACACAGTAGTAACATAACCAGGAGAGTGATTTGAGATTATCAATCTTGCAGCTTTAAGAAGTATAAGCTTCAAAGGGATTAGCCTACATGTGGGGAAAATGATTAGAAAATATTACAATTTTTTAGGCAAGTGATGATGAGGTTCTGAAATGGTGGTTACGGGAAAGGTAAAGAGAGGGTGGATGCGAGAAATATTGTAAAGATGGAATTGACAGCTCCACAATTGTAGTAAGGACTAGAGCATACTTTCAGATCATTAGAGAATCATTTGCACATCATAACTGCGATTTTTCAACTGCTAATTTGGCATTGCAATGTGAACTTCAACAATCTGCCCTTTATATGCATAAAAATATCATGAATAAATCAGGGAAAAGCTAATGAGAAAATATATACCAAAGAGCTAAGTAAGCTCCATGAAGAAAATCAACAACAGTTTGTAATTCAGTTCAATCGTGTGCTGGGTAATTGCATATTATGCAATCCAAAAGCATGTGCACTTTCTATTGTAAAATCAGGTTGAGTCCTGAATGTTGGCTCTCTGTGAACGCAGACTTCTACAGAGGGCCTACAGTGGGTTTGCATGTTTAGATGTGCTAAAATATGCACTTGAAAAAAAAAAAAACTTCTCTCCTATGACCTCTTTGGAAAAATAATACCATTGGGCATCACGCCTTGGAAACCCACATGGCACAGTTAATGAAAAGCCAGGAGTTTGGAGAGAATATTGAATTTGAAAGTCTCTGAGAGTGTTCCCCAAATGGGTTGTTAAGTCCCTGTGACAGAGAACATTAGTGCTAGATGATGACAGTCATTCGATTCTAAACACAAACCATATTGTCTGTGATTAAAGGCAGATGCTAGAAGAGGGCATCCAGGGCATTGTGGCCGGAGCTGTGTTAGAACTATCCCTTGGCGATTTCAAGGCTGGGACCGAAAGTAATAATAATAATCACAATAAAATAAAACAAAATCTTCCTTAATCCCCATATTGAAGGGTAGATATCTATAATTTCTGATAGCTTAAGGTTCAAATGTTCTCCACGTTTGGGGAAAGACATCAAAATCATTATTTATACATACATATCAATGTGTATATATACATTTATATATAAAGACACACACACATATGTGTGTGTATGTATATATTCTTTCACAGATGCAAAGAGAAAAAAATAAGCAAACTCCAGGCCACAACAAGATGTCCACATAATCATTTAAATCATATATATGCGTGAAGGTCTGTTTGTTTGTGAATCTATGCTGCACCTGTTTGCCTATGTGGTTTGTTACATAGTGTAGGGGAAAAGACAGGTCATTAACCTGTTTTGTTTCTATAATACTTTGATCCAGAAAAATATATCCAGAAAAATACTTTCTGCATGGTTGGACTTTTTTCCTGTAAGTGTTTATAGGTATTTTTGTTAAAATATTCTTCCCTTCTTTTAAACATTTTAAAATTGGTATATAATAATTATACACATTTTTGCATACATATAATAGCTTAATATATGTATACAATGTGTGATAATCAAATGAAGATAATTAGGACATCCATCACGTCAAACACTTATGTTTTCTTTCTTTCTTTTTTTTTCTCCCGCCCTCCTTTCACTCTAATGTTTCAAACACTTGTCTTTTCTTTGTCTTGGAACATTACCATTCTTCTCTTCTAGCTATATTGAAATATATAAAAAGTTATTGAAAACTATAATTTCCCTACTGTACTATCAAATACTAGAACTCATTTATTTTTCCTATCTATTAACTGACTTCTCTTCACGCCCCCACCTCCTTCCTTTCCCAGCCTCTGGTAACCACCATTCTATTCTCTATCTCCACGTGATCCACTTTTTTTTTAGCTCCCACGTATGAGTGAGAACATGCCGTATTTGCCTTTCTGTGCCTATCTTATTTTCCATAATCTATCTCTCTATATAACATCTTTTATATTCACTCATCTATTGTTGGAAATTTAGCTTGGTGGTATATCTTGGTTATTGAAAAAAGTCCTGAACTAAAGATAGGGAGCAGATCTCTCTCCAGTATACTAATTTCTTTTCTTTTGTACCTATACCCATCAGTGGGATTGCTGGATCACATGGTAGTTCTATGTTTCATTTTTTTGAGAAACCGCCATACTATTTTTTGTAATGGCTGTACAACTTTATATTCCCACCAACAGTGTACATGTGTCGCTCTTTCTCCACATCATCGCCAGCATTTATTATTTTTCTTTTTGATAATAGCCATTCTGAGTCGAGATGATATCTCAATGTGATATGGTTTTGAATTGCATTTCCCTGATGATTAGTGATATTGAACATTTTTTCATATACCTCTTGGCCATTTGCATGTCTTCTCTTGAGAAATGTCTATTCAGGATTTTTGCCTATTTTTTAATCAAATTACTTGAGGGTTTTTTATTTTATTTTTTATTTTTATAGTTTGCTACTGAGTTCTTTGAATTGTTTATATATTCTGATTATTTATTTCTACTTGGATGGACAGTTCATCTTTTAAGAACATTACTTCCATTTTCTAGATTGTATTTTTCACTTTGTTAATTATTTCCTTTGATGTGCAGAAGCTTTTCAGCTTGATGTAATTCTGTGTGTCTATTTTTGTTTTTGTTGCCTGTGCTTTTGACATCTCTGTCCAGATCAATGTCTTATAGCATTTCCCCAGTGTTTTCTTCCAGTAGTTTCAAAGTTTTCTGTCTTGGATTTAAGGCTTTAATCCATTTTGAGTTGATTATTTTTAATGGTGAAAGATGGGATCTGGTTTCGTTCTTCTACATATGGATATCCAACCAACATCATTTATGAAAGAGACTGTCTTTTCCCCAGTATATGTTCTTGCTTTCTATGTAAAAAAATGAGTTGGCTATAAGTGTGTGGGTTTATTTCTGAATTCTCTATTCTGTTCTGTTGGTCTATGTTTCTGTTTTTATGCCAGTACCATGCTGTGTTGGTTGTAACAACTTTATCTTATTGCCTACAGAACATAAAAAATATATTTATTAAAATTATTTTAATAAATGCAACACTTCAACTAGAGTTGCATATAAATCACTTTGGATAAAAAACTATATCCATCTAAAATTAATTGAATAATTATATGTTCAAATTTTTTAAATAAACTTTACATGTGTGATTTCATTTAATACAAGAATTATAGAAGATACATTACTATGTCACCAATTTTACAGTTGAGGTAACTGAAACACAGAAAAGTTCAGTAATTTTCCCAAGGAAAATGATTAGTAAGTAGCAGAGCTGGGATCTAAAGCCAGTAAGTCTGACTTCACAGCCAGGAGTCTTCATAAAAGTGACTTTATTTTTATAAAAAGCAGAAACCAAAGCTTAAGTCCTGTTGAAAGCAGGGCATCTAATTACACCATACTCCTTCAAAAATATCTTAGATTCCAAAGTACTTTACCTTCCATTTAGGGATAAACCAGGAATAAGTGATTCTCAAGTTCCACACAGCATATATGCACAGGAGAAAATACCTTGAAAAAGACAATACCTTGTATCTGAGATCAAATATAAACTATATTTCTAAGAGTTCATAACCACGACTTGGAGTGGTAAAATTGGGATGTAAATTCCTAACTTCTGGGTGATCCTAATAAACTCAAGCCAAGAATTTAGTTTAAGGTGATTTTAGGCTGATGGCTGCAACATGTGCTTGCAAAAACAGATGAAAGTGCTTTCTAGAGGAACATATCTTCATCTCAGACCTTAAATGATCACAAAATTTTCCAAAGGAAATGAGCTATTATACTCAAGGAAATAAGATACCATAAGTGAGGACCAGGAGAAACAACAGTCATGAAGTATTTAAATTGGAATTACCAGAGATTTTTTAAAAATGTATATTTATATAAATAAAATATAGCATTAAATATTTTAAAAGATAAAAAATACTGAAGATGAAAAAATTTGTAAAATAAAACTTAGAAAATAAAAATATAATTAAAATGAAAAACTTTATGAGAAATTTAACTGCAGATTAGACAAAAATGAAAGGAGAATTAGTTAAATAGAAATTAATTTGTAAGAAAAACATTTAGAATAGAGCACAGAGGGACTAACAGATATAAAATATGAAATAAAGTTTAACAGATAAGGAAGACAGATGGAGAAAGCCTAATATTTATCTAATATTCAAGAAGAAGACAGAGATCATGAATGAAATGGAACATTTGAGAAGACAGTAGCTATGAATTTTTCAGAATTTGTGAAAGATTGAATCTAAGGATTTAAAAAATCCTATTTAAAAAGTCCTATAAATTCCAAGCAGGATAAATAAAAACAGTTACACCTGTACACATCCTACTGAAACTATAGGACAATAAATATAATAAGATATTTAAAGCTGTCAACTTAAAAGAAAGACAGATTATCTTAAAGGAGTTACAGTTGTGCTGGTAGTTGCATTCTCTATAATTATGGAAGCAAAAAGACAGCAGAATGATACATCTTCAATATACTGAAAAATACATATATTCTAAAATTGTATATGCATTAAGATTAACGTCCAAAAATCAGAATGAAACATATGTTATTTTCACACAAACAAACAAACAAACAAAACAAAAACAGAAGAAGCTGCCACTGACAGGCCTTCATTAAAGGAAATAATGAAGGATGTACTTCAGACTTTCTTCCTGAATTAAGATTTAAGTAAAAATAAAGGGCAAAGGAAAAATATGTGGAAAAATATACAGAAAAACTATAATAAAAGTAATATTGTTGCAGGATAAAAAGTTACAATTAAAATATGATGTTAGGAATAGCGTTCAAAGTTCTATTGTGAGGAAGAGTATGGATATTGATAACATTAGACTGTATACATTACATATAAAT
This sequence comes from Gorilla gorilla gorilla, assembly GCF_029281585.2. NCBI lineage: Eukaryota > Metazoa > Chordata > Mammalia > Primates > Hominidae > Gorilla > Gorilla gorilla. Next base: position 70,470,942 of record NC_073241.2, read on the forward strand.
GTCATAAGTTTTAGGATAACCTGGAAAATAATTAAAGCAGAATAAACTTTCTCTTTGAAAGTGCTCAGGCAGCACAGTGTTATGGACAGAAAGGAGTCAAAAAAACAAATGTGTTCATCTTGTATCTGTTAAGCCTATGAGGATGAATTGAGCTAATTACCTGAACACACATTATGATGTAGCATTAAAATATGTTAACTTGCTATTATTAAGATAATAATTTTAACAATGGTGAAGTTAGCCCAATGTTCTCCTCATGACTGATCAGCACACTAAGGATTCCTCAACAGTTTTCTTGTGCTCTATGAGCTCTTATTATAGTTAGAGGCACATTCTTTGTTATCAGGATATAGCAGTACAGCTGCTTCTAGATGCTATTCGATTGGTGCAAAAGTAATAGCCATTTTCACCATTACTTTTAATGACAAAACCGCATTTACTTTTGCACCAAACTAATAGTTGCAATCTAGGATGAGATATAGTAATTTTCTTTTCCAGCTCTGGTCATTAACAAAAGAAATAAAGAAAAATGAGTATGATCCAAAGCATTTGGTATTAGGCATATAGTGACCTCATAAGTTGGGATGTACACACATACACACATGCACACACACACAAACACACACAGACACATATCTTCATTTCAATAGCTCAAAGGAACGTTTTTCAGATTTCTGAAGCTTTTTCTTCATACTTCCCTCATTTATAATATTCTGTCCTGTAAATTCAAGCCAATCCACCTTCCAAGCCCTCTGACGTTTGTATATTCAACTTAGTAAGACTACTATTACTTTCTTGGGGTTCCCCTTCTTGCACCAAGGTTTTAAAAGGGCCTCTAAGAAGAAAGAAAGGGTAATGATATGGCTCAACTTATTTGTTCCAGTTCTTAAAAAATAATTTATGGTTCTATGCTGCCTGTTGTCTGGTGTCTGAAAACAGTTATTTTATATTTTGTATCTACTTATCTAGTTGCTTAAGGTGGATGGACAATTATAGTACCAGTTCTTCTTTCATGGCCAGAGCAGAATTTTCTTTATACTATTTTTATCCTCCTGATTTATTTAAAATGGGTGACTTTCCTTTTTATAATTATCTTTCATGCCTATATCTACTTATAAAGCACATGGCATGCAATAAGGACTAAGTAAATATTGATGAACAATTACATTAATGAGTAAATAAATATCTTATAAAACACATGTGGCCTAATGACCATAATAGCTATAATTTATTCACTTGTTATACTATGTGCCAGGCATTGTGCTAAGCAGTTTGTATTTATTATATTATTTATTTCATACAACTATCACATAAAATATTTATCACTATACACCAGAGATCTGCAAATGAAGCCCATAGACCAAATTCGATTCATCACCTCCTTTTGTATTTAAAGTTCTACTGAATCACAGCCACACTGGTTGTTTACATATTGTGTGTGGCTTCTTTCATATCACAATTGTAGAGCTAAGTAGTTGCAATAGAGAGTATGTAACCTAGAAAATTTTTCTACTAAATAGCTTATTTAGTATCTGGTCCTTTACACAAAAATCTTTCCACAAAAGAAGAATGAAGCTTAGAAAGATTATTTCATTAGAAGAAAATTACAGCTTTGCCATATACTAAAAGTTCTCTCATTAATTCCTGTACTCCATGACTTAAGACAAAATAATTCTCTTTGGACTTTGGTTCAAGGTACAACAAATGTGGAAATGTTGAACTCAAAGAAGCACGAACTCCTGAAATAATAGATACAATTTTGTCTCTTCCCTAGAAAGGGTTTTAAAAGATTTTCCTTCATTCTACTTTTGTTCTTTCTAGATTCATCTCTTTTTCTTTCTGAGAAGCCTTCTCTGACTACTCACGCACAAATGAACTTTTCTTAAAGTTTTGAAAATAGTATCATTCAATCTAAATCTTTTTTTTTTTTTTTGAGACGGAGTCTCACTCTGTCACCAGGCTGGAGTGCAGTGGGCAATCTTGGCTCACTGCAACCTCCGCCTCCCAGGTTCAAGTGATTCTCTTGCCTCAGCCTCCCAAGTAGCTGGGACTACAGGCGCCCACCACCACACCAGGCTAATTTTTTGTATTTTTTAGTAGAGACGGGGTTTCACCATGTTAGCCAGGATGGTCTTGATCTCTTGACCTCGTGATCCACCCCGCCTCAGCCTCCCAAAGTGCTGGGATTACAGGCGTGAGCCACCGCGCCCGGCCCTCAATCTAAATCTTAATTGAAACCTAGTAAGGTTATATGTGTATAACCTCACCTCAAGAAGTCAAAACTCTTTCTCTCATTCATCTGTGTCCCCATAGTATATACTGAACCTCATGGTTATAGCATATTAAGTCGCTGAGAAACATGCATACAGATTGTTAACCATTGTGTTATTTAATGTCAGGTGTCAACTTGACTGAATTAAGGAATACCTGGAGAGCTGGTAAAGCATTATTTCTGGGTGCACCTGTGAGAATGTTTCCAAATGAGATTGGCATGTCAGTCCAAGGATGGAGTGGAAAAGATTACCCTAAATGAAGGCAGGCACCAACCAATCGGCTTTGGACCCAGATAGAACCAAAAGACAGAGGAAAGATGAATTCTTCCTGTTTCTCTGTCTTCTAAGTTGTGAAACCTTTCTTGCCCTGATTTTGGATATCAGAACTCCAGGATATGTGGCCTTTGGAGTCCAAGACTCACACCAGTAGCTTCTGGATTCTCAGGCCTTTGGCCTGGGACTGAGAGTTGCATCATCACCTCCTGGGTCTGAGGCTTCTGGACTTGGTCTGAGCCACACTCCAAGCATCCCAGAGTCACCAGCTTGCAGATAGCCTCTTGCGGGATTTTTCAGCTTTCATAATTGTGTAAGACAATTCCCCTAGTAAATCCCCTGTTATCTATATCTATATCTGTATCTATATCTGTATCTGTGTCATCTATCTATCCATCTTTCTATTTATCTATCTCCTATTGTTTTTCTCTCTCTGAAGAACACTAATTAATTCAACCATCAATAAAAAATGTTGATTAAATACATCCAATAATTTAGGACTATTGATAGGTAGTAGTAATATAGTAATATAGTATTGAGGAGGATAGGCATTGTTTCTCCATTTGTGGGACTTATTGTTGAATAGAAAAGAAAGGCATTAAACAAGTAAGTAAATTCAGAATTAAAGAAAGTTGAGCCTATTTATTTTCTCAGTAGCTTCCATCTATGGTAGACACACCAATGTCTCTTTCATCCCATTCCAAACTTTCCCAACTATCTTCAACCAAGCAGTCTGCCTTGAAATATGACTCCGTCACTCTCAAAAACAACAAATTTTCTTTTCTTTTCAATAGTAAGTCTGCCCTCAACAATATAAATCAAGCTTGCTTCACCCACTTCCCCAATTCTCCACTTTATCAATTTTTAAAATCAGCAGATAACAAGTTTAGAAACGTATGCGAGCAAAAATGAAATTTACTTTGATAAGAGAAAGCAGAAGGCTGTTAATAACCACACATTAATTATTTTACTCTGTTTTAAACATTAAATAATCATGAATGTGTTTATCATTACAAATAAAGAGTAAAGAATATTTGTAAATGAATAACGTGTAGCTCCTACACTAGTCTCATGGTCACAAAATACTCACTGTAATAAGGAGTGCTTGATGAAGAGAGAAGAAAGGTTTAAATGTTGAACAAACCAGTGAGTTTAAGATCTGAGGCTAGATGTGTGAAGGTATTTTTAATATAATAAGTAATAATTCAAGTCATGAGAATGCATGTAATATTGTAAGAATAAAATGTGTAATGAGAAGGAAGAAGGTTTAGAGAAAGCATCAAGGAATTCCAGTATCTCATATTTGGGTGGAAGAGAATAACATAGCAGCAAAAACTAAGAATAGTCAGAGATATGTGAACAAATAAGTATAAGTTCGTGGAAATCAAAGGGAAGAGTAGTCAGTAAGGGAGGGTACATCTGTACAAGTGCAATTGTGTATGTAGAGAAAACATCATATAACACTAATATTATCACCCACACATACATCTTCCCTCTTTTTTCAGTTTGGTTCTATATTTTCTTTACACAAAATCACAGGATTAGGTAAAATTGGAAGAGACATTTTAATAATTATTGTCTTTATACATCACTATTTATTAAAGAAACAAATGAAAGGATATTTTATAGGTGAGGCATCTGAAAGAGAGGTGAAAACATCAGTCAAGTGAGTTATACCAAAAGAAAAGTGAAATAGAAATTTCAGGACCTCAATCAAAAAGAAAGACTAGCTGTTTTGTATCATAAACATAGTATTTGGTCAAACAAATTTATGTTCTAGTTAATGATGGTAATTATGATGTTGAAGAATTTTTTGACCGTATAGTGGTTAGAAAGGAGAGACTGATATGAACTCAGGTTTGTCTACACAGAAACACACATGCAAACTATTTTGGTCTCTACTTCTAAATAATCCATAGATAATAGCAACATCTACATTATATATACTTAATAAAATCCTGGGCATTAAATTTTTAACTTTGGTCATCTGGCAAAGTCCATGGCACTTCTTTTGGTAATACCATTGTATCTTATGAACTACCTATCAGAAACTGAGTATATTACACTTACGCATAAAAATAACATTTTTTTCATTAGATTATGTTAGTAATCAGCTACTGGTAGGATCAGCAATTTTCAATGTTGGCTTCTTATTATTTTATTTTACTTATTTACTTGCTTTTTGGTACTAGGATGAACTATGACAGACATTAAATATTTAAGATTTATAGGAGAAAAATGGAATCTTGAAAAATTACTGTTAACTGACTCATTTTTGAAAACTGATAAAACCTGCTAATATTAAATTTGGTGGGAGAACGTCTGGCTTTAGTTTTTACAGCAAGAGATTTTCTATGGAATTGCAGCTTGAATAGCATTGAACAAATAACATATTTGTATTTTCAGTTTAGTATTCACACAGCTGGAGATACTCTCTTCTTGTGTACCCAAAGATAGGATCCCTTTGTGATACAAAAAGAGAAGAAAGTCAGGGATTCAGCTTCCCCAGTGTTCTACTAGGTGGTTTTCTGCAGATAGATTTCCCAGCTCGCTGCCCTGAATAGTGAACAATTTAAACAATTGCCCCAAATCTGAACTGAGGGGAAGGGGAAGAGTGTAATGTATTGATCTCTTGGCCTGACTTTGTGAACTTTTCACACTTCACCAAGAAGAAAGACACCATTCTCTCACCCTTCTCTTCTAGCAATCTTTTCTTCTAGCAGTGTTTTAAGGTTTACTTCATGCAGGGTACCCGTCCCTCTCTTTTTCAGGTATGCATCAGCCTTCCCTACAAAATAATCAGTATAAAAGTTCACATGACTGAAATGGCAAGGCCTATCATCTTAGTCCTTTCCTGTGTTTTGTAAGTTTAATACATTCAGGTGTCAACTGTTCATTTTGTTTAGCTTCTGCTGGCCGCAAAGAAAATTCTATTATCTCTGTCCCCTTAGTTCATCATCATTCCTAGGACTGAGTGGGGATGGTGGTGAATGTTAGTTTCTAAAGGAAGTTTTACTCAGTGATTTTGAATATGTGTTACCTTTTCCCTAGGAGAATACAATATAAATATAACGTGAAAAATTGGTTGTGCGTAAATGTTGGTGATTGTCTAGTAAAATAAAAAAACTGAGAACTACTCATTTAATCCTTCATTGTTCAAAAGCAATGTGGATAGCATCTGGTGGTTAGGCTGAACACATTAATTATACAGTCTTAGCTGATATTAGTCCATTTCTACCTGGTCCTCAACCTCCCCACTCACTGCATTCTAATTCTGTGATAGAATGACGATAATAATAAGGTATGCTAAAGGTGTTCAGAGAAGGAAGTAGTAATAAAAAAATGGAAGTTTTAGAAAAAGATGAATTTTAGCTCATTCTTAAGAAATTCAGAGAGACACACAGTAGGAAGGAGGCCATTCAATGAGAAGGTAATAGCACAATGATTTTCAAGTAGGTATAATGTGGTGTTATTTCATGATAGTGACATAAGACCGAGGTTTCAGTTTAGAATATCTGAAGATTTAGAGTGAGACCAGATGACAGAGAGGTTGCAAAGGCAGGCATGTTTTTGGTTTGATGTCAGGTGGATAAGATAGACAATCACTGTGTTCTTGTAAGCAATGGAATGAAAATTAAAGTTGTGTTTAAAGAAGAGTAGCTGTTTCTATGCCTCCCTTAGAGGCTGAAGATTTATTTATTTTATGTTTTAATTATTTATGTATTTCTGTTTTCATAATTGATTTTGTAATTGTTTCAGATACCTACTTTGTTCCACTGTGTGAATGTCCATAAAAATCTGCAGTATGGATCAGTGGGGTTTCCTTGATGGAACTACTGGAGGTAGCATTTATAGATGCCTCCCAGCAGCTTTAGTGATTGTTGCCAAGAAAAAGGCCAGCCATTCCCCCACATCAGCCACAGGCAGGCCAGAAAGGTAAACTGTGCTGGTCTTAGGAAGATCTAGTTTCTTCAGTCTGCATTACTAGTAAAGCAAAAACTTCTGTGCCAATTCTGAACTGAATTAATTAGTTGAAGACCAATCTTAGGTGAACTTTTCTTTCCTTCCGTCTGTGTCATTTTTTTTCTCACAATAGTGCATGTGGTGAGACCCTCGGGGAGCAATAAGACACTTGGATAAGCCAGTTGTAGATTAAATATAGACTCCCTGTGGCAACTCTTATCTCCTGCCTTCCCTCCTGCTTGCAAAGATGCAGAGACAGGATTATTGCCACAGCTGCGCTTCCTAGAAGACTAATCAATGCAGCTATAAGAAGGACTGAAATGCAGCAGGATTTTCAATTCTAAGGATAAAATTTGTAAAAAATGAGGAAGAAAACTGTTCTGAAAGTTATAGTGCTGTTAAATCCTAACACCCATTAAACATAGAAAGTACGTCTACAAAAATTTGGCCATTGTCCTATTTTAGGTGCTTATCAAGCTGGGATTGGTAAGACCTGTCTACAGGAAAGAGAAAAATGAAGTCAAGTTCCCAGAGATCAATTATTTACCAGAACCTGGTTTATTTATGCAAAATTGGATTTGCGGGATGATCATAGTCAGAAACCACAGATGTACCACCTCAGATATCAAATTCACCTTTGCTTCTTCATTAACTTCTGGTTAGGTCTTGCTGTCATGGAACCATATAGGACAAATCTTGAATTAGACGAGGAACAAAGTCATAAAAATAAGTATCAAAAATAAGTATCAAAAATGAAAAGGGAAGCATGAGAAGGACACAGCCTAAATCTCTTATCTAGTAGTAATTAGTATTCTACCCTGTAGAAGGTGGTTGCCACTATCCATCTTTAGGGTTTGGAATTCTGATCCTATTATCTGACAGCATTCCCCACTCCTTGGCAACATGAAATTAGGGCATCCTAGAGTGAGGGGAGTGCCAGAAATTTGGTGATATTATGCACATGGGCAACAAGTTACCCAGTTTGTTCTTCTAGTCCATGCCAGTCAATCAACAGATATTGAGTACCTCCATGTACCAGATACAATGCTGAACAAGCCAGACTTGGCCCTGTCTTCTGGGATGTTACTCTATGGTTGAAAATGTACATCTCATACACATAATTATAATTGCAATAATTCCAGTCCAAGAGAAGCAGAGGGTGCCACAATCTAAGGCTAGCAGAAATCCTGAACAATTAAGGTTGTTTTTAAGCTCCCTATCTGCCAGCTTTTGAAAAGGGTGAGCAGGCGAGTACCAGGTGAATTGGGCCAAAAAGAGATGAACACGGTGTGAACTCTGAAAAATGCAAGGTGGGTCAGTGCACCTCCTGTGTGGAAATACATGGAATGAAGCAGACTGGAGTACTTAACTTGGTGAAGGAGTAATTAGAAAACTCTCCATCATCAGTGGTATTTTTGAAACAGGACTTTGCTTACTAGAAGATGTACAGGAGGGGATTGGGAGTTCTCACAGCCCATTCCCCAAACTGCTCTCCCTCTTTGCACAATTTGTCTTGATGTTATAAAAGGAAATTATTTCTGCCTTGCTATGGTTAGGGTATGCTGATAAAAATGTGTAGCATGTATCTTAGCAAAAGTTTCTCAGTGAATTTAGGATCCCATTGGTTTTAATAGAAATATATGCATTCAGGGTTTTTTCAATTTAATGAAAGACATTAATGAGAAGTATAATGTTTTATACATTTAGTAAAAGACATTAATGAGGAGGAAGTGATTCATTATGACACTGTTCTGTACCCAAAGAATGCCATGTGAAGGTTGTTCTCTGGGTGACAAAACAAGGCACACAGTTATTTTAATGGCCATATTAAAATAGCACAAGGGAAGAATATTGAACAGAGCATCCTTAGAAGATAAGTTGTTTGTTTAAATTTTCACTCGGTGTTTAGAAAACATCAGTTTATTTTTTTCTTTCCCTCTCTCTTGATTAAGACAGTCAGTTTTTATCCTTCCCCGTGGCCTAGCTATTATTTCTTCCTAAGTCTTAAATCTGACACTGAATCTACATATCAGTATGAACTAAAGTGATCCTGTTAAGATATTTTAAATCAAATCTGAGAGCCCTGGTAAGAAATTTGGATTTGCATTCTTCATATTTCTGAATCCTTCCCTTGTTGGTTGGTTTGTTTGTATCATACAAAGGTCAAAATTGGAAGAGTCAGAGACTTATTACTGAATATGAGACCTCTTCTGAATTCCAGTTTAGAAATTAAGTAAATAAAACTAACATATATAAAATAGAACAAAATTCACTCCTGGAGACCAATGATCCTTTGTTTGTTGTTTTGAAACACAGCTCCTTGGGTCAAATTCATCTTATGCAGGCATTAGTATAAAATTTATACTGTAGACTATTCTAAAGACATGAGCAGGATTTGAATCACAGATAATTCTAGCCGATTGACATGAGAAACATGAACAAAGAATTATTCAGGGCTTACTTTGAAGCCCAACTGAATCAGGTCCTCCAGATCTCAAGAAGATTGTCTATATACTTGTATTACTATTTGTGATACAACATTCTAAAGAGTCTGAATACTAGAAAAGACAGCCTCCAATGACTTAATTCTGACTTACTGAGACTTAGCAAGGAGAGAAAGTATTATTTTTTTCTTTAATGCATGTATAGTGACAAGAATTCCTAAAAATTCTTAGAAACTTTATCATTGCAAGTTCTTCAGAGAAAATGAAGGATATCAAGTAGGTGGCCTCTCAACATATATTCTCTTTTAAATATATATATATATATATATAAATTATGTTAAGAAATAATTCACAATACTATAAAATTTACCATTTTAAAGTATATCATGCAGTTATTTTTAATACATTCACAGAGTTATGCTACCTTCAACACTATATAATTTTTTGGAACTTTTTTACTGTCTCAGAAAAGAAAACTTGTACACATTATCAGTCACTCCTCATTCTCTTTTTCCCCCAGCCCTGGCAATAATTAATCTACTTTCTGTCTCTGTGAACTTGCTATTCTGGACATTTTATACACATTGAATTGTATATATATATATGTGTATATATGTATATGTATATGTATATATATGTGTATATATATAAAACATACGGTCTTTTGCATCTAGTTTCTTTCATTTAAAATAAGATTTTCAAGGTTTGTCCATGTCGTAGCATGAATCGGTACTTAATTATTTTTATGGCTGTATGAGAATTTATTGTATGCACATGACGCGGTTTTCATTATCCCTTTTTTCATTATGTTTTTGTCACTTGAGTGACATTATCTTTTTGACATTTGAGTTGTTTTTATTCTTGGCTATTATGAATAATATGGGTATGAAAATATTTGTACACATTATTGCCTAACATATATTTTTATTTCCTTGGATATATTCCTAGGAGTGGAACTGCTGGGTCTTATGGAAACTCTATGTTTAATTTTTTGAGAAACTGCCAAAATGTTTTTCCAAGTAGCTACACAATTTTACTTCCCCATTAATAATGCATGAATGTTTTTATTTCTCTATAGCTTATTAAACTCTTTACATCCGAGTTTCAAAAAATTAGCCATCGTTTTCCAAAAAATATATTTCTAAATCTGTACCTGATATTTCATCTTTCATCACCCCGCTTTCCAATATACCAACTCTTGGTTAATTCCAGTCTGTCCTGCATTTACCCTTCCTTCCTGTTACCCTACAAATGTGCTAAGGAGGTAAAAAGAGAAGAAAACAGGAAATTCTGACCCGTTTCCCAAACTCTCTGGCCTGAAGGATAAAGAAGTGCTTATTTGATTTAGTTAATGGAATCACATCCATGTTATCTCATAATATATACATTTCCAAATAATTATCAAAATCTTCATCTTTCCCATAACCACTACTTTAGAAATTGAATTCTAAAAGTCCACCTTAGAAATATCTCCATCTCTTTCTTTCTAACTTCATTCTTCTTTCTTAGTTGAAGCTGTAATCTTTTTCTCCCTTGACTATTGTAACATACTTGTAATTTTCTCTACCATCAGACTTTGATTTTCTCCAATTGGTTTTCTAAATTTCTTATAGAGTTAACTTCCTGAAGCACTTTCAATAGTTTGTAGTGATTAACAGGAAAATATCATAGCTCCTTACTTTAGCATACAAGGTCTTATATAATCCATCACAAAGTGACTTTTCTACAACCCCAGCACCCTAGGAATCAACTTCATGAAACTTATGGATCACAAATGATGGCTCTTCTGTCACTCTTTCATTGTGTTTCTATAGGAATAAAGAGCATCATTTTCTGGGTTTCCATGGTGCTGTGGTCATTTATCCATCACAGCTGCAAAGCAACTTATGTTGCAATTCATTTCAGCTTACCATCTTGTGTTGGATTTTTTTTTTTCAGTTTGTATAATTGTCTTTCTCACTGGCCTATTCGTCAAGGGGAGAAACCATGTTTCATCAATGCTGTATTCCCCAACCCATAACTCCATGCCAACTCCATGCTAGCACATACTCTATTAGTTGGGGTTCAGCCATACAAAGTATCAGAGGAAGCCTAAAAGTAACCAGCCTTCACAAAGTGTCAGAGGAAGCCTGTGGGTAACCAGCCTTCACAAGGTTGTTCTAGTGTCTAATGCTGGATTCTGAAGATTACGAGCAGCCTGAAACCCTATGAAGATAGCTAGAATCCACCAAAAAGCCTGAAAATTGTGTCCACTCTTGCTTCCTATGACCTTGGTGAAACCAGTCCTGCAGAAACCAGGACTTTTAGTTATGTAGCTGAACACAAATATAACCGGCTCATGAGTCAGGGAAAATAAAGGAAGATCCAGAAACAATGGAGGGCAATTCTCTGTTAGTGTCTATTACTACGGAACTATATTTCCACAAACTAAGCAGCTTAATATACACATACTTAACCAAACACATAATTTATGCGGTTCAGGAGTCTTGACAGTTTACCTAGTTTCTCTGCTTCAGGATTTCACATGCTGCACACCAGGTATTGTCTAGTTCTGCAGTTTCATCTGGGGCTTGACTGTGGAAGGATGTACATCCTCACTCATGAGATTGTTGGGAGAATTTGGTTTCTTACTGTAGGACAGAGGGCTTCACTTTCTTGCTCATTGCCAACAGACAATGGTTGGCAATGTTCTCTAACCCCAGACAGTACCTTTCATACCTTGTCAATGGGCCACCAACATAGTTGCTTGCTTTGTCAAGCCAGCAAGGGAGAGAGGGAGAGAGGGAGAGAGACTCTAGCAAAATGGGCACTATAATTTTATGTAACACAATCTAGTAATCACACACATGTAATCACGTCCATCCTATCACTCCACCATATTCTATTTTTCAGAGGCAAATCACAGATCCTGTCCACTCTCACGGGGATTACACAAGCTCTTGAACCCCAGGAGGCAGGAATCATTTGAGAGTGTGTCTGCTACAGTGTACCTTCTGGCCCTTAGTGATTCATGTCTCCCCATATTCAAAATGCATTGACACCCTCGCAAAGTCCCCAAGAGTCTTATCTTATGACGACATCTGCTTAAATTTCATAATTATATTATTTAAATCAGGTCCAGGTGAGGAGGATGTAGTGCCTCGAATGTACAAAAGCTTAATCCTGGCTTACTATTAGGTTGAACAGATTTTACGGATCACATGCAGAATTTTCTAAATATCTTTGATGAGCCTTAAAGGTGATTATGAGTATTTCATCTACTTAACTTTGAGTTCCTGGTGGTGAGACCCTTTGTACTACATGTTGGTATCTTCAGTAATTTACCCAATGACTTGCAGATAGTAGTGATTCATAGAGAATGTTGATCAACAGACCGTACTTAGATAGCTATTTGCTGATCATAGTCAAAAGACACAGTTGACTTGGAAATTATAGCTATACTTCATCAGTCCATTTTTTTTCTTTAATATTCTGATATATTTTCCTTGCTTGGTTGATGTCTGCTATTTACTAAATCTCTTCTCTGAAATTCAAATCCCAACCAAGGTTTAAATGATGAGAAAACATCATGCTCAGTTGATTTCTCAGAAGTGCTATTAAATTCTATATTTTGAAGTGTATTTTTCTGTAAAGGCTTTTGTGCCTTTTGCTAAAAGAAAGTTTCAAATTAGTGTGATTTTATATGAGAAATATCATTTTTCAAGGTATGAGTTGTCTTGTCCTGGTTAGTTTACAAGTCAGGCCAGTTAAGCCAGGGTCTACAGATTAAGTGTATCATATAGGCATGAGCTGCAGTCCTCACTTTGTTAATCATTCGTTAATCCAAATTATATTTATTGAATGCCAATTCTGTGCCAAGGTTTATATTGGGCACTAGGTATATGGCTGTAAATGATCAGACAGACCCCCTTCCTATGGAGCTTACATTGTAATAGAACAGAGAGACAATATACAAGTAAATAAAAGAAGTCATTTCAAATTATGATGAAGTCTATGAAGGACAAATGAAAACAGGCTAAAAGAGAGAGAGCATGAATAAGAATAAGGAATCCTTTAGAGATGATGATGATGGATGAAGGCCACCTGAGGAAGGAATGGCATTTATTCTGAATGGAGCCTCAAGGATGATAGTCATTTACTAAGCGTGAATGTGCTGGGCGTAGGGTAGAAGCCCATCAAACAGAAAGAAAAGCATGTGCAAAGACCTTAGGAGAAGGAAAGGAGCTCAGCGTATTCATGGGACCAGGAGAAGGCTAGTGTAGAGTGGTAGGAGATGTGTGGAAAAGGTAGGCAGGTGCCAGATATGGGTGTTTATAGGTCATTGGGAGGGTTCTATTTTTCTCTTAAGGCCAAAAGTAGTTAATTTAAGATATTTAGCATGGGACATGCCAAACTGAATTGACCATTTAAAATCAGCTTTGCTGCTCTATGGAGGCAGGTCAGAAGAGTATGAGCGAAGAATGGAGCCCATTGAGGAAGCTGCTCTAAGAGTCCTAGCTAGAGCCGTGGTGACCAAACGAAAATAGAAGGATGAAAATTTCTCATATTCTATGGACAAAGCCTGCTGATAGGTTAGTGAGGGAAGGTATAAAAGAAAGGGAGGAATGAGACCTTGGTTCCATATTTCTGGCTTTAGAAAATGGCTGCTGGTGGTGACTTTCGCTCTTGTGAAAAAGACTAGTAGGCTAGGCAGTCTGTGGGGTGTCAAGCCCTGGGAAGAGAATCCAAAGTTCCAGTTTGAATATATCAAATCTGGAAAGCATATGAGAAATATACAGGGAGATGTAAAAAAAAAAAAAAATTAAATATGCAAATCTAGACTGGAAATCATAGGAAAAACTTGAGCTACATCTAGTAATTTAGACGTCAGCAGCATATAGATAGTACTAAAACATCGTAGGAATGAATAAGATTTCTTTGGCTCTCCTTTGTTCAGAATGACATTTCCTGAGCATCTTCCTGCCATACAGTCCCCAGAGCATTGGTATTATCTAATAGCTGATGTGTGAAACACATGGTAAATGCTCTTTAAAGTGCTTTGTTATAGAGACAGCTGCTGACCTGAGCACTAACAGGTGCTGCCTAGACCCTGCACCTTAGTGTTTTTGTCCCCATCACCAAGCCTTAACAAGTTGCCCCTGCCACAGATGTGGAGAGCTCTCAGAACCCCACGATCCACTCACACTGCACCTAAGCTAACTGGGAACTTCCAGAGGCTACTCTACATCCTGAACTAAAGTCCATCACTCCAAGCACATCTCCACTGGGAGCCCATTCTTAACACCTGGTGTGGGCTTGGCTTGTGTCTACTTTTCTGAAATATGTGCCCATACGGGTATCGGTTGGTATAAAAAATAGTTCCAGGGTTAAATATTTATTGGAATGATACATTAAATTATGTCAAATACATTTTAAAAGCATAGTACCTTAGTGTATCCTCTCAAATTCTACTTGGGCTGTAGAGATGCCACCTGACGGGTGGCAAAAAGAACCTCAGTGGAAATTATTGGTGCCAGCTATGTGAAGAGCTCTGCCCAACCTGTGTGACTAGAAAGAAGAAGTGCCCCAGTCCTCTGGAGGTGAAGACCCAGAAGCTGACCCCTTAGACACTTACGAAGATTGTCTGGCATATCACAAGTATGAAAGCTTGTGCATGGGAACTAGACACATAATATAGACACTGTGACAGCATATAGCACTTTCCTCTTGGGGGGAAAAAGAGCTCTTTTTGTTTATAGAAATGGGAGTTCATAGATATTGAGCCTCCCTTTTAAAAAATATTAAAATATTATGTCAGCCTTTAAAAAATAACATTTCCTGATTTTTTGTATAAAATGACAACCTATAGAAAAGTGATAAAATCTGAAGGGGACACTATGGTAAGTTCGGATGAATTTGGGCTGCATGGGTCTTAGGAAAACTAAGTTCACTGTTGTAGTTAGAGTCAAGTTCCCTGGAAAACAGATTTTGAGGCAAAGATTTGCATGTGGGAGGTTTATTGGGGCATGCTATCCAGATTACTACCCGTTAGGAAGTTAGAAATGTAGAATGAGGCAGAGTTGAACCGGGATGTGGTGTCACAGAGGACTTGGCAACAGGGATGGCTCTTCAGAGTTTTTCCAAATTGTGGCACAAGGGCCAGGGCTTTGTAACTCCCACATGAACTAGTCATTGGCTATAAAGTACTCTCCAGGAAGTGAATATAAGCTTGGCCAAGGCAGCTCCCTTGGAAGAAGACAGTTTTTAAGGACAGACTCAGCTGTGAGCCATCAGCAGGCAACATGTCAGATAGGAAGGGACTAGCGGCCTCAGCAGTGGACAGTGGGTGGGTGGGGAGGGGGGTGTCTAAGAAGAGAAAGAGCACAGCCACTAAAATTAAAAACAATAAATACAAAGTATCAAGAAAGATATTAAATATTCAATTTGTGTAAAACTTGCATGTAAAATGTTTTTACCTTTTTACCGAAAAGCTTGAGCTTCTGTGAATGTAACTTTTTATATGAGGTTGTAATTGTTCCATGTAATTGCTTTTCAGTGATGATGCCTTCACATTATTCATAGTCACCTTTGATGAGGAACTTTGTTCAATTGGAAATAAAAATATCAAATCATTTTTTACAACTATAGAAACAATTTTAAGATTTGAAATTATACTTAAATGTGAACTATTTTTCTCATTGGCAAATTGTAGTGTTGATTTTTTTAAATAAAAATATGAATGAATTTTAAATACAATTGAAAGTTTTCCATAAAAAGAATTTCAAAAGAATGGAGAAGCTCCAGTTTGCAGAATTAGTATTCACCTGGTACCTGGTGTGGTCATCTCTGAAAGAGCAGGAGTGAACTCTGTAGCTGCTGCTGAAGCAGGGCTCCATACGGTAGGAGACATCTTTAGTGATGCTCAATGCACCACTCAGGCACAAAGATCAGTGCCTGAGAGATGGCTGGACACACATTCTGAGCTCTACTCCACTGAAATCACCTTCTCAGGAGCCAAAAATAGAGTTACTCGTTGCAAGAAATGACCAAACAAAGGCCATGCCAAGCCATACACTGCATAGCACTTACAGGCAAAGGGAATTAATGGCATGGTTTAAAAGTAACTGAAAACTGGAAGCAGCGGCTTATACTGTCCCTGTGTTAAATACTGGGACAAGGCATTAAGAAAACTTAGCAAAAAATAAATTAATTATCATTATTTGTAGTGGTTATTTTACATAAAGTCACTGTAAACACTGAATTGGTGAATATTGAATCATTGCTGCTAGAAGAAAGGCAGGGTTAGGTTCCTGAAAGCCTGTACAAACACACACACACACACACACACACTCACACACACACACATTGGTGATTCATTAACAAAGAGTTCATAGCCAACAGCACTATAACTCATGCTTAAAGGAAGTTTACATAACACATATTTTTCCCCGCTAAGGCACATCACAGCCTTCTTGGGCTTAGGAACACTAGAAAGCATTTTAGCACTATGCCTTGAGCCCATTTTAAACAGAGAAATCACTAACAAAAAAACACAAAAATGCAAAATAACATGACATTAGATAGACCACAAAGGACAGGTATTTACATTATAAGAACTGAAGCAAGAGGCAGAGTGTTGCTTTGTTCAATCTTTTTTGGGAATATGTGCATTAAGCAAATCAATTTTTTCCCACTCTGATACATCTAGAATGTGATCCCCAATGTCCATGAAAGTGCCACAAACATTGATTTGGGACTTACAAATAAATTTTAGTGAGTAGGCAAATACACACATAATGAATCTGTGAATAATGAGGATTGACTGTACTTAGTCCTGGAAAATAAGGTCATGAACCGACTAAAACAGCTTCTTGTGCAGGCTCACTTGAAGATCCTCACCTCACTGGGCCCACCAATCTAAAACTATTATGTCATAATCTCTGCCCACTTCTAGCCAGTTCATCTTCCAAGATTACTCCCAAAATCACTCAGTCAAGGTCCTATAATGAACACTCCCTAATTTTTTCGATTTTGAGATACTACTAAGACAGTGTTTTCTCTTAGACTGCAGTAAGTCTAATAAACTTAGCTGTGCATGATAAACTGTTTCTTTCTATTGATCTTTTGGTGAGTTTATAGTTAGTACCATTTTCAGGACAACTGTATTCTAGGAATGTATGTTTGGAGAGAGAAAGGACACAGAGAAGACAACTGAGAAACAGCATTATCAGTGAGTTAGGAAGCAAGTTAAGAGATCACTGTTACAGAAGTTGATAGAAACAAGCATGTTAAGAGGGGACACACTTCCTATAACAATTTCCACATGAACAAAATTATTTTAGGGTTCTCTTGCTAAGAAGTTATCACCCAGTGTTAGTCCGTTTTGCATTGCTACAATATATCAGTTAAGGCTGGGTAATTTATAAAGAAAAGGAGCTTATTTTAGCTTATGGTTCTGCAGGCTGTACATGAAGCATATTTCTGGCACCTGCTTTTGGTGGGGAGCCCAGGAAGCTTACAATAATGGCAGAAGGCGAAGGGGAGCCAGCGTGTCACATGGTGAGAGAGGGAGTAGGAGAGAGAAGTGGGAGGTCCCAGACTCTTTTCAACAACCAGATCTTGCAGGAATGCATTGTCGCTAGGAGGGTACCAAGCCATTCATGAGGGATCTGTCTCCATGACCCAAACACCTCCCCCTAGGCCCAACTCCAACGTGGAGGATCACATTTCAACTCAAGATTTGGAGAGGACGCACATCCAAACCATGTTACACCCCAAGTAATTTGTTGCTTTGTCCTTTCTGAAAATGTGAGCAAGATAATCAAATGTTTCTTACTGCTTTTGCTGCCAAAAATCTGAGTCAGACTGCATACTCAAGCGAAGCCTGATAATAACATCAACTTGAGCAGTGGACAGCTTGACTCTATGGTCTTTTTTCCTTAGTCATACTCTTATATATATTTCTATTTTATTTGCCTGTTTTTGTTTAGTGTAGTTTCAAGGAGCCCCAGGACCACCCACATGTTTGGTGACTCGCAAGACTCCAAGGAAATTGCAGTCATCACTGTGTTTTATTACAACAAAAGGGTACACAGAAGGATCAACAGAGGAAAAGATGCATCAGGCAGAATTCAGGCACAGGCTTCCAAAGTCCTCTCTCACAGGGTTGGGGAGAAGGGAGAAGGGTGGTTACACAATGTACTCTTCCTCTAGCAATGAAATACAGCAGCACATGTGCAGTGCTTTTTCCCAGTGTTCTTTAGAGTACAGAGGTTTTATTAGGAGCTGATCCCATAGGTCCTCTTTGCCTGTGTCACCAGTCACGATTACCAAAATTTACACTCCCAGAAGGAAAGCAGGTGTTCACCATAAATCACATTGTTTGCACAAAGAGTTTAGATGAGGTAATATGGCAGGACTTGGTACCTCATGCATACAAGACAGACATCAGTTAGTAATGTAAAAAAAAATTCTAAAAGTTAAGTTATCAGATCCCAGACAGGTGCTAGCCACATAAGTAGGTCTTTTTAAAGAGCAAGACAAGCCTGTAAAGACTGACTGTTTACTGCACCATTTATGTCTACATTCTTTATGTAAACCATGAAAAATTCTTTTTGAAAAAAGAACATTTAAAAAATCATTAATTAGAACTCTTATCTATATGCGGCCTAATCATTGGTTGGAATTTAATCTCCAGCCTGTTTCTGCTGTACTTACCCAAGGTAACACCTCAATTGTCCTTTCTTATAAAGCCTGTGTATGGCTTAAACTTTTATACTTCTGATTCCTGCTGCATGAAGTCCCTTCTTAGAATACTCTGCAATTCAATACACACTGTAATTTTATCCAAACATCCTTGTTTATTACATTTCTTTTGTCTGGCAGGTCCATGAAGACAGGGAAGAATTCTGCTTAGTTATCTGCCATATAGCCAACACCCCAGGCATTGGTACATAGTAGGCACTCAATAAACATTTGATGAATGTTTATTAATAAATGAACAGATGTGAGATTCCTTCTGTATCTTTGAAAATATTATGCTGCTTAACAGAAAATACTTTCCAGCTTTGAAACATTTTTTTAAATGTTGAAAATCAGAGGTAAAAAGCTTATTTTATTTGTTTCCTCATTTGTTCAGCAATTTATAACCTTATGAGATTATCAGATTATTTTGTGGAATCACATACTTAGAAGAAAGAGATATTCAATGGAAAAGTTTTTTCTGTTCTTTAGAGCAAATGTAGAAAAGCAAGTTTTACTTAACCCTATTATTATTTCATGTTGGAAAATTTATTTGATGAGTATTTTTAGTTATGTTAGTTGTGACCAACAGATTAGCCAATACTCTTTTTTTTATTATTATTTAAAGAGGATCTTGCTGTCTTACCAGGCTGGAGTGCAGTGGCATGATCACAGCTCACTTCAGCCTCCACCTTTGAAGCTCAATTGATCCTCCCACCTCAGCCTCCTGAGTAACTGGGACTACAGGTGCATACCACCACACCTGACTAATTTTTGTGGGTATTTTTTTTTTTAGAGATGAGGTTTTGCCATGTTGCCCAGGCTTGTCTCCAGCTCCTGAACTTAAGCAATCCTCCTATCTCACCACGCCCGGTCCATTACTCTGTATCTGAAGGAAGCCTCGAGTAGCCTAGAGGCAAGAAATATAAAGAAAAATCCTGAATATATAGTTGACCATTACTTTAATATAGGTTAAAGTGTAACACAGATAAACCCTAAGCTAGCATTAATAAATGTGCATACAATGACTAAATCATGAGAAATAACAATTCTGCTTTGTGCAGGGATCAGGCCAATCTGGAATCTAGTCAGTTCCCTTCTTAGGGATTTGTGATATTCCCCAGATTAACCACATATAGAGAGCTCAGAACGCATTTGTACAGGAAATAATGTAATACCTTTCATTGTTAGTAATGATTCAGTCCCCACATCAACCAACAAAAGCCAATTTAGCCAATGATGTACCTTAATTATAAGAACATAATAGCATCAAAAGATGAAGCCAGCATTTATAGCAAGGTTTCCATGGGAGCACACATACAGTGCCACAAGGTCCCAGCCTAGGTAATCTAGACTGTCATATGTGTTTTGGATATAGAAATAGAAATTACCCTTCTCCATGTCCTTCCATGTGAAATGACAAAATAAAAATTATTTTAATTTTAAGGTGTTCAGAGGGTTCCCCAAGGCCCAGGCTCCAACACAGCCACTCTAGAAGGTAAAACTAGGAACCAACACTTGAAACATGAAAGTGAGTTATAATCAGACAATTTTTATCTACAGGAGTTGCTAAAAATGAGGGGGGAAACACCTTCCTAATGAAAGAATGGGATTCATACATTAGATAGATATATCCAAACCAAGTCTAAAATACCATGTGGAGAAAGGTTATAGGAAGGTTTTTGTACTAGATGGGACTGGGAATCTCTCACAAGAGTTTTAAAGTTATTTAAATCTGCCTGGCACAGTGGCTCACGTTTGTTATCCTAGCAGTTTTGGAGGGTGAGGCAGACAGATTGCTGGAGCCCAGGAGTTCAAGACCAGCCTGGGCAACGTGGCAAAATCCCATTTCTACAAAAAATATATAACTTAGCTGGGCGTCGTGGCATGCACCTGTAATCCCAGCTGCTCGGGAGGCTGAGGTGTGAGGATCACTTCAGCCCAGGCTGTTGAAGCTGCTGTGAGCCAATTGTGCCAATACACTCCAGCCTGGAAAACAGAACGAGATCCTGTCAAAAAAAGAATGAAAGAAAATAGAAAAATACATACATACACACATAAAATTCTCTAAATCTAATTTGAATTGAAAAGTATGGCATATAGGTGTCACTTTTCCTCTCTCTTTTTCTCTCTGAACAGTCATTCACTGGAACAAGCTCTTAGCTCTTTTATTTTCATTTTTCTCCTTTGGTTTAAGACTCAAGACAATTAAAAATACCTGTGGTGGAAAATTGAAATAGTGTTGAGCAATGGAGGCAATGTGCTTAATTACTGTGAGATGGGGGATAGGCAGTAAATGATTCTTATGTCAATTTGAAGACATCAGCACTCACATTGCTCACATGATATGGACTGTGACCTGATCTCACATTTATTCAATTAAGCCAAGGAGTAAAATTCCACTTTTTTTCCTTCTCACATCTGCCAAATCAGCAACACTTTTTGATTTATTCCAATAGTTATTACTATCACTAGCCCAAATACTGAGGACTGAGTAAAAGTGGGTGATGCAAAAATCTTACATAAAGAAATTATTATGAGACAATGGATCAAAACTAGACAGCAAAGGCTCTAACTCTATACTAGCACTAACACTAGGCAAGTCAATTGCATTCTTGAGACGTTGGTTACCATATCCACCAAATAAAGTTACAGGATTTGATATTGTTAAAGTTTTCCTCCCCCACCCCCCCCGACTTTCTATTCATATCAATAGATTCTACATCTCTCATCATATTGTTGGAGCTTAATTTTTATGAATATTTATCTTCCCCCAAAACTGTTGGATTTTCTACAGCCTTATTTCTTCATATTTTAGTATATGAGAACTAAGAATTCTGCCAAAAGTAGTTGTTGGTAACCTGTCATTATCAATGGGGACCATGGACATTTTTAGAACAAACTTGATAATTTTAAG
Organism: Gorilla gorilla gorilla; assembly: GCF_029281585.2. Taxonomy (NCBI): domain Eukaryota; kingdom Metazoa; phylum Chordata; class Mammalia; order Primates; family Hominidae; genus Gorilla; species Gorilla gorilla. Next base: position 70,492,532 of record NC_073241.2, read on the forward strand.
GTTTATGAATTTTAGAATACAAAAGTATTCCCATATCATGAAGCTCAGTAGAATCACAGAGAACATATGGTTTCCCCTGACCTCTGCTTTGGTTTAAAAATGGGGAAACTGAGGCCAAGGAAAACCAACCTAGGACTAGTTGTCATTGTTAATATTACTATACAAAGGATTGTAGAAAGAGAAAATAAATTTTAGGAACTAAATAATACAATAATCATCTAGTTGGTCTAATTGTCAGTTTGAGGAGAAAGATGACAAGACTTCCTTTTGGAAATAACACATACATTTTATTTTAGAGTAGAATTTTGGACCAACTGAGAGTAACAGTGTAATCTTTGTGGATGAGGGTATGTGTGTCTTCATATCTTTCTTGCTTGAGAAGGCTGTAAATGAAGAACTATCCATTAGCCATGAAGACGAAGACCATAAACAAGTCTTACATTCTACATCTGAAACCAGTGTTCATGCCTACCTCTTCTCTCAAGAGACCTGACACACGACTCTCTGAGCCACCTTCACACTCAAATACACAAGATCTCTGTGATAAACTTGGGAGGGCAGATATCTCTTTAACACACTGATTTCATTTTCTTTGGATAGATACTCAGTGATGAGATTGTGGAATCATATGCTAGTTCTCTTTCTAATTTTTTGAGGTGCTTTCATACTGTTTCTATAAAGACTGTATTAAGTTACATTTCTACCAATCAAATATAAGAGTTTTCCTTTCTTCACCTTCTCCTCAGCATTTGTTATTTTTTGTCATCTTAATGATAGCATTCTAACTGGGGTAAAGTGATACCTCATAGTTTTGATTTACATTTCTCTGATGATTAGTGATGTTGAATTTTTTTTAATCTACCTGTTGGCCATTTGTATGTCTTCTTTTGAAAAATGCCCATTCAGACCTTTGGCCCATTTTTATTGTATTATATGGGTTTTTTTTTTTTTTGCTGTTGAATTGTTTGAGTTTCTCATGTATTCTGGATATTAATCCATAGGCAGATGCATAGTTTCTGAATATTTTCTCTCATGTTTATTGCAGTACTATTCACAACAGTCAAGGTATGTGATATGATTTGGGTCTGTGTCCCCACCCAAGTCTCATGTTCAATTATAATCTGCAATGTTGGAAGTGGGGCCTAGTGGGAGGTGACTGGATCATCGGGGCTGTTTTCTCATGAATGATTTAGCACCATCCCCTGGCACATCCTCATAATAGTGAATGAGTTCTTGAGAGATCTGGTCGTTTAAAAGTGTGTAGCATCTCCCACCTCCCTCTCTTGCTTCTGCTTTTGCCACGTGATGTGTCTGCTCCCCGTTTGCATTCAGCCATGATTGTGAGCTTCCTGAGGCCTCCCTGGAAGCTGAGCAGGTGTTAGCACCATACTTCCTATAAAGCCTGTAGAACTGTGAGCCAGTTAAACCTCTTTGCTTTATAAATTACCCAGTCTCAAGTATTTCTTTATAGCAATGCAAGAATGGCCTAATACAATATGATTGAATGAACGTAAGTGTCCATCAATGAATAAAAAGATTTGAAAAATGTGTTATGTATACACAGTGAAATACAATTCAGCCATAAAAAGAACAAAATTCTGTCATTTGTTTCTTGGACAAATCTAGTGAATATTATATTAAGTGAAATAGATCAGGTCGAGAAGGACAAATACTGCATGATCTCATGTACTTGTGGAACCTCAAAAGATTGATCTCATAGAAGTAGACAGTAGAATAGTGATTACCAGAGACTGGAGAGTAAGGGGAAGGGAGTATGGGGAAATGTTTGTCGATGAGTACAAAGCTACAGTTAAATAGGAAGAATAAGTTCCTGCGTTCTATAGCATTGTAGGGTGTCTATAGTCAACAATAATGTATTGTATACTTCAAAATAACTAGAAGAAAAGATTTTGAATATTCTCACCATAAAGAAATGACAAGTGTTTTGGATGATAGACATACCGATTGCCTGATTTGGTCATTACACGATGTACTGAAACATTACACTGTACCCCATAAATACATACAATTATTATGTATCAATTAAAAACAAAATAAAACTTCAAAAATAAAAAAAAATTGCCAAGTGTGGAGGCTCATATCTGTAATCCCAGCATTTTGGGAGGCTGAGGCAGCAGGATCACTTGAAGCCAGGAGCTCAAGACCAGCCTGGGCAACATAGCAAAATCTCATTTCTACAACGTTAAAAAATATGTATATATTAGCCAGCCTTGGTGGCATGCTTCTATAGTTTTAGCTCCTCAGGAGGCTGAGGCAGGAGGATCACTTGACCCCAGGAGTTTGGGGTTGCAGTCAGCTATGATCCTGCCACTGCACTCCAGCCTGGGCAGCAGAGAGACACCCTGTCTCAAAAAAAAAAAAAAAAAAAATCGTATTCTGGGTGACACGATTAATATTTAGCGTAAGAGGAATTTCTCTGCTTTAAATGAAACTCTGTCTTTGGGAGTAAAGTTCTCAATAAATATTCTATAAACTTGTGCTTGTGCCCAATTTGTGAGTGTTTAGTGCCAGTTTAAACAAACAATTAGAAAAAATCAAAGAGGGTCGGGTGCGGTGGCTCACGCCTGTAATCCCAGCACTTTGGGAGGCCGAGGTAGGCGAATTATGAGGACAGGAGATCAAGACCATCCTGGCTAACATGGTGAAACCCCATATCTACTAAAAATACAAAAAAAAATTAGCCGGGCATGGTATCAGGCACCTGTAGTCCCAGCTACTCAGGAGGCTGAAGCAGGAGAATGGCGTGAACCTGGGAGGCGGAGCTTGCAGTGACCCGAGATCGTGCCACTGCACTCCAGCCTGGGCAACAGAGCAAGACTCCGTCAAAAAAAAAAAAAAGAAAAAAATCAAAGAAAAACACCACCCAAAAAAGGAATTTCTGAGCTTATAATGCCAATAGGACATCTAAAACAGATATGAAAGGCTAAATGACAGATAATAATTGCAAATATTCAGCAGCATTTTTAAAAGGCCCCTTGAGTTCAAGTATATTATGCCCCTAAGGAAAAGGCAATCACTGCCAATGAACAGGTCTGTGTATCACGAAAGCTTAATGCTTACTTGTAAAGCTAGATGTAGAAGAAGAGTCTCTACTCCCCAGCACTTACCTCTAAAATTTGACTACTTTACATGCACTGTGGAGCCTATTTTAATCAATTTCCCAGTGTGTTTTCCCTCTTTTTGTCTTATATCTATGTTCTGGATTCTGAGACAGACATAACTTTATTTAGCCAAATTACTCTGGGTTCTTAATCCCTATCTGGGTGTTTATGTTTGTTTTGTTTTCGTATGGTTCAGTTTGGTTTGGCTTTTCTTCCTTTCCACTTATTTTGCACAGTCATTTGCATCCCACTTCCCCATTAGACAATCACAGGGAAGCTGGAGAGATCCCATCTGTGCCTTTTCAGGGGGCAAAATCAACCAACTCAGGGACAGGTGGAGCAGGCAGCAGGAAGGTGACCCCAGGCACGCAGCAGGTGGATGGAGCAGTGCAGGAAACCAGCAGGCAGCAGGCAGCGTGAAGGGCAGAAAGGCCCAGCCTGCCTATGTCCAGGCAGCAAATCAAGCAGAGGTTAGCAGGTAAGAAGGGTGACAGGAGGGCAGAGCCAGGCATGTGACCAGGGGGAGGGAGAACCAGAAGGCAATTAGCTGGAGGGAGAGGGCAGATGGAGGGCACCCACCGACAATTACCAGGGGAAAGGGTAGCAGGAGGGTAATAATAGGAGGCAGTTCTGAGGGGCGAGAGGACATCAGGCAGGTGACATGCAACAGCAGCAAGAAGACCCGGCTGATTTACCTGGAAAAAAGCATTGAGCGAAGAACCTCACCACCTCTGGAGCAGCACTAAGCAGACAGTGGGCCCAGAGGCAACCAAGAGAGGTGACCTCAAGAATGTGTGACCTCTGGGGTCTGGGTGTCTGTTACAAGTCCCCAGCTCTGGAGGTCTTGCAGCAGGAAATATTTGCACTCTGCACATTGGTTTTTTCCTTGAGGGATTTCAGAAAAGTGCTGTACGGTGACTGTACAGAGAAAGTACACACCAACTGTGCTAGTTTAGGCTGCTATAACCAAGCACCCTAGATTGAGTGGTTTATGACGAACAGAAATTTATTTCTCACAGTTATGGAGGCTAGAAATCTCAGATTAGGGTGCCAGCACGGTCAGGCTCTGGTGAGGGACTACATCTGGATTGTAGACTGACATTTGTATCCTCATGTGGTGGAAAGAAAGGTGAGAAATCTCTCTGGAGTCTCTTTTATGAAGGCATTAATCCCCTTCATGTGGACTTCGCACTCATGACCTAATTACCTACTAAAGGCCTCACCTCCTACTACAACCATTGGGGATTAGGATTGCAACATATGAATTGGGGGAACACAAGTGACTTACCTGGAAAAAAGCATTGAGAGAAGAACCTCACCACCCCTGGAGCAGCACCAAGCAGTCAGTGGGCCCAGAGGCAACCAAGAGGGGTGACCCAAAGAATGTGTGGCCTCTGGGGTCTGGGAGTCTGTCACAAGTCCACTACACCAATGGCGGTGTATGCCATTAATGACCAGGTCCAATTTTTTAAAATGGAGAAAAATGTAATTCAGGTATTTTTCACGGGCCAAGCTCTGTCAGAAACTTTACCTGCGATATCTTATTGAATCCTGCAGCAATGCTTGAAGGTTACTGTTATTCTTTGTTTCTAAGTTGAGAATTGAACTTAACAGACATGATGAGAGCGGCCCAAGATCACACAGCTGATAAGTGAAAGCTGTGATTTCAACAAGAGCTTCTCTGACCCTTAGACTCTAACAACAACTTTTATAGCTCAGGGGTCTCAAATTTGGAAAGCTTTTTTTTTCTTTTTTCCTGAGACAGGCGCTCGTTCTGTCGCCCAGGCTGAAGTGCAGTGTCGCGAATTCCGCTCACTGCAACATCCGTCTCCTGGGCTCAAGCCATCCTCCACAGTAGCTGGGATCCTAGACACACCAGCATGCCTGGCTAATTTTTGTATTTTTTGTAGAGACAGGGTTTTGCCGTGTTGCCCAGGCTGGTCTCGAACTCCTGGGCTCAAGTGATCCATCCGCCTTGCCCTCCCAAATTGCTGAGATTACAGGTGTGAGCCACTGTACCCTTCCAGAAAGGCTTCTTTTCACAGAAAGAAAGCCTTCTTTAGCAGGCAATACATAAATATAAAGGCTTTTGTGTATGAGGTCTGCTAAACACAAGTTCTTTCAAGAGGACACATGTTACAAAACAGTGTTTCTTCTATTTAGATAAGGTGCAGGTCCCATAGAAGATGAAAGTCAAAACAAAACAAAAGCTCCCACATTTCCTAAAGCTCCAGTGACTTCTGATTGAGTGGAGGCACTGGATACTGCAGTAAGGGTTTTGGTCTTCAGCAGCCCGTATGAAAAGCATACTCTTTGAAACATATTGTTAGTGATCTCTGCATCTTCAGTAAGGATCTTGGTCTTCAGCAGCCCTGTATGAAAAGAATACTGTTTGAAACATATTGTTAGTGATCTCTGCATCTCCAGTCTCTCTATTGTGTGCACTCAGTGGGCCTTTGTATCAGTTAGAATATTTTCCCTTACAATTTATAAAATGCCTGGATCCACACTGGCATGAACCCTTAGGATACTTATTTTGCATCTCGAGAAGCTCAGATGTGATTAGGCCACAGCACCCCTCCCACAGTTCCCTTGGTCTGCTCTCTTCCATAGTGACTTCCTCTTTGGCTCAGCAGCAGGAGGACCATAGAAGCTCCAGGTGTCACATTCAGTTCTGGTCTGTGCTGCAGAGAGATCAAGAACTGCCATATCTGGTGTCCCCTTTCTTTTTGGATTGAAGGAAGAGATTCAGAAGCCCCTTAACCCAAGCAGATTTCCTCATACAACCCATTGATCAAAAATAATGACATACCTTTCCTAATAAGTCACCTGGAAGGGAAATGGGATTATCATGCGAATGGTCCTATCAGTATCCATCTTTACTCTGAACATTGTCATGAAACGGGTACATACCTGAACATAATGAGGATAGGATTCCTTTAGAAATGAGGCAAAAGATGGATGTTGGATTGACAACTAAGAGTCCTGTTCCTGTCCTCAATTAATAATTGTTGTAAACAAATAAATGACTGAATGTTTATGAACTCTGAGCAGGTTTGATTGGGAATAAGAGTAAAAGCACTGGATGTGGAATTGTTTTCTGGCTCGTTACTCATCCCACAGTAGCAGTGTGACCTTGAACAAATCACTTCATTTCCTGAGCCTTGGTTTCCTCATTTGTAAAGTGGAGACCTGCCCCATTTAACTCACAGGGTTATTATGAGAATTAAATATATGTGTGTAAATGCTTTGTGTATAACAAAAGGCAATGTAAATGTGAGGCATTACTATTATTAATATTCAGAATTTAATCAACCTGGTTATTGTGTCAGTGAGCAAATATTTGTTATTTTCTATGAGCCAAGTGCAATTTAAGTGTGAGATAGGGAGACCACAGAGAAATGTAATATGCAGAAAATACATAAACTTACTGAAGAATCAAAATGTCTCAAGTCTACGATTATATAATATATCATTAAAAGAACAACACAAAACAACTTAAATGATGTCAAGAAAATTGGGTGTACATTAAAAAAACAAATAAATTCTCTACATCATATTTACAACAATAATTCTCAATGGAATAATGACCTAAATAAAGAAATCTCTAGAAGTATTAAAATAGTGGAAAACTTTGAGTCTTAGTGTAGGAAGTTTTCCCAATCAAGTTTCAAAATCCTGAGCCATAAAAGAAAAAAAGATTGATGTATTTTAATGCTTAAAATTTAAATGTCTTACAGCAAAATATATCATAAGCAAAAATAAAAGACAAGTGACAATCTATGATAAAGTAAGATTTATAACATAAAGTATTAATATTCATAAAATACTGTTGAAATAAGTTTAAAAGCAATCTAATATAAAGCTGAACAATTTTTTATAAAAGAGCTTTAATTTCTAATAGAATTATAAAAATACTTGTTTGTCCTTTGACATAATAAAAAAATTAAATTTTTTAATGTGATGTCATTTTTGGCTACTGGATTGGCAACATTATTTAAAGATTGATAACCTGTAGTGCAGTGCATTGTGTAAGGAGATGGACACATAATTCTATGTGAGTGAGGTGTAAACATTTTTAGCTATTTAGAAAGGCAATTTGTCAGTGACTAACAAAAACTTAAATGCTCACAGTCTTTGAATCAGCAGCTCACATTTTAAGGTTTTACTTGGCATGAAAGATTCCTAGTGTGAACAAGAATGTGTATAGTTCCAATTCATTTAGTTGTGGAAACCTCAAAATAATATAAATACTTATTGAGAGGGTATTGGTCTGAATTGGGAGAAAAGATATATCATTTAATGCTATCATTAGAAAGATTGCCAGGCATGGTGGCTCACACCTGTAATCCCAACACTTTGGGAGGCCAAGGTGGGCGAATCACCTGAGGTCAGGAGTTCGAGACCAGCCTGACAAACGTGGTGAAACCCTGTCTTTACTAAAATACAAAAATTATCTGGGTGTGGTGGTGGGCACATGTAATCTCAGCTACTGAGGGAGGCTGAGGCAAGAGAATTGCTTGAACTCCAGGAGGCGGAGTTTGCAGTGAGCCAAGAGTGTGCCATTACACTCCAGCCTGGGCAACAAGAGCAAAACTCTGTCTCAAAAATAATAATAATAATAATAAATTAATTAAGAGATTTCTATGTAATAATATGAAAAGACATTCAAGATTTATGATGAAGTGACAGAAGCAAATTGAAGATCTCTAAGTGATCTATGATTTTCTTTTTTCTTTTTTTTTTTTTTTTCTTTTTTTTGAGACAGAGTTTTGCTCTAGTTGCCCAGGCTGGAGTGCAATGGTGCAATCTCGGTTCACTGCAACCTCTGCCTCCCAGGTTCAAGCGATTCTCCTGCCTCAGCCTCCTGAGTAGCCAGGATTACAGGCATGTGCCACCACGCCTGGCTAATTTTGTATTTTTAGTAGAGATGGAGTTTCTCCATGTTGGTCAGGCTGGTCTCAAACTCCCAGCCTCAGGTGATCCACCCACCTCGACTTCCCAGTGTGAGGATTTATTTACCTATACACACACTTACACACACACAGTTGAAGAAAGGGTCTAGAGTCCAGACTGAGAAGTATGTTTGTAATATTCTAAGAAAAATTGAAGGTGTCTCTAAAGAGAAGAAATATAGATTCTACGTTTTGGTTTAAGTATCTTTCAGATCTTACCTGCTTTTTGGATGTGAACATGAGCTGATTCTATGTCTTCTGAAGTTGAATCTGTTACTCCAAAATTACTCATTATCTTCACATTTTCTGGTGTTCAGTTTCCAGGCTTTGCTCTCATAGACCCCTTCTTTTAGACTACAACATTCCAGGAAGGCGAGAAACTGTAGGTCTGCACTCTTCCATATAGTAGCCACTAGCCAGATGTGGCTAGTGGGCTTCTAAAATGTGACTAGTGGAAACTGAGATATTCTCTAAGTATAAAATACATACCAAATTTCAAAGACCTGGTCTAAAGGAAATAATTTAAAATATCTCTTTAATAATTATATACTGACTAAATGTGGAAATGATATTTTTTGATATATTGGGTTAAATAAAATATATAATAAATTAATTTTACCCATTTTTTTCTATTTTCTTTTTAAAGTGGCTACTAGTAAATTTAAAATAACATGGCTGGGCACAGTGGCTCACGCCTGTAGTCCCAGCACTTTGGGAGGCCAAGGTGGGAGGATCACTTGAGCCGAGAAGTTTGAGGCTGCAGTGAGCTATGATTGAACTACTGCAGTTCAGCTTGGGAGACAGAGTCAGAAACTGCCTCTGAAAAAAAATAATAAAAATAAAAAATATAATTACACATGTGGCTAGGAGTGGCTTATATTGTATTTCTTTTAGACAGTGCTGCTTTAGGCTCTGAAAAATTTCTTTTATTTTCAAGATCTGAGACGAATGTACCAGTGTCTGAAAACTGTGCTCCATACTCTTCTTCAGACTACAATTTTCCCCTCCACAGTATCTACCATTTAAATACTAAGATCCACGCAATAAAGAGTATAATCTTAGGATCTATGAGTTCAGACATTGAGAATAACCGTAAGCCCATAATAAATCAGAGATTTTGATGCTGAATGATTGCGTTATATCATTGTCATTAACAAGTAACAAAGTAGGAGCAGAAGAGAAATTGAGAATGAAGGCAAGCTGTTAGCTTTTAAACAAGATGAATTTGGAAAAGTGGATATGCCCAGCAAGCATTTGGATTAAGAAAATCAAAATGCAGATAAAAGTTTCAAATTGTGATTTAGGATGGGGAGTCATTCACATTTGGCATATGTTGGAAAACCATCTAATTGAATTGATTTTAAAATATTCTATCATTAAATTTTGCAAAATTTATTTGGACTAAATTGTATTCAAAATAATGTATTTAATGCTATGATGATGTTAATATATCCATGTCTATACACATTCTTATTGAGTTGTAAAATAAACAATAAACAAATAAAATATGTTTATCTCCACTATCAACCTAAAAAAACACACAATATGTATACATTTAGAAAAGGAGAGGAGACTTTTTAAATTTTTACAAAACGTTACAGCCTGCAAGGTGGCCATACCATAGGCAAGGAAGCATGCCTCCGGCAAAAACCAGGAACAGGCACTTTGAAGGAGGAGGGTTTGAGCTAGGAGTTTTATGCTGAACAAACAGGTTTGCTAAACACACATATTCAACAGGTGACAGGAGGGGCTATGAATATTCATGAAGTTTGTCCCGACAACCTTCATGTATGTAACATATGACTCACGTTCACCTTGGGGTAGAAACTTAACCTTTAATGTGTTACAATTAGGTCCTATGTGTCAAAAAGTCTTTTCAGAACTTGAGATCATGCAAGTGTGCAATTTCTATAAACCTGCCAAAAGCAGTCCATGGTCGGGTTGGTGATCTTCTTATCAGGAGAAAGTTACTGAAATCAGTCTCTTGTCCAATGAAAGCTATAGTTATGGCTGGCGTTCAATTAGTCAGTGCCTGTGAGCTGGATAAGTTGTAATTGTTTTAAAATTGCTTATCTTCAGACCAATGCTTGTGTAGCTGTTAGAGAAAAAGATAAATCTTGTGGCAATTAGAACACAGTTTATTCTTTAAGTGTAGGTGTGCATGACTTAATCCTTGCCTGGCATGGCCTTAGGTCCTGTTTATAATTTGGTATCTTATGTCACAATGAATCTATCCTGTCAGAGTTATAACCTCTATTTTTTTTTTTTTGTTTATTTTTTTTTTATTTTTTTTGAGATGGAGTCTCACTCTTTCTCCCAGCCTGGAGTGCAGTGGCGCGATCTCGGCTTACTGCAAGCTCCGCCTCCTGGGTTCACACCATTCTCCTGCCTCAGCCTCCCCAGTAGCTGGGACTACAGGCACTCGCCACCACGCCTGGCTAATTTTTTTGTATCTTTAGTAGAGACGGGGTTTCACGGTGTTAGCCAGGATGGTCTCGATCTCCTCACCTTGTTATCCGCCCGCCGTGGCCTCCCAAAGTGCTGGGATTAGAGGAGTGAGCCACCGCGCCCGGCCATGATCTCTATTTTAATATTAATGTTGATCAGTTGTTGTGTCTAAATCTAAAAGAGAGGGATATAATGAAGCATGTCTGAACTCCCTTCCAGTCATGTCTGGGAACTCAATTTTCAGGTTTTTCTGGGGTTCCCTTTGACAAGAGAGGGATCTGTTCAGTTGGAGGGAGGCTTAGGATTTTATTTTAAGTTTACATCAGATATGCCCATGATGTATGCTATTATTTTTAAAAAGTATGACTTTACATCCTCCTATCCAATCACAATGTTCTTTCTTCATTTTTCAATTACTTGATCAGACTTAATTTCACATGTACTTAATTGACAGATACTGTCATTATAGATACATACATAAGAAGGTTATGATTAGAAGAGATATCCAAAGCATCTATTTGGTTGAACATTATACATATCACGTTCTTGATAATTTATTGTTCAATTAATAAATTCTTTACTGCAGAATAGGAAAGTTACAGAGTTTCAGAAAAAAGAAATATGTAATCTAATCATAGCCAAATTTGCTCCAGTCTCACAGCACTGTGTAATCAGTTCAGTATGCACAAAAATAATCCATTATTTCTTTCATCCCAGAGCAGAATAATTTATGTTGGGACGGGTGATGTATGCTAGTGAAAAAGAAGGTAATCCACATAGTTCTTGGAAATGACCAGAAAAATCCAAATGCAGAGAATCCAGAGGTAAAAATAATAGTAACATGAAGAATAGCAAAGACTGCAAGTTTCCAGTCTTGTATATTGTTTCAGAAAAACTCTCACACCATGTTTTTCCTCTGCTCTTCTATTAGCACAACAATCAACACAGAAGACTTCTGTGACCCCAAAATATATGGGGACTCCTCCCCACAAGCAAGCAAACAATCAGTTCTTCAGCAGATATCAGCTGGGTGCCCTCCGATTCAATTCTGACACTAACTTCCTAAAGATAGTATCAGATCCCACAGGCTGAGGGCTCAGTCCCCAGGACTAACCCACTTAGACGTCAGTCACCAGTCCAGGCCTTTGGAACTTCTGACCAATCAGCTTCAAGTTGTGGTTCCCACAACTTCTACTTTGGGTTTGATTAGTTTACTGGAGTGGCTCACAGAACTATAGGAAACCGGAAACATTTAGGTTTGCCAGTTTATTATAAAGGATGTTACAAAGAATACAGATAAACAGATGCATAGGGTGAGGTACTCGGGAAAGGTGCAGAGCTTCCATGCCCTTCCTGGCTACACCACTCTCCAGGAACCTCCATGTGTTCAACTATTTGGAAGCTCTCTGAACCCTGTCCTATAGGGGTTTTATGGAAACTTCATGACATCAGCATTCCTTACTGCAGGGTATGAGGCGGGACCCTTTCTGGAATGAGGGTCTTATGACCCACAGTCAGAAAGGCAGAAAAAGATTAGAGTCCTGCCTTGGGATAAGTAAAAGGAGGGCAGGAGAAAGTCAGAGAGATTTTTTTTCTGAGGTCTGCTTCTGAGTCCTGACATATCTAGCATTATAACAAAAGATAGTAACGAGGATAATGGGAGTTATGAGGCAGGAAGCTTGGACAAAAATCTACGTATATAAATTTGTGGGATACAGCAAAAGCAGTGCTTAGGGAGAAATTTAAAACATGATTACATGTATTAGAAAATAAGAAAGATCTGGCTGGGCATGGTGGCTCATGCCTGTAATCCCAGCACTTTGGGAGGCCGAGGCAGGCAGATCACCTGAGGTCAGGAGTTCGAGACCAGACTGATCAACATGGTGAAACCCCGTCTCTACTAAAAATACAAAAATTATCCAGGCGTGGTGGCATGACTGTAGTCCCAGCTACTCAGGAGGCTGAGACAGGAGAATTGCTTGAACCTGGGAGGCAGAGATTGCAGTGAGCCAAGATTGGGACACTGCACTCCAGCCTGGGTGACAGAGTGAGACTCTGTCTCAAAAAAAAAAAGAAAGAAAAGAAAGATCTAATACTAGTAATCTGTTTCCACTTTAGAACACTATAAAAAAGAGCAAATAATATGCAAAGTAAGAAGAATGAAAGATATCATAAAAATAGAGCAAAAATTAAAGGAATTTAAAATAGAAAATTGATTTTATAAAATCAGTTAAACCAAAAGCCAATTTTCTAAAAGGATCAATAAAATTGATAAGCCTCTAGCCAGGGTGGCTAAGACACAAAGAGGAAAAACACAAATTGCTAATATCAGCAGTGAAAGAGGGGACATCACTACAGATCACATGGACATTAAAAGAAAAATAAATGAAGATTATGAACAAACCTGTGCCCACACGTTTGATAACCTTGATGAAATGGACTAATTCCTTAAAAGGTCTAATCTTTTAAAACTCACACAAGAAGAAATAGAAAATATGAATAGGACTATATCTATTTTTAAGTTAATTAGTAACCTCATAAAAATAAAGCATCAGGCTCAGCTAAGGAAGAAATTATGTTAATTCTCTCCCAGAAGATAGAAACAGAGGACATACTTCCTAACTCATTCTATGAAGCCAGCATGGCTCTAATGCCGAAGCCAGACAAAAAGATTATAAGAAAAAACAAACAAAACTACAGATCTATACATCTCAAAAACATTGGTGCAAAAATCCTCAACCAAATATTAGCAAATCAAATTCAGCAATGTGTAAAGTGATTTACACACTATGACCAAGTGGGATTTATCTCAAGTGTTTAAGTCTGGTTCAATGTTTGACAATTAATTAATGTAATCACCTGGTTAAAGAAGGAAAATTACATGATCTTATCAATAGATGCAGGAAAAAGCATTTGATAAAATCTAACACCACCCATTCTTAAAACAAAATGTCTCTCAGAAAACTAGCAATACAGGGAAATATCCTCAACTTGGTAAAGAACATTTTAAAAAATCATAGTTAATAATGAGAAACTTGAAACTTTCTCACTACCATCGGGAAAACAGCAAGTATACTATCTCTCACCAGTGCTTTTCGACTTGATATCAAAAGTACTAGCTAATGCAGTAAGACAGAAAAAGAAAGAAAGAAAGAAAGAAAGAAAGAAAGAAAGAAAGAAAGAAAGAAAGAAAAAGAAAGAAAGGAAAGAAAGAAAAAGAGAGAAAAGAAAGAGAGGAAAGAAAGAAAGAAAGAAAGAAAGAGAAAGAAAGAAAGAAAAAAGAAAGAGAAAGAAAGAAAGAAGGAGAAAGGAAGGAAGGAAATACCGATTGGGAAGAAAAAATAAAATTGTGTTTGTTCACACATGACATGATTGTCTGTGGAGAAAATCCAAAAGAATCAACAAAAAAGCCTCCTGAAATTAACAAATAATTACAGCAAGTTTGCTGGAAATGAAGTTCATATACAAAATTGAATTACTTTTCCATATATCCACAATCAACAAATAGAATTTGAAATTAAAAACACATTATCATTTATATTAGCATCCTCAAAATGTAATATTTCTACATAAATTTAACAAAATATGTATATAATTTATATGAGGAGAACTACAAAATTCTGAAGAAATATGTCAAAGACTAAATAAATGGAAAGATATCTCAGGTTCATGGGTAGAAAGACTCAATATTGTTGAAATGTTAATTCTTCCCAACTTAATCTATAGATTCAATGTAATTACAATCAAAAATGAAAGTAAGTTTTGTGTGTGTTCATGTGAATCTTGACAAACTGATTTTAAAGTTCATATGGAGAGGAAAATGACCCAGAATAGCCACCACAATGTTGAGGGAGAACAAAGTGAGAAGACAGCACTACCCAACTTCGAGACTTGCTGAAAAGCTACAGCAATCAAGATAGTGAGGTATTGGTAAAAGATAAAAAAACAGGTCAATGAAACAGCATAGTGTACTCAGACATAACCCACATAATATACTCAACTGATCTTTGACAAAGGTGCAAGTTCAAGACAATGGAGCAAAGATAGTCTTTTCAATAAATAGTGGTAAGAAAACTAGGCATAACATGCAAGAATAAAATGTAAATCTAGATATGGACCTTATGATCTTCACAAAAATTAATTCAAAATGAACTTTAGAGCTCAATTTAAAATGTAAAATTATAAAGCTCCTAGAAGGTAACATCAGAGAAAAACTAGGTGACCTTGGTTTGGTGTTAACTTTTTAGAAACAACACCAGAAGTATGACCCATGAAAGAAAGAATTGATAAGCTGGACTTAACTAAAATTAAATACTTCTGTTTTGAGAAAGGCACTGTCAAGATCATTGGACCACAAGCAACAGATTGAAAGAAAATATCTGCAAAAGATAGATCTGATAAAGATGAGTCATTTAAAATATACAAATATCTTTGAAAATTCAACTGTAAGAACCCAAAAAATCTAGTTAAAAAACGGGCAAAATGTCTGAATAGGCACCCTACCAAAGAAGATATAGATAAGTTAAATGATCATACGAAAAGATATTCAACATCTTATGTCATTAGGGAATTGCAAACTCAAACAATAGTGAGATGCTGCTGCACACCAATTAGAATGGCCAAAATTCAAAACACAGCACCAAATACTGGCCAGGGTGTGATGAAACAGAAACTTACTCATCTTTGGTAGAAATGCAAAATGGCATAGCCACTTTGGAAGACAGTTTGATAGTTTCTTTAAAATGTAAACATGTTCTTACCATACATATGATCTTGCAATCATGCCACTTGGCATTTATCCAAAGGAGCTGAAAACTATATCCACACAAAATCCTGCACATGGATGTTTATGGCAACTTTATTTACGATTGGCAAAAGTTTGAAGCAACCAAGATGTCCTTTAGTAGATTGATACGTAAACTGTGGTACATCCAGACAATGAAATATTGTATTTTTCCATTTTCACACTGCTGATAAAGACATACTCAAGACTGCATAATTTATACAGGAAAAGGGTTTAATGGAGTTACACTTCCATGTGGCTGGGGAGGGCTCACAATCATGGAAGAAGTCAAGGAGGAACAAGTCACATCTTACATAGATGGCAGCAGGCAAAGAGAGCTTGTGCAGGGAAAATCCCATTTTTAAAACCATAAAATCTCATGAGATGTATTCACTGTCACAAGAACAGCACAGGAAAGACCTGCCCCCATGATTCAATTACCTCCCACCAGATTCCTCCTATGACATGTGGGAACCGTGGGAGTTACAATTCAAGATGAGATCTGGGTGGGGACACAGCCAAACCTTATCAAATATTATTTAGCATTAAAAAAAACTGTAAAGCCATAAAAATATATGGACACAACTTAAATGTATATTATTAACTGAAAGAAGACAATCTTAAAAAAAGACATACTGTGTAATTCCAAATATACGGTATTCTGGAAATGTCAAAATGTGGAGATAATACAATTAAAGTGGCTGAGAATGGTGGCTCACATCTGTCATAGTAGTACTTGGCAGGCTGAGATGGCATCATCACTTAAGGCCAAGAGTTTGAGGCTAGCCTGGGCATCACAGCAAGAACCCATCCCTACAAGAAAAATTTTTAAAAGTTACCTAGACATGGTGGCATACGCCTGTAGTCATAGCTACTTGGGAGGCTGGGGCAAGAAGATTGCTTGAGCCCAGGAATTTCAGGCTGCAGTGACCTATGCTAACGCCACTGCTGTCCTGCCTGAGTGACAGAGTGAGATTCTGTCTCTTAAAAACAAACAAACAAAAAGATTGAAGGGATGAATAGGTAGAGCACAGACAAGTCTTAGGTTTGTCAATACTCTATATGATACTATAATAATGGATGTATGTCATCATACATTTATTTATATCCACAGAATGTAAAACACCAGGAGTAAATTCTATTTTAAACTCTGGGCGTTTTGTGATAATGATGCGTTAATGAAAGCTCATCAGTGATGTAACAAATGCACTACTGCCATGTGGAATATTGATACTGGGGGAGTTTGTCGTGTGTGAGGACAGTAGGTATATGAAAACTCCCTGCACTTTCTGCTTAATTTTGCTGTGAACCTAAAGCTGCTCTATATAATAAAGTTTATTAATTAAAAAAACCTCTGTTACAGCAAAATTGAGTAACAGGCACCATATTTATCCTCCTGTCCCCCTCCCCCCAAAAATTAACAAAGTATAGAAAACAATGACTCCGAGAAGAGTGAACATTAGACAGTGAGGACATTGTTTCCTGAGAGATGAAAAAATAATAATAATATATAACAAATGATTTCCCCAGCTTACTGCTCACATAGTTTCTAAGCCATGATGCAAAAACAGGGCTAGTTCATGGCAATTTTGACAGGATTCACTTATGTCACCCCAAATCTCTCAAGTTTTGTCAGTATTCCAGTTCAGTCAGGCAAAGAATGGCTGAGTAAACAAGAAGCTTTGTTATTTCTTTCAGTGTGGGTTTCTATACCTCAAAATACCTCAGTAAATCTCAAGTAGAATAAATTGAAATAGGATAAACACCAATAATCTTAACACATTATAGTTAAGTTGAATGCCACAGACAAAGGAAATATTTTGAAAGCAACAAGATGAAAACAACATATATGCAGATGTACAATATCATTAATGACTGTTTTTATGCCAGAAATAAAATAGGCCAGAAACCAATGCAATGACAAATTGTTTGAATGAAATGTCAGCCAAGTATTCTATATTCGGCAAAGCTACTTAAAAGTAAGATGAAATGGACCGCCACGGTGGCTCACGCCTGTAATCCCAGCACTTTGGGAGGCCAAGGCGGGCAGATCATGAGGTCAAGATATAGAGACCATCCTGGACAACATGGTGAAATCCTGTCTCTACTAAAAATACAAAAATTAGCTGGGCGTGGTGGCGCGTGCCTGTAGTCCCAGCTACTCAGGAGGCTGAGGGAGGAGAACCTCTTGAACCCGGGAGGCAGAGGTTGCAGTGAGCAGAGATTGCACCACTACACTCCAGCCTGGTGACAAAGCAAGACACTGTCTCAAAAATATATATATATATATAATAAAAATAAGATGAAATACAGACATCCTCAGATGAACAAAGACTCGAGTAATTCATGGCTAGCAGGCATGACTTAAAGGAAAAACTAACGGAAACCCTGTAGGCCAAAGGAACGTAACACTAGACAGTAACTCTAACTCTAATTCAAGAGAGAATGTGCAGGAAGCCATAAACAGTAAACATAATAATCTATATTATGTAATTTAATAAAAAATACATTGCTTTAAAAATCCTTTTATTAAAAATATTATTGTGTAAACATAATTATAATATTATAGTGTTGGATTTATAACATGTTTGGTGAAGTAATCGCACAAAGTAAAGAGAAGAAGAAAAGGGTATGTAAGTAAATAAAGATATTATATTTTACTGGAATTAAGTTGGCACTATTCTTAAATGGATTATGATTAGATGAGATGCATATTGTAATTATTGTAGCAACCACTAAGAAATAATATTAACACAAACAACAGAGGAATTAAAATGATAGATTAGAAAAACCATTTGTATATCACAAAATATAATAGTAAATGAGAAACAGAGGAATATATTTAAAATGAGCCTGGTTGCAGTGGCTCACACCTGTAATCTTAGCATCTTGGAAGGCCAGGGTAGGAGGAAGTCTTGAGCCCAGGAGTTCAAGATCAGCCTGAGCAACACAGTGAGACCCCCATCTCTACAAAAAGTAGAAATTTGGCAAGGCATCATGATAGGCACCTGTAGTCCCAGCTACTCATGAAGCTAAGGCAAGAGGATTTCTTGAGCCTCTGAGGTCAAGGCTACAGTGAGCTATGATCACACCACTGCACTCCAGCTTTGGAGACAGAGCAAGACTCTACAGCAATAAATGAATAAATAGAAAGCAAATAGAAAAATGACAGGCATAAATCCAACTGAGCAATACTTAATACATGAAAAGCAAATAAACCAAGCACAACACATAAAAGGAAAGGATTGTCAGATTTGATAGAAACAAGACCCAAGTATACACTGTCTATAATAGACACACATTAAATTCAAATACATAAATAAATAAAAAGCAAAATGAAGTAAAAAAGGTAAAGTATGAAATCAGTAACTCTATGACAGCTGAAGTAGCTGTATTAACATTATTTAAAATAGACTTTAATACAAGAAACTCTATCAGAGAAGAAAAGCCATATTTCATAATGGTAAAACATGCCAATACATCATAAAGATGTAAGAGTTAAAAACATGTGCACATTTAATCATAATGCCCCAAAATACCTGAAGCAAAAATGGACAGAACTGAAAAAAGAAATAGACAATTCAAAAATAATAGTTTGAAATTCAAACAACTGACTATCCATAATGACTAGACAGAAGATTAATAAGCATACAGAAGACTTGAGTAACACTATACACCAACAATACTTAACAAATATCTGGAGAACAGTCCTCCTGACAGCAGAAGAATACACGTTCTTCTCAAGTACAAAGGAACAGTCTTCAGGATAGACTATTTTATGCCATAAAACAACCTCAATAAATATAAAATGATTGAAATCATACAAAGTATATTTATCAACCACAATGGAATCAAATCAGAAATCAATAATGGAGAAATTTGGGGATATGAACAAAATGTGGAAATTAATCAATACCCTCTATATAGCCAATGAGTCAAAGAAGAAATCACAAGGAAAATTAGAGTGAAATTAAAAATCAATAGATCCCAACATTTTGGAAGGCCAAGATGGGAGGATCATGCCTGGGTAACATAGTGAGAGCCAATAAAAAAATTAGCCAGGGATGGTGGTGAGTGTCAGTAGTTCCAGCTACTTGGGAGGCTGAGGTGGGAGGATCACTTGAGCCCAGAAGGTCAACATTGCAGTGAGCCTTGTTTGTACCACTGCACTCCAGCCTAGGCGAGAGTGAGACCCTGTTTCAAAAATAAATAAGTAAATAAATAAATAAATAGTGAAAATAAAAATAAATGAAACCAAAGTTCACTCTAAAAAAAAAGTCAACAAATTTGATAAATATGTAGCTAAATTAAACAAGAAAGAGAGGAAATCAGAATCAGAAAAGGAAGTAGGTAACATCACTTCCAAAATCTCCAAAATTTAAAAATGTTTTGAAGATGATGAACAACTTCATGAAAACAATCAAGATAATGTACACAAAATTTTATATTTTAATTCCAAAAGCAACCACTAGAAAAAATAACTCAAAACAATAATTTAAAAATCAACAGAAGATGGCCGGGCACGGTGGCTCACACCTGTAATCCAAGCACTTTGGGAGGTTGAGGCGGGCAGATCACGAGGTCAGGAGGTCGAGACCATCCTGGCTAAAATGGAGAAACCCCGTCTCTACTAAAACTACAAAAACAAAATTAGCTGGGCCCGGTGTGGGGCACCTGTAGTCCCAGCTACTCAGGAGGCTGAGGCAGGAGAATGGCGTGAACCCGGGAGGCGGAGCTTGCAGTGAGCCGAGATGGTGCCACTGCACTCCAGCCGGGACGACACAGCGAGACTGCGTCTCAAAAAACAAACAAACAAACAAAAAAAAAAACAGAAGATTTAACATAATACATTAAACAACATTTAACAAAAAGAAGGCAGTAAAAGGGAAATAGAACATTTCTTAAATGAGAAAAATAAAAAACAAATTGTAAAATTACTAAAATTGGCTCCAGAAGAATTAGAAATTCTAAACAGAACTAAAACCAAAATAATAAAATAGTAATTAAGATTTTCCCACCACAGGCCGGGCGCGGTGGCTCACGCCTGTAATCCCAGCACTTTGAGAGGCCGAGGCAGGTGAATCACCTGAGGTCAGGAGTTCGACACCAGCCTGGCCAACGTGGGGAAACCCTGCCTCTATTAAAAATATAAAAATTAGCCGGGCGTGGTGACGGGTGCCTATAGTCCCAGCTACTTGGGAGGCTGAGGCAGGAGAATTGCTTGAACCCGGGAGGCAGAGGTTGCAGTGAGCTGAAATCACGCCATTTCACTCCAGCCTGGGCGACAAGAGAAAAAACTCCGTCTCAAAACAAAAAAAAAAGATTTTTCCCACCACAAAAAACTCAGGCTTATATGGCTTCATGAGAAAACTCAGAAAATCTGTGGAGGAAATAAGTCCTATCTCACTCTATGAAGCTAGCATTACCTGAAATGTAAGCCAAAGACATAAATAAATAAATAAATAAATAAATAAATAAATAAATAAAATGAAAGACTGATTTAGAGATGAAACACTCTCAACAAAAATGAGCAGACCAAATTCAGCAATATGCAAAAAGGATTTATACCATGGACTAGTTAGATTATTCCTGGAATAGACAGTTAGTTTAACATCCAAAAATCAATTAATGTAATACACTATATTAACAGAATAAAGAAAAAAGTGTGTCATCTTTAATAGACACACATAAACGAAAGCTGACAAAATCAAATACCCATTTATGACTTAAACTTGCAACAGACTGGGAAAATAATGGAACTTCCAGCTGACACAACAGACCTTTGGAAAACCTATAGTTGGCGTTCTATTTATTGGAGGAAGACTGAATTCTTTCCCACTGAGATCAGGAACAAAACCAGGATGTCTATTCTCCCTATGCTTATTCAAAATTTTTGTGGAGTTTCTTATAAGTCTAACAAAGCCAGAAAAATAGAACATACACTATCCAAACAGAAAATGAAGAAATAAAATTGTCTTTATTTGCTATTGACATAATTGCCTGTGTAGAAAATCACACAGAATCTAATTTTTAAAAAGTACTATCACTAATATGTAATTTTGTCAACTTTTTAGAATAAAAGAATAGTAATAAAAAATCAATTATATTTCTATATGACAGCAAGGAGCAATTTGAAATAGAAAAATTTACAAAAATTGTGTTTACAATAGCATACACAATGTGTAAACATAGAAGAAAATCTGACAAAAGATGTGCTAAGCTTTGTGCAGTGGCAGTACTGTAGCCAATGAGGTTTACCTGAGGTGCGATTACTGCTAATTGAAAACTTTTCCCAGTACCCCGCTGTGACAACTTGCAATATAGTCAGCATTGGCGATGTTTGACTATCTCCATGAAGACTAAGAAAAAAAAAATGTGCAAACATATAAACTAGTAACTCTAATATAGTACTAAAATAAAGAATACCTAAAAAAATGGAGAAATATATACAATTTTCATGAATTGAAACATTCAATATTAGCCCATTCTCCTTTAATTATACATTTGTAGATTCAATCCAGTCTCAAACAAAATCCTAGCAGGCTTCATTTTTAGATACTAAAAAGTTGATTCTAAAATTGATATATAAATGCAACAAATCTAGAATAATCAACACAACTTAGAATAACAACATTGGAAGATTTATACACCTGACCTCAAGACTCAATATGAAGCTACAGCATTTAAGACCATGAATTGTTGGCAAGAAATAAAAAATAAATCATTAGAAAATGATAGGCTGCGAGCAGTGGCTGACACCTGTGAGCACTTTGGAGGCTGAGATGGGAGGATCACTTGAGGCCAGGAGTTCGAGATCAGCCTAGGAAACAAAGTGAGACTCTGTCTCTACAAAAAATTTAAAAATTATCCAGGCACGATGGTGCATGCCTGTTGTCTCAGCTACGCAGGAGGCTGAGGCAGGAGAATTGCTTGAGCCCGGGGTTGTCCAGGCTACAGTGAGCCATATTCATGACACAGCACTCAAGCCTGGGTGACAGAGTGAGATCCTGCCACAAAATAAAAAGAAAAGAGAAAATGATAAAGATTGTAAAAATACAATCGTATATGGCTACAACTGATTTGTTAAAAAGATGCAAAGGCAATCCAGTGGAGAAATTACAGTGTTTTTAAAAAGTTGTTAGATCAATTTAATACCTACACATAAAAATATAAACTTCTACCCATACCTGTTGCCACATTTTAAAAAAATTAACTAATAGGCCTAAACATAAGCTAAAACTATAAAAGTTTTAGTTGAACACATAGGAGAAAAATTTTTGTGACTGTGGTTTAAGCAAAGAGTTCTTAGATAACAAAATCAAAGTCTGACTTACTTTAAAAAATTATAAATTAGACTTCACTAATATTAAGATCTTCTGTTTCTTGAAAGACAATGTTAAAAGAATAAAAAACCAAGACATTAGGGAATATTTGCATGTCACATTTTTGATAAACAACTTGTATCCTGAATATATAATTTTCTAAATTCAATAATAATAAAAAAAATTTAGCAACAGATTTTAACAGAAACTTATCAAATAAATACAGAGATGACAAATAAGCGCATAACACATGTTCAATATCATTATTCATTAGGGAAATGTAAATGAAACCACAACTAGACACTGCCTCACACATTAAAAGTTCTTAAATTGACACCACTGATGACATCAACTACTGCAAGGATTTAAATAAAGTGGAAACTTCATAAACATCTGGGGGTTATGTAAACTGTTGTAACTACTTTGAAAAACAGTTCTGCAGTTTTGTAAAAACGTAAACGTACACTTAGGGCATAACTCAGCTATCCGACTCCCAAGTATTTACTAAACAGAAATGAAAGCCTATGTTTATAGAAAGACCTGAATATGAAATTTCATAGTAGCTTTATCTGTAATAGCCTCAAGGAAATCAACCCAAATGTCATACATAGGTAAATGGACAATAAAATTGTAATATATCTATATGCTAAAATGCTATTCAGAAACAAAAGATATGAAGTCTTCAGACATCTATAGACACTGGTGAATCTTAAATAGTGAGGCTAAGTGACAGAAACCCAAAAATAACAAAAAATACAGATTGCAAGATTCCATTTTTTAAAGACATTAGAAAATGAAAACTAATTTATGTAAGGCAGACCAGTTGTTGTCTAGGGGTGGGGAGTTAGGACGGGGTCAGGGGCAGGGACTACGAAGTGTCATAAGGAAACTTTTGGGCGTGGACAGGTGTAGTGGCTCACACCTGTAATCCCAGCACTTTGGAAGGCCGAGGACGGAGGATCACTTGAGGTCAGGGATTTGAGACCAGCCTGGGCAACAGGATAAAACCCCATCTCTACTAAAATTTCAAAAATTAGGCAGGCGTGCTAGCGGGCACCTGTAGTCCTAGCTACTGGAGAGGTTGAGGCAGGAGAATCACTTAAACATGAGAGGGAGAGTTGCAGTAAGCCAAAATTGTGCCACTGCACTCCAGCCTGGGCAACAGAGTGAAGCTCCTTCTCCAAAACTAAAAATAAAATAAAATAAAAATGAAACTTTCGGGTGTGATTGATATATTTGCTATCTTGATGTGTTGATAGTCTCACAGGTGTATACATACATTAGAACTTACCTGGTACATTTTAAATATGTGTAGTCCATTGTATGTCAAGTATTCCACCATATAAGTGTTTAAACACACACACACACACACACACACACACACACAAGACAGAAGTAAATGTTTCATTCACACAATCTTCATGGACAAATCTATATTTCAAAGGTAGGAAAATCATGAGGTCAAAGAAAAAACACTGCATTTCTGAGATCGTAATAGAGAAGTAAATATGTGTATTCAGTGTTCAATGTACAAATTATTGAAGTCTTTTTGTCCTTTTTTCATCTCTCCCAACTTAATTGGAATAGATCCAGTTTACAATAAAAGAAATACAGTGAAGTTTTCCAAACAGCAATGAGAATGAGCATTGTGGCTCATCCAGAGCTCCAAAAAGCAACTGCTCTGTACCTAAGGAAATCTTGTTTTTGCTCAAAATTTTATTTATCCTTGAGATTTTAATGACTTTTAAGAATGTTTTTCCTTATACCTTTGGGCTTCAGTTTCTTCGTATGCAAAATCAAGTCATGAAGATATTTCCACACAGCCAAGATGTTATAGGATAATGAATTGCTTGATAACACATTGTAATATTTGGCAAAAGAACAAAGCATTATTATTGTTATTAAATATTATTAGCTGGCGTATGATGCTGAACTGATAATTACTTCAAGTAACACTTCATAAAATGCTAACTGTAAAGTGTACATAAATTTATGTATTCATTAATATGATACCTGCTACGAACAAATATTTTGGAAGATTGCCAACCACATTTCTTTCACAGTGTTAGTAAATTTTAATTTATATTCAAACCCATTGCCTCAGTTCCTCACATTCAGCTCTCTTCAATACTAATTTAAGTTCTTTGGGTTGAATGAAACTAATTTATTTGCCTCTTTCATTATAAGGATAACAGCTTGCAATACAGCATTATGAGAAGGTCCCCTACTTCCCTTGAAACACAAGTTTCATTCTGTTACTTTTACGTTCTAATGTTTTATAAGTAAAAAACTAGCTATAGAAATTAAGGAAGTTGGAAGTTAGAATTTGGGAAATTAAAACAATACTAATACATATTTAAATATGGTTATGTTAGCAGAACTGATCACACACGTTGTTGAATTTCTCAAAAATGCTTTTCATCAGAAATCAATTTTATTGTCACTTCAAAATACATATCATGAACTCTGCAATCAAAACTGTAAGAGACCAACAACAGGCAAGAGGTGTGGTCCCTGCTATCAATCCATATAAATATTATTATACACACATCCCTGTATATGATCCAGAGGTGAAGTGCATCATTTATCAGCTACTTAAGGAAAGCCCCGGTGCCTATTGGCCAGAGTAGGCTGTTCTGATCTCAAGGAGACTGTCCCCACTTCTTTTATTTTGAAGAATTTCAATACGGCAGAAAAGTTAAAAGACCAATATAATGAATACTTATATACTCTTCATCTGACCCCACTAATGGTTTACGTCTCACCACATTTGCATGAAATCTCCTGCTCTGTTTCCATATTTACAAATCCATTTTAAAATAATTTGTACACATTTCTAAGGCTAATTATGTGTTCTGAACAAAAGGAATTACTTTTGGCCATTGAGACCAAATTTCGTCACTGAGGGAAATAAGTCAAGTCCAGGCTGATGATGTATGGACCATACCTAAAGAAACCAGGTAAAGAGACTGCTGTTTGGGCATGGAAAATTTCCTTTGCTATCTGGATAAGCACCTAGTGTAGGGATGAGCCCATAATTTATTTCCTGAACCAGGGCACTTCTGAGAGTGAAAGAAGGCACTTTTAAGATGTACAGCAGGACTGAAATCCCAGGTATGCTGGGGCTTTGGGCCACTCCACCTTGAGTGCACAGTGTAGGAGCAGCTGCTGAGAAGTAAGTTGGGCACTAACTTGGGTGCTTAATTTTCCTCTAACAGACATATTCCCAGATGACAACAGGTTTCTCTTCCAGCTCATGAATCTGGGGCACAACTTCCAGTGTAGACTAACTTATTGGTCTTGAAAAAAAAGAGAGAATTTATTTCTTTACCTGAAAAGAATCCCATGCAATTAAAAGACAATTTATGTCAGCTATAATCAAGGTGATGTTCTGGGTCAGCTAGTCAATGAGTTGCACTCACTGGACACTCAAACTCCACCACTGCTACCGAGTCTCCAACGAATTTGTCATGAGTCCTTTAGACAGCCACATGAGAAATGATCAAAGGTCAGGTATCTGATCGCTGGACAACACAGGAGTCTTTATTCCTAAAGCAGGCATCTCCAAGGGAAGTATTTATCCAAGTCCATTTTTTATTTTTCCATCTGAATGCAACTCTGCAAATCAAAATGACCACTTTCAACCACCGTCTGATCTGTGTACACCCTGTAAGTCACCCCTCCTATAAGTAGCAAGCAAGTGGGGGCATGTCGTCTATTAATGGGAAAAACAAAATGCAACAATAATCAGAAAAGTTGGCAAACTCAAGTGGACTTTCACCAACATCAAGGTATTTGTAGAAAAGACAGAGTAAAAAAGCATAAAAGATGTGGGTGTTTTAAAATAATCTAAATCTCTGGAGACTCTGTCTCAAGTCAGTATGGACTCCTCTGGCTGTGCAAAGAAGTAACTGGAAAGCATGACTGCATGTAATCAGCAGGAAAACCATATCCTGATGACTGAATATCCCCTCTTGGACCTCACAGAAAATCTCCTTTCCAGTTCAGGGCATTCCTTCAGCTACTACCCAGACCACATGGTCACTAGATCAAGGGGCCAGTGAACTTCATGCTCAGGTGCATGTAAGGAGAGAAAGAGCAGCTTTCCTAAGAAGGGAGGTAAAGCATTATTTAAAACAACAACAACAAAACAAACAAAATCATGTGGCGTTAACTGATAAGTTAACATGGTCTCTCATAAGAATCCATCTGTAACATATGGCTGGGCTCTGAGCTGCTCAGGGAGACATCAAGGAAGAGGTGTACATTGAGCTGTGATTTGACATGTGGATAAGAGGGGAATGGGTATTGGGAATACCCATTCTTTCAAGGAAGGAATGAAAAAGATATGGAGGCTGAAAACCAATGTAAGTCAATGTGTTAAGGAGATGCATAAATTTGTATATGTTATGGGTTTCAAAGCACTTTTATTTGCATCATTTTATTTAGTCATCTTAACCAATATTGGAGACAAGCTGGAAAATTCATCATTTCAAAATTATAGATGAGGAAATTTAAACAAAGAGAAAATTAACCTGCTTAAGTGTCTTTGGGTTTTAAATGACAGAGTTGAATCTAGTTGACACATATTTGAATGTATTATTCTTATATGTTTTAAGAACACATATGTTTAAGTTTACAGATAAAGAAACTGAAGTTCAGAGAATTCAGCACATAAGTCATAGTCAATATTCAAACCAGGGGTCTCAGGTTCCATATTCCAGATCTCTCACTATTTCATATTGACTGAAGAAGAAGAAAATGAGAATGAGTGTCGAAAACTAATCCAAAAGGACAAAGTCAGGGGTAGGGGGAGTTGTGATCCAAATAAAATTATTGGTTCCTATAAGAAATAGATGTAATCTCAGGGTAGAGATGAATCAGGTAAGTGCCCAGGGGCAGCAAACAGGATTCCAAAGGTTGCCGGTGAGCTTCTCCAGCTTTTAGTCAATCCTGGAAAGAAATCGCGTATTTGTTTCTATCTCAGCCTTCTCACAAGTTCTCCTGTGCTTATGGAGTTCTTCTCCCTGTACTTTCACCTGCACCATCCCTTGGGGTCTAATTCCACTATTGCTGCTCAGAATTCATCCATCGTGCTATGAGCTGAGCTTCTGCAGCACTCACCTCTGAAATTCACTTTAAAAGGGCATAGTTCTGTGTGCATTGATGAGGACCCACGTACGTCTGTTGATGCCTGGGCCAAGACAACACAGAACATTGCTTTTTGGTTTTTCTGAGAGCAGGCTGTTTTCTCAGCAAATCATGCAGCTTCATTCCTGCTGCCTTTACACAAATCAAGGAGTCATTTTACTCTCTAAATTCTATTTCCTGACTTTTATTGTAGTAATTTTATATTTTGAATAATTTTGAGGTGGATAGATGCATTTTGGACATATCTGCTCCATATTTCAATAATCTTTTCAAAAGTGAAGGAAAGCCAAAAGTTTACCGTGTGTGGAAGCCTGAAATCTTGGCTGAGTCCACTTTTCCCTCGAACCTAGTGTACAATGGGATTTTCATCCAGTACCAGTTTTGACGGCAAGCTGGGAAAGCATGGGTGTTTGGAGGCTAAGGCTCCCATTCTTTCATATGCAGAAAATGAACAATGTCTCCCGTTTCTTGGCACCCATCACCATTCCCCTCCTAGCACTGAAGGAACTGATCGGCATGATCACATTGCATTTTGGCTTGTATCTCTCATCCTTCTTGCTGAGGCCAGTCACCCTCCAAGTCTCTCACCATTTGGCTTTGCTCTTTGAAACTGGTGGAAACTTAAATATAAGATATTCAAGCTTTGTTTCCTCATCACTATAAAGGGCAATACTGTTGTCCTGGTATCACTTGGAGTTCTAGCTATGACCTGTGTGCTCCAGAAATCTGTACTTCAAATGAGGCTTCTTGGTGTGGTGGTACAGATATTTTAGAAGTGCTAAGAATCCATTGTAATTCCTAAAGGAATCTGAAAAGGCCGTTCTGAAGTCCTTAGCTGCAGGCATCATGTAAGGGATAGGGGTGTGCAACCCAGTATGGATGCACAAAAGTATATGGCCTATGTGACTTAGAACAAGTTTTTATTTACTCACAGAGGTTAATTTTTTTTCCATCATATACTTTACTTAGCACTTTAAAAGCATTTTTAATATTTAGCGTGGGTTTGATATCATTTTTATTCTCAGTATAGAGATTATGAGGCTCAGAGCTTTGAGTTACCTCTAAAGGATTACATATACCTGGTAATTGTCAGCTGTAATTTGAACTCAAGTCTAAGTGATCTGAGAGTCAAAGCTCTTACTCACTACTTTGTGTTACTTTTACCCACTTACGTAGTCAATTCTCTTTGTCCAGCAGGCATAACTGCCCTCTTTTCTCTTTGTAAGTGTCCTGCTAAATATTCATTGTTCATCTTTCTTTATGAAGCCACACTTTAAAAAAATTTCTCCTTCATCCAAAGACATTCATTTACTTGATCACTCTTTGTTGAGTAGCTTCCAGTCTGAAGCACTGTGCTGAGGATAGAATGAGACACAAATTGCCATTTCTGTTTTCAAAAATATTGTTGTTTATTCAGGAAGAGAAATAAATAAACATTAGGGAATAGTAAGTATTTTAATGGAGGTCTTTCCATTGTGCTATAAGAGGACATACGAGTAGTACCTAGCATAGATGGGAAGAGAGATGGAAAGAAGGAAAGTCTTCTTGGAGGAAGATCAAACTGACAGTATAAAAAGAAAATATATTCTAGGCCAAGGAATGGCAGACAGTCAAAAAAGAGCATAAAATTATCCCAACAGTTACCGCATTCAGTCAGGCATTTGCCTTTTGACATATTGATTGTAATACGCATTTGACCTAGCTTAGTCACCTTGTTTTGTAATAGATCTTTTTTTATCTAAGTTCTGTCTCTCACCAGGGCTGAATAGTTCTTAAGGGGAGGAATAAACCAAGTCTTATGGCATCTTTTATCCCTAGGTCCCTAATCATAATCGTCCTCTATAGCGGTGGTGGTGATAGCACAAAGGAGACGAAATAGGGGAAGAAGAGGAGGTGATATAGGTATACAGTTGTCCCTCAGTATCATTGCTGGATTGGGTCCAGGACCCCCGTGGATGCCAAAATCCACAGATACAGAAGTTCCTTATGAAAAATGACTAAATATTTGCATATAATCTATGCACATTCTCCCGTATACTCTAAATTATCTCTGGATAACTGATATGGTAGTCTTCGTCAAAATCTCATGTGGAATTACAATCTCTAATGTTGAAGGTGGGGCCTGGTGGGAGGTGACTGGATCATGGGGGCAGTTTCTCATGGTTGGAGCTGTCGTTGCGATAGTGAGTTCTCTCTCAGGAGATCTGGTTGTTTAAGGATATGGCACCTCCCCACTCTCTCTCTTGGTCCTGCTCTTGCCATGTAAGACGTCTGTTCCCACTTTGCCTTCCACCATGAGTAAACGCTCCCTGAGGCCTCCTCAGAAGCAGATACTGCCATGCTTCCAGTACAACCTGCAGAAATGTGGGCCAATTAAACTTCTTTTCTTTATAAATTACCCAATTTCAGGTATTTCTTTATAACAATGCGAGAACAAACTAATAACATAATACTTAATACAGTGTAAATGCTTTGTCAATCATTGTTATACTTTGTGGGGTTTTATTTGCATTATCTTTACTGTTATATTGTTACTTTTTCTTTTTTTTATTCCCTAATATTTTTGATTCGCAGTTGATTGAATCCACGGATATGAAACCTATAAATATGGAGGGATGACTGTATACTGAGAAGAGTAATGTTTTGAGACAAACACAGAACTATGAAAAAAAAGTACTGAGCCCTTCTATTTCTATGTCTAGAATGAAACTTAAAGGGCCACACTAAAGAATTTTATATTCCTTACTGCCCTCCCATCACAGACACAGAGGCATAGTTCTGATTATAGGGGCTAATACAGGCTCTGAATACTTGGAACAAGAGAAAGACCTTACTTTCTTTAAGCTCTAACAAAGCACCAGGAATATAGGGCGGTAAACCAAAAGGAAAAATGTTCCATCATTATTTCCCTGTGTCTCTAGTCCAGGCTTCTTCTGTTAGGAAGTAAGCTGCTTTTTCTCCTGGAGATAGTAAGCAAGGTGAGCAAAAAATAAACAAAAACCTATGGGGATTATGAATTGGTGATAATATAAAGCATAAAACATAAGTAGATAAATTGAAAGAATGTGATTTTTGTGGTCAGATATTTGGATGGTACGCTAACAATAAATTCATTAAATCACTAATAATGAGGTTTAAATGCTAAATCAAATAAAATTACACTGATTTCTTCTCAGCATCTTATGCTAAACAGGATATTATAAATTGTAGAAACTTGGTGTCCAGTGTGAGTCATGACCACCAATAAACAGCAGACCTTTTGGGAACCAGAAATGAGAATCAAATGCATGGGTTTATGTTCTATAGGAGTAGCAACTATCCTGTGATACACACAACTCTAGATACACTGGATGGCACTCTTCCATAATTATTATATTCATGGTATTAATACTATAACAACAAAAACACGCAATTTTGTTCACTAACTTTGTGCAGGGCACTGTTTCAATATTTATACGCAGCTATACCCGGAGTTCTTCTAGAATGCCTGCTATATATTTTCTTCCACTCCAGGTGTTATTTATCCTTCATGGACCAGCTCAAAGCTATGGTTTTCATTTCAGTGTCCCTTGGTCTATTCACTGTAGCTGACCTCTCCCTGCCTTGGATATTTATAAACCTTGTTACCTGCACTATCATTTGACCTTTTACTATTCTTTAATTGAGTCATAGCTTTTCATCCCAATTAAATAATAAGATAATGAAAGGCAAAAATAAAAAACAAATTGTAAATATGGTAACAAGATATGAGATTTTACATAATATCTCAAATATCACAGTCAATACCTATTCACTTCATAAACATTTCTGTATTTATGACATTAGACTGGAGGTCAGAATATATGGAAACTATGTGAGATAACTTTTTATTTTCTATTGCAGTTAACAGTGCACAATGCAATAGTCTAATATCAGGGTCAGCAAACTATATATAACTATTTGGCCCGTAGGCCAAATCTGGTTATGAACATTTGTTTGCCATTGTCTATAACTGCTTTCCCGCTGCAATGATTAGTTGAGTAGTTATGACAGAGACCATATGACCTGCAAAGATCATATTTACTATTTGGCTTTAATTAGATTGGTCATTCAAGCAAATGGATTTAGCTGATCAACTAGGAAGAAAGCAATCAGTTTGATATTTTTGTTACATTCAAACAACATCAAATCAGATATTCTGGAATACACAGCTCTAAAATTAACGCACTTTTCTAAAATATAGGATGGAAAATTATGTGATTTGAAACTTTGTAGATAATATCTACTTTAGGGTCACACCAAAGCACAGTAGGCAAGTAATTCTTTCTTATCTTCCAATACTTCTTGCATGCTTAATGGTTTTGGATTCAAAGCACTGCCCTAAGTAAAAGTTATGTGGAGGAATGATGATAATTTAAAAAGACACGTGTTTCTAAACAAACTGCAGTAATTCATATCCTGGAATACTACTCAGCAATGGAAAGGAGCAAGTTAAAAATATGTGCAACAACTTGAATGAGCCTCAAGGAAGTTAGGTTGAGTAGGGGGAAAAAAAAGCCAGTTTCAAAGGGTTTGAATGTTTGATTCTACTCATATAACATTCACGAAATAATTATAGATATAGAGAATAAATTAGCGGCTGTCAAGGGCTAGGGGAAGAAGGAAAGTGGTTGCTACATGGGTGCCACATACACACACACACACACACACACACACACAAAATAACATACAAATGATTTCATGTATAACTGGTAAAATATAAATAAGCACTGTGAATTATACCAATGCTAATTTCATGATTTAGGTATTTTGCTATAAGATGTTAATACTCAAAGAGGCTGAGGGAAAGGGTCCACAGGACCTCCCTACACATTTCTTTGCAAATTCCTTTCAATGTATAACTATATTTTTACAGGTTAAAAAGCAGTGTTTCAAAGTAAATAGAGAATGTTTCAAAATAGTCTCATTAAATAAACTATCTTCTGGAAGAGGAAGAAGTGTGGCCATAAGGAAATAGGAATTACATTAAATCTGTAAATTGCTTGGGGTAGTATGGACATTTTAGCAATGTTGATTCTTTCTATGAATGAGCACAGAATGTTTTCTCACTGGTTTGTGTCATCTCTGATTTTTTTGAGTGGAGTTGTCTAATTCTCATTTTAGAGATCTTTCACCTCCCTGGTTAGGAACTATTTTATTCTTTTTGTGGCTATTGTGAATGAGATTATGTTTGTGATTTGGCTTTCAGCTTGGATGTTGTTGGTTTATAGAAATGCTACTAATTATTGAACATTAATTTTGTATTCTAAAACATTGCTGAAGTTCCTTATCAGATCAGGAGGCTTTGGGGCAGAGACTATGGGGTTTTCTTGGTATAGAATCACATCATCTGCAACCGGATCTGCAAAGACTTCCTCTCTTTGTATTTGGATGCTTTTCATTTCTTTCTCTTGTCTGATTGCTCTGGCTAGGACTTCCATTACTATGTTGAATGAAAGTGGTAAGAGTGGGCATCCTTGCTTTCAGTTCTCAAAAGGAATGCTTCCAGCTGTTCCCCATGCAGTATGATGTTGGTGTGGGTTTGTCATAGATGACTCTCATTATTTTGAAGTATGCTTTTTCAATGCCTAGTTTGTTGATGGTTTTTAACATGAAAGAAGTTTAATTTTATTGAAAGCCTTTTCTTTATCTATTGATATGATCATGTGATTTTTTTTTTTTTTTTTTTTTTTTTTTTTTTTTTTTGAGACGGAGTCTTGCTTTGTCGCCCAGGCTGGAGTGCAGTGGCGCGATCTCGGCTCACTGCAAGCTCCACCTCCCGGGTTCACGCCATTCTCCTGCCTCAGCCTCCCGAGTAGCTGGGACTACAGGCGCCCACTACCACGCCCGGCTAATTTTTTGTATTTTTAGTAGAGACGGGGTTTCACCGTGTTAGCCAGGATGGTCTCGATCTCCTGACCTCGTGATCCGCCCGCCTCGACCTCCCAAAGTGCTGGGATTACAGGCGTGAGCCACCGCGCCCAGCCTGATCATGTGATTTTTGTTTTTAGTTATATTTATATGGTGAATAGCATTTATTGATTTGTACATGTTGAACCAAACTTACATTCCAGGAATAAAGCCTGCTTGATCATGGTAGATTAGCTTTTTGATGTGCTGCTGAATTCAGTTTGCTAGTATTTTGTTGAGGATTTTTGTATATCTGTTCATCAAGGATATTGGCCTGAGGTTTCCTTTCGTTGTTGTGTCTCTGCCAGGTTTGATATCAGGATGATGCTAGCCTCATAGAAGGAGTTGGAAGACTTCCTCCATCTGCATTTTTTTTCTGGAATAGCTTCAGTAAGAATGGTACCAGCTCTTCTTTATGCATCTGGCAGAATTCCACTGTGAATCTATCTGCTCCTGGGCTTTTTCTGGTTGCTAGACATTTTATTACTGATTCAATTTTGGAGCTTGTTATTGGTCTGTTCAAGGATTCAGTGTCTTCCTGGTTCAATCTTGGAAGGTTTTATGTTTCCAGGAATTTATCCATTTCTTCTAGATTTCCTAGTTTATATAAATAAAAGTGTTCATAGTAGTCTGTGAAGGTTTTTTGTATTTCTGTGAGATCTGTAGTAATGTTCCCTTTATCATTTCAGATTGTGTTTATTTGATTCTTCTCTCTTTTTTATTAGTATAGATAGTGGTCTATCAATCTTATTTCTTGTTTCAAAAAACCAACTCCTGAACTCATTGATATTTTGCATGTTATTTTGTGTCTCAATTTTCTTCAGTTCAGCCCTGATTTTGGTTATTTCTTGTCTTTCGCTAGCTTCAGGGTTGGTGTATTCTTGTTTCTCTAGTTTCTCTAGGTGTGATGTTAGGTTGTTAATTTGAGATACTTCTAACTTTTTGATGTGGGTAATTAGTGCCATAAATTTTCCTCATAATACTGCTTTAACTCTGTCCCAGAAACTCTCGTATGTTCTATCTTTATTCTTACTAGTTCAAAAGAATTTCTTGATTTCTGCCTTAATTGCATTGTTTACCCAGAAGTCATTCAGGAGGAGGTTGTTTAATTTATATGTAATTATATAGTTGTGAGTTATTTTCCTAGTACCGATTTCAATTTTATTGTGCTGTGGTCCAAGAGTGTATTTGGTACAAATTTAGGTTTTTGAATTTGCTGAAGATTATTTTATGGCTAAATATATGGTTGATTTTAGAGAATATGCCATGTGCAGATGAGAAAAGTGTATATTGTTGTTTTGGAGTGGAGAGTTGTGTAAATGTCTGTTTGGTCCATTTGGTCCAATCTCATTTCCAAGATTCCACTGTAATTATTTTTATACATCTGTTGACATTTTTATGTTTGCCTTTCCTACTTTATTTCTTCGAATGTTTTAAATAAAAGTATATAATTGTCCCTTTCAGATTGATCTATTGTCTCTAGTCCCACAGGAATTTATCTGTTTAATAAACTGTTAATGGCATTACATTATTCATAGACTTTTACTGTCTGTCAAATTTTATGTTTCTTTCTATAGTCTTAGTCCTATTAGAGATTATCACTGGCCACAGACCCCAGTTTGTTCTGGATTGAGGAGGCATTTCTATATTCCTATAGGACTACTACCTCATAGTTACATCTGCCTGAACACTATAAGTTTTACCCATTTCAGCATGGATTTTTTTTATTAATGTATTAAGGTTTACACTTTATGTTTCAGCCCTACCAGCCATCCCACCTCCAAGACAAATATAATTGTGACTTGGAATTCTACTCTTCAATTATTGATTTGGTTTTCATCTATGGCATGGTGTGTACATTTTTATTCAAACTGTGTCTCTGGGCTGTTAAGCAGGAATCACGAGTTTCTAATTTACAGAGAGGAAGTACATTTTCAGCTCCTTTATTAATTTGCAAAGAGTTTTTCCATGTAGTACCTCTGTGACGTTGACTATCATCCCCACAAAAACATACAATCCCTAGTCCCGAAGGCTGACATTTATTTTCACTTTCTCTGTAGGCAGTTTAACTTCAATTTATACTAAACACTATGGGATTCTTCTTTGTCCTTGGGACACTGCTGTTTCTATTTTTACTTTCAAGACTTACTGTGCATATTTTATAGCTATTGAAAATATTTTATCAATATCTCTATGTATTAAAAATGGATAAGGGAATATCGTGTGCGTTTTTGTCTTAACTATACCATTGTCCAAAGATTCTGTTTTTTTGTATGTTTGAAAACATAGAACAAATTATAAAATATTATTTTAAGAATAAAAATATTTTTGCCATTAAACTTTTCTTTCCATTTTTAGAATAGATCTTTTCCTTTTCTTATGCTATGTGACTACATAAAGGACTTCTTATTTTTCCTATTTACTATATTTTTTGATTATTATGTTTCTATTTTTTCTATTTTAATTCCTGAGTTTAATATAGCTATCTGATATTCCATATTTTCCAACTGACAATATGTTTTATTGCCCCTGTTAGAAACAATTAACTTAAACTTGGAAATAAAGCAAAAGTTGTTGTGGTATTTTTTTATGCAGATGCAAAGGCACCCCCAAAGGACTATCAGAGGAACAGTATACTTTATCATATTATTTAGTCTTTACTGAATATTCTAGATTTAGTAAAGTGACTTGTTAAATTGCAGAATTTTGTTTGAAAGAGATGCATTAATTTCATTTTGGTAGAAGAGATGATCCAAATCACTAATGGCTTATTGGAAACTAACCAGGTTATATCTAACTCAGCAACATTATTCTAACATTTATTTGCTAATTTACCTCTAAATATCATGGATTAACAGGTGTTATTCTAGCAGGATATCAAGTCTTCCTTGTTCCCATATTAATTAGTGATTAAAATAATATCTTGGATACTGTGCTCATTCTGTTTTCTCTAAAAGAACATAATTTTACCTTTTCAAACATTATTATACTCCTGAGTGTCCATCAAGCGCTCTTGGATTCTTTCTCACATTTTATACTTTTAGACAAGTTGGAGAACACAGATCATAACGGAACTTAATAACTCTTGCTATCTTTTTTTAAACTAGATGCATTATTCTGAGGGTGTATCATCTCTAGCTACCATTGCTTGATTATCTAACTGTGGAATACTATATTATTTTCCTGTTACTGATATTGAAACTGCCTTTGCAAAAATTATAACAGTGAAGGCCAAGCATGATGGCTCACACCTGTAATCCAGCACTTTGAGAGGCTGAGGCAGGCAGATCACTTAAGGCCAGGAGTTTGAGACCAGTGTGGCCAGCATGGTGAAACCCTGTCTGTACCAAAAAATACAAAAATTAGCCAAGCATGGTGGCATATGCCTGTAATTCCAGCTACTTAGGAGGCTGAGACACAAGAACCCAGGTGGCAGATGCTTCAGTGAGCTGAGATTGCACCACTGCACTCCAGCCTGGGTGACAGAGGGAGACTCTGTCTCAAAAAAGAAAAAAAAAATTATAACAGTGACAGAAATTTTACCTAACTGGCTCCTTCTTGCTTCTAACCTCACAAGCTAATTGCCTTTGTTAACTTTTAAACTAAGATAATAACAGTCCCTTCCCCAAACTAATGTATTATTTGCTCTGGGACCAAAATTGCCTTTGTGAAACTAATGAAAGACCACAAGTTTAGAATCATGGCAAGGACCTGAATTTGGCTAAAGTGTAGGCATAGTTAAATAATAATCAGCCACTGTTTCCTAACTTTCTTTCTATAATCCCTTACTTATTAAGAGTCTTATAGCGAGAGGTCAATATTTGTAAACTCACCAATTGCTCCTATAGATGTCATCATTATTGTCAAAACCTAAGATTGGTCTTTGAGATATTTTTCAGACTTTTGCATTTGGGTGGACTAGCTAATATCAGCAGAACCTGTGGCTCATACCAAGAAGCTGACTACTGATCCTGAGACTTCAGCCCAGAAATTAGCTCAGTGAATGAAGACAGTTTGGAAACGTCTATGATTTCATCCTCAGCCAATCAGTAGCACCCATTCCCTAGCACTTGCCCACCAAATTATCCTTAAAATAAACCTTAGGCAGCTCGAGTGCAGTGGCTTACACCTGTAATCCCAGCACTTTGAGAAGCCAGGGTGGGTGGATCACCTGAGGTCAGGAGTTCGAGACTGGCCTGACCAACATGGCAAAACCCTGACTCTACTAAAAATACAAAAATTAGCCAGGCTTGGTGGTGGGCACCTGTAATCCCAATTACTCGGAAGGCTGAGGCAGGAGAACTGCTTGAACCCAGGAGGTGGAGGTTGCAGTGAGCCAAGATTTCACCATTGCACTCCACCCTGGGTGATAGAGCAAGACTCTATCTCAAAAAAAAAAAAAAAAAAAACCCTCAGGCTCTGAGCTTTTACATAGGTGGCTTTGAGAAATGTTTCCCATCCTTTCATTTAGCTGCCTTGGAATAGTTAATATATTTCTCTACTGTAACTCTTCTGTCTCAGTGTATTGGCTTTTTTCATGCAGTGGGCAAAAAGAAAAGAAAAAAAACCATCAGGTTGTAGCAATATAATAGATTTCCAAAATATTAGCAGCTGAAAAATTCAAAAATGTTATCTTAGTTTTGATATCCTATGTGGATCGCACTGGGAAAAAATTCAGTTGTCAATAAGGCTGCATTTTATTCTAAAGTTTTAGGGAATAATTTCTTCTCTTGCCTTTTCTAGAGCTGCCCATATTACTTTGGACATGGCTTCTCCCTCCATCTTTAAATTTAGTAACATTGAATCTCTCTGGCCATTGTCTTATAGTCACATCTCAAACTGACTCACTTTTTCTGCTTCTGTCTTCCATTTTTAAGAACTCTTGTGATTGCACTGGATTCACATGGATAGTCCAGGATAAGCTTAGTATTTTAAAGTCAGCTGATTAGCAACCTTAATTCCATCTGTGATCATAAATGTCATTTAGCCAACATATTTCCAGTTTTGAGGGATTAAGAATGGACATCTTGGGAACTATCATCCTGCCTGCCACAGATAGTAATTATTTTTTATTAATAATTGTGATTTTTTTCTTTTATTTTTTTGGTAAGAAGTAATGCCTAAAAAATGTAAGAATCCTGAGAGTATTCTCAGAAAAACGGGCCTTAAAAGAATAACAAAATGTGCTAATGCCTTCACATAAGGTGAATAATTTACTTGATTCAACCTTCTTGTAATGTAAAGTGTTACAGTCTCTCAGATGAATTTTAGAAGTAACAAATAGGGTGAAAAAGAGAAGCAGAGCCTGTGAAAGAAATAGCTACCATATGGTAGTGAGAAGGAGAGATGACTACCAAGCTTTCACTATGACAGATATTTCAATATCTGATATAAAGGTAAAATGGGAAATAATTTGAAATACACATAATAATTTCTGGATATCCTTTCAATGAAATGAAGGGAATAGTCTAGCAAACCTTTCAAGGTTGTTAGTATGTATAGGTGTCTGCCACTTTCATCATCTTTGACTAATCTTATAATTCTGCAAAATGTACAGAACTGATAACAATGCAAATAATTTTTTTTCTGAGGGAAACACAATTGATTTTCAATTCTGTCAAAGAAAACCTGGTCTGGATAATAAAATGGTCAAAACATTTTATTCAGGAACAATCACAATAGAGGAAAGAGACTTCAGCATAGAACTGGCCTCAATTGCTAATGCATCATGGACAAGTGAAGATTTTTAGCCAAGAAGTAGGGTAGAGGTCAGTGGATAACAATATTATTAAGAAGAAATATCAAAGGTAAGGTGGGATTCTGGCTAAACAGATTTGACAGAATTCTCGTTGAAGGCTGGCTAGGATGATCAGATATCAAGGGTCTGAGGTTCTCTCTAAACTGACTTTGAATTCTTGTTAAAACTGGGTGATACAGGCGCAACAACTAAGAGCCTACTTGAGAAGAGAAATTAGAAGGCCCCGACTAAAGGTTAGTAAAGGAGTCTTTGTTACTTCTAACAAAAAAGACAATAAGCAGTCTTACATTTATTTAAAATTTTGTTTAATATTCCTGATTATCTATGTATAATTATTCTTCAGATGTTTCTTTAACTTAGTTTTAACACTTTAGGGGCAAAGAGAATTTCCCTTTGAAAGTTTTAGTCTGCTGAAATCAACTGATATTAGACAGATTAACAGGAGAAAAGGCATACAAATTTATTAATGTGCGTAGGCACAGGAGTCATACAAAATATGAGACTCAAAGAAGGACCAGATGGCTGAAGCTTAAATAGCCTCCTTTTCATAGAGGTGGGGAAGATGGGGGTATGTAGGCCAATTTTAGGGCTAGTAAATAATTTTTAGGACAGTTTGATGGGTCCAAGGGGCATACAACAGTTTGTAAATGAATGTGTTTAGAAACTGAATGAGGCCAAAAATTTATGGAAAGATGAAGGATAAAACCGCATTGCAAACGAAAGTTGTCTTATTATTCAGATAAGTTATCTTAGGTAATTTTTCTGAGCTGCCATCAGAAGAATAGATAAAAAGTCTGTCTGGGTGTGGCGACAACTTTAATCTCCTCTTTTCTGGTAGTTAATCTTTCCTGGCAATTTATTTATTTATTTATTTATTTTATTTTAATTTTTGGGATGGAGTCTTGCTCTGCCGCCAGGCGGGAGTTCAGTGGCGAGATCACGATTCACTGCAACCTCCCACTTCCAGATTCAAGCAATTCTCCTGCCTCAGCCTCCCGAGTAGCTGGTATTACAGGCACATGCCACCACACCCAGCTAATTTTTTTGTATTTTCAGTAGAGACGAGGTTTCACCATGTTGGCCAGGATGGTCTCGATCTCCTGACCTCATGATCCGCCCACCTCAGCCTCCCAAAATGCTGGGATTACAAGTGTGAGCTACCGTGCCCAGCCTCTTTCCTGGTAATTTAATAAGATTCCTAGGAAGGAGGTTTAAGACAATTCCATTTCCTTTGAAAGATGTCTCCTCAGTTAGTTAGATAAAATTCTAGAGACAGCCCCCTTTTTCCCTTGGAGGCAGGGAGAAACATGAGAAGTTTAGAAAATTACTGGCTCTAAGGCAGCTTCTAATGACTTCCAATTTATATTAATTAAAAGTCCTCAGCTTGCTAAAGTAACATACTCCAGGGTACACACATTAGAAAATCTTTTAAATCTGTCTTAAAAACTATAACACCTTACATTGATACAAGGTTGAATGAAGTGATTTACTCACTGTGTGTTAAGACAGTACACATTTTTTTAACTTTTAAGGTACACTTTTCCCAGAATATTCTCAAGATTCTTATATTTTTCTGACCCCCAACAACACCATGACTGGTACTTTCATCAATTAATTTACTAAAACATTTTATAGACATTTTATATTTATATGAGAGTCATGTTTT
Organism: Gorilla gorilla gorilla; assembly: GCF_029281585.2. NCBI lineage: Eukaryota > Metazoa > Chordata > Mammalia > Primates > Hominidae > Gorilla > Gorilla gorilla. The sequence goes on from NC_073241.2 coordinate 70,533,665, forward strand.
GCTCAGGACACACCACCCTGAAATATGACTAGGAGACCAGAATATGTCACCCTAAAATATACTTGTTTGGCATATTTTGAGCTGGTTATTCTAAGAAACTTGCAGACATAGGAGTAGCTCTGAAAAGCTATTTGTAAAAGAAATTTACTTCTATAAAGAACATCTACATTGGTAAAGTATCTGTCTCAAAAAGAAGGCTGCTCCAAAACATTTATTACCTGAGAGGCTTTATCTGCATAACAAGTTAACTGTTATTCACCATACAATTTCTCCTTTCACCTTCCCATAACTTGTGTGGCCACCAACCCTCAGAAGCTCCAAGCCCCTCCTGTTTGCTGTAGCTCAGGATGCTACATAAGCTTCAATCATCTGACCCCTCCTCAACTCTCATATTTTGTGAGAATTTTATGTGTGCATAGATACATAATTAAATATAATTTTTTTCCTGTTAATATGTCTTATGACAATTGAATTCATAACCCAGCCAAGGAACCAAGGAGGGTGGAAGGAAGCCATTTCTTGCTCCACTAGAGTTGTGATTTTACTTTTTTTGAAAATCGATTTTTAACACGGATAAAGGATTACAAGCAAGGTTTGCATTTGGCCTGTTTTCCCTACTGTATAATAGAGAAATGTATTACTGTATAATAAATATGGATTTTGCTCTCCATCATTTTTCAAGACTGACTAATCACTGATAAACATTTTTAGTTTTCATTGCAATTAGCTACAGAGTTTCCGAAGTGATTTTCAATAAACAATTTGGTGATGATATAACTAATAAGTTTGTTACCCAATACACACAGCAAGTTAATACATAGAGATGGGGGTTGCAGTAGAGAAAGAGGTTTAATCATACAGTCACTGAAGGAGGAGATGGGAGAAAACCTCAAATCCATCTCCCAGAGGAATTTGGGGATAGGGTTTTAATGGTTTTGGAGTTGGCCTAAGTGTGGAGGTCATTGGTTGAAGAGTGCAGGATGAAGTCATGGGACAGGGAGATGAAAAAACTGTATTTTCATGCTGATCCTCTTCCTCTGTGAGGGTATTCAAACTGGTTGCTGAATTTTGGGTCTGAAGAAAATTGTAAGTGATCTGTGAATAAAAGTCTTATAATTCCAGTGTCAGAGATTATTTCTATGGGAACATTGGGAATGCAAAACAATTCTTAAACAGTTTTATAATCTTAATGTCAGAAATCCTATCTATAGAAACAATGGAACTACAAATGATCAGTATCTACTGCTATGTGACCATTAGCAACAAAGAAGGGGCCTGCTTAATACTTAATTATAACTATATTTCTTTCCAGAAACTGGCATGCATTTCTTGTCAACCATGTGGTTTTGTGTGTGAACTTCAAAGTGACGTGATTATTTTTAGAGAGATGGACAATAAACTTAAAGCAAGAACTTTTTCTCAAAAAAAAAAATCTAGGATGGAAGATCCTAGATATTTAAACATTAGAGGAGTGTCCACAGAAAGAGGGAAGTCAATCTAGAAATAAATAGAAAATAAAAATAGAACACTAAAAAATTTTCAAAAAATTTTATACACAACTCTTCATAAGTCCAGAAGTAACACCTCTAACATGGGGTATGGAAGAAAGAAAGGGAAGAAGAGAATCAAAGTTGATGATAACAGTGAATATTTTTGTTACAGGAAATGATTCCTGATCCAGACCCCAAGAGAGGGTTCTTGGATCTCACACAAGAAAGAATTTAGGGTGAGTTCGTAAAGTGAAAGCAAGTTTATTAGGAAAGTAAAAGAATGGCTACTCCATAGAGCAGTCCTGAGGGCTGCTGGTTCCCCATTTTTCATATAGGGAAACTTCTTGATGTTGCTATGGCATTTGTAAACTGTCATGGTGCTGGTGGGAGTGTAGCGGTGAGGATGACCAGAGGTCACTCTTGTGGCCTTCTTGGTTTTGGTGGGTTTTAGCTGGCTTCATTACTGCAACCTGTTTTATCAGCAAGGTCTTTATGACCTGTATCTTGTGCGAACCTCCTGTCTCATCCTGCGACTTAGAATGCCTTAACCCTCTGGGAATGCAGCCCAGTAGATCTCAGCCTCATTTTACCAAGCTCCTACTTAAGATGGAGTTGCATTGATTCAAATGCCTCTGACAGTTTTTCTCTTTTCTTAAAACTGTATTTTAAGAGGATTGTTAAGATTTTGCTTAGTGTAGTGTGTGTGTGTGTGTGTGTGTGTGTGTATGTGTGTGTGTGTGTGTGTGTGTTTTCAGCTCAGATAACAGTAACATTAATATTTTCTTTAGGCTGTTCCACCCCTGAGCATGGTTGAATGGAAGGCAATTGGAAGTCACACAGAGTGAGGATCCCTTAGGTTGCCTGCAAGCAACTTAACCAAGGTTGCCTGCAAGCAACTTAACCAAGTGGGAACCAAAGCTACTGTTCCCCTTATTCTTTTTAGTTTTTCCTTTTCAAGCCTGTTTTGAATTGTAGAACCTTGAATTGAAAAGTCAACATTAGCAATTCAAATGCTAAACTGAGCTTTTTAATGCTAAATACTTGTGGATATCATTTGAGAAGACTGTCAAGTTAAACAATGTAGATTTTTTTATATATACAGCAAAGTGACTTTGCAGATATTACTCAGTTAAGATCCCAGCCATGATATTCATCTTGTGCGTGTGCATACAATCCAGAACCAGCAAAGTATTTTGTAAATTCAGTATTTAGTTATCTCTTACCCATTAAGAGGAAGAAAAGAAAACATTTCCCCCCAACACTTTTATTCAAGCCTGAAGCTAAGCAAGAAGAAAGAGAAAAGGTTTTTAGAATTACAAATAGAACCTTTAAATTGTAGAAATTTGCTAATTTCATTTATGAAAGCACTGCCTAACTTCTGCTTTCTCTCTCAGCTGTTATTCAAATCTCTGTCCCTAGCCAAAGAGAGACAATAATCCTACCAGGAATTTAGTGAGTTTTCCTTTGGAGATCAGACATAAATGCTGCACATTTGAATATGCAAATTTAATAGAACAGATTGCCAAGAAATGAAAAATGGTTATACGTTTAGCCCTAGGAAGTTAGCCCAGCTTAATAGAGCTGACAACAACGAGTTAAGGAGTGCCCACTTGCAAAACTCATATAGGGAAGAAAGTGCATATAATTTGCTTACCTAACAGGAAGGGACTGAAAAGTGAGTTAGATTGTGGAGACCTAGATTCTCCCCACAATTGCAGTGGCATTCTTTTAAAAGGCCTCAATTTCCTCCTGTGTAAAATAAAGAGGTTTCCTTATGTAATCTAGATTATTTACAACTTGAAAATTCAAAGACATGTTTCTAGCATATCTAATTATTTCACATCTGTAGGGAAGGTATCTCATGCCATGGCTGAGCATGTATGAGTCTTATTGTTTTGCAGTTTGTGTAAAAATGTAAAAAGGATTCACCTGTTATGCCCAGACCATTTGTTCCCCAAAGAAGACCACCAGAGTCCAGAGTCAAAGCCAAGCGGCAAGGATCTTTACTACAAGTTCGAACCTGGTCCCTCCATTCCACAGCATACAAGAGGGCCCTGAACAATGCGAGTGTTTGCTTTTTATAGCCTGAGAGTTACAGGGGAACAAAGGAATTCTTTTGGTTCCCGCTTTTTCAGTAAAACTTTGAACGGCTGTCCCCTTATCGGAGACTTTCCTGGTGGTGTTTGTACTGGGCTCAGGAAGTTTGAGAGATATATGGCGATATGTGGTGAGATGGGAAGATGGGATGTGTTTGTACTGGGCTTGTTTGTTTTGAGCCCGGGGCTGAGGAATGTGCCCGGCTCCTTTCAACCCCCATTCCCTATGGTTATCATTCATATGTTCTATTTCAATCTTGTGTAGTTTCCCTTTTAAAGAAGACCCAATAAGTTTAACTAACAAAGGGAAGCTCTCATCAAGTAATACATACTTTTAGTCTCCCAAGGTTTCGCTATTTGGTTGTTAACTAATCAAGGCTTTTTCTATGTTTTTCCTTCTTCCTTTTTTTTTTCTTTTTGTTTCTTTTTTTATTTGATAAGCCTCAGCCAGCTAGTATTTGGGGGTTTGAGAAATTGAAAATTAGTTGCTCCTTTGGATTTACAGTAATCATTTGGGCAGATTGTCATTATCAATTTCCAGCCTACATGGCTCTTCCATACCACTCTGGGAATTAGGTCAAAACTGTCCTTGGATAAAAAATTGGACAAAATTACCCAAAGTGGGGAAAGAAAATCTGTTCAAGGTGAAGTGGGGGAAAAAAATAAATTATCACTGCCCAGTTTGAAGATCTAGAAATATCCTTATATCTTGATAATGTGTTATAAATTCTGACTCCCAGGGTATAATTTCAGCCTGTTTAAAGAGCAGATTTTTGTGTTATACGCCATTTCTCCAGTTTTATCATTTTATATTAAATATTGTTAGAGGTCACATGCAGACTTGCCATTCAGAAATGATTTTTAATTTTTATTCTTTTTTTTGTTTTGAGAGAGGGTCTTGCTCTGTCACCTAGTTTGTTATACAGTGGCACGATCATAGCTAACTGTAGCCTTGAATCCTGGGCACAAGTGGTCCTCCTGCTTCAGCCTCCCAAAGTGCTGGGATTACAGGTGTAAGCCATTGCACCCAGTTACCAACTGCTTTTTAAAATATGTATATATAAAACAATAGGTTGAGCATAGTGCCTCTTGCCTATAATCCCAGTACATTGAGAGACCGAGGTGGGAGGATTGCTATGCTTGAGCATAGGAGGTTGAGGCTGCAGTGAGCTGTGATCATGCCACTGTACTCTAGTCTGGGCAACAAAGCAAGTCTCTATCCTAAAAAATGAATAAAAATAAACATAGAACAATAGTTGTTGTAGTCAACATTTATTGAATGATTATAATAAGCCAGGCACTGTTCTAACCTCTTTATGTACATGGAGGTGTTCAAAGTATGTCATCCCAAAATATGCCACTCTAGCATACAGATTATTTTGAGCTGAAGACAATTAAGAAATAGCAGACACAGGATGAGCTTTCTGCTCACCTTTGTCTACCTGAAAACAGAATATATATTTCATTCCCCTTATGGAGGTGATTTTCCCCCTCAACTTCCCATACCCATCCAGGAAGGGGATACTCTTATCACCAGACATGAGATGGCCCTGTGATGGACCTGCACAAACAAGCCCTACTAAGATAACCCTTATATTCCATTAATTTCCCTTATATATTTACCTTGCCACAGTTTTCCACTTCTAAAAGCTTAATGTTTTTCCTTTGTCTTTTCACTTTTCTACAAATTTATTGTCCCTTTTTAAGATGCTATACAAGCCCAAGCTCTAACCATCTCTCTGAGTTACTCATCCATGAGTTTCTCCTATGTGCATGTGGGCTGCTAATGTTAATAAACTTCTGTTGGTTTTTCTGCTGTTAATCTGTCTTTTATCAGCTTAATTTGCAGGGCCTCAGAGAAACTAGGAAAATAGAGGGCAAATATTTTTCTTCCAACATGCATGAACATATTTAATCAAAATAGTAATCATAGGTGAAGTATTATTTGTCCAAAATGCTTGGAGCCAGAAAAGTTTCAGAATGTGGACATTTTTCAGATTTTGGAATATTTGCATGTACATAATACTATCTTGGGGATGGGACCAATATCTAAGACAAAATTCATTTATGTTTTACATATACCTTATACACAGAGTCTGAAGTTAATTTATAGACTATTTTAAATAAATTTGTACATCAAATTTTGACTGTGTTTAGATTGTAATTGATCACATGAGGTCAAGTGTAAATTTTTCCACTTGTAGAATTATGTGAGCACTCAAAACATTTCAGGTTTTGAAGCATTTCATATTTTGGATTTTTGTATCAGGAATTTTTGACATGTGCTATTATCGCAATTTTACATATAGAACTGTAGCCTAGAAACATCAAGTAAGTTGCCCAAGGTCACATAGATGGAAAGTTATGGACCTGTGATTTGAATCCAGACACTCTGAAACCACCTTTACAGAAATTATGACCGTAAGAAAAATCCAACATAGTTGACTCCATCTCGTTTCTTACCTCACAAGCTAATTGCTTTTGTTAACTTTAAAGCAAAGATGATAACAGTCCTTCCGCAAATTAACTTCTTCTTTGCTTGGGTAATGAAAAAGCCTCTGTAAGACTAATAAAAAAACACAAGGTTGAGATTATGGGAGGGGACTGAATTTTGCTAAAATGTAAGTTAAATGACCCTCAGCCATTATTCCCTAGCTTGCTTTTCTATAATCCCTTACTGTTCAAAAGTCACGTAGCCAGAAGTCACAGGATGTATAGCTTCCCCAATTGCTCCTATAGATAAACTCTCTATTGTCAAAACCTAAGATTCGACTTTGACGTATTTTTGAGACTTGTGCATTCTGGCAACCAACTGATGTCACCAGAAACCATGGCTCTTATAAAGGAGCTGACTCAGCTGGTGATCCCCAACCCAGAACCTGAATCAGTGCATGAAGATAGTTTGAACACGCCTGTGATTTCATCTCCAACCAATCAATAGCACCCATTGCTTAGATCTCTTCCTTCCAAAATATTCTTAAAAACCCTGGCCCCCGAGCTCTCAGAGAGGTGGATTTGAGAAATGTCTCCCATCCTTCTGCTTGGCTGCCACTGAAATTTTTAAACAGTTTCTTTCCAACAAAACCTAATGATCTCAGTGCATTGACTTTTCTGGACATTGGGGAAAATGAGCCCATCAGGCTGTTACACTCTGGCCAAAGAGCTAAGTTTTTAAACTTCATTTTGCTCCCTCTCATGATATTAAAAGCTGGAGATTATTCTATGTAAAATATAAACATCTATTAAAAATAATGCCTTAAGAAAACTTAAATAGGGGGCAAAAGCATATAAATTTTATCTATGTGCAGGAAAATATTTAGTAAGTTGGTTAATCTCTATAAACAAAACATTTTCTCTGAGTGAAAATTTGCTGCAAGAAATGGGTATATTGAGAATAACAAGTAAATTGATTATTAATATTTCTGATATGTAAGTGTAAAATTTTGGGGGCAAAGTAGAATGTTCTATAAAGAAAAATAATTTATTTTTATACAAATTTATCTTCTCCATACATGAAAAGTTCTTATTTTTTCTTTCCAAATTCTTATGTATTTTGAATGTCACTTTTTTTCTGACTTGAAAATGTTATCTTTATTGCTCTCGGTAATGTTAATTTGCTGTGAGTTTAATGTTATGACTGGTAATACACTAGTGATCTTCAAGAACACAAAAGGTGCTGGGCATGGTAGTTCATGTCTGAATCCCAGCAATTTTGGATACTGAGACAGGAGGTTTGCTTGACCCAGGAGTTCAAGACCAGCCTGAGCAACATAGGAGTCCTCCTCACCTCCCCAGCCACCTCTACAAATAATTTTAAAAATTAGCCAGGCATGGTAGAGCATAACTGTGGTCCCAGCTACTCAGGAGACTGAGGTGGGAGAATTGCTTGAGCCCAGGAGGTAAAGACAGTGAGACTTGTTCACCCCACTGTACTCTAGCCTGATTGATACAGCACGACAGAAAAAAAAAAAAAAAAAAAAAAAGGGAACACAAAACGTGCTTTTGCAGAATAGACAGACCAGGTACTTTCAAACTCTATTGAACAGAAGCTATCAGGAGGAAATAGAAGTTATGAGAAACTTAGAGTGGGCTATGAGATAGTATGAGAGAGCATTGTACCTTGTATCAAAGCAATGTGAGTTTTAAAATATGGAAATTGGCTGGGCACAGTGACTCACACCTGTAATTGATAGTGACAAGAAGCAGCAAAATGCCTAGGCAGATAGGGGAGGTTCCCTGGTGAAACCCCACATTCAAGCCAAAAAAGACAGCCTGAAGGCTGAAAGACATGACTGCTGGTCCCAGATGAAACCCATGACCCAGAGTGAGAACTTCTGTTCTTATTTGCCTGCCCTTTCCTGATTAATTCTTTCTGAAAATTGCCTTTTAACCAATTGAATATTGTCTTTTCCAATACTATCTATGGCCTGTCCCTCCCCTATTCTGAGTCCATAAAAGCCCCAAACTCAGCCACATTGAGGATACTTTCCTGCCTTTGCATCCCCTCTCCATTGAAAGCTGTTTTCATCACTCAATAAAACTCCTGACCTTGCTCACTCTTCATTTGTCACCAGATCCTCATTCTTCTTGGGCACAGGACAAGACTTCAGGATCTGGTGTGCAAGCCAGACTTGGCCTGGGTGGGGTGAGTGGGCAGGGCATCTCCTGCAGCAGATAGCATGGCTGAGTGAGGCCCAGGCAGGGCTTTGCCAGCCAGAGGTCTCCAGTTTTCAAAGTGGCTGGGAAACAAACCTGTGTCATAATCTCACACTTTGGGAGTCTGAGGCAGGAGAATTGCTTAAGCCCAGGAGTTTGAGATCAACTTAGGCAATATGTCAAGACCTAATCTCTACAAAACAGAAAAAGTTAGCTGAGCATGGCAGCATGTGCCTGTAGTCCCAGCAACTTGGGAGGTTGAGTTGGGAGGATCATTCTACTCTGGGAGGTTGAGGCTGCAGTGAGCCATATTCATGCCACTGCACTCTAGCCTGGGCGACAAGAGCAAAACCCTGTCTCAAAAAAAAATTTAAAAAAATAAAAATATATATATATGGAAATGGATTACAGGGAAGTCTTTATATTCAGCTGGTTGCCTCTCTCAGAAACCAGACAGGTTTGAATGGAAGGGGAAACATTGTGGAGAACATTTTGTCTCCTCTAGTTGTTTGGTCTCTTTGAGCAAAACGATGTTTGCAACCTGCTCTCCCATCCTTGAAATGGATTACAGTTCATCTCAGTCAGTGAAACTGATCAGAGTAGAGTAAGTACATATATTTACTGAGGTAACAAAATAAAGGCTAGTCTTCTCTTTCTATCCCTCCACCTGGCATTTAGACAGTGCTTTCTTTTGCTGGAACTTGTGGGAGACGAGAATATGCCACCCCAACTATGCCTTTTTGGGATATAGATTATTTTGAGCTGATTATTTTGAGAAACAGCAGACTTAAGAGAAGCTCTGAAAACAGCATAAATAACACTTTGTAAAATAAGTTTACATTTATAAAATAAATCTTCTTTTGTCATAGTGTCTTTCTCTCTACCAGAAAGATAAGAATGACTATAATTCGCAAGAGGCTTATCAATGGAAAAAGCAGCAACTTAAGTGTGCCTAACAAAACTTACTCTTGTGTGCCTTACTTTTCCTGGTCACCTGCCCTTAACTGGCCTCCCCACACCCTTTCTCTTTGCTTTTAGTTGAAGATTATATATATATATATATGATATATATATGATATAATGTAAGCAAGCTTCTCTTTTTTTTCTCCTGTTAATATCTATTTTTGTTATACCTGCCCTAGCTGAGAACCAAGAAAGGAAGGAGAAGATATTTTTTTCTCTACAAACTTTAAATCACCTATAAATGAAAACAATAACAAAAAAGTCTTAATCAGCTATTATAAAAATGAATTTCCTAAACTAAAATACTTACCCAAATATTGAAACTGGATTTCTCATATAAAAATCTATGAATATTTAACAGAAACCCTCAGCTCTTATGTATTCACGTATATTTCCATATACAATGTTGTTGGCTAGGTTCTGCTATACTGAAAAGAAAAATACCTAATTAGCAGTCATCTAAATTGAAGAAAAACTGTAAAAAGAAATATAAATAATTCTACGATTGTATTGCCTTTAAGGAACAAATTGAAAGAGCTTTTAAAATAGTAAATTAAGTTATAAATATGCTGCTCTAAAATACTTCCTTGTGGCTTAACTTAGCACTGCAGGAAGGCAAAGTATATTTACCTGCATTTTGAGTGTTGTATTTTATAGTGTGTTTGCTTTTTCTCATTTTGGGCAATCTTTTGGTGCCCCTATGAAATCTTGAATATCCAAGGCACTGGGAATATATCAGATTAACACTCAAACACAGGGATACAAAAGAAGCACGATCAATAAAAGCTTCCTAATAGCCAACATATGAAAGGTACTGAGATCTATTTAATGAATAATATGAATGTAAAAACCAGTGTTCCTTCTTCTTGACTGATTTCATATTTGTGTTTCCTCCATAGTCCTTCTATTGACTTGTCCTTAGATTTTTCACGATGCTGAGAAATACCTTTGTGATTAGAACTCAGCTTAATTATCTCTCAACCTTCTGTCCTCCCATGGGGCTACATTCTTCTCTAGCCCTCCCTCTACCCTAAGTTACTTCTTCTCTTTTCAGAGATTTTAAAATGGTACAAAAAACTAAACAGATTGGAACACATTGACAACCAGTCAAAAAACTTGGAACCCAAACTAAGAGGAATTATTGAATGATCTGGCAGAACGGATAAAGGAAATAAAATGTCTAATATGTCTAATAGACTTTGCACTGTGTGTCTCACCAAAGCACCCATGCTGCAGGGTAATCACTCTCCAGTTCAGGAAAGAGGTAAAATATTTCTGCCTGACAGTTCTTAACATACTTGAAGATCAATTTTAAGTCACTTTCAGTTTTAAACCATCGAACACAGACAGAATTCCTATTCTGAAAGTGAGACAGGTAACATTTGAGCATAACAGAGTGAATGATAATGTTGGTAGTGCTGGTGGATTCTTCCACCACACCTTCTCCATTACTCCTACCTAGTATGCTTTCTGGACTTTTATAATATTGAGAATAATTCATGGCAGAAAGTCTTAAACTCCATAATAGTTACCAATAAGAAGCGGAAAGTTAATAAACATTGTACTTGAGTAGAATCAAGGAAAGCAGGCCATCAGAGGCAGTGCCTCACAGCTCAGACAGGGACTGCCAGGACTCATGGGAATGGATGGTTGGGAATGTGAGTCCAGTTCTTTCCATAGTCACCGCTGCTAGAAAGTGCCAACTCCAAGTGACCCAGTCTTTTCCAGTAACTCACATCACTAAAACAATATCCATTCATTAAGATTTATTTAAAATGAATCGTGAGCTAATATAAAATTTATTGAATCTGTACTTTGTTGTAGTTTTTTTTTTTTTTAACCTTGTGAACCCAAAATATCCGAGATGAGTCTCAATCAATTTAGAAAGTTTATTTTGTCAAGGTTAAGGACATGCCCGCAACAAGCCTCAGGAGGTTCTGATGATATGTGCCCAAGTTTGGCGGGGTACAGCTTGCTTTTATACATTTTAGGGAGACATAATATATCAATCAATACATGTAAGATTTACATATTTACACTGGGTTGATCTAGAAGGGTAGGACAACTCAAAGGATGAGGGAAGGCTTCCAGGAGTAACAGCCTTCATAGAGAATAGACTGTAAATGTTTCTCATTAGACTTTAGGTCTATATTGATGTTAACACTGGAGGAGTACAATGAGGCATGTTCGACCCTGTCTTCTATCATGGCCCAAACCAGTTTTTCAGGTTTACTCTGGAATTCCCTTGGCTGAGAGAAGGGGTTTATTTAGATGGTAGGGGGCCCTTAGAATTTTATCTTTGGTTTACAACCTCTTTAAAATTTTACTGAGGGTGTGTATAGTATTGGGACTCAGAAACCGGTACCTCAAAATATGGTACTTTGTCTTATTGACACAAAGAAGCCTCAAAGTCTCTTCCTTTCCCACTCTTACTCAGTCTCTCCTAATGCACATGGTAAAGTTGAAGCTCCTTTATCTGCCTATTCAGACCTACCAAAAGGAACAATTGTTTTTTCTTTCCCTACCTGTAATACCAAGAATATAACCACACCTGAACATATTCTTTCACAAGATAATATACTAGTTAATCTCTCCTAATGCGTTTATTCCCCCTAGTAATCCCCTTAATAGAATTCCCTTTCTTTCCCCTCCCATAATCTGTTTTGCCAAAATGGAATATAAGCTTCTAAACCCCTTTGGGGGCAGGGATGGTCAGTCTGTGGTTCTCCTTGTGTACACATTAATAAATTTTTATGCTTTTTCTTGTATTAATCTGCCTTTTGTGAGTAAATTTTTAAACAAACCTTCAGAAGGCAAAAGGGAAGTTTTCCCTTAGCCCCTATAATGGTTACATTTTGATATCTTCACACTGTCCTCTTATCATAATGAGTGTTAACTTCTAGACTATCAATCTTCTATGACCACCTATAATCCAAATCATAGGATTGTATTTTTAAAAAGAACCAGTAATTGTGTTTTTGAACAATGAGACAATAGGCTTTAAGAACTCAATTTTAAAAGTCGAAAACACTAAGTGTAAAGTGGTATTATTGTGCAGGCATTCTTAAACACCAGAGTAGTCTTCCAATAGCAAAATTTTCTGTTATTGAACTTTCTGAATGTTGAGATTATTCAACTAGGGAAATATTTGTCATATGGAATTAAACCCTTATAAACCAACCCAAGTTAATACAAAGTTTTAAGGGCATAGGGGAAATTTTGCACATGCAAAAGCAGTAAATGAAAGATAGCTGGACCACATAAGCAATGAAACTAGAAAAATTAAACGTAGGAGTATTTAAGCAGGAAAAAGTATCTTTTACTTTGATCTTTGCTGAACAGCTTCCTCCCACCCAAAACCACAGAAAGCTTTTGCTTAAATAACCAGTTTTGTTGCTATTATTTCATTATAATTTGTGCTTTGTACAATAAAGGAAACTATCTGTAGAAATATTAGGAATCATCTGTCAATATTGGATACCAAAATGCTAACATGGCAGGAAAGGAGCCTTCATGAGCGCAAAGATGATAGAAGTGTTGTCTAACTGTTAATGCCCCAGGACCAAACTAGACCCCCAAAAGAAGATCAGGCAAACCCAAGAAAGTCAGGTCTATTTGGAAATGTTACCATTCACCTCTAATAGTCTTCTGTGATTCAAATGCTTCATGCAGCTAGAGTGGTCTGCATCCCTTCCCAACTTGTGGGGTTATGCCCACATGTCTCTTCCTTTCTCTTTTTCCTTTCTGCTTCCTTGTCCTTTATTTTTTCAGGCTTCGGGGAAGTGGTAGAAAATGTAGAAAGAACAAACATTATACGAGTATTATGACCTCTGATCCTTAGTTTTCAATTTATTCTGCTCTAGCATTTAGATTAAACTTTCTGCTACACTAAGCAATGATCTTAAATACATATTGAATATGATAAAATTCTAAGATATCAGGAACCCAGGCTACTCCCCAGCCTTTAATCGGGCTGTTTGGAATTCTACTGCATGGCTGTGCTATTGCCTGCCTACCTCTGAAGTCCATCTTTTTCTATTTATTTATGGCTTCTCTGTCACCCCATAAGCTTCCCCTGGTTTTAGTCCAAATTGGTACCTTTTTTACTGTCTGTAATTCTAGCGTTATGCAAACTTTCTGTTTGAGCCTGGACTATCATATGATAATAGTCTATTACTTCCCTTTCTCAAGGTAAAATCTGAATGGTACTTTCTGGGTATCTTTGTTCAGTTGGCTGTGACCTAAATGTGTCTTTGAGTGGTAGACATGGGGATGGAGACAGTTAAGTAGTCTTCACTCACTTAGTTGGAATTATGGGCGAAATCAAATTAGTTGAGACATTTTTAGTCATGAAAGTAACTCCACTGTCTATCATAAGGGTCCTCTAAATCCATGTTCCCTTCACCCTACTACATATTTGCCAAGTGGTCATCTAGCCTCTATTTGAACACTTCCATGATGGGAAGTTCATTATCTTTAAAGTAGCCTATTGCACTTGAGAATATTACAAATTATTCAAAACTTCCGTTAAGCTGAAATCTACTTACTTGTGAATTTGATCTATATATCCTACTTATGCCCTCTGGGGCAGTAGAATCTCATTATATCTTAAAATGACAGGATTTCACATATCTGAAAAAGTTATATTTCCCCTAAGCCTTTCCTCTCTAAACTAAATATTCTAATCATTGTTCTTTTAGACAAAAGAAAAAAATACAGGTGGATCTACATTTCATATACTAGAGATATTGAGGGAAAATCATGTATAATTCAATTTTTTTCATAAGTACAAAGAGTTACAGTGTGAAGCACAGAGTCTCAGTGCATTTGATGGCAGAGGACCTGAGAGCAAATCCTAGAACAGTCATGTGAAAGCATGCCATTTGAATGTTTTGATCCATTTTAGAATTGAGGAAGTAGAGACACAGCATGGTTAAATAACTTGTTCAAGGACACTAAGTACTAAGACAAAGTCCAGGCTCCTTAACATGTCCAAAAGGGCTTTCCGTGTGTTTGTTTTTTGAGACAGGGTCTCACTTTTCCACCCAGGCTGTAATCACAGCAACAATGTATTTCTCTGAGATCTTATAAAACACAGTGTTGTTTCCTGTTGCTGAGCCATCACACATGATGTTTCCTTTTTGTGGAATATTTCTCCTCCAAACCCTCACTTGAATAACTTCTACTCATACCTCAGGTCCCCATATCATCTCTATCAGAGTGTCTTCTTTGAGTGTCTAACCAAGGTAGTTTCCTGTTGTATGTTCTTTCATTGCATCTCATAGTTTCCTTATTGAATCACATATCCATCTCTTACTTGTTTATGTTACCATGGTACTGGATTAGTTTTATTGGATATAACTTTTCTGTTGTCTCCACTATACTTAAACTCTCAGGGCTAGTCTTTTTCTTCTTTGTACACCAAGAACACAGTGTTTAACATACCTGAAAAACCATATACCACGTGCATATGTGTGTGCGTGTCTCTGTTAGACAGGACTTTGATTCCTAAAGACAATTACATGTGCAATTAGTCCACATTGCAAGATAAATGTGACAGTTATAATATAATAAATAAGCTTAGGTATATTATGTCAACAAGTGCTTTAGATAATTGGGAAGTGTACATTTGTGAAAAGTGAAAATAGTACTTCATTTGTTCAAGATTACTTAATATTTAGCCTTACTTCTGTTTGTGAAATTTGAGCATATTCCGACCAGTCATCTTTACAGTAATATTTCCAGAGCACAGGATGAATGTCTCATAGGTCCTACTTTAATTACGACTGTTACCTTTATGGCCCTGAGCTATCTGTCCTCCAGCTGAAATGTAAACGTAACCGAGTAGTGCTCTTTTCATGTGTGCCCCTGCTTTACTGTCCTCTAGTGAAGGTCTAGTCATACAGGAAGCACCTCTTTTTATTAAACTGCCAAAGGTAGTATTAAAGAGTTCATGAGGTATTTTAATTTCTCATTTCTGAACATTCTACCTAAGGGAGAGAGAATGAGTATAAGAGTTTCCCTCCAGGCACCTTCCCTAGAGGAATAAACTGCCAATACTTCTCCAAATTAAACATGACCCAATGTCTGAAGTGTTTGAATGCCATTTCCTGGAAACCGCCCTGGCTTCTACTTGAAGATGATCATTCTTAGAAAGTTTTGTCACATTAGTAAGAGGAACAGATGACAAAATTACATGACTAATTTGGTTTTCTTGGAGTGTAAAATTATATCATAGTCTGCTAATATTTTTTTCTGAATAAGATGCAGACAGAGATTCATGAAATAATCTAGATAGAGCAAACAATACTGCCAGGCTAACTCTAGGAAAGTAAATTTGCATATCTGGGAAAGAGTGTGTATACAGATAATAGATAAGTCCATCTTAATAACTGACTCCTCAATGACTGGATCCACATTCCTAGCCAGCAAATGCTACAGCTCAACAGCTTTATACTTTCTCAGAGCCCCAAAGGCACAGGCAGGGCAGGCCACGAAGGGTAGGCTATCTCACTGCCATGATATTGTCTGCTCCAGCAGCTATTACTTCCTCCCTCAGCTGCCATGCCTTTAAGGTAACCTTAGCACTGATTCTCTGACTGCATCTGATCCTCCAACCAGGCACATCCATTTCCTCTGCTACCGTCATCCTTGCCTTCTTACTCCTGGATAAGCCTTCTGTTTTGCCTTTTGGTCAATTTCACCTTGTTACTTGCTCCTTTGAGCTGTTAACATAGTGATATTGATCTTGTAATCACCTGATGGGTTCTTCCTGCCTACAGCACAGACAAAATCAATTCACTGAGACCACAGCATTGCAGTATAGAAAGAGTTTAGTTGACGGGAGGCTGACCCTTGTGAGAGAACTAGAGTTATCACTCAAATCAGCCTACCCAAAGGCTTGGAGGTTAGTTTTTATGGACAATTTGGTGGGAAGGAAGTTAGGGAATGGGTGCAGCTGATTGTTTGGGGATGATAATAGGGGTGTGGAAACAGTCCTCATGAGCTGGGTTTGCCTCTGGGTGGGGCCACAGAACCAGAGTCATGAGTCACAAGTACCAGTGGGGTTAGTCAGAAAAACATTTCAAAAACCTATCTTAGGTTCTACAATAGTGATGTTATCTACAGGAGCAATTGTGGAAGTCACAAATCTTGTGACCTCTGGCCACACGACTCCTGAGCAGTAAGGGATTATAAAACAGCACCTACATTTTAGTAGCGTTCAGGTCTCTCTCATAATCCTATTGTGGCCTTTCATTTGTCTTAGAAAGGCATTTTTCAGTCCCTGAGCAAGGAGGGGATTAGTTTTAAGGAGAGACTATTATCAACCTTGCTTTCAAATTAAACTATAAACTGAAATCCTCCCAAAGTTAGGTTGGCTTATACCCAGGAATGACCAAGGACAGGTTGGAGATCAGAAACAAGATAAAGTCAACTATGTCAGGCTTATTTTCCTATCATAATTTTGAAAAGATTGTTTCAATCTCCTCTTAGCATCCACAGTGTTTTGGGGTATCAATTCTCTATTACTTTCTCCTAAAGAGCCAACACTACCTTTTTGCATATATGGCATTCACTTCTCATTTCCTCTGATGAGAAAACACCTCACCTTTCTTACACATTGCTTTGTTACCAGCTTCACCTTTGTTAAGCCACTTTGTCAATTTATCTCCGTTTTTTTTTTCTTTCTCAATGTATTTGGGTGACCGGCATTGGCAAATACAACTCCAAAGTTCTATTGGGAACCACTTTAAGCTTCCCATACCTAAAACCTGTAGCTAAGTCTGGTCCACCAGGCTCTTATCACTTGCGTCTTTGGGTTTTTCTCTTGATCTGTTGTGTTGTTGTTTTTGTTGTTGTTCGCATTTTGTTTTCCCTTTCAAGGACAACTTAGCTTCTAGTGATTCTCTCTTGTATCCCAAATATATCCACATCATGTCTGAAGAGTTACATATGTTCATTCCTAGGGTCTCTTGGGCCCCAAGGAAATCAGCAGATAGGATTTTTTCCCATGAAATTTTTAAAACACATTCATACATACACAACAGTTTGGACTTCATCTTTCCAAATACCTATGATAGCATATCTATCCTATCCTTGTATCCAGGAAAATTCTCTTTGAAGGAAAAACTTAGAGGTAGAGAACAGACTTTATTCTTTTCCAAATCCCTTTATTCTTTGCTCTTCTTAACTATTTTCATCCTAAGCCTTCCTGGGACACTGTTAGATGTGAGAATTCCTACAGCTAGGAGTTGACGTTGTAATTCCCCCTGCCCCTGCTTTGCTCTTTATCAAATGATCACCTGCATCACACATTTATACCGACCACTGGATGAGTGGTTAAGGTTTATTGTGCATGAGAGGCTTCCAATTCTGCAGAAACCACACACTTGGCTCACATTTCTGTGGTTTGAGAGACTGGCATCCCCTCCAATCAGCAACTTCTGAATTTCCCTTTTGTGCTGCATCCCAGGACCTGAATACTGGAATTCTTTGTGGCTTTCAGTAAATGAAAAGAAAATAATAGTACAAGTAGGGAAATAAGAGTCTGAAGCCACCACAAGCTCATCCCATTTCTCCTGGCATATATCTGTTATAAAAATTATAATTATAATTGAAAATAATAAATAATAAATATTTTAATAAGTAAAAGTGAGTGATTGTTACTTTGTTTTTGAACAAAGTCATAACAACAATTTAAGCCCACATGATTTGGAGGCAGAAAATTCGATGGAAAATAAAGGTTTGAGATTTATATTTTAGGAATTGGGATTAATCCTGAGGAAGGAAAGAACGTTTTTTTTTTCTGGGAAGCAGAGGAACTTAAAACTAACAAATTAAACCAACTTACTAGCTTATTTGGGGTTTAATTTGTTAAATTAAGTTTAACAAACTTAATTTAGCTTAACAAACTTAAATTAAGTTTAACAAACTTAAATTTAGTTTGTTAAATTAAGTTTAGCCTAAATCTGCCTTATATATTTTAAGTTTGGCCTAAAAGTTTCTCCATACGTAATGAACTACAACCTAACCAGATATGTAATCAGACTGTAACCTCATTGATATGGTTTGGCTATGTCCCCCGCCAAATCTCATCTTGAATTCTCATCTTAAAGTCTCATCTTGAAGGACCTGGTGGAAGGTAATTGAATAATGGGGACGGGTCTTTCCCATGCTGTTCTCATGATAGTGAATAAGTCTCATGAGATCTGATGGTTTTAAACATGGGAGTTGCCCTGCACAAGTTCTCTCTCTTTGCCTGCTGCCATCCATGTAAGATATGACTTGCTTCCCCTTGCCTTCTACTATGATTGTGAGGCTTCCCCAGCCATGTAACTGTCAGTCCAATTAAACCTCTTTCTTTTGTAAATCTCCCAATCTCAAGTATGTCTTTATCAACAACATGAAAATGGACTAATACAGTAAATTGGTATTGGGAGTTGGGCACTACTGAAAAGATACTCAAAAATATGGAAGCAACTTTGGAACTGGGTAACAGGCAGGGACTGGAACAGTTTGGAGGGCTCAGAAGAAGATAGGAAAATGTCAGAAAGTTTGGAACTTCCTAGAGACTTGTTGAATGGCTTTGATCAAAATGCCAATAATGACATGGACAATGAAATGCAGGCTGAGGTGGTTTCATATGGAGATGAGGAACTTGTTGGGAACTGGAGCAAAGGTGACTCTTTTTATGTTTTACCAAAGATACTGGTGGCGTTTTGCCCCTGCCCTAAAGATTTCTGGAACTTTGAACTTGAGAGAAACGATTTAGGGTATCTGGTGGAAGAAATTTCTTCGTTTTTCTTTTTCTTTCCTTTCTTTTTTTTTTTTTTTTTTTTTTGAGACAGAGTCTCGCTCTGTCGCCCCAGGGCTGGAGTGCAGTGGCGTGATCTTGGCTCACTGCAAGCTCCGTCTTCTGGGTTCACGCCATTCTCCTGCCTCAGCCTCCAGAGTAGCTGGGACTACAGGCGCCCACCACCATGCCCAGCTAATTTTTTGTATTTTTAGTAGAGACAGGGCTTCACCGTGTTAGCCAGGATGGTCTCGATCTCCTGACCTCGTGATCTTCCCACCTCAGCCTCCCAAAGTGCTGGGATTACAGGTGTGAGTCACAGCCCCCAGCCTGGTGGAAGAAATTTCTAAGCAGCAAAGCATTCAAGAGGTGACTTGGGTGCTGTTAAAGGCGTTCCGTTTTATAAGGGAAGCAAAGCATAAAAGTTTGTAAAGTTTGCAGTGTGGCAGTGCAGTAGAAAAGAAAATCCCCTTTTCTGAGGAGAAATTCAAGCCAGCTGCAGAAATTTGCTTAAGTAACAAAGAGCCAAATGTTGATTACCAAAACAATAGGAAAAATATCTCCAGGGCATGTCAGCACTCCTCCCATCAGAGGCCAGGAGGCCTAAGAGGAAAAAGTGGTTTCATATGCCATGCCCAGGGTCCTCATGCTGTGTGTAGCCTAGAGACTTGGTGTCTTGTATCCCAGCTGCTCCAGTTGTGGCTGAAAGGGGCCAACATAGAGCATGGACCATGGCTTCAGAGGGTGCAAGCCTCAAGTCTAGGCAGCTTCCGCTTGGTGTTGAACCTGCCAGTATACAAAAGTCAAGAATTTGAGTTTAGGAACCTCTGCCTAGATTTCAGCAGATGTATGGAAATGCCTGGATATCCAGGCAAAAGTTTGCTGCAGGGTGGGGTCTTTCATGGAGAACCTCTGCTAGGACAGTGCTGAAGGAAAATGTGGGGTTGGAGCTCCCACACAGAGTCCCTACTGGGGCACTGCCTAGTGGAGCTGTGAGAAGAAGACTACCATTCTCTCGACCCCAGAATGGTAGATCAACTGTCTGTTTGCACTGTGTACCTGGAAAAGCCTCAGACACTTAGTGCCAGTCCATGAAAGCAGCCAGGACGGAGGCTGTACCATGCAAAGCCATGGGGCAGTGCTTCAAAGACCATGGGAAACCACCTCTTGCATCAGCGTGGCCTGGATGTGAGACATGGAGTCAAAAGAGATCATTTTGGAACTTTAAGATTTGACTGCCCTGCTGGATTTCAGACTTGCTCAGGGCCTGTAGCCCCTTTGTTCTGGCCAATTTCTCCCATTTGAAATGGCTGTATTTACCCAATTCCTGTACTGCCCATTGTTTCTAGGAAGTAACTAACCTGCTTTGGATTTTACAGGCTCATAGTGGAAGGCACTTGCCTTGTTTTGGATGAGACTTTGGACTGTGAAGTTTTGAATTAATGTTGAAATGAGTTAAGACTTTGGAGGACTGTTGGGAAGGCATGATTGCTTGTGAAATGTGAGAACATGAGATTTGAGAGGTGTCAGGGGCAGAAAGATATGGTTTGACAGTGTCTCCACTCAAATCTCACCTTGAATTCTCATGTGTTTTGTGAGGGACCCAGTGGAAGATAATTGAATCATGAGGACAAGTCTTTCCCATGCTGTTTTCATGATAGTGAATACATCTCACAAGATGTGATGGTTTTAAAAAGGAGTGTTCCTCTGTACAAGTTCTCTCTTTTTGCCTGCTGCCATTCATGTAAGGCATAACTTGCTCTTTTGTGCCTTCCAACATCATTATGAGGCTTCCCTAGCCACATGGAACTGTAAGTCCAGTTAAACCTCTTTCTTTTGTAAAGTGCCCAGTCTCAGGTACGTCTTTATCAGCAGCACAAAAGCAGACTAATGCACATGTCTTCTACCAATCACAGAGTTTCAGTCAATCACAGGTGGCCAAAAATTCAAACCATGTTCAAATGAGGTAAATACTGAATTGTAACAAATCCAGCTGTTTCTGTACCTCACATTTGTTTTCCGTATGTCCCTTTTTTTATTCCTGTCCACAAATGCTATCCGACCATGTGGCATCTCCAAAGTCACTCTGAACCTACTCTGGGGGCTGCCCAATTAACGAATTGTTCTTTGCTCAATTAAATTGTTTTTGCTCAAGTGTTCTTTGCCCAATTAGCTAATTGTTCTTTTGCTCAAATTTAATTTGCTTGAAGGTTTTTATTTTTTTAAACAGGTTTTAACTCGGTTAAAATATATATATTTCCCAATATGTGACATTTCAAATCAAGTTTCTGTGTTCTTATTTCTTCCTTTTGTTAAATGTATCAATGGCATCTTATAATTTTAATTATTTAATATAATGATAGCTTAATTTTATTTGATATTGACTTTTTGATATGTCCAAATTCCCTCCAGGTCTACAAACATGATCAGAAGTTATTAATTTGAGGAATACTGAACTTGTGCTATAAGGAAAATATAACCTAGAACTCGAGATGTTAGGATCATCAATCTGGAATGCTCTGTTCTCACGTAGTATTATTATTTCAAAATATTATGATTCAAAACAGTAAGCAATATCTAACCTTGAAGTAAAAGGAATGTGACTATCATGTTAATGTGACATTAGATGTATATTTAAATAAAGAGCAGAATGACATAGTTAGAAGGGCCCAGTCACAGGAGTCTAGGGTCCAGGAGAGGGGAATCTCCTCACCAAAATACTCCATGACCCTCAGCAACCCATCTAACTATTCTAGACCTCAGTTCCCTTTTATGATAAACAAAGGACTTCATATCTTGATTTTTAAGGTTTCTTTCATGTCTAAAAGAATGTGATTCTATAGCTTTTTAGTATTTGTCAAAGAGATTTCACATTAATTTCTTGTATGACAAATGAGCTCACAATTTTCAAAAAGTTGGTAAGTATGACCTCTTAGCTCCAATTTTATAAATAATACAATTCAAGCACAGTGAATAGTGTTGACTTATCTAAGTTACATAGCTAGTTTAAGAGTAGGACTGCATTTAAAATGAAGATTTCTGGGTTTTCCTGACATCATTGTGCAAATATAAGTTTAGACAGTGGGGTACTATTGGCAAATAATTTTTCTAACCATTGTTTTTTGTTTTTCATATGAAAAATCAAAGTCGTAATATCACTCTGGATATTTTGCCATGTTAATACTAGATTCAAATGAGCTGATATATGGGAAATCATTTTGAAAGCTGTAAAACGTTATTCAAATATATTAACCAGACTACACACTGATGCTGAAAGCAGCAACATAATTTTTAACTGAGTTGTTTTATTTGACTCTATACATTCATCTTCACAACTGGATAATTGGAAATTCTTGCTCCTTTTGGTTTTTGGCTATGTAGAAAAAATAAGCGATATGTAAATGTTATATGCCTTATGTAAGGTTCACTTGAAGTTTTTTGGTGAAGTCAAAACCTAGCTGCATTAATTCATTTAGCATATATTTATTGAGCATCAGCTATCTGCCAGGAGCTGTTTGGGGAACTGAGAATACAGAATTAAATAACACAAGCGAGCTTCTTGTGTCATGAGATGTATAATTTAATAAAGGAATCAACAAAAAAGTAATAATGAAGGGGAAAAAAGTATAATTATTTAATTAAAAAACTAATGGTGTATTTAGGATACAATAAGCTAAGATTTAAATTGCAGTAGAGACCAGATAGGTGAAGTTGGGGAAAGAAACACAGTCTAGGCAAAGGAAACCAACATTGCGTACTATTTGAGAAAATAGTTTGTATGTTCTAAGAGAAGGTAGGTGGGATATGAACTGAGAAGTAACTATTAGATTAAGTCACATGGGTATCACTGGTGATCTTGACAAGTGTAGCTCAGTAAAATTATTAGGAAAGATAATTACTAGGAAAATAATTAGGAAGCTAATTATTTTAATTATTAAAAATTATCAGGAAAGATAATTATTAGGAAAATAATTATTTTAATTATTAAATATTATTAGGAAAGAATAATAATAAAGATAAATAATTCCCTAAAACTTAAAGTATAATAAAAAAGATAAATAATTATTTTAATTATTAAAGATTATTAGGAAAGATAATTATTAGGAAAATAATTAGGACACGTGTAGCTCAGTAAAATTATTAGGAAAGATAATCTCTCTTTGAGAGATTTGAGGAATGTGCATGAGATGAAAAAATGGAGATTGTGAATATAAACATTTTATTTAAAAAAACAGTATAGACTACATTGCATTAAATATACATTGATTACTAGCCAGCTAACTAGGGATAGCCAAACGATGTTAAAGGTTAAAATTAACTCACCAGAATGATTATAGAAACAGAGAGAAAATTCTGTACTTAATACTCTTTCATTTTACAACTATATCAATATGCAAATTAATTCATTTTATTCAGATATTTATATAGTTTAAAATATAACAACTAATATAATAAAAGGGAAAAGCAAACTAGTAAAGAGTGATACAAGAGGAAAATACTAACAAATATTCCTGCAAATAAAAGTTATAGTAATTGCTACAAATTTATTCTGAACTTTCCAGCAATGAGGTAAAGGAGGAATATTCTATGTCATATGTAGCTCTCATTTTATGATAAAAAGGAACACTTTTCTTTTCTTCAGCTTTTCATGGACTTCAACTCAGAACAATTTGAAAAGAACAAACTTAATATGAAGGCTTTATTTAGCATAACAAATAATACTCCCATAGTAGTCTTACCAAAAACAAATGTGTTCTTGATGTAGTACTTGTCCCTTAACCAACGAAAGCCAGAGATGTGGTTAAACTATCTTTATGAAGGTAATTTTGGAGTCCTTGTGTGGAATGAATGGGATGGGACAAGAAGAGGGTAAAGTGACTTATGATTTGCATCTTTAAAAAGATGACCTAATTTAATAGAGGGCTAGAAATTTAATGGAGAAATTGATGAAAAACAATCATTCCTTAATTTCTTGACAGCTTGAAGCTGGAATACTAGAAAGACTATTGGATAGCAGAATCAGCGTCCATAGAAATCTGTACATATGTGCTAAATATAATAATGTAAAGTTTAACCATTCTAATGTTAATGCTTAAAGATTTGAGCCAATATCCAGCTACACAATTCTAGGAATAGTTAGAGGTCTTGGTACAGGGATATATAACAATAGGGTAAAAAGTACTTATTATAAAAATAGTTTAAAATGCTAAATGTAAGTTAAAAATATTATGAAGCATCCCCAAAATAATAAATCAACATAGGGTGGGATTAACATTTATATAACATTTTAAAAGATAATTATAATCCCACTTTATTGTTTATCAGAATTTAATTTGAATACTTTACATAATCTTGAGCCCTAAATTTTAAGGCTGGAACTTAATCCAATGATGTATGCTGGAAGAAATTGAATTCACGGCCTGGGAGATTTTATTAAATAAATCAGCAAAGTTTAGCTTAGTATAAGGAAGACTTTGGGTGTATTGTGGTATAAAGATTAGCTTGCTTCATACAGTTGACAATGGTTCACTTATTCTGTGTGACCACAAGAAGCCTGATAGGGAAAAGATACAAAGAGACTTATTTTAGCTCTGTGTAATTAAACTGTTCAAATATATAACTATCAGATGGGCTGCATTTGGAAGCAGAAATTCTTTCTCACTTGAGTATATGTGGAAGGGGTCAATGTGTCAAAAAGTAATTAGGCTAGAAAACCATTCAGATCTAAACCAATCTTATTTATAGTCTTTTCATCAAATATAGATTAACTTAATCATTTTTTAAAAAAGAAAAAAACAACATTTGCAGGAAGAAAATTAAATCTCTGCAATCTTCAAAAAAAAGTTGAAGATGTTTTATCAGAAATGTATAGGCCTTCAACCTCCCAAGGGGGAGAAAATTTTAATTTCTACCACCAACCTCTGTTATTTTATTATAAAGAGCAGGATATGTATGCACAGATGTGCATTAGCAATGTCAATGTCCTTCTTTAAACTATACAGTTCCTAAAATCATTTTGGTTTGCTCCTGATGAAATATGCCAATGTGAGTAAAGAAAGATGATCATTATAGCATCATTTTTTTGGACAGTACATATTTTGCTACCCCTGCCTCGATCACCCGGCAATACTGTTCTTTCGTTTCTCTCCCAGCAAACCTGGCTTTCTGTAGGGCAACTGTTGGGTAGTACAACAGCTGATCTCAGCTCTCAGAGGGTTCATGCTGAGCAGCTGGTTGGATTTTGCTTTAAACTTGTTTGCACAGAGCTGCTGTGTACAGCTGTTTACCCCATCAAGTTTATCTCCCAAACACAGCACAATATAATTTATTTTTATAGGGAATTCTTCATAATAGTGGATTGCAAATGGCTTCTCAGGGAGAGTCAATCACAGAATAAAGAGGAACAGAAGGATTGAAGGGGAGTTGTACAGTGAGAAAGTGACACATGAGAAGTGAATATTCCAGGGAAAGTGAGAATTCCAGCAGGCAAGAAAAAGACTGTGGGTTAAAAAAAAAAAATGGGAAAGGTGATGAATGTTGGTAGGAGAGTGAGTCAAGGTGGCAGGAACCCAGGCATCAGAGGAGGGAAAGTAATGAGAAGCACCTGTGAAACGTTCTCAGCTAGCTATTTTTACTGGTTTACCTGAAGGCTGCATTGACAAACACCAAGTGGAGAATAAAGACACATTTATAGGTTATTGACATATTTTGTTTACCAAATGTCTTTTGATCATGTAAGTTTGGGAAACATTGACCTAAAGATCACCTGGAATACTCATTAAATATATAGATACTGGCTCTCATCCCAAACTTACAGTAACGAAATTTCAAAGGAAGGAAGAGACCTAGAAATCCAGATTTTGAACAATCACTCTGATTCTTATGACCAGTCTAGTTTAAGAAACAGCGATTGAGGAACGCACTTGGTTTCAAGCAACAGAATAGCTACCTGAAAAGTGTTCAATCCTAAAAGCACAAATTTTTCTCCCACAAGGAGTCTGGAAGTAATTGGCCACTGACTTTGGTCCCATCGTGTAGAAATGTCATCAGGAACCTGGGCTTAGGTAACATTTCTACTCCATCATCCTAGCTTTTGACTTTTTGCTTTGTATAATTTGACTTACAAGCTATC
The DNA here is from genome assembly GCF_029281585.2 of Gorilla gorilla gorilla. Lineage (NCBI taxonomy): Eukaryota > Metazoa > Chordata > Mammalia > Primates > Hominidae > Gorilla > Gorilla gorilla. Next base: position 70,559,795 of record NC_073241.2, read on the forward strand.
AAAAAGTGTTTATCACAATCCAGACATGGAGACCTCATTCAAGGCAAGAAGAAAGAGGTGAAAGAAGGAGCAAAGGAGTTGGATCCTTTTTTTTCAGGAAAGTTAAAGTTTCTTATTTAAGTAAATTAAAATAAAGACCAGATTTGAAGAATCCTGAGTAGACAAACCCAATATGTCCTCATAAGTGACCTTAATCTTCCTTGATTTGCAAACATAGGTGTAATTTAACTTGGGGTATTTTTTGTAAATGCTTATATTAAAGAAACAAACTTAAGGCTAAGCAATCAGAAGCTGTTCCCTAACTTATATGACAAGAGAATTTCCAGCACACTAAGGCAATTGTGTAACTGCAACCAATCAAATATTTTTCTTGCTTTATTTCCATGTTAGTCCCATAAAAGCTTTCTCCTCCTTGGTAGTGCCCCTAAACCACTTATAGTTCGGAGATTCCTGATTCATGAGTCACTGTTTGCTCGAATAAACTCTTTAAAAAAAAAAAAATTTGTTGTGCCTCAGTTTACCTTGTAACAGTCTCCAAAACCACTCAAACAGAGTTTCTCTTACCTTCCTTTGGGCAGCACTGTGTTGTAAAGCCACTACTAAATTTAGAGGAGGCCAGAAGAGCAAATTATAAAGCTTCTCTAGTAAAAGCAAAGGAGAAGCCTTGGTGCAGTGGCTCACGCCTATAATCCCAGCACTTTGGGAGGCCGAGGCAGGCAGATCACCTGAGGTCAAGAGTTCAAGACCAGCCTGACCAACATGGCGAAACTCTGTCTCTGCTAAAAATACAAACATTAGCCAGGTATGGTGGCATGCAGCTGTAGTCCCAGTTACTCTGGGAGGCTGAGGCAGGAGAATCACTTGAACCCATGGGGCAGAGGTTGCAGTGAGCAGATATCATGCCACTGCACTCCAACTTGGGCAAGACTCCATCTCAAAAACAAAACAAAGAACAAAAGAAAAAAAAAAGAAGAAAAAAATTGGGAATAGCATTGACTAAGGCAAATTATAATGTCTATTACTGTTCAATTCTAAAATTTGATGAATGATGAGTCCCAGGCTTGCTAGGTGATGTGATTTTTTTGCAGCATGGAAAGAATGAGAATTATACTCTTAACTCTACTTCAGTGAATTGTCCTCCTACCTATCTTAGTAATTCTACGTGTTCCATCAATGTTTTCAGTAGTGCACTGTCAGGTCTGAGTTTTCCTGATGCCTACTCTGTTTTCCAGTTACAAGTTTGTTGATACAGTATAGAGTATTGATAATAGAGATTCCTGAATCCCATGGCAGCTAAACTAAGTAACAAGCTTAGATAGATTTAACACATGATTGTGAGTTTATGAAACCTTTGGATGAGCAGACATTATGAGAATTTTACTCAGAGAAGGCAGAATCAATCATCCTCTGCTTTGCTTCCATTATTGACAACAGGGGGAAAGAATAATCTTCACACTCAAAAGGATAGGATGGATTTGACTAAGAGGAAGTCGAAGCCTCAGAAACACTGGAAGACAGTCATTAATTATGGCTTTAAATAGTTTCAAAGTTCCAAGATCAGGTGGATTACAACATAGAGAAACAGGGAAATCTGTCAATTGTTAACATAATCTAGATTAGCAATCTTGAAAAAAGTCATGGAGAATTGACAATGTGGCTGAAAAGCAGAAATGGGAACATATTCTATAAAACAGATTTTTTCCAGAGCTTAGCATTTCTTAATTTGCCCACTGATAGTTCTGAAAAATATTAACTTGGAAGCATAAGGAGAGTATCAAAAGACTTAGAAAAAGGTGGTTATTATAAGGAACCACTTGGGTTTTCTGTGAAGATACTGCAATCTTCAACAGGCATTTGTGACTTCCTTGGAGAAGATGGAGTTAAAGCAAGACATGAAAGAGTGTGATGGCTCAAAGCAGATCCACAGGTATTTTATCTCCTGTTTAAAGATGACCAAAAACTAAAAGTTTGTATTCTAATAGATTTGATTTTTTAAAATATCACCCTGTTTTCTGTCTGTACAGAATTTAAGGTAATAAAGGTAAATTTCTTTTAAAATCTTATAATTGTATTCATACAGAATTTATTCTCCCTTAATTGTTTAGTTAAACTATAAATGTCAAAGCAATACTTAGGGAAGTCTTTTTTTTTCTTATCTATCTCACATTTTAACTTCAGATTTCAGAATAATCATAAAGCACAGGCAGTTAGTGAAGCAGGTGTCCCATGTAACAGCACTGTTGTGTCTTCTTTATGATATTTTAAAATATTTTTATTTATTTTTCTCCTGAAATATGTGATGCTTGTTCAGAGGGAAGACGATATTTGAAAGTATTCATGCCATTGTTTTTAAAGAATGTTTCCTTAACAATATGTACTCTGATGGGTTATAGGGAATTAAATTATAAATTTATTTTGACTGGGTTTTGTCATAAAAATAAAGAAAAGTGTAAAATGTATGGATGCAGTTCCACAGGTAGAAAAAGGCTAGCCTTACATTATGTATTTGATCTTTATTACAAATTTACCATATGTTTGTTTCATATGCATTCTTTTTCCTTATCGTGGGTGTACATAGATGTCAACATAGGTATGTGTTGGGGAGTAAGTGAGACTGAAAAATAGATATATTAATATTCAGCTTCTCACTCAATATCAGCTAGGTTATCTTTAAAACAATTAGGTGGCTATTATATTAATTGGGTGAATAACATTAATTGCTTGTTCTTTTTTTTTTAACAGGTGAAAGTAGCTTTAGTATTTCTGGCCCTATTATTGCATGAAAATTTGTGAAGGATTAGATGATCACATGTGTTAAGTTTAACTATTTAAGGATTCCATTAATAAGGTATACATAAAAACATACTTGGAATATGGAGGAAAAAATGAAGAAAAAACAGTATGAACTCAGTATCTAAAATCAAATGTTTCTATTCTTTAATGTATTAGAATTAGAAAAGTTGCCCTTACTTTCAACGGCAAAAACCACAATTACTTTTTCACCACCCTAATATTTTCTTCTACTCTTTCTGACTAAATATAAGGCTAATCAGTTTATATAATAAATGCTGATTTGTCATCTGCTTATTTCTTTATTTTATTTGTTCATCATATTTTCTATTAAAAATAGCTTTAGGAGATTTAGACTTTCTATGCAGAAATGTTGGACAAGGATATCTGGGAACCAATTGTATTTTCTCTCCTTTGCTGGGAGGTGGTCTTGCTGGGGCTGAGTTTAGTTCAACACTACCAGGACTCTGTGTTATAAGCATTACCCTAAACAGAATACATAGAAGACCTATGTAAACTCTTCTGGAATTGTAACAGAAGTTGAGGTACACCAAGTCAGTGGCAAAGCAAGAATTTAATTTCTTCATTGTCATCAGCAGGACCTGGGTGGAGCATGTCTTTGGCAGTTACTTTCCCTGTAAGGGATCCAACGTGCAAACTGCAATAAGCCAGGCTGTACCTGCTCCTTTTCTGTGCCGTCACCTCTGTTTCCCTAAGTTCTGCTTCCTTGGATAAATAAATTACATCTTTGTAGCAGGCATGGACTCTTTTCTCATCTCTGCAACCCATCTGCAATGCTGCACAGTGTACCATGAACATGGTTTCATGAATGTACTTATATGTTTGCTTTGTTGTACAGATGCATACTGTTGATAGACATTCAGGTGATTTTTAGCTTCTGTATTACAAATAACTGTGTGAAACCTTCTTGTACATATATTTTTGTGGCTGCATGATAAATTCCTAAAGTACAGTTGCTTATATGTTTGCAACTCATTTAAAATTTGAAGTTAAGTATGTTCATTTTAAATCTTGATAAAGACCATATATTTGATTTGTACACCATCTTGAAACCATGCAGTTCAAAAAATCTTTAAAATAAGACTGTCCTCTGTATTGTATTATTTGAGTGGTATATAATTAACGAATTCACATTTAATAAAAATTATATGAACAAGCTGAATTCTTCCACATCATTATTAAATATTCACATTAAAGTCAACCATTTATTTGCATTTTAAGTATATATTTGACACATCTCTAAGACCAGTTAATCAGCTGGCATCTTTGGTTAATGTTGATTTTAGCTAAAATGTGAAATTTCCCCATAACAGCACATAGCCATACAAACAGAAAAACATGTTTAGCACCATGCAAATTAATGTAAGGTCATAGGCAAGACCTACAAAATAATTAAACCAGGTTAAGGGAGCCATGCTTTGGGAGACTAAGAATTTTAATTAAAACTGTTATTGAGTTCAAATGAGAGGGTTCTGTCTGTAATTAGTGAGTAATATCTTTCTGCATTAATCAACGTCACCAAAAACTGCCTAAATTAACACTTTGCTTTTCCTATATTGCTTCAGGTTTCTGGGGTTAGAGGGGAGTAAGTTATATAAAAAAGTAATTAAGATTAGGAGGACATGTTTTAAAACCTTGTTTTTCTACCTGATTTAATCTCGGGTACCATACTTGACAGCAATGAATGAACATATATTTATTGAACACTTACTACAAGAGAGTCGTAGTTGGAACTATAAAGAAGATCTCGCTGCTGCTTAAAAAGAACATGTGATATGTTAGGCACTGAATTAGGTGTTTCATATGAAACCATTGTCTTATATTGTTTTCCACGCAGTACAATTTTTACAGTGGGAAAATCTTTCCCCCAACCTCTGCAGAAGGAATGAGCAATTTGCTTAAGGTCTTACCAGTAAATTACAACGGAGACAATAAAAGTAAAATTGGAGAACATGGCTGGGTTTGCAATCATAATGAACTTACCCAATGAGGCATTGGTTTATCCCACCCTGTCTCTGGCAGAGGTGGACAGCCAGAATACTCCCATCCCACCTCATGCTTCAGAGCAGACCAGAGCACACCCTCTGAGAGCAAGTGGATCTGAGAACAGATCATTCTCCAGGGTGAATGTACCCAGAAGTGTTTAACGTTTCACCAGACAGGTAAGTGACACATTCCTTGGAGAATATTGAGTAATAGGTAGGGAAAGGCTAGGAAAATGATTCTCGCAGATGCCCCATGGACATTTCAGGCCAGAAAAATAGAAGTATCCATCTAACAGATTTTGGATTCAAACTCAGTGAATTCTAAAGTCAATGTTCTTCTGGTGCACTATTCTCTGCCCATAGAACCATAGGGTCCCCCAGTGGGAAAGAAATCTGTGTACAGAACTTATGTGAGATCCTTCTGCTACATAAATGCACCAATCTTAGCCCTTTACTTAATCTCCAGCCTGGAGGTCCAATTTTACAACTGGTAAATCAGATGGTGAGGTGTTCAGGACCAAAGAAATAAGAACCCTGGAGGGTTACAGGGGTCTGTGTTTCAGAATCCGCTTACTGACACACTACCCTTGAAGGGTTTTCTCCCAGAGACAGCACAGCTCTTCACTTCACATACTGAATTGGGCCAGAGAACCAAAAACAGTATCCTTGTATCCTTCCCTCCCTTTCTCTTACTCTCTTCCTCTGTTCCTCTTCCTTCCTTCCTTCTTTCCTGCCTTTCTTCCAAGAAATATTCATTACATATCTGCTATGTGCTGGGTGCTGAGGCCTAAACATTTTTAAGTACTGCAGCTCATTCACTATGAAAACCTTTGTAGTTTCTCATGAGTCCTTCCATTTCTTTTTTGTCTTCTCTTCCCAACAATCCTACCTCTGTTATTTCATGAAAACACAGGTTTCTTTCAACAGCTGTTGAATTGTTTGAAATCCTATTAAAATGATTGTAAAAAAGGATTAACATCAGCCCATTTCCCTCTGTGGAAGATCCATATTAATGCTTCCTATGAGTAAAATGAAACGCCAACCTGAGAAACATTCCAGTAGTTTTATTTGTTGTTTTTTTGTTTTGTTTTGTTTTCTTTTTATTTGGGCAGGGGAAATCTTGTTTTGTTTTGCTTTTGTCAATAATGTAGTTATGCAGCATTTATGAAGACAAATTTTTTAGGACACATTTTAGACATACATATTAGAAAACTTGTAAATTGAGGCATCTTTTTTTCACTGGCACTATCTTCCTGCTTCATTAAGGCTGTATTTTTTCCTCTTTGCCCAGGAAAAAGACTGTTCCTATCTCCAAAGGCAAGTTTGAAATTCTGTTAAACTTAAATTGCTCAGTTACTGTAGGATCCAGACACACATACACATACACACACGGACAGACACACACACACACAGGCGCACATACAAGAATTTTGGGAAAAAAATGAGAACTAAGTGGTAAAAAGACATAATACATAAAAGAGGGAATGAAATTTAAGAAGATGAGAAACAACCTGAGAATAGAAGCAGCAGAGAACAAGGATCTGTTAATGCACAGTCGGCTTTTGAACTGGGAAGTCTGAAAGAGCAAATCGCTTCTGAAGCAAATACGCATGACAGTACTATAGATTTCCAGATAATTAGGCATGAGAAATGGTAATATATTCATCTCCTGCATTTATGTTCTTTTAAGGTACCTAGCATTTTTTTTTTCCAGTGGATGGTTTGAGGTGTCGAAGTCAGCTGAGGCTAAAACTGAAAAGTGTCATGGAGATTCTTCTAAAATAGTTTTCTGGCAAGCACGGGTCAATTAATTTGACTGCTGCAGTTGGCCCCCTAAGCTGCACTTTATGAGTACTGAATGCAAGCCGCAGACCTTTTAAAGGGCGCGTCTCTCTCTTTCTTTTCATTTAAAGAATATAGCAGCAAAAAGCACAGAACGAACAGCTTGGGGATTGGCTTCACTGTCTGCTAGAGATTGGCTGATGACAGGGAATAGGAAGGCTGGTTTGGTTTTACAGCCTGGGAACCCCCAACCACACCACATGCCCTCTTTATACATGGGAAGATAGGATACAGCATTACTGCTCCATTTAGGAAATGGTCATTGGGTTTTTTGCCTATTTGCGCCCTGAGGATTTTTATTTCTGCCAAATGTCCCCATATTTGGTAATCTTCTGAATAAACACTTTGTGACATGCTACAAAATAAATACAATCAATCAATCATGCTTTTATAAAACCTATATTATTGTTAACTGCCTAGCTCTCTTCCTGAGGCAGCTTCTATATCCTCAACAACGTATTAGGGGCTCTAAAGGATAAAAAAGAAGCATAAAATCTAGTTTCTCAACTTTCACATTAAACAAATTTACTTATTCGAAACTCTTCATTGAAATTCTACCATTTACTTAATGTTATGCTAGAAGTTGATGAAAAAAACAACAAAAATCAGGCTTGGTCTCCACTCTCTCGGAGTATGCATACCCATGAGACCAGACATTTGGAAAACAAGTAAACAAACATAATACTGACTTGTCTTAGAAACGAAGAAGAAAATTACTAGGCTGCTAAGTGGGGAGTAACTAGGACATCTAACCTGGATTGTTGGGAAATGTAAGCGCGTTTAAGGAAGTGCAATTTTAGCTGAGTCCTAAAGGCAAGAGTAGTAGACACACCGGTGAAGAATGGGAAGAAAGTGGCCTAGTGAAGAAAGAGCAATTGTGAAAGCTTGGAGCATTTTAAGGAAAATGAAAAGAGCCCATGTGGTTGAAGCTCTTGAGCGTAGACGCAAACTATACTTCATCTTTTCTTTACTGTTCCAGGAAATGAGTTTATCCAATCTTTTCCTGACTTCCACAGTGAAAGATATTAAGAGCTGTGGTCACTTGGAAAAGAGGCCTTTGAGGAAAGTAGGAGAGAAGAGCAAAATCAAGGCTGGCAAGTTTGCCATCTTCATACCATTGCTAAAGGCAAAATGAAAGGAAGTGGAAATAGCATTAAGATAGGAGCAGGAGGCTTGATTTGGAATTCTGGGTTTCCAGTTCATTCCTTTAAGATCTGGGACAGACCACTAACCATGTTAGAATTTTCTTTTTCTTATCGATAAACTGAAGATGATCTCTTACAGGGTAGTTTTGAAGCTTATGATGTAGACTACATGACTTTTGAAAGACCTAAAGTGATATGCCAACACGAACGTATGGGCTTCAGGGCTGTTTTCTGAATTTCCAGTATTCAGATTAAATCCCAGTGCATAACTTAGTCTCTGCATAAAAGCAGCTCTCATAGAAATATCCCTGTGTTCCAGATCTGGTACCGAAACAGAAGGGCTCTTATTGTGTGTGTATGTGTGATGAGTATATAGTGTACATGTCGATTGCATGTGCTATGTGTGCGGTGTGTATGTGGCCTGTGATTATATGATACGTGGCTTATATGTATATGTTTCTGGTGTGTGTATGGTGAGAATGTGTATGTGTATACACACATGCGTATATGTGAGTGTGGTATGAGAATATGTGGTGGGTGGTGCTAGGAGATGCACACGGGCTGAAAGTCAGGAATCATGGGGAAATATCATCCAACTTCATCCCAATTTGCTGGAGGAATCCCAGAGATAGCACATTGATAAATCCACAGAAATTGTTGGCTTCAAAGTAAGCCTAAGCCTTTTGCTTTCTAATAGTTGTGTAGGGAACAAACCAGCACACTCTGGGAAGAGTAAACTGAATCTGGGATGGATCAGAAGATTGAAGCCCAGGCCAAGAGGAATTTTGAATAGGCGAAATGAGCAAAACTGATATGGGAATTAGTTCTCCCTAAATGCACAGGGACTCGGAAGAACAAAGGCCCCTGGTATCGCCACTCTGATATTTCTAAGCACACTTAACAGAGTGTTTTGTGCTGTCCAAGGTTGGCTTTGTCAACAACACTTCTAAAAGGCTGAGGCTGTCTGGCCAAGGACTATAAAGATGAGGGAGTGAAAAGCCACTGCCAGGAGAGTGCTCTCCGTCATGTGCTGTAGCAAAGTCTCTTCAGGCCAACCTGCCAATCTGGGGCCACTGGCATCTGAGGAGAGGAAGGGAAGCCTTTCAGATTGCACCTGTTCTGATGTTTGTCAGATGGGGGGAAGCAAGTGCAGTCTTCAGGTTTTCTATATTCTCCCTATATGCAACTGTGTAGCAATCAGCAAACAATTGTATCCTAGTCCCTATAACCGCTAGATTAGAGGAGAGCAAATTGTGGAAAACTAAGCAAGACACAGAGACTTAGGCAGCCTTTCTCAGAATGCTTGTCTTCTGGTTTGTGCAAATGGAAGCAAAGCATCCAGGGGCAGTAGTGACAAGCATGGCCCCACACACTCTCTGGACGTTCACTGCACTGACTGCACCTCCAGGGCACATCAGAGGGGATTTTTAAAGTACAAAACAGCACCCTAAAATTCTATTCACCATGTTCTGGGGTACATGCCCCTCTCTGAAAGGAGAAAAGAAAGAAGGAAATGTAGTTCTTCCACATAGAAAATTTGTAGGCTAATAGAGGAAATCAGATGGCCACTCAGGAAACAATCTCAGAAAAGGGAGACACCGGATATACTTAGGTATTAAATTCAGTTACAGAGTCTAAGATTTAAACTCCAGAGATGGAGGAAATCTGTGAGAACATCTTTATGAATGGGTCTTGAGTTTGGTCCTAAAAATAGATGGATTATGCTAGACATACTGTCTGAGGGTGGGAGAGAAGGGGAGGGAGAGGGATTGCTTGAGTGGTATAGGGAAATGTGAGTGCTTTTATAATCATTTAGGTTCTATAATTACAGTGCTTAAAACCTATGAGGTTTCTAAAGACCTACAAAAATCATGTTTGAGATTTAAAACCATGGATATAGGTCCAGAATCCCCCTCAAAAAAAACTTAGATAAATATTTTACGGTATTTATAAAGCATAGTATAACTTCAAGTAATCAGTTGTACCTTAACACATAAATGTGGTGTTTGATGTGTGTGTTTGGTAGAATGCGTGTTAAGATCCCCCAAGAGAAAGAGTGCTCAGGAACCAAGAAGTTCTTAAAGCAACCTTGTTTTAAAAAGAAAAATGACAGGCGGATACCTAGAAAATATCACTTACATAGATATTGTTTGCTTTATCTAAAAAAAGCAATGAAGCTTCTAAATTGGGCTCTCCAGAGACCTGGGAATCATAAAACCATAAAGTAGAGGGACTACAGAAATCTTACAAAGATAGAAGGAAGTAACTTAATTCATGTTTTGAAGTAAATCAGACTAAGCAGTATTTGGGGATTGTTCATGATCACTGAAAGAACAGAGCACACACACACACAATGGTTTAGCTGTGTATTATTTGTGCTAATATCTTGTCTAACAAATGTTTATGCTTTGCAGCTAAAGCTAGATTTTCTGTTTGTTTGTTTTGATTGAAGGAAATGTCAACTAACCACAAATGTTTGTTATTAACTCTGTGAGTTGATCAAATAGTGGGAATCCAGGGTATTTGGTTTATAATCAGGCACTTCTGTCGACCTGTTGACAACTTACCCGATAGCAGGCATAATAATTTCGAATGCCGGCCTTACAAACCCAATCTATGAAGTAACATCAATCATTACACATGTTTAAGGAAAAGCCTTAAGAATTAACAAGGGAATGTGCCAATAGTTTTCTTTTTACAGCCCCATGTATCAATTGATACAATATAGCTGTTTGTTATGTCATGATTCTTGATTTGCCAAAAACTTGTTTTCTTCTTCCAAACATCAGAGCTATATACTGTAAAAGGCAGATATGACAGTTACATAATTAAAAGGAGTAAGTTCTTTCACGATGATCAGTATCATAAAGTAGCTACACCGTATTAAATCACTACTACCTAGGAATAACTCTTGTATAATGTTTAAGTAAATATACATTCAGTTTATGCCTCTGGATTTATTTACATCAATAATAGTCTAAATTTTGCAAAAAACAGAACAGATCTTGGCTAACTTACTTAAATGCAGTCTGTAGGACATAGGCAGCTGTAAACTGTTACTTTAGTAAATGTTTTGCTATGAAGATGAGGGTTACAAGCAACAGAATAAATCTTCAGTGGTATATTTAGAATTGGGCTAAAGCCAAGACCAGGAGATATAAAGTACTATATATATATATGGTACTTAATACATATATATATTACTTACAAAGACATTGTTTGCTTTATCATATGTATATATAGAGAGGGAGTATATATATATTACTCTTCAACTTTAATGTGAAGTTTTTCACAGACATTCAGCACTTGTTCTTCTGCAAATCCTATATCTTACTGGACATGATGGATACTTTCACCTGAATTTGAAAAATAGTAAACTGAGTATGAGGGCAGAAATTGTGCCCAAGGTCACAGAGCTCATTTTAGGGCAGGAGTTAGTCTTCCAACTCTCAATCCCGGTTGCTCCTATGATGTTCTCATGTCCTGGAGTTCTATGGGGCATTACTTCTCTTTGTTGATATTATGTGTTACAAGGACAAAACAAACAAACAAACAAATTCATGAAGAAAATTTTGTCTTAAACCTGATGAAGTAGGTTCCTTTACTATAGGATTGCACAGAACCTCTAAGCTTTAATATGATAGAATGTGTTATAAGTTTATAAGAGGGATATAAAAGATGTATTATTTTCCAGGCTTATTTAACCAAAGATCCTGTTCTAGGTATTGAAAACAGCAACTTTTGGAAACTTACATTTCTTCATGAAATCCCTACCAATCTCAGAAGAAAAGAGCCCTCTACTATTGGCCTTATCATATCTTGTATATTTGATACTATTGTTTATGGAATCTTTATTTTATTTTTTGTAGAAACAGGAGCTGGCTGTGTTGCCCAGGCTGGTCTTGAGCTACTGGGCGCATGTGATTATTTTGCCTCAGCCTCCTAAAGTGCTGGGATTATAAGTATGAGCCATTGCACCAGTAGATACTATCATTGATGTTGATACACAAGCATTTCAAGTCTTGCATTCTTTGTTTAATAAATTTGCAAGGCCAAGTAAGGAATGCCTAATGCAGTTTGTTTAAGAAAACCCGGTTACTGGTTTAGACAGATGCTTTCTGGAATAACATCCAGTGATGTGACTGGAACACTATGAAATATTTTGCACATAAAATGAATACTTATGCATTGAAAGTCAATATCTGTTGTGAGTGGTTATCATCTAGTGGTTAGTTTGAAGAGTTTGGAATTAGAGTAGTTCATTCCAGATGAGTGTATCATTCCTCAGTGAAGAAGCAGGAGCGGGGAAGTTTACACAGATCTAAATGTGTTGTGTTCTGGCTTTGTCTCAGGTTGGTTAAAAAAAAAAAAGCACAGCTCACTTCTTTGTAGCACACGCCATATGCAAAAAGTAGACATTGCCAAAAAGAGAACTGGCAAAGAGAAGAGACTTTGCTAGAAGAGAACTGCCTTATCTTCAAAGGCAAATAATACTTCATTGCATCCCACAAAAGATTCTTGACATTTTATACTGCATAGAGAAGGTAATATGGTAGATATTCAATATGCCTACTTTATTAATTGAGTGACATGGAGTTCCTTCTATTGAGACAGAAAAGATGCTTTGTCCCTAGATATGATTCTGTTATACCAATGAGATGTATTTTAGACCAGAAGTCCTGAGAAGGCAGAGACTATGGGGTCTTCCTGACATCAAATCAAGTATAAAATTTAGTCAGTTCAGAAGAAGACAGAAAATCTATTTATATGAAATTTTGGAAGACAATAAAAGAGAACTTCAGACTTAGTGCCTATTCAAATCTTTAGCTTAACTTTTCAGCCACCAATTAGACAACACAAGGAGCTTCTATGTTTATAAGTGAGCTATTGCACCAAGACTCAATATCTGTCCAAAATAAATATCCTTCCAAATTTTTATCCATGTTAATAGAGAATTTGTTTCCTATTTTTGCATCCTCTTCAGCTGCTGCTTTTCCTTACATTTGTTTATTTGTTGCTCTGCGAAGAATGTCTGCTGTCTTGGTGGTTATTTCTCTCTCTCTCTCTCTCTCTCTCTCTCTCTCTCTCTATATATATATATATATATATATATATATATATATAACTGCATAGAGCAGGTAATATGGTAGACACTCAATAAATCTACTTTATTAATTGAGTAATGTGGAGCTCCTTTTATAAAGACAGAAAGATGCTTTATGCCTACATATGATTCTCTTATACCAGTGGGATGTATTTTAGACCAGAAGCCTTGAGAAGGCAGAGACTACGGCGTCTTCCTGACGTCAAACCAAGTATTAAACTTAGTCAATTCAGAAGAAGACAGGAAATCTATTTATATGAAATTTTGGAAGACAATAAAAGGGAACTTCAGACTTAGTGCCTATTCAAATCATTAGCTTAACTTTTCTTACTTAGCAGGTACATATATATATGTATATATATACATATATACGTATATATGTATATATATCTATATACATATATAGATGTATATATATACATACATATATATACATACATATATATACATACATATATATACATACATATATATACATACATATATAGATATATATATACATATATAGATGTATATATATATCTCCTATTAAAGATTGTGCCTTTACTTCAAGTAACTGTGAGAATTGAACAATAGCATATACCTAAGTGAATTTAGTCCTAGCGAGTGTTTTATTTATCTTTTTAAAACAATAAAAATTAAGCCAAATGGCAAATAGTCAATTACGTCTACTTTAAAATTAAACAAAAGTATATATATATATGTTAAATATAAATTTAATTTGGAAGAAGACATATATATATCCTTTAAAACTAAGCAAAAGTCTATATATTGGTTAAATATGCATAGACCAATAATAGATTTTGCTTAATTTTAAAGGCTATACATATATTTACATATATTTATATATAAATATATATTATATATTATATGTATAATATAAAATATATATTATATATTATATGTATAATATAAAATATATATTATATATTATACGTATAATGTATAATATATATTATTAATATATATTATACATTATACGTATAATATATAATATATAAATAATATATATTATTGTATGTATAATATATAAATATATATTAATAATATATATTATATGTATAATATATAAATATATATTTTAACTTTTAGAAGCTGAAATTATCAAAGCAATAAAAATAAATATATGAAAAATATGAAATATATTAATCTCTGGCAAGTCAATATCAAAGAGTTTAGGCTTTTGTGTATGTAATTTACATTCACATTTAAACTATTTTGTTTAGCTAGTGGTGGTTTTACACTTAGGATGCTCATTTTTACATCTTTTTTTCTGCTAATACGTCAAAAATATATAATATATACTTTATATATTAATATATAATACATATTTATATACAAATATATATTATATATAAATATATAAAGTAATATATATTTTATATATTAATATAATATATAATATATACTATATATATATATACACACATATGCCTCCCAAGTTTTGGTGATGGGTAATGGCCAATTATGTTGGATTAATGCAATGAGAAACACTCAGAAAGCAGAATCAGTTTTTTTAAAAAGCAATAAAAAAAAATCACACTTTGTATGATTATAAAAACATATTTAAAAAGTATCTCCTGTGTGAGTTTCTTGCATTCCTGCTCCCTACCTTGTGTATTCATTGAAGAAAAGTCTTCGTTCTCACCATTATTAAATGAAAGACGGTATTCTGTAGTGCTGAGCCAACATAAATGAATAATGAAAAATTACAGAACCAGAGACTACTTAAGTTTGTAGGAACCTTAGGGAACATCCAATTCAGCCTACATGGTGTAATGGTTAAGAGCAAGGGCTCTAAACTCAACTGTGTTCAAATCTTATCTTCTCTTTCCTACCTCTTTCCCTTTCAAGAGGAATACATTGTCTTTGCTTTGGCTTTGTCTGCAAAAATTAGATAATCATTGTGTATAGCTTCAGAATTCTTGGGTTGCTTAAATGAGTATAGCACCAAGCATGTAGCATATATCTCATAAACGTTAGCTGCTCTTGTATTATTATTACTGTTTAACAATAATAATAACCATTGTTATTAATTGACCCTAGTAGTAAAAGGATTTAACATAGGAGGAAGCTGAATTGGGGACAAGTTAAGTGGATTTTTAAAGGTCATATAGAAAGAGAGAGAAGAGTAGCTTCTTTTCAAAAGCCATGTGTCATCTAAAATACATGCGTGAGAATAATTTATTTGTGTTCTCCAACTCTAACATGTTCAGGGACCTCACCTAACTTGTGTATTCTTCTATTCCCTGGCCTGGGATATCATTGTCATATGGTAGGAGTACTAAAAATATGTATAAATGAATGAAGAGCAACTGCAGAGTAGCGCACTTGTTACAGAATGAAGAAAGTGATCAAATAAATCATGAAGTTGTACCTTAAAAAATAAACTTAAAAAATGTAAACTTCAAATTCACAGGATGAAAAATTATGATTTTTATAAATGTTGCAAGTTTTAGGAAAGTGAAGATAATACAACTGAGAAATACATTAAAACTGTAAAGAAAGTAATAGTGAGAACTTTTAGAAGCTGAAATTATCAAAGCAATAAAAATAAATATATGAAAAATATGAAATATATTAATCTCTGGCAAGTCAATATCGAAGAGTTTAGGCTTTTGTGTATGTAATTTATGTTCACATTTAAACTTTCTTGTTTAGCTAGTGATGGTTTTACACTTAGGACCCTTATTTTTACATCTTTTTTTTTCTGCTAATACATGAAAACCTGCTAATAAATTGAGCCTTTACTTCAAGTAACTGTCAGAGTTCAACAGTAGCACTTACCTAAGTATATTTAGTACTAGCAAGTGTTTTATTTATCTTTTAATACATGGAAAATGAAGCCAAGTAGCAAATAGTCAATTACATGTGTTTTAAAAGAAAGCAAAAATCTATACATTGGTTAAATTTTATTTAGTTTTTATAAGTACCAGCAACCCTTCAGTCACAGTTAAAAGGTGGATAAAGATATAAAAATATGAAGATATTTTTGTTATTACTTTGTTACTTTGGGCCCTACATTTTTTAATATTAAGTTTTGTTTTGTTTTGTTTTTTGTTTTGTTTTGTTTGAGACATGGTCTAGCTCTGTTATCCAGGCTGGCATGCAGTGGTGCAATCATAGCTCACTACGACCTTGAACTCCTGGACTCAAACAATCCCCCTGTCTCAACCTCGTGAGTAGCTGGGACTGCAAGTGCACTCACCATGTCCAGCTAATTTCGAATTTT
Source organism: Gorilla gorilla gorilla (assembly GCF_029281585.2). NCBI lineage: Eukaryota > Metazoa > Chordata > Mammalia > Primates > Hominidae > Gorilla > Gorilla gorilla. The sequence goes on from NC_073241.2 coordinate 70,575,914, forward strand.
TTTTGCAGAGCTGGCATCTTTCTATGTTGCTCAGGCTGTTCTCGAACTCCTGGCTTCAAGGAATCCTCCCAATGGGTCTTCTAAGGTATTGGGTTACAGGCCACTGAAGCTGGTCATAAGACTATTTTCTGTCACCACCTAGATTACCCTAGAAATTGCAATATCAACAGGGATAAAAAATTGTTCAAAGGGATGAAAAAAGTATTTTATTATTTATATGTATAAAGATATAGATGTGCGTGTATAGAGATGTACATACACACACATATATAAATAATATTACATAAATAGAAATACAGTGTATGTGACATAAAAATTTCGTGAAATTTTCTAAACTAGTTTTAGGAAAAAAGTTGTCTAAAAAGTCTCCATGGTGCAGGAAGGATAATAAAAAAATTAGAAAAACTGATCTAAAACTTCATAGTTCAAATCTGGTCTGTACTAGTCTGTTTTGATTCAGCAAATGCATAATTTGCCTCTTAAAAATTTGTTATGTAGTAGCTTGATTGTTCTTAACCCATCTCCACTAAGGTTTCCTATGAGTTTTCCTATGTTTAAAAACAACTAAAAGTAGAAAAAATCTGGGTTTACATCCCTGTTTTCTTTAGTTCTAGTCAACTACTCACAGCCTGTATTTTCTTTAAATCTGCACATTGAAATAATAAGAGCACCTACAAATGTTAAGAAGAACAATTAAGGTAATATAAGCCAATCTTTTAGCCCAGCATGTGGTACAGGATGGGTACTCTGGGGGAGTGTAGTCTTGACTATTATGATTGTTCTAATTTTGAGTTTGAACACTACCACTTCTACAGGGAAGCTTTAATACTCTTGTTTTTAAAGCCAAATCTAAACAGATTTAGAACATCCACAATGAATTAAAGGTGACAGCATTTTATAATCTCCTTCTTCCCAAGCCATATTATATTTGCCATTAGTTTAATCCAAATAAATTACAAAAAATTACACACATACTTATATATGTATGTATATGATAAATATGACAATAAATACATACATATGTATGAGACTATATATGTGCACATTTGTCATATATACATGTATATATGTATGCATATATATTTGTCTTATATAAAGTTATGTAAGACAAAGATCAAAGAGATAGAACACTTTAGAGAAAAGTGATTAAAAAGAAAAATTAGGCCATGCACCATGGCTCATGCCTGTAATCCCAGCACTTTGGGAGGCTGAGGTGGGTGGATCGTTTGAGCTCACAAGTTCGAGACCAGACTGGGCAGCATGGTGAAACCCCATCTCTGCAAAAAAATATTTAAGAATTATCCAGGCGTGGTGGTGCATGCCTGTAGTCCAGCTACTCAGGAGGCTGAGGCGGGAAGATGGCTTAAGCCCAGAAGGCAAAGGGTGCCACTGCACTCCATCCTGGAAGATAGAGCCAGATTTTATCTCAAAAAAAAAAAAAAAAGGAAAAATTAACAATTGCCATTCAAAACAATTTCTAGGAATGCAAGGGGAAAGGATTAACTGCCTAGTTTGCAATTCAGAATAAGAGTATCCTATGGAAAGAGGTATCAATTATAATTTATTATAACAAACACTGCAAAAAAATCAAATTATTTAGCCTTGTAATTTTTTTCCAAATTATATTTACCTTTCACACAAGTTGCAGCCACAAAAAAAGTCATCAGACATTTATTTATACAGCACTTGAACATTAATTCAAGTGAATGAAGTTTGAATAAGTTTGAGTGATTGAATGAATGAGTTAGAGTGATTGAATTGACATCAGAAATGAGAAGATATCTGCTGATATAATCGATTGCTCATTTCCTTCTCACCTCCAAGGCTGTTTGTTATAACTAAGATTTTCATAGATTTTATTTTCTGGTAAAGTGGCATCTGAATGGTGAATAGACGGAAAATGAGAAAGATTAGGAAAACTAACTTGTAGTGCCTGAGAACAGAAACTAAACTCAGGAGAGCTGGGCTGGTGCAAAGCTGGAGATGTGTCTTTCTCGTGTACAATCCTCTATTGAATGACTTTTTTAAAAGGCAATAATTAAATAATAATTAAGCAATAAGCCAAGAAGACTTTTATTTAAGAGACTGAATGTTTTATGGACAGCTAAGAAAGAAAGCATTTGTTGTATACTGTTATTAATTGTAGATTATTTGTTGTGACCAGATCAACAAAACACTATTACTGTAGGCCATTCCCCCGGGACACAAGAATGACTTTGTTATGCAAAACTTCTGTGTAAAGCTTTATACTGGAATCAGATTTTACTCCAACAGCACTTTTTTTCTACATAGCTAGCAGCACAATGCCCTGCTCTCTGACCTGTACTGAAAACATGAGGAGAAAGAATACTTACTACTTCCCTTGCTACTCTTCCGGAAAACATAAAGCTGTGCTAGCAGAGCTCTGAACTAGGAGCTCTTGAGTTCCAGTTCACTATTAACCTTAGAAAACCCACAGTACACTTTTGATGCATGTCCCTGCCCAAGTCTGATGTTGACATGTAATCCCCAGTATTGGAGGTGAGTCCCAGTGGGAGATGATTGGATCATGGGGACAAATTTCTCATTAATGGTTTAGCACCATCCCCTTGGTACAGTCCTGGAGATGGGGAGTCAGTTATCACAAGATCTGGTTGTTTAAAAGTGTTTGGGACCTCCCACCCTCTCTCTTGCTCCTGCTTTCACCATATGACCTAATTGCTCTTGTTTTGCCTTTCACCATAAGTAAAAGCTCCTTGAGTCCTTCCCAGAAGCAGATGCCACTATGCTTTCTGTACAGCCTGCAGAACCATGAGCCAATTAAGCCTCTTTTCTTATAAATTACCCAGTCTTGAGTATTTCTTTACAGCAATGCAAAAAGGGATAATATAACCCACTTACCATATTGTTTTTCAATTTCCACATCCATATAAGGTAGACAAGAATTCTCGACTTTAAAGACTTCTAAGAGTTTTTATAAGGAGAAAAAGCATTAAATAAAAATAGTTTGTCTCAAAATACATAGTCATAGATATGTATGAGGAATGGCATAATAGGACAAGAGTACAGACCTGGTTTTTTATCTGAGTTGATATTAAAAATACTTAAAAAGAGCCATAGCTACAGTGCAGGTGAAGTGGATGCTGGGAGAGTGGTATCAGTGGGTATCATCAGCATCCTAGCACTAGTGGGTTTTTTTTTATTTTATTTTTTTGCCATTGTAGTTAGCTCATCTAGGACACCATTGTGAACTTCCTTGAATAATCAGTCTCTCTAGACATCCCTGTCATTCTTTCTCCTTTGGGTGGGGGAGTCATCGCCTTCAGTGTCTGCCAGACAAGAGAGCTTATTACATTACCCTTATTAAATTTCCTCCTTTTGCTCTTCAACTCTCATTGCCCATGCTGTCTCATTTCTATCAGGCTTATAACATTTAATTTCTCCTTTCCTCTGCTATTATTGAGTCCAATTTTCATCCCAATTGTGAGGCTACAGGATGTACCTTCCTCTCCAGTGAGAGCTCTCCATGGAGGTTTTCAGAGTGACAACCAGACTTATTAATATCATTACTGATTAATCATTTTAAGCACAAGAAGTTTGTTGAATACTCTTGTTTGAACTTTCCAAGTATCTGTGGCTCCTGCCTTAAATGAGACATGGTTTCACTTAAAAAAAAAATCCCTTGGCCATATCTTCCCTGATTTGTGATCATCCATTGATCCTGAGTGCTATAGTAGATTGAACTATAGGCAGGTCCTTTTAGGAAACCTAAAGTAGTTCTTTCAGAAGCTTTTGATAAAGTTCAAGATCTTTGGGCTAACTTTGAGTGTTCTTTGCAATCAGTTCAACCAAACAGTAAGAATCTCTTAAGGGTATCTCTAGTTTGCCAGGATTACTTGCCACTGCCCTGCAGTGAGTACTCATTGGTTTACTTAGGATGATTCTGCAGGCTACATTTTTCCAACCTTAGCATTTTCCCACATAATGGTTTCCTGATGTTTATGCTTTATCTCGTCTCCTAAAATCCTACTTACTATCTCAGGCACTGCTGAAGTCTCCATCTTTCCCACCTAGTTGAGACATCCTCTCTCTGCCCATGTTTGTTGTACTGCCTTCAGTACCTAGTCCCTTATTTTCTTGCTACACCATATAATTTGTCCTTTGGCATTGTTTTCCTCACTTTACCTTGTAAATTCTTTGAGGTCAGAAGACATTTAATGAAATAGTTTTTCTCCTTTCTTGCAGGTCTCATAAAGATGGGTAGATAATAAGCACAAGGATGCGAGGCACATAAAAGTGTGCAAGAAAGAGTGATCCCCAGCCCTTGTGAAGCATTTGCTTTTCCAGGTGGCTTCACACCCTTAACCACCAGATTATACTGCCCCATAATCCCTATAGGTTGATTGATTGGTTTTACTTTAAATATTTGCACATAATCAATGGGCTTCTGTATATCTAGAATACGAGTTTTAACTTCACATTCAAGAATATTTAATATATTCAAGAATAGATTTTAAATATTTTATTAATGCAGTGAAACTGAATGCAAAATGTTGTGTACATTTTCTTCTGTCCCTTATCCTTTGCCCCTTCCCATCCCCAAGAATTCACAGCTTCAGATATACTCTCAAAGGAGTCTATGACCTCCAGAAGATTAGAAACCTCCACACTGAGCCTATGAGGACACTGCCAAAGCCAGTCATTTTGTAGGTAGGTAGGGGGTTGACAGGCAGCAAAATAAATTAACAAGAACTATTCTCATCTTCTCCCAAACTCTACCCTTCTTAGTGCATTTAAACAGTTATTCGAGGAAATCTCTATCCAGGTCTCTTACGACAGGCTTCTATAGTGGTCTAGGGAGAGCTGTTATTTGCTGCCTCACCCCTCCTATGGGAAGTCTTCCTCCCACTCCAGCCCACTGCCCAAAGCTTATCAGTAGAACTGTGCCCCAGGCTGTGTACTGGTGGAATGCAATGCCTAAAGCAAATCCAGAATTAAGGAGTTCCACAGGGAGTGGCCCTGGGGGGGATTAAGGAAACAGGGCTTCCATTTACCCTCAAGCAACAATCCTGTTTCCCCCAAATCCTTCAGGGTATGTGAGTAGTGAGGATCAGTGTGAATTAGTATCTCAAAGTAAGCCTGCCAACCAGGTCCACAGTAATTGTCTTCCCTTCTTGTCTTAGAAAAAGAAAACTGAATTTCTGATTTTCTTCTCCTAAAGTATAGCTCTCATTCTGCTCCTATCCATGTGGGCTAATGCGGCCCCAAGTTGTATTTTTTTCCTTACACCTTTGATGTTTGTCCTTCACTTGACTTCTTACTAGGTTACCACAGACTTTCTGAGTGTCTAGGATGGGGGAGGAAGTGGATGTGTTATGTTAATATACATCTATCTCTTATCTTAGCATGGCAAATCCCAGTTCTCAAGAAGGCTCTTTCACAAGGCTTTTAAATACCCGATCTGTTCCTCTGAGGATCAGTGAATGTGAACACAGCCTTAGTCTATAAAATATGGAAGTAGGGACAAACTAAACTTTGCAAAATGTGTCCTGTTAAATTTATATGATGTTTACTAGATTTTATTCATGCCTAGCCCCATTTTTTCTCTACTTTTCAAGACTTCACCTGCTTCCTGGTCTGAAGTTTTAGGTCTCATGCAAGACCAACGGATCTTTTTACACTTTGCCACTAGCAAGGACAGAGGAGAACATTCCAACAGAACATGATGTCCTGGGTCCTATGGTCAATATATGTATAGTTCCCTTATATAATCAGTAGTGACAATGACTCCCAGACCCCCAAGTCCAAACACTCTAAATTCTCCAGTTGTCCTATAGTGTGATGATTTGGAGTCAAACTGATTAAAATTCATGAGCGAGAATGTTACTGCATTAGCTTGTTTTCACACTGCTATAAAAACACTGCCTGAGACTAGATAATTTACAAAGGAAAGAGGTTTAACTGACTCGCAGTTCTGCATGGCTCCAGAGGCCTCAGGAAACATGCAATCATGGTGGAAGCAAAAGGGAAGCAGGCATGTGTTACGTGGTGGCAGGAGAGAGAGAAAGAGAGAGAGAGAGAGGGAGAGAGAAAAGGGGAAAGTGCCAGACATTTATCAAAAACAACCAGATCTTGTGAGAATTCACTCACTATTATGAGAACAGCATGGGGGAAACTGCTCCCATGTGATCCAATCACCTCCTACCAGGTCCATTCCCCAGCACATGGGGATTACAATTCAGATTACAATTTAAGATGAGATTTGGATGGGGACACAGCCAAATCATATCAGGTATGTTTTAGAGAAAAGGGCTTTCTCTAAGAGGATGAGTTCTCACTTTTATCTATAACAGTTATAGGTAAGCTAAACTTCAAACCAAACACTGTTCATATTTGCTTTCCCTGGTTCTTTCAAGGATTCATCTGGATATCTTGATATTGTGGTTTGAAGTATTTGCAGTCTTTTTTTCCTAAATCTCTAAAAGGCATTTTTCCACATTCAAAGATATAGAGTCATTTAAAATATGAGGAAGTTTGCATTTAGTAAGAAGGCAAAGAAAGCAAAAGTCCTGCAGTGAAATAATACTGTTGGGCTTACAAATGTGTTCTCATTGGATTTGTTTGAATTAGGATATATACATAAATTAAATATGAGTTAGGACATAACAATCCAATTCACTGCTACACATATCTTAAAAACAATATTTTTGACCTCAATTTATTTTTCAATATTTACTGAACACTTACTATGGCTCAGCTCCAACATGTTGAAGAAATTCTAAATCTTTAGACATCAGTAGTCTTCTCAAAGAGGTATCTTGCCACTTGAAGGAAATAAACTATATAAATAAATGGCAAAGATATGTATTTTTCAGAAGAATCAAAATTACTTCCAAGAGTATAGATGTCCTAAATTCAATTTCAGCAAATTCCTGCTACATGTAAACACATATCTTAATTTGATTTATGACCAAACTCTCAATGGCTGTACATTCTTGGTTAATGATTATTTTATCCTGTTAAACTAACAAGGATGACCAAATCACAGGATTTAGAAACTTTCGATAGCTTGATTTCTGACTGTAAGCTTCTACTAAATCCTTTACAAAATTTTGGAAATAAGTAGAAGCACAAAAACAGTCATATTTAGTAGGTGATGATATGTTTGAACACATTGCCAAAATGACATTCTTTACATTTGGAGGATGAGATGGTTTGGTGGTTTGTCCCCTCTAAATATAATGTTGAAATGTAATCCTTAGTGTCGAAAGTAGGGTCTGGTTGGAGGTGTTTGTGTTATGAGGATGGACCCCCCTTGAATGGTTTAGTGCCTTCCTTGCTTTAATGAGTTAGTTCTTGCTCTGACTTCACAAGAGATCTGGTTGTTTGAAAGAGCATGGCACCTCCCCACTCTCTCTCTTGCTTCTGCTTTCGCCAGGTGATACACTGGCTTCCCCTTTGCTTTCCACCATGATTGTAAGCTTCCTGATGCCCTCACCAGACGCAGATGCTGGAGCCGTGCTTATACATCCTACAGAACTGTGAGTCAAAATAAACATCATTTCTTTATAAATTACCTAGCTTCAGATATTCCTTTGTATCAACACAAGAATGGACTAACTCCAAAGCATATCCTTATTCATCTCTAAGTTACCTAAATAAGAAAAAAAAAAAAAAAAAGAAATATTGATGCTCTTTCATGATTCCGTATAGCATTGAAACTAGGTAAGAATTTGAATGGACAAATGATCAAAAACCAGAAATCAGCTGTATAATATGCAACATGTAATGGGTTCCTAGGGCAGAAAGCTCCCACTATGACTGAGGTTAAATTTCCCACCAGCATTACAAATGGTGACTTGGGATTCTTATTAACTTGAATTTTAGGGTGATAAATGCATTCTTTCCATACTGCTGAGTTTGTGGACCAAGATTATTACACTACTTAGCTGAGTATTTCACAAATCTTTACAGATGACAAATTTCAATGCTGCTCTTGGCAGAAAAGTACTCATGTCTCAATCTTCCTGTGTCTTTAATTTCCCCCTGCCCAAACCTTCATGAATTTTTTTGATTTTCACTCTTCCTCTTCTTGGCTTAATATGACACAATGGTGAAGAATTTGACTATGAAAAATGTTATAAGAGTTGCAAACCTATCTTAGGTAAAATAATAATAATAATAATTAAATTGTAGGATAACTGACAACTTCTTATCCAACCTGGCTGCTGAACAAAATTATCTTTAGAATAGCAAACTAGTGCTGAGGAACTTAATAGGATCTCTTCTGTAATGGCTGATAAGTAGGTTGATTCAACACAGGAATAGCAGAGTTGAGCAAAGAGGCTGTGATGCTTGGACATGGCTCCACTACTTAAGATAAAGAGAAGCCTGGCCATTGGCCAAGACTACCTCGGACATGCTGAACCTATGGTAACATGCTACAGATTCTCTCCTTCTTCATTGTCTGCCATCACTGATTCATTCTCATAGCTAGAAGCCATTTGCTAATAATTAACACAAGGCTATATTGATGTGAACGTGGAAAATCCAAAGTTTGCTTTTTCACTCACCTTCCATTCTACAACTCCATTTGCCCTATCTTCTTGAGGTTTGTCTAGTCTGCAAATAAATTATAAAACCTGTTTCGGGCTCTTAATGTGCCTGCATCCTTTTGATATGTACTATGGTTGGTACAAGTAAGAATGGACACTGCCCTTCATCACAGGGAAACAGAGAGTTGTATGCTCTTTACTGACATTCCTGGTGTTCATAGTGAAGTGTAGATAAGCTGAAATGTTATGCTACCTGTGGGGAGGGAGCAGAAGAGTTACAGGAGCCTGGAGGGAACAGCACTGAGCCAGGGGGTCCAGGAACCTGGTTCGAATGGCAGGAGTATTTACCTGTAGCAGCAGAGTTAGTACTGCTTGGGGGAGAACTTGGAAAGATAGTGCAACACATCAAGAATAAAGAGTGAAGCAATGTGGTGCTAGAGTGGAGAGAATGAGCAATGAGTGCTGAGGCTGGGATGATCAAAAGCAAGCTGACAGGGGCCCCAAAAAAATGGGTCAAGACCAACAGTTCAGAACTAAGGCTGTGAACAGCGAGAGGGAGCCTGAGTTCTCCTTTTATGTGACTCAGTGTGTGGCCCTGGTGTGAGGCTTACAAAGATCATTAAGGGCTGAAACAAAGCAAACGTTTAATGTGTGACTAGGGAACAGTTATTACATGACAGATAATCATTATAAATATTAACGCACATTATTGAACTTTCGCTAAATAATTTATAGATTTATATATGTGCCCTATGTGAGATAAGCATTTTGATGATAATTAAAGAATTCAAGGACCATTGTTTATATGTGTGTTTTGTGTGTAATATTTCTCCCAGTAAGGCTTATTTACCGATCAAAAATCATATTCCTTGGATTTGTCCCAAATTGCCTTATATTTCTCTGCAGTTCAGGGTTATTTTCTCATTCTGTTTTTGACCCTTAATATCCACACTCATGTCTGCCAGCATTTAGAATATAGGATGCTAATTGATTGATGTCTTTCAATCACAAACCTTAGGTTTTTCCTACTCTATAATTCTATTACTCCCTGTATAGTTCTGCGTTAAAAGGCCAGCAAGCAAACTCCTTGTAAAGGGCCACAGGAAATCTAGGAAGCCCTAGAGAGCTCTGTTTTGCATTTCTCAGTGATGTAGGTACCACCCTGTCTTAACTCCAACTTTCTTTAAAATACTAGGTTCCATCTGGTGGTACTCCCTTTATATGGCATCACTAAACCTCCAATCATCACTTTGAAATTCTTTGTTACATAAAAGTGTTTTCTTTCTCTCCATCAGTCTTAGCAAATAGGGGGTGAATTATTACATCAAAAGCATTTTTCACCTTAAAATTCAAACTACAAGGCAATCTTCATACCCTAAATCATGAAGAGCTACAAGCAATTCTGTTCACAGGTGGGGCTGCCACACTGGTTCAACCAAGTAGTGTCTTACCAACATAAGTATCATAGAGTCTCCAGGGTACTACACTGAATTGGGATTGTAAAATTACTTTCTCAACACCTCTGTTAGGTAGAAAGATAATATGTATGACTGGAAAGTTGAAAAATAAGATGGCAAACAGCATGAGCAATATAATAGTATATGATTAATTAGCCAGGGAGACCTATGAGCAATAAGTCTTACAGTTTAGAGGAGAGATTAATCAGGACAGAGGTAAATTGGAAAGGCTCATTGGAGAGGATAGCATGGGAAAAGGTCTTAAAGATAATGAGAATTGTTAATAGTAAAGAGGTAGAAGGGAAGCATTCTTGAAGAGAAGAGCAGGTGGCATTAAAGTTGAAGAAAATGCATGTGTAGAGGCAATACTAAGCTACACACTTCAGTAAAAGCAGTTAGAGATGCTGCATCAAATCTCTCCTCCTTCATAGAATGATTTGACATGAATGTGTTTAGAAATGTTGAGGGCTGCCCACCACAGACAAGGAGTTCTACCTAGATAATGGATGTTTCTAATTAAGATCATCCACACCAAAATAAGGTAGTAAGCATTAATCAGGTCCTTATCTCCTCCTACTCTTTCTTGATTCCTTTGCTTTTCTTCTCCCAAACACATGCTCAGAATCTACCCCCTTCCCACACAACTATTTGAGTCCTGTTCCCCTAAGGAACCTTTGTTTTATCAGAAAATTAACACTTGTAGTAGTAACTAGTAAGATAGAAAGTTTTGAGTTTTTCAAACTCTAAAAAATATGCATAAGTTCTCTATAAAAATTCTAAGGTGATAGTTGCTTTCTACAGCAAACATACCTCATAAGAAATGTTTTTCAAGAAGCAAATTTTATGATACTATATGATACAATTATGATAGAAAGATAAAAGTAAAAGTTAGATATACCAAAATCAAGAAAGGCAACGGTTCTCCTAAGAACAAGATGTTCCTGAATCATGTGCAGTAATTTTATTGACTGAGTAAAAAAATAATACTAATGGAATAGTTCCATTCCTGGAAATTTATTACATATGGATAACAATGTTCAAGGAGTGAAAATACAAGTATCCTGCTGAGGATATAAGAATAATACCATGTTATGAATGTTATGCTATGAATATGGAAATATGGCACTTCACCAAAAACAAAAAACATCTTTTCTTCTTTCACAGGCAAACAGGTTTCTTTTTTAAAATTTTCAACTTTTATTTTAAGTTCAGGGGTATATGTGCAGGACATACAGGTTTGTTACTTAAGTAAACGTGTGCATGGTGGTTGCTGCACAGATCATCCCAACACCCTGTATTAAACCCCACATCCATTAGCTAGTCTTCCTGATTCTCTCCCTCCTCCCACTCCCAACCCTCGGACAGGCCCCAGTGTCTGTTCTTTTCCCCTGTGTGGCCATGTGTTCTCATAATTTAGCTCCCACTTATAAGTGAGAACAGGTGGTATTTGGATTTCTGCTCCTGTGTTAGTTTGCTAAGGATAATGGCCTGCAGCTCCACCCATGTCCTTACAAAGGACGTGATCTCGTTTCTTTTTATGGCTGCATAGTATTCCATGGTGTATATGTGCCACCATTTCTTTATCCAGTCTATCACTGATGGACATTTAGGTTGATTCTATGTCTTTGCTATTGTGAATAGTGCTACAATGAACACACGTGTGCATGTGTCTTTATAATAGAAAGATCTGTATTCCTTTGGGTATATACCCAGTAATGGGATTGCTGGGTCAAATGGTATTTCTGCCTCTAGGTCTTTGAGGAATTGCCACACTGTCTTCCACAATAGTCGAAATAATTTATACTCCCACCAACTTTGTAAAAGCATTCTTTTTCTAAACAACCTCACCAGCATCTGTTATTTCTTGACTTTTTAATAATAGACATTCTGACTTGTATGAGATGGTATCTCATTGCAGTTTTGATGACAAACAGGCTTCTACAAGCAATTTTTCAGCAGTTATATCATAACCTTCATGAATTTGGACAGACTAGAAACACTGCCCTCAGGCTGCATATAGTTATAAAGAAGGTGTAGAAAATGTATACGGCACAGACATTGCACCCAAAGGGCTTCACATCTGCTTGAAGAGAATAAAGTCACTGTCAGATGTCAAAGGAGAATAAAAGCTTGGAAAAAGTAGCCCCAGCTCTCTCCCTCTCTGCTTTTGCCTGCTGATTTTGCACTAGTGCTTTCCACTGGCCAAATCTAACACAAAGAAAACAATACAAAGAAAGCCATAGAAATTATTAGTCTCCTGGGCCACAGAACAAGAAAAAGAAGTGTAGAAAATGAACCTGTGAGGTTAAATAGGGAGATAGCATTACAGGAAGAGGAGGCACAAGCAATCCATCTTTTAGCCATCCATCTATTCTTGAAAGTCAAAGAATCCATCTGAGAATCAGCACCCTGCAAGGTTAAGGTGCTGTCCTACAGGCTCTGAAACTGGTCTTAAACAAACAACAAATACATCAAATTTGTATCCTCCATAGCAAGGTTACTCAGATTCAAGAATTTCCTTCTAATTCTAGTAACTTTGGATTAATTGAACTTGATGGATTGTATCATTGTTCATAAGTAGTATCTGTCCTTTCCTGGATGAGAATTATTTACATCAGGCTTAGTATGTGACTTAATTTGGCCTATAAAACGTGGTTAGAAGAGATACGTATCACTTATCACTTCTAAGCAGTAGCTTTACAAATCAGTGATTGGTTCAACATCTTCTCTTTTTCTTCTGTCTCATGACCAAAAATGTTCAGATGGAGGCTGCTTTTTCAGTCTGGGTCCTGAAGTGAAATCTCTGTGGGACAGAGGTGCAGCCAACCAGTAATAGATATAGAGAACAAAAGAGAAATCAACCTTGAAAGTGACTGAAATTCCATGGTCATTTGTTGCCACAGCATAACCTAGCCTATCCATATTGACACAGAAACACTAGAGACGATGGACATGATTTCACTAAATTGCTAGCTGAAATGTGTGTCTGGTTATTTTGGGTTCCTCAGTCATTCAACAAACACCCATGAGAAAGTAGATTGCTGCTCCACTATAAGGATAAGGGGGGCTAAGTCTTGAACCCAGAAGATTCACTGCAGGTATTGGTAATATCCTAATACCACTTTATGGAAAACTTTGGCAAACCAATGTAGACAAGGCCATTAAAGGCTCAGAGCCTATGACTTAAAGGTTTGGGTCTTCTCACCAGGTAAAGAATCCTGACCAGGTGAGATCATTCTAATAGAATGGATAACGAGAAAAGGAAGTTATGATTATCAGCTTTGGCCTTACGAAAAGTTAAAGAGTCGGAGAGAAGTATTAATGCTTAGTTTATGCTAATTGATCTTGGTTTTTTTTCTTGCTTCTTTTTTTCCTTTCTACCTTGTATGAAGCATGCCGGTGGTACCTTACATTACTAATTACGAACAATTTAGAAGTAGGCTTAAATAGACAAACACTGAGATGATACACAGTGGCTGCCAGGACTTTCTTTTTGCCCTGTATTTAAAAGGATAATTTTATCATCTATACTAAGGGCAAGGGCAAAAGCTGAAGGACAAAAGGAGTACACCGTGCTGGTTATTTTCCATTTTCCTGGCCCCCTATCTATTATCCATATTGTTTGGACTTCCTCCGTGGCCAGAAGGATTGACCCTAAGGACTATAACTTCTCACTGTTATACTCATGGAATTCTAGTTAAGTACACTGGAAGCACAAATAGGACATCAAAAGACAGAAGGAGGGACAGGTCCCTTTCTTGTTGCTGTCTGCATCAGAACACCATCTCTGGCTGTCTCTATCCATTACTGAAGTTTTGTTCTGGGCAGCTCGTTCTCCATGGTTCCAGTCCTCTTGGGTACCAGTAACATTGTTTTCTCTCTCTGTATCTTAGGTGTAGAAATAGTATCAGCTTCCAACAGTTTGTCTCTGTATAATTCAATATGCCTTGCTGAACCCCTTAACTCCTGCCATGCTTCTATAAACTTCCTCTTTATTTAATGTTTGTTCTTTGAGAAGATCCTCATGTGATTAAGATTTTTCTCACTCTTGCCTCCCAATGCTTGCTTAAGACTTAATACATACCATTTCCACTATGCTGCTAATGCAGAACCACAAACACTCATGTATGTATATGCAGATACTGTAGGTTACCTCTATCTTTCTTGACTTTGAAAAGTTGAATATTTCCAAGGTTTTTGTGGGTTTTTTTTCCTTTTTTTGGATGGAGGTAAACACTGAACCTGGTTACTTGGGTTGAAATGCATAGTTTTCTTCAATAGCAAGCTCCTGAGCCTTGTATAATTCCCCTAATTATGCTCATGTTCTCAGATTTTCCTGAGAAGAAAAAGTCATTCTCTTAAAACAATTTAGTGTTCTTTGAAAATGGGCTGTCTAGAAGCTAGCTAACATCTGAGGTACCACTTTAAATTCTTGATTCTTGACTATTATACCATTTTCTTATTGAAATTCAATCCAAACCAGAAGCATAACCCAAGTTTAAGAAATAATTTGTTGATTTCAGTATGTTGCTCAATTAACCAACAATTCAAAAGGCTATTTCTGTCAATTACATTCCTAGAATTTTGGTGGTAGTGGATGGTAAAAAGAGGAAAAGGTTAGTACCCAAGAGACACGAATCATCAAATTGAACAAGGCCAACACACTTGAAACAATTAGTTAATAGTACAAGATAGTATGTGAAAGCATTCTTAATGGGGACAATACAGACTTTAAGACCCTTGGGAGCTCAGAAAAGAGAGAAATCAATAAAGTATAGAGTATTCCAGGAAGGCTTTAGCTTGAGGGAACATGCAGTTTGTATTTTGGAGTGAAGGGTTTTAAAACTGTGTTTACCTTGAGGCACTGGCAGCGTCTCTCTAAATATATGCCACTCATAGGATGGAAGAGGCAATAACACACAACAGTGTCTACTAGCCAACCATTTTCCATAATACACTGATGACACTTGAAACTTGGTGAGTTTTATAACCAGTATCTACACAAGCCAATGTGCCACAATCGCAGAAAAATTACTAGATGAGAAATCAGGGGACTTCTTTCTTTGTGTCCTTCTAGACACAGAATAAGAACAAATGGTAGTGATCTTTCTTTGTAGGACTCTCCTTATAAGGTTTTAACATAAATCTCATTACACTGAAATCCTGGAAGAGTATTCATTAGAACATCACCAAAGTCTGTGTAGAGGACTTAATAGATGAAACAAGGCATTGGAATTAGCCAATCATTCTATAAATGAACTCACCATGAACCTTTTTTCTAAATTTAGGTAAAATTTCTGGAGACCTTTTCTTTGCTACACAATAGAATGCCACTCAAACTTGTAAACAAAGTATGTTTTGCCTATATTTGTAACTTCCAAAAACACTTATCTAGTAGACACTTAACAAATATCTATTTATAATGATAATAGCACAGACAGGTTAATTCGGATTAGAGTTAAATACCAAAATGCTATAAAATTTGAGTTAAAAGAGATGTACTGAATGCTGTGGTCTGAATGTTTGTGCCCCTCAAAATTCATACGTTGAAACCTAATCCCAAAGGTGATGGTAGTTATGAGGTGGGGCCTTTGTGAGGTGATTGAGTCACGTGCTTTTGGCTCTCATGAATGGGATTTGTCCCCTCATAAAAGAGGCCTGGGAGAGCTTGTTCATCCCTTTTGTCATGTGAGGACATGGAAAAATGACATCACCTATGAAGCAAAGAGCCCTCACTAGACATCACATCTTTTGGTACCTTGATCTTGAACTTCCCACCTTGCAAAGCTGTAATACAGTTCTGTCGTTTAGAAATTGCCTAGTCTAAAGTACTTTGTTATAGAAGTTGAAACAGACTAAGAGACTGAATTTCTGAACAATGAAGTGTTATTTAGAAACTGTCTTTTTGTCTCTTTTTCAATTCTTCCTTGGAAAGTATTTTCTCATTTTAAAACAGTTTAATACATATATATGTATATGTATGTTACTTAACATTTATGGAACAACTGTTCTAACTCTCTGCTACACCCTGCTTCTACTTCAATCAGGGCAGTTACATGACTATAACTGCATAATTCTTTGATGATGTAATCATTGTTTTATTATGTGCATCAAGAGCCACTGTTTGCCATTGTCAATTTATAAATGGTCTGTAGGACAGAGCAGTAAACATCTGAAGTAAAAGGTTCATGTGTTAGGGGTATTTTAGGCAGGAAGAGAATGAGATGACTATGCAATGACTTTAGTAGGTGAGGAAGGATCTGTGAACTGTATCCCTGCTGCAAGGAGGAAACAGAACATTCCTGCTCTCATGGACAAGGATGCCTATATTGGAGGCCTTATGTTCCGCTCACCCTGAAATGTAGCCTGTGTGATGGCTATTACACACAGTGAGCAAAGAACATTGGGACAGCAAGCAGTATACGTATTGGAAAACATAGACATGTTTGTTAGCTCAGGCATGCATGACATATCTTTTCAAAAACCTGGTGGGAAAAAAAACAGCCTAAATGAATGATGATCAAAGCCTACATCCAGAGAGCATGTATAGCAAGACAAAATTCAAGACCCTAGTGACATTTATTTTCTGGAACTTGTCCCCTTTCATCCCAAAATTAAACTACTAGGGAAAAAAAATTCATCTGCTATCTCCAGTACCAAGAGTATGATGATTGTTGACTTAAAGTTGCTGGTGAGTGCTTCAGGGAAGACAGTGGAAAACATCAAAGCCTCTGTATAACACTCTTTGCTATTTCGTTGAGCAAAAGAGGAGTCTTCCTTAAATCAAGGCCAAGAGAGATTACTACTGAACAATCCCCCTCACCAA
The DNA here is from genome assembly GCF_029281585.2 of Gorilla gorilla gorilla. Lineage (NCBI taxonomy): Eukaryota > Metazoa > Chordata > Mammalia > Primates > Hominidae > Gorilla > Gorilla gorilla. Next base: position 70,592,731 of record NC_073241.2, read on the forward strand.
AAAAACACCTAAGTTCTGTTTCACTAATAATGTTACTTTGAGTCACAGAATTTGCAGTGATAGACTAAAACTACCTAAAACATATTTTTTCCTTGCTTGTTTCAATCATTTACAATTGTCCTTAGTTATTCCACATCTGAGAAAAGATATTTGAACAAAATTTTGAAAGACTTTGGGGGTGGTAAAATGTATTCTGCAATTGAATGTATGAACTTCCTTTGGAGATTGTCTTAAGACATATTAATACTACAATAATAAAGAAGAAGATGGCTGCTGTGACTGGGTGGCTGTACTAAGATTTTAGAGAGAGAATATTCTACCAGATTGGCCATGCATTTTTAATATATATCCACATAAAATATATAATACATACATGTGCATATATACCCACATAAAATATACATTATATATTATATATTTGCATATGTATGTATATATGGTGCAATTTAAATTGTTATATACAAAACTGTGTATACATGTACATGTAGACACAAAGATATACACACAACTTAGTAAAACACAAAATAATACAATATCAAGGCCATCAATGCTAATAGAGATTATCAAGTTAAATATCTCTCATTTTGAAGATAAGCACAAGAAAGCCCACAAAATATGATTTTGGTAAGTCACCATGTCTCTGGATTCTCAGTCACATGCTTTGCCTAACATTCACTTTCCACATTGTTCTTTGTCACTCTAATTATGGCAACATGTCCTTTCTTTTCGCCAATTTTTCTGGGATTTTATGGAATTCCTGTATGAAACTGTGTTATTCCACAGGATTTTTGGACTCTTCTTTATTTTCCCACAATTTCTTCAGTCACCCCCACTGCCTCTTAGCTGCCAGTGATTGCATTGGTCAATTGCCTGGTAGTGGGGTGAAAGGAATAAACAGTGGCTATCTGATAATCTTTCTGGTTTTCCTTTAAACAAGCTCACTGGAGTATATGTCCTCTACACTAGTTTCCGAGGGAGGACATGTAAGTGTTCCAGTAACTCTGTCACCAGTCTGGTAATTCTTATTGTCGAGTTGCCTTTATAGCCACCTTAGAATCCACCCAAAGAAAATGAAACCTGCACAATGTGCACATGTACCCTAAAACTTAAAGTATAATAAAAAAAAAAAAAAAATAGATTTAAGTAAATAAAAAAAAAAAAAAAAAAAAAAAAGAAAATGAACACAATTGCTCCCCCTTAACTTCCCCTCCTTTTCCAAACTGCTATTGTCTTATAATCATATCTCAACTTTGATCAAGCCTTCTGTTACGTGATGCTTGAATCTACTAATTTGAACTTATTCCTTAAATATCTCAAATTATCTTCTTACATAAGGAAACAAATTTCAGTTTCATGAAACCATTTCTCATTATAACTGTGAGCATATAAGTGACCTTAATTTTCAAAAATATGTTGCAATGCTTCTAAATATAACTAAGATTATTGAAATCAGACATTTGTTTCTTTGTTGCCAGTTTACATGTAGTAATTATGTACAGGAAGTTGTTGATTTGCAGAAAGGTACCAAGTCAAATTTTCTATAATCTTCTTTGAGTCATAGACAATTAGCTTATTATAGAAAAAAAATGATTTATCGGCTTTGCCTTTTGTCCTAAGTTGTCTTTCTTTTCTAAGATCTCTTACTAAAGAATAGAAATAGGTAGACCCAGCAGAGAAACTGAAAGCCTGTTTTTTTGTTTGTTTGTTTTTTGTTTTGTTTTTGTTTGTTGGTTCAGCTGAGCTAAATGTCCTTAGTGGACAGTAAATGTTTTAGCTGTTTTCTGTATTTCTATGCTCCCAAGTTGTCAGACCTCATATATTGGGGTTAACATACCAGACCATTAGCCCTGGTATGCTTAAAATTGCATTTCTTAAAATTAGGCTACCTGAGAAAGATTTTCTGAATGTGTTACATTGCATGAAAACATATTTACTAAATTATTTTTTTGAAAATACATATAGAAACTTCTGACATCAGAATAGTGATGTATTCGGTCACGAGTTGGGAATCCAAAAGCAGCTCCTGAAGGAAATAGTTAAATGTAATGAGGAATTAGTTATTGTAATAAAAGTGAAGGAAAATAGAACGATGAGAGGGACAAGCATCTAAATAGAAAATCCTGGCCCAGAAAATCCTGGTCTTAGGTCATCTCTGTGCAGTGTGAGAACTCAAGATTAGAGAAATACCTGAGTTGTTATAACAAACCCAGCTTGGGAAGGTGTCCCATCCATATTGATGCCCGTTTAGAAGCTATGCACCTAGTTAGGATTCCTGATGCCATGATGTCAGTCATTACTATCATCATTATTGTATGATGCCTTTGGTGTTCATTTGAACCACCTTCAAGTTGGGGGAGACCTGGACTGAGAGAATGTCTTCAAAAGGTATTGTGCTACTTTACCCATTTGTCTGTCTTGCTTTTAGGCTCATATTCATCAGTTCAGGAGACCTCAATCAGAGGCTGAGCTACTGCAATGTGCTTCCACAAACATACACACAGCGCATCCAGCTGCCTGATGGGGGGGGACCTGCTAATTGGAGAAGTCTGCTCTGGTCCCCTGTCACCAGTTGGCAGACAGAACAGTCTGGGCCGAAGCTGATTCCCAGAGTCAGGCATTCATTTATCTCAGTGATAACAGGGTATGTGTAGAAAGAGGGAGCAAAGAAAGCGAAGGGCAGCTGCAGTTGAGGTGGGGACAGTACTAATGCCTCGGCATCAAGGACATGCTTCACGGAGGTGCTTGGCACTTTATTCCTCTCTCCAAAGTTTAATTAGTCACTAATTATGAACAACTCTCTCTTATTATGGATGCATTTGGCCACTGCTGTAATTTTTTAAGAAACATGTTCTCATCTCAACCAAGTTCCAAATGCTAACGTATCAGTGTCAGAAGCTGCAGTTAAGCACAACCTGTCCCCAAATCCCAGCCCCTTGAAACATGATGGCTCATTAATAACTTAAAAAGGATGATGACACTGATACTATTTATAGGTCCCTTCCAGGCAGGTCTGCCAGCGTTAAAGAAATTAACATGGAGAAATTGTCAACTGGAAAACATTAGTGTTTATCAACAGATCAATCAAACTTCAGCAACTGTAAACTGTGCTTTTAGCTAAGTGAAACCTACTAACAATAACAGCCACTTGCCCACCTTTCTGGGGAGTCCTGTGTCCCCATATCCAAACCAAATAAACTGTCCCTTTGACACTGCGGCCATAATCCTGCTGCTGCCTGTTAGGGAAGAGTCTACCTGCCTCTGTCCCACATCCAGGAGCAAACTGGAATGACTGGGTGGTGGTGTCAGCCATGTTTTAATTAGCTTTAACTGCCAGTTTGTAAAGTCTCAAGCAGACTAAAATAAATACTGGGGTTAGTGGCTCCAGAAGGCAAATTCTAGTTTCTTTATGAAAGGAAGACTCTATGATTTAAGGATTTAAGGAGTTTTTCTTGGTTCTGTCATCCTTTTAAAGCAGTGCTTGACTCTCATTGTTGTATATTTAGAGATGGTTCTATTTTCATTTCTGGGCTACATCGGCGATGATGACATGGCTTCAGAACCTGAACAAAGCTGGAGAGCCCTGATAGGCTGCTGGTGATGTCATCCCTGTGCCTCTAATGCCCAGGAAAAGCACCAGGGACTGACTGTTTTCCTGACTTTTCTTTTCTTTCTTTTTTCCTTATTCTTCCTTTCTCCCCCTACCTCTTTTTTTTTTTTCAAATATAAAAATCCCATTTTCACACTAACAGTGCATTTGGAGTTTCATATCCTAGCAACGTTATCACTAAAGGTAGCCGGTGACCGCTCCATACAGACCAACACTGCTTTGGCTTGATACACAGTTTCAGCTCTCAGGGAGAGGATTTTGTGCTGCATCACACTGAATATTGCGGCTCTGTAATTTCTTGTCATTATAACAAACCCTTTCACGTGCTTCCTTTCTGTAACCCAGATGATCATCACCTGTCAAATTCGACTGCTCACACAAATTCTAACTAGAAGAACCTGACAATGGTAGGGGCCATGAAAACCAAAGGAGATAGAAAATACGGCAAGTGCACCTAGCTTCAAGATGACAATAGCCTTGACTCATCACACAGGCTTCTTAACTATCACATAGCCACACCCACTGCCACCTTTTGTTATTTTTATGCATTCATTCCTAAAACTGCAGGACTGGGGAAATGTTTTTACGAGGGTAGGTTGGGATGGCCTGGGGCACCTAGAGGGAATAAAAGGAGCTCTCTGGGTCCCGACTTAGATGGTTTCACTTTTGTATTCAGTGCGTAGCAAATTCTGTGTTCTCCTAAAAACAAAAATACAAAAACCAATCCCCGCGGTTTTAGTTTCAACAACCTAGGTAAAACCCTCTCTAAGTCCCAAGTTTCTCATCTTATTAACTGGGACAATAAAATGCATCTCACCAAGGAGTTGTGAGCATTAAATTCACTGCTGTCTATGGAGCACATAGTGTATAATAGGAGCAAAACTAAAATCTGTCAATTCCATTCCAAGCTTTGTGACACCACTAAATAAACAGGTAATGTAAAAAAATAAACAACAGGAAAAATAAACAATAAGGAAACTTAATAAACAGCAAAAAAAAAAAAAAGAAAAAAAAAGAAAAGAAAAGAAAAACCAACGGGAGAAAAGGAGAATTGAGAACTGTAAACAATCTCCAAGCCAGGCCAAGGACACTTAGTACATTCTCAACTCCAGAGACATTTCCTTTCCTTATAGCCTTATAGGCTTTCCCTGGAGCAAACACTACAATGCTAGAATTTGAGGAAAGGTGGAGGCATACGAATAATTCATTTAAAAACCAAAATCTAAAATTTGTTTAAAAATCTGATCTGTCTTCACTTGATGCAAGAGAGCTTCGATAATCCAAAGCAAAGCCCTACCTACAGGATTTCTGCTCAGGAAATTTAGCAGGTCAATAAGCCTCAAAAAAGAAAAATCACAGTTGTAAAGGTATATTTGCAAAACTGTACTGAATGTTGTGAAAATTACATAATAAATATGAGTCATGGACCTTGCCATCGAGACTTACAATTTTAACATGTAAACATAAATTTGTGAAAAGTGAATGAATATAATAATTCAAAACCAAAATAAGAGCTCAAGATAATAGTAGAAGACACATCAAAAGCAGGGTGTGATTAAATGTAAATTGTATTGTACACATAACTATCTCATAGGAACTAGAAAGAGAAAGATTTTACTTCTAAATGGAATGGTCAGAAAAAGTTTGAAAAAGAGGGTGAGCTACCCTTTGGGCCACAAAAGATGGGCTTGATTTGGTTAAACAATAGGAAGAGGATGGATGGTCAGACAGAAGGAAAAGTTTGAGAACAGAGAACAGGTACAGCCATACTCAAAAAGTAGGTGGAAGAAAATGATTTGTGTAAAGGTGTGCCGGGAAATATACTGGAAAGCTCTGAGGGTTCCATTAAAGACAATAGGTCCTGGAATGTAAAGCCATTCATTGTGCATTCAGTGTGGAAGAAGACAGGCAGTCATTTGCATTTAAACTTACTTTTTTTTTTTACTTTTGTGGATCTGAAATGCTTTATATGATGTATGCACACATTGGTTCCTTGGTTTCTGCTTCCCCAGTATTTTTTTCTTTCTTTCTTTTCTTCCTTTTTTTTTTTTTTTTTTTTTTAAGAGTCAGGGGCTAACTCTGTCTTCCAAGCTAGAGTATAGTGGTGGGATCATAGCTCTAGCTCATTGTAACCTTGAGCTCCTGGGCTCAAGTGATTGTCCCACCTCAGCCTCTGGATAAGCTGGAATGCACCAGCATGCCCAGGTGATTTTTTTAATTTTAATTTTTTAGAGACAGGGTCTCACTATGTTGCCCAAGTGGGTCTCAAACTCCTGGCCTCAAAGCAATCCTCTCACCTCCCACTCCAATATCTTTGATGCTGTTCATTGTCACCCACCTCTTTATAGACAACAAACTCTGTCCAGATTCTAGTAAAAATCCACCAATCTATTATATTCTTAACACTTTGGTTTTCAATGTTTTTGACAGTTACAAATTCTAGTTTTGGTAGAATTTCTTCAGAATAAAATATTCTGTCTTTGTATCTGTTCATTTCAGGGTCCCACATTGTTTTAATACGAAAAAAAGTTATTTTAAATGTGAAAAATTTTTACTCAATTTATTAGATATGTAATATGTATATAATGCTGAAATAATGAATAATATTTTTCTTCTAATTGATTTGATCAGGAACATCAGCATCATACTTTCTTTGATTCTGCACTCCTTTACTTTCATTTCCTAGGTAAGTTTTATATAGTATGCTATTCTTAATGCGAGTTCACTTTTCCCGGTAAACAACATAGAAAGGCCAAGTTTTACAGCTTGCCTAAAAAAGTATAGTGCAACCTAGGGAATGATGGAAATATAGTAACCATCAGTCTGGTATCATGCAGATTACAACATGTACTAAAGTTTTTTTCCAAGGTATTCCCACCTTGTTTTCCTTTTAAATTTTCTGACTCATTCTGAAGTTTTCACTGTTTGAACCAAATTTGTTTCTTTTCATTTAAATTTTTCAAATCCATCTCTTATAATTTCTAACTGTTCAATTAGACCAGTGGGGCATTTAAATTTTTTTGTTGTTGTAGTTATCTAAATTAGCAGAACACCATCCCACTCAGAGGCAGATACTGCAAATTGCAGGCAAAGGGCCAGTCCCAAAGAAGCAACTGCTGATTGCCAAGATCTGTGCCTAGAAAAATAAATTCTACATCAATTGATTGCTCCTGTCACATTACACAGGTGATTTTGAATCAATAATTTAGTTTCAGAATTAACTAAATATGTTATTTGCACTGACACATTAAATGTTTTCAAGAAGAAACTTTCATGCTCATTGGAGAACAATTGCTGTGATCTCAGGGACAGATAGTATCTTCAAATTACCTGTGTATTCTCTAGATCATAGGCAGATAGTTCCTGGCCAGACAAAGGAAGAAGAGTTTCTAGTTTAACGTATCTACGAACCATGAAAGTTATTTTATTCTATAGGGCTTTGTGTATGGCTGGAAGAGAGCCATTTCTAGTTTTTTAAGAAAATTTATCCTTTTCAAGCATACCTTTAAAAGTTGCTATTTCATGGCTGGGCACAGCACTTTAGGAGGCTAAGGAGGGAGGATCAATTGAAGCAGGCATTCGAGACCAGCTTGGCAACATAACAAGACCTTGTCTCTACAAAAAATTAAAAAACGTTAGCTGGGTTGGTGGTACATGCCTGTAGATGGAGCTACTCTGAATGCTGATGTGGGAGGGTCGCTTGAGCCTAGGAGTTAGAAGTTACATACTTCTATGAGCTATGATGGCTCACTCCAGCCTGGGTGATAAAGCAAGACCCTGTCTCTAAAATGAATAAACAAATAAATACAAGTTGCTATTTCATTAGTTATGAAGGTTTATTCATCATATTCTTTCTTTCTTTTTCCTTTTTTATGCATTTTTTTTTTTTTTTTTTTTTGAGACAAGGTTTCCCTCTGTTGCCCAGGCTGGAGTGCAGGTGCCCAATCTCTGCTCACTGCAACCTCCACCTTCTGGGCTCAAGTGATCCTCCCATCCCAGCCTCCACAGTAGCTGGGACCACAGGCGTCCGCCACCATGCCCAGCTAATTTTTTGTATTTTTGGTAGAGACGGAGACGGAGTTTCACCACATTGCCGAGGCTGGTCTCAAACTCCTGAGTTCAAATGATCCACCCACCTTGGCCTCTCAGACTCCTGGGATTGCAGGTTTGAGCCAATGCGCCCGGCCCATTTTTTCTTTTTTAAAGAAAATTATTCCTTCAATACATATTTATTGAGGGATTAATATGGGACAGACACTGCTAGACACTGAGTGGATCCTTGGTGAACAAAACAGACATGTCCTCTGCTCTCATGTATTGTTGAAAGAACAAAACAGGGTACAAGGATAAAAAAAAAAATACAGGGAGGAGACTTGTGAGGTATGATGGTCAGGGGACGTCCCTGTGAAGAGTTGACATTTAAACATACACATGACAGCTGAGAAGGAGTCATTCCTGCAAAGAGCAAAAAGAATAGCATGTGCAGAAAGCCTGAATTAGGAAAGAATTTAGCAAGTATGTTAAAAGAAGCCTGAGCTGCTGTAGCAGAGTGAGCCATGGACAGAGAGGTACGAGATAAATTTGGAAAGGAAAGTAAGAACCATAGCAGCCACGGACGTAGGTAAAATATTATTCAAAATGAAGGAGAAAATACCAAAGAATTATAAGAAGGAATGCAAAATAAACAGACAACAATTTATAAAGCTCACTTTGGCAGGGTGCCGTGGCTCAAGCCTGTAATCCCAGCACTTTGAGAGGCCAAGGCAGGAGGATTGCTTGAGGCCAGAAGTTCAAGTTTGGCCTGGGCAACATAGTGAGATACCATCTCTACAAAGGTAAAATAAATAATAATCATAAAAATAAATCACTCTGATTATTATAGGATAATTGCATTAGAAAGGCTGTGAATGTAAACAGGGAGAATGGTTCAGAAATTTTCAGTAGTTTAGGTGAGAGATGATCGTGGTAGCTTGCAGTGGAGTGAGAGCAGTGGAGATAGGGAAAATTAGATTTATGTGAAACACACCCACACAAAAAAACACACACACCAAAAGAAACATATGTGTATTTCATCTGCTTCAGATGAATAGAGTTGGGTTGTCAGAGAGAGAGAAATCAAACTGAGCAGATGGCTGACTGGTGGTAGCTTTTCTAGATAAGGTTTGAGGGAGGCAGCTTTGGGAAAGAGGAATACTGGGAATGCCATTTGGATCATCTGAATTTTGAGATGCCTATGAGCCATCCAATTGGTGACATCCAGTAAGGAGTTGCTATACACATGGGGAGCTCAAAAGAGAGGCCAAGGTTGGGTTGAAATCTGGAAGCCATCAACATATAGATGCCATTTGATAGCATGGCAATGAATGAGATCATCTAAGGAGAAACTGCAGAACCAATCCACCCCCGGATGAAGACTAGGGGATTTCTAATATTTGGATGCTGGGGAAAAACTCAGGAACATGAAGAGGCCAAGTAAAGTGGCCTGAGAAGTGGAAAGAAAATGATGATTGTTTAGTGAAATATAATCCAAGAAAAGAGAATGATTTGAGAAAGAAAACAGTCCATTTGAGAGAGCCCTCTGTGTTGCAGCATAGAGTTAAAAATTTGCAATGGCCACAAGTCACTCTTGCTCTAAGGGTGGGGTCACAAGCCAGCCATCAGTGGCTTGAGTCCCCAAGGAATAATAGGCCTTGGCTTCATCCTTGTTTTAATGTCACTTTGAAAATATTTCCCAAATATATGTTATTGCTTTATCTGTGGTTATATAATGTTCTACACAATTGGTCTGTTTAGTTTTGTGACAGAAATTCAAACTGGTTGTTTAATTGAACTTTTCCATTATTTCTGCTTATAATTTATTTGTGTGTCTAAATATATCCTGAAACACAGACTGGGGCCTATGTACTCAACAAACAAGCAAACAGAAATCACTCAATGAAGAGGAACAAAACATCCTGTTTCTGAAAGAGGCAGAGAAATTTGTATTTATTTATTTTATTTTTTCACTATTCAGCTTTTGAACTTTGGTTGCTCAAATTCAGGAGATAATTGTTGAAGTTGCCACAAGAATCATCCTGCGGAATCTCAGCGTGAAGCTAGCAGTACTAAAATGTGCAAAATTTGAACTCCAAAGGAAATTTCATCCTCTCATATCATCAGACTGAAAACATCCAAATGGTTAGAGATTTACCTTTGTCCGTTGAACCTCTCACCATGTCAGTGGATCTCCCACATTAAAAAAACAGGCGGAATTCTGGAAGTTGAAATATACAGGCCACATAGGTTTGGTATCTTGGAAACATAAAAGCAATTAAATGCTCCCTCAACCCACACACAAACACACATACAACACATCATCCCTTAAGATGTGACATCCAACTTCTAATAAAAAATTTCGCCAACAATAAAGCTATGAAAGCAATGCACATTGTCTGAATAAAAGCCTTCTTTTGACGAGAAAATGACTATTAACGAGAACATGTTCGTTTCTGGCATCAAGCTTGAAGAGACATAGGTCATAAATCTCTTTGATCTTCTTGCTAAAGCTAGAATCAAGCAAAGAAGTTCATTCATTTAAAAAAAAAATCCTTTTGATTGAAATGATTCCATTTAGTTACAAGTAATTTATCATGTTTTTCTTTCCCTTCCCAGGTTTGGTTTGTTTTTCATTCTCAACTCCATCATCACAGTTAAATCTTTGCTTGGGTTGCAACTCGTTGTTACTTAAGGGTTTCTTATTTGAAGGAGGTCAGGCAAAACTTCTAAGAGAAATGTGTACGGGTAGAGGGGGTCTAGTTTGGGAGATGAGACAAACAACAATAAGAATTCATAAATTTTGAACAAAAATAAATGTCTCTCGTAGTCCGCCTGTAAGCTGCCTTGACTTGGTTTAGATGCATCAACACTGCCCTCTCTTGTTTTTTCACAGCTTACATTGAAACTTTGGCTTCAATGCACACCCTTAACCAATCCAGCATCTCTTTCTTCCCATTGCTTCCCGAAAGTCACCACCAAAACCAGAACATAGAGTTCTTATATATTCTCTTCCAGTTCCATTTATTCCCATTTTTATTAAATATGGGATCTTTTGTTTATTTCTGGGTGTGTCTGCTCCTGTCTTAATACAAAGGACCTGGGAGGAGCAGGAGGTGTAAGCCTCTTATCAGCAATGTCCCTTTGGACATGTCATGCAAGCAGCCCTGACAGAACTGCCAACTTTTTATTTCTATAAGGATGATGAATTCCACTTCCAATATACTCTGAGAACATATTTGCAGATTGCCATCCTGGCTGCAAGGTAAAATTTGGAGTCCTTTTTTCGATTATTTCAAACCAAACTTCCTCACTATCTGGGGCCTCGGAACTTCCTTGGTGAAAAGAATTAAAGCCTGAGGGTTATTGTGCAAAGATGCAGGAGTGTCTGCACACCTTTCGTGAGGCAGAGAAAGCAAGAGATTGCCAAATACTCACATCTTTACCTCTCTTAATTTTCAACAAATAAAATTTAAAGGAAGGATTTTTCTCTCCATTTCTGAAAAAATTCAGAGAAAATAGAAGATATTCAGGCTTAAGTCACTGATTGGCACAGTTAATTATCCCTCTTGCTTCCCACTCTTGATTAGCATTTTGATTTTGGTCAAATGAGTTGGAATCACAGGACAGAAAGAAGTATTAAAAAACAAAATGATCACTTGAGTCATAGGCTTTTAATTTTTTACATGCAAAATTTTGGAACTACCACTCTAGCTCATTCACAGGATACAAGCTATTTTTTTTAGTGCTTCTGAATACACAAATCTGAGATGGACCAAAATGAGGCTAAGAAAGCTAGATGAAAACCTACAGCAGCTCTTCCCTTCTAGGTCAAATATGTGTTTCGATTTGGGTGGGAAAGGTGTTATAGGAAAGCTGTCAACTTCCTCTTCCAATAAAACCTGTGGGTGAACAAGGGTAAAATAGGTTCCATTTCTTTTGTCTCATTTCATTAATTATTGGTAACCATCTAAGTCACTGCATTAAAGAAGGACACTGATGACCTGATTGAGTTCAGTAGGGGGAAAAATAATTCTGGGATCTATTAATGATGCATGCCACAGGAGTAAGAATAAGGAAGGAGAGTATCCATAGTTGTTTCAGACTTGGCTTTTCTTGTTAGGAGCCAGCTCAGGATGTGGAAGTCCATGCTTTTCTTTTGCACTTAGAGAAGATTGGCTTATTTGTTTAGCAATATGCAAAGGAGGGCGTTCCAGAAGTGAGAGACAGGACTGACCACTTAGAGGTGGAGGGAGGACAGGAAAAATTTAACTTATTTACCTGAAGAGAGAGAAAAGGATCTTCAGGTTTCTCAGCAGCCAAAAAACAGCAGAACAAGGCACAGAAAGGTACCTCTAAATAACAAATGACCGGATACAACATTGGAGGAGGGCGAGGCAAGTGTTCACTTGATGAGAAGGTAACACTGAGAAGGATGATTTCACTATTTCAGTTTTCAACCACTATCAGCTTGTGCCTTTTTCTATGGTGTCCTGTTCATAATTCAGCATCCAGTGGTGTTCTGCTTCCTTTCCTTCTCACTTATCCAAACTTACTCTTGGGGAAACCTCTCACATTGGCCATCCAATGGCTAATATTGGAGATACTTTGCCACTGTCATTGTCAAAATATACCTGTTTCACCTCTAGGCATTTGGAAATGACAAGAGAAGATAAAAACAGTTTTATCAAATGTCTATGAGATTTTCCTGCCTCACTCCATACTATAGACTTGCAGAGCCCCAGATGGCCAACAGTTTATCTGAATGGGCATTATCAGCTTCTGTTTTCTTGTTGTAATGAAACAATTACTGAATTTTAACTCATCAGGTATATATTCAAATCCTGTGATTCTTTTGCATGCCATCTGGATGACCTTGGCCAAGTCACTTAACCTCTCTGAGTCTAGTTTTCTGTCCTATAAAATGAGGAAAATAATTCCTGCCTTGCCTACTTCACAATGTTGCTGTGAAGATCAAATGAGGTACTGTATGTGAAAGTCCTTTGAAACACTACAAAACACTGCACAGATGCAAGCTATTGTTATAAAGCTGAATCCCGGTGGGTCCCTGTGGTTTTTGAGCCATACGTGTGCATGCTGGGTCTAGTCTATCATTATTTCTAAATATGGCTGGTCTACTGGCTTCTGAAGTTTCCACATGAAATGCAGTCTGTGTATTTGCTCGAAGCCTCTGCTCTATGTCCTCAAATAATGGGCCATTTAGTGTTACATTCCAAACCAGCAGAACCAGCATTTCTGACCTTGTACCTGTGACCTGCAGAAGTACTATTGTATCTCAGAGATAAACGTATCTGAACTGCAAGGTGCTTAAAGATATATTTAGTGCATAGGCATTTCATTTGTCACTGAGCGATTTTACAGTGTCTGATATAAGCTGGAGATTTTATGATCTATAATCAAAGGCTTTTGCAGATACCTCTCCTTAATTTGGATTTGTGACAGTATTAAAAAAATGAGACTTTCATCTTTGGATCCATTTTACTTACTTGGGTAAAATAGCAATGTATGCTTTTAAGTGAAAGTCACTTAAAAATTTCAGACTGTCCTTAGTAACACAGGAACTCTTGACACAAACTTGTACTATTGACTTAAGGAAAAAATATTCTATTTCCTTCCTCTTTTGATCACCATGGAATCTTCCTTGAACAGACTGCTTTCACTTCTAAAGCTCAATGAACTAGGGGTCTAATGGGCATGAATGTAGAGGATATTTATCTTGTTGCAACTGTAGACAGAGTCTTTATCACTGAAATGTGCATGGCATGATGGAGGTAAAATCTTGGAATGTTAGAACTAGTCCAGAACATTCGGAGTGTTTTTTTAAAGAGTCTCATTTTACATATGTAAAAGCTGAGCCTCAAATAGACTTAGGAGTACACCAAAAAACATACTTCCGTGATTCACAAAATATGCACTAGAATCAAATAAGGCAAAAGTATCCTTTCTAGTGCACAACAAATAAACAATTTTATTATGAGTAATATATCAGTCTCTCTACATTTTAATAAATTTCTACAGATAATTTGAGCCATGGAATCTTACTTTATGGCATATAGCACTTTTTCCCACCCTACTAAAAATGTCATGAAATAATGAAGGAGGATTCTTCCTTCCACCAAGCTGTCTGAAGATGTTAAATCCATGTAAATACTTTATGGTATATTTACCACTCACATGAGTAGATTGCATGCATATACCAAGTGAGGAAAACCAACCAACCTCAAACACAAAACCAATTCTTTCTTCCTTATCCCACTTTATTTATTCTTTTGAGATAAAATGTAATACCTAGTGATGCAATTAATGTTGAATCTATCTCTCATGTTCCTAGGACTCCAAATCTCAGAAGAGTCTAGAAATAATATTTCTGCTTGGTCTCAATTAAACACTTACCCCTATTCTCCAACACCTCATCTCCAGGGCCTCTAGCCTCACTTTTTTTGTTATAAATCTGTGCTCTTATGGCTTCCACTAAAGAGAAGCCAAAGGTCAGCCATCAACAGTTGTCATCTTACATTGTGAGAGTGCACTACACAGGTGCGTATAAAGGAAGATGGCAATCACTGGAGCCATCTTGGCATCTGGCTGGCACAACTAACAAAGTAAAAGAAAATACAGAGAGGAATCGATAGATTCAATAAATATTTGAGGAGTGTTTTTCTAGATACCTGAAAAAAAAATTTTGGCTGGTTTTAAAACAAGTGGAAATGCTCAATATTATGGAGTCTGCACCACATTATATTGTGAAGCCCAGCTAAAATGTTGCTCCAGCAGATGAACACCTGCTTTCTACAACAAGTTTAACCCACCAACATCTGTGTCTATACCATTCTGTCATTGGAGTTTATGAGATGTAGTGACCCTCCCTGAGCAGGGGCCAGCCTGACCCACACCCAGGTCAAGACACTGATGCCATTTTCTCACAAATTTTTTTTGTGCCTTCTACATTTCAAGTGTCTGTTCTGTTGCCTGGATATTTATAATTCTTTTCTTAATATTGATCGGACAAATCCAGTGAGAAAACTGACTGGTTCCATGATGCCTCAGAAGCTGGCCTCTATTTTAAGACATAATTTTATGAGCAACAGCAACTGAATCACCTGGCCACAAGGAAGTTTTTCCCTTGGCTTGGGAACAAAATTGGGTCTTGAGCCAGACTATGAACAAGCTGATGGTGTGCAAATGCCACCACTAAGAGAAGGGATGCCACTCAGCTAAAGGGGCTCAAGGAAAATGAAACTAAAGTGAGATTTGGCAATACTATCCCCCACACTTGATCAGTTGATAACTATTGTAATGGAAAACTGAACACAATGGAAGATTGAATATAAGGCCCAAGGAGAGACTCTTCAGGTAGCCAAATTCTGATAGAGGCTTTTGGGAAAGTGGGCTACTTAGATATTTAGATAAGAAAAACCATATTTAGATATACAGAGGTATTTTATTTTTGAATATCCTTAGGTCCAAGATGATTTGGAAACATTTCAGGATAGAACAATTAACAGAAAAGCTGTAGAGTTGTATGTCAGAAAACATAATTTAAATAGCTTAATATAAGTCGAAGTCCTTCAGTAGATTAGGCTTCAGAGCTGTATTGATTCAGACCTGGATCAGTTCTACCTTCTCACTTGCTTCTATAGAGCCAGTCTCATCCCAAGACTGGATTCCCCAGTGAAAACAAATTTGTTGCTACAGTTCCAGACTTCACATCTGCATATCAACCACCATCCTGACGAAGACAAAGTGAGCTTTTTTCCCAGCATCTCTGACAGAGATCCAAAATGGCCTCATTAGATTGCTTAAACTGGATGGTTAATGAGTGTGGCCAGGAGAATAGAATGTGCTGATTGGTTTACTCCCAGTGGGTCCCTGAACTGGACCAGTGGTGAGGCCAGAAGTCCAAATCCTTCAAAGAACAGAATTGCAAGAAGTATAGATACCCCAGTTAAAATTAAGTCTGTGTTCAGGGGAGGATCCTGAGGCTTAGTGAAGTAAGGTGACTTCCCAAGACCACACTGTAGCACAATGAGTAAGGTTTGACCCTCAACTCTGACTGGCATAACCACTGTCCCAGCCTCCAACTTTTATTTTCAACTACCCCAAGTGGCTTCTGAACTTGACTCTTCTGGCTTTTCTCTTCTAACCTGTTGAATAATGTGATGGCATTGCATGACCCATAAGGTCCTATTCATGCTATAATTCTATTTTCCCTGTAGCAAAAAGGTGGTATATGTATATGTTTTGCTTCAAAGCTATAGATTTTAGCAGTTGCTGGTCTAATATGAATACCAATCATGTCTGTGTTAATTAAAGTCTGCAATTAACCCAACTAGGAGACAATATCAAGAGTAACTTGAAAACAAGAATGAGTCTGAGATTCATTTCTTTATCAATTCACTCACTGGCAAATGTTTATTGAGTTCCTATTATTTGGCAAGTAATTTTTTTTTTTTTTTTTTTTTGAGATGGAGTCTCACTCTGTTGCTCAGGCTAGAGTACAGTGCCACAATCTCGGCTCACTGCAACCTCCGCCTCCTGGGTTCCAGTGATTCTTCTGCCTCAGCCTCCTGAGTAGCTGGGAATACAGGCGCGTGACACCACGCCTGGCTAATTTTTGTATTTCATCATGTTGGCTAGGCTGGTCTCAAACTTCTGACCCCAGGTGATCCACTTGCTTTGGCCTCCGAAAGTTCTGGAATTACAGGTGTGAGCCACTGCGCCCGGCCTTGCCAAGCAATATTCTAAGTAGTAGGATGGGCAACCTTGCTACAAGTGTCATCTGTGGACCAAGGGCATTGGTACTCATGGTGAACATGTTAGAAATGCAGACTCTCAGGCCGTACCCAAGTCCCCCAGATCAGAATTTGCATTTTTAACAAGATCTCCAGTTCATATGTATGCACATTAAAGTTGGATAAATACTGTATAAGAAAACAAGATAAAGTCATTGACCTTTAACTAACAAAAAAGAAAAATTTTTAAAAACCATGTTCTTTTACTTAGGTTGTAAAGAATAATATTCATTTATGTATTCATTAACATGTTATCAAAATACAATTGTATTCTAATTGATTATAATTTTCAAGAATGAGTTATCAATTTAGATGAAATTGAGCTCTTGATTCTCTTATCAATGTCCAAGAATCATCCATTCATTCCATTTTATCTTTGAAATACATAATTACTTCTTAAAAGATTTAAACATTGAGGAGAAATGGTCCTAGGTAATATATATAGCATCTTAGAAACCAGAAAGAATTGGTAGAAAGTATTATAGAACTATCAAGTGTGGGCTACTTTAACGCTCAGGGATGGTATCTACTGTTTTTTATTTGGAAAATATTCTTCTGGTTTATATGAGATGAGGAACAGCAGCCTCTTCCGGTTCTTCACAATGAGGCTTTGGATATCACATATTCTGGAATACAGCAGGTTAAATGAAATATTCATTTTATCTTTCAAAACACAGACTGGAAATGTACCCAATGCCCACTGGGAAGTATCAAAGAAGATAAATTATTGGGAAAAGCAGATTTTGCCTTCTTCTTCTCTCTGGTCTATGTGCTTTCCAAATCCAGACTCTCTTTTCTTTTTTCCTCCCCTTTGGGAGCATTTTAAGAAGATAAATACAGATTTATCATTTTTAGCCCAAATGAATGTTTTCAAAATAAGTTGTGGTGCTGTCTGCCAGCAGTAGGCACCCCTGTGTTCACTACTAAAATTCTGCCAAACCCTCAGTCCTCATGGGCACCTTTGCACTCTAATTGCCAAAAAGGAAAGGAAAAAAGCCTCACATCAAGTATGTGGCACCCAAGGGATAGAAAAGCAAAGAATATGCACATGAACAGTAACATTTTTCAAAGAAGAAACATAATTTGCTGGAGCAGTGATAAGTGAATAGATTTTTCTACAGATATTCACTCCACACTTTAACCATTAATAACTTCTTTGCCCTGGATGGAAACATTTACACATGGGACCTCAACATGGTCCTAATGGTAATACCTAGTTATCAACCCTAAGATCAGATCCAGGCAGGGTGGTTTTGTAGGCTGTGCCTTGCACAGCTCCACTGTACATCCCCACAAAGCAACATTCATGCAGATGATAATGTGCATAGCATCTGCAGGGTTGTTCAGCATGTCCACCCACCATCTAAAGTTCCTTCTCAACAACAGCGCAGTCTTTCATCAGAAAATCATTGACACCTCAGCCTGCCATTCCACCTCCTCCCACTATTCCATGCTCACCATAAGTAGCTCTAAACTTGGTGAAATGATTCAAACTTTCATAACATAACTCTTCTTCACCTATATCTTCTTTTGGTCCATGACACCTAAAATGAACTTCCAACTTTTGACTAATTCGTCTTTCCTCTAGGACATCCACACAAAAAAATAATAATTGCCAACTTTGTTTATTTGTTTTGTTTTTAAATACAAAAATAGTGGAATGGTCAATAAATAGAAAAGATGTATCTGGTAAACAATGTAAGTGTCCTGGGCTTTCTGCAAATCTCAGCCCAATGGCATGTATTTGCAAACAAGACCACTTCGTTAGTTAAAATTTCATGTGGGATATCACATAATGTTCAAAGAACTCTGCTATCTGCCACTACCATGAACAAAGTTGTTTATCAAAGTTTCTTCTCTCCCTACACTGACTGGAGACATTCACATTTATTCTGTAAATGTATTCTTTTTATTTTTCTGTAGATTATATTGCTGTAAATATCTCATTTCTGTGAATGTAATTACTGCACCTTCAACAGCCACCAAGAACAGGTGCACAATGACATTTGATGAACAAAGAAGAGAATGAATTAATTAATAAATGAGTGTGAAACACTGTGCTGGAAATGTTTCTACACAAGAATTAAGCAAAACTTAAGATCATGATTCAACCATTGAGTCTAGCATCTAGTTGAGGTTCCAAAACCATGTTGAGTTAAATTAAGGTCTAAATCTTTGCCAATTTCCAAATAGTGAAGTGAACAGTAGTGATAATAGTGCAAAAGTCATGGGGTGTGTCAGGGGTTGGGGAGATTGTTAAGGTCTGAAGAGATGAAGTTTGAGCTGCCCTTCGATGGATGTGTAAAATTTATTTCAAATCGTGCTAATTTATACATAGCCATTTATAAAGATGGGTAATCTTAATGACTAAGGAAAGTTCATTAACAAAAGAGACAAGAGACCTAGGATTTTGATGTCACCATAATGTTTGCTAACATAAGCACAGTATTTGCCTTACAAATCTGATATAAGAAGACACCATTTCTTTAGGATGAAGCAACTCTCTGAAATCACAATTCTTTGTAGTTGTCTGATGGCAGATTACATTTTTACCACCTATTCTTGCCTTGATTTAGGACACATTATAGAATGTTTGGTGGAAATTGGCACTGAATACAAGAGCCCCTCCAGACAATTTTAAAGTATATGCAATCTAATTAGCAGAGAGAAACCCTCAAAAATGGTGTCTGGACTCAAAGAAGATGAGAGTGTCCCTGATCAGAATTCTTAAAATCTATTTAATCAATAGATACATATGTAGTGATCAGTTTGGCATTCTTGAGTGTAGCATTGGTATAAAAAATGCATCTCATTCTGATGCATTTGGTGCCCCTAAACCCATTCTAAATGTGTCTTTGATCCAGTTCCCCAAACAGTGATCAGGCTGGAAAAATAAATAAATAATAAATTTTATTTGTGTGCATTTATTTCTTTAAAATAGCAGCTTTGAGGAATCTATGTGTTGGCCAGGCAATACAAAAAGTGAGGTCCCTGGGTTCTGGTTAAATAAAGTTGCACCATGTTGTGTATGTGTATATGTGTCTTTTTAAAAGTCTTATCTCTTTAACAGTGGTGTTTCTATAATGATTTAATGATAGGTGCTGATGGTTTGGCACTGCCTTTCCTTCTTAACAGTATGAATAAAGCAATAGGGCATCTGTGATATGCAGACATATAAATCTCAAAACAAGAAGTGTCATTTGGATCTCCCATTGCTCAGAAAACACCATTTATATTTCCCATATGCTTTATTTAGTTATCTGAGTGTTTCATTATATTTTTTTCTATTTCCTTTACTTCTGAGGGCATTGACCCATCTCTTTCTTAAGACATAGAGAATAAGAACAGAGATTTAAAAATCACAGCAATTCAACATTAAGTCCTCCACTTCCTCTCATCTTTGGTGAAAATTTAATGACATTTGAAACCTGACTCCATCCTTCATGTCCAGGAGGGTGTTAGTAACTTAACCTTTTATTTCCCCATCGAATATAAATTCTGTCTTTGCTAGGAAGGATTAGCCAAGAATAGGGCAAAACCATTGTATTCCACTTCAGAAATGGCTCCTGGAGAGTGCTCTGGGTGAACTCTCCTCCGGATTGCCCTGGTCCCCAGGTGGCCCTTTGTACAGAGGAATGAGTAAGTAGATCCAGGGAGGTTGTGATGCTTTTCTCTATTCCTGCAACCCTGAGGAACAAGTAGAATTCACCAAGGTATCTTTGCTTGATTGCACCTCATTGTCCATACCTTTTATCATTTGATCTCTTGAGATTTTAATGATTTGATGATGATCTGTTTGTCAGGATGCCTGCAAGCATAGACCTGTGAATCTGCTTTCCTGATAGACTGGCACCCCAAGGTATACTTTTTTTATCAAAAGGTCACATCGATCTCAGTGTTGCTTTTCCATTATTCAGTCCTGCCATCTATTATTTGCTACTGGCCGGGCCTCTGTCAAGTCCTTTAACCTTCTGAGCCTCAGTTTCTACATGTGTAAAATGGGAATAGCAATATCTGCCTTGCATGGTTGCTGAGATGATTTTTTTAGATTCAACAGCCTGATGTATATAAGACATATCAGTGTGCCTGACATTTAGTAGACACTCAAAAAATGTCAGTTTCTTTTCCTTTCTCAGTCTTCATTGCATTTCCACCATGATACAAAGCATGGAAATCCACATAAATCTGGAAATTTCTTTGGAATTAATGAAAAACGTTAATATTTCTCACATGTGACTAATGATACTTCTTGAACCAAAGCTGAACTCTAAAATCCTTTCGGAGCTCTCTCCCTCCTTGTCCATTATTACAGCAGCTCATATCAGAGCATCTGTCAAAAATTGCAGTGGGACACATTTGGCAGTCACTTTCCCCCTCATTCACTTAATGTTATCCATCAAAGGGCAACCACAGTCAAAGAAGCAATGGTACAAATGAAGATATGGAGCCATGAGAAGTTTAAAGGAAAAAAAAAGTCAAATCGGTTTCGATCGTTGTCCATTGTCTGTGAGATACGACTTCTGTCATTACAGGATGCACTCACTCTAGCACTAACTTTGTGGTTCAGTATATCTCTCATGAGTCCTTGAAATGTGATTTTATTACCAGAATTACTGAGAGGACCATGCAGTGCCATGGGATTAACTGGAACTAGGTCATGAGACACCAAGGAGAGTTTTGCAAATACAAATGTGCAAATGGGTTTCTCTGTTCATGGTGGATTAGATCAATCTTGTCTGTAAGGCTTTGGCAAGTCTACCATTTTGTTGGGAAATGACTGCAGAACATCCATCTTCCCTAGACTCTAAAACAACTTCCCCTCTGTTCTTTGAGTGAGTCCACTAGTGCACAGAATGGAGCCAATGAAGGCAATGGTCTAAAAAGCCTTGCCACCTGAGGTATCTGGGTACATTATCAGACCGATGAGAGGGAGACACATTCACATTGGATCCATTTCACATCAGATGCATTGCACGGCATAAACAGTAATAGGAAAGGAAAGGCTGGGTGCCCCTGCCACCAGCCTCAGAGCCGCATGAAGTATCACCTAATATCAGCAGCCCGACCCTTCCCTGGACTCTCTGGGAGGCAGCCCTATGCTATGCCTACCTCTTCGTTAGGCTTCTCACTAACAGCACCTCTTAGCACTAATTCAGATGGTAAAATAACACTGCCTCTGCCCCGTGTAATCAAACAGCAGAAGGAATGTGGCACCAAAAAGCCCGAGTATGAGGAAGTAATAAATATGTTTTAAGATGACAGTTTCAAGGAGCCTAAGCCTGCACGACAGAGTTGAAGGCAGACAGCTTCAGATGGCAAAAGCTGCTGAGGAGATGTCTTCGAGACCAGCAGTGTCTGAAAGGAAAGAACAGAATTCAGGCCAGGTCTGGATCAGAGGAAAAGCCCCAGAAACGTGCAATAAGATGCACCTTTTGAAACAGCCAGAAGAGAATAAGAAATAAGGAAGGGACTGAGCCAGTTCAAGTATTCTTGTAATAGGATGAGGTTGCTTTATTTCCGCATCCGAAACCCTTTCCCTTTCAAGGCATCTCTTTTTACTCTACTTTGCTTTAGCCCCTGTTTCCTAAGTCCTATTTCGCAGTGCACCCAAGCTGCATAAATAAAACCACTTTGGAAACTCCCTTCTCAGTCATCTTGGGGACACACATGATAGGCTGGGTTGGTATAACTCAGCCTTTTATATATTTTTAACTACCTGGCATAAACCCATATTTAAATGTCACCAGTAGCAAAGCCAAGAATAAATTCACGACCGTGCCTGCATTCAAGCATGTTAGCATGCACACACGCACGTACGCCTACAGTGTTACTGAGAACAAACTTGCCAATTTGCAAATGGGACATCAGAATACATTAAGACAAAGGTGAACCTATGGTTAAAGAAAATAAATAATTGGTTTCTGTCTTGTGGTATGTTTTAATTAAAGATAGCAATGCAATCTACAGTATATCTGAAAATTATTAGAAACCTTCTTTTTTCCAGAGGCAAAAAGGATCAATACCTTTTTGTCTCAGTGGCATAAAACATCTCAGGTTACTTTGTCCCTGTTTATTCCAGCAACTCCAAGTTCAAAGTAAACGTTAAAGTCATGAGGGTAAAATCATATTTTCAGAGTAAATGAGGACACTTTGAAATTGGCTAAAATGTTTGCTTCACCAGCTTTTGAGATATCAAGCTGAAGGCCTCTGCTCTAGGGATAGAGGCAAAGGAAGAGGCGAATGATTGAATGGGGGTTTTCTGTTTTTCAAGCAGAGCAGCCAAAACTGCTAGACAAAGCCACGAGCTAAGCATCTACGAAACATGATAGTGATAATTCGTCTTATCTCTGGGAGGAACAACACAGCAATTTCTGTGTGTTTCTCTCCATAAAATGGGTTTTCAAAATTTGCTGCTTTTTCCCAGGACGTTGAAAGCAAAATATCATATTAACACCCGAAAAGATAAATGCCACTTCTATGGAAAATATTGTGAGATGTCACCAAATGTAAAAGCAAAGGCCTTCTCTCCAGCTGCTGAAACGCGCATTTGTTTTACGTCTTCCCCACTGAAATGCAACCATCCCGACAGATATTTCAGCACACTATACAGAAGTGTAGAAATGGAGAAAATAGAATGATCCTCCAATCATTATCTATAGGACATTACACTGATAAATGGTGGTATTAATGAACCTAAATGAATTTGAATCCTTTCTCCCTGCAGTTATTTAGATAATACAAGAATCTGGTAAAGTACATGGAATTAACAATTAAAGGGGGTTACGCGGACACTTAATACTTGTTCTCTTTTGCACAATTTGGCAGTAATGCATCTGCTGTAATCAGGATTTTAATTTCTCTTTGGGAAAAAAAAGGGGGAAATGTTTATATTTTGGAAGCAAAGCCTCCAGGATTTGCAGCTCCTCGGTGCAGACCCAGCATGTACGTGTTTGCGTTTGTGTGTGTGGCTTGTGTGTGCGTTGGTGGCCCCGCCGGGCGCGGCTGGCCTGTCTGGCTTTCTCCTTTTGCAACAGCTCCACCTTTGGGCTTCTAAAGGGAAAGGTCCTTTTTTGCTAAAGGATATGAAAGAAAAGGCAACAGCCAGAAAAATGCACTCCGTACTCAACCTTTTGTTTAGTGAAACCAGACAATAAAATTATTTTCTTCATTAGAAAGAGGGACATGAAGAAGAAAGGGGAGCATGGAGAAAGAAAAGGAGGATAACAAGGAAGATAAAAGAAGGGAGACAGAGGACAGAGAAAGAAAAAAGGAGGAGGGCAAGGACGGAAAAGGGGAGAGCTTCCTTTTTTGACCAGAGGAAAATGCAGGACTCATTGAACAGTTATTTCTTGAATGCTTTTCTGCCTAGATTGCATACTTCTGTAAAGCTTTGATAGACCCGAAGTCCAGCATCTCTGTTTCAGACTTCCTCAGCAGTGTCATTTTCCCTGTCACTTGTTGTTTATAAACTATAGTACCAGATTAATGAATGAGAATATAACAGAGGATTTGGATTTCTGTTAAGCCCATTCTCTTTAAAATAAGGACTATGTGCAATATGTGCACGTTGGTAAGGTTCTCACTATTTCTTTCTAAAAGCTCAACAGTCTTGGATTGTTTCCAGACAGATTATAGCCTCACTCCCAGAAAGCATGACCTTGGCTAACCAGGGATGGGGGAATGAACACAGAGAAACTTCTTAAATCCCACTGTCTACAAAATCCCAACCTTTAAATGTGTGAGTTTCAGTTAGGCAAGTATTCCGGGAATATGGTATGGGAGCTTAGTGGGCAGGGCTGGAGATCTAAGTAAATCTTTGTCTAGGGGAATTGGTTTGGGTCTTTCGGTATGAAAAGATCAGAAAAAAAAAATGTCTGTTCCAAAATCTGTGCTTCATAGGAATGTAGAATGTAGGTTTTTATAATCAAATCTATGAGAGTACTAAAAAAAGAAAGAAAAAGAAGTATCACAAGTGGAAAGGAAATGACATTCAGAAGCCTCAGATTAACTCCAAGAGTGAGACAGGTCCAGGCACTTTGCTTTGGAGCCTTTAGTTCTGACCTTCATAGTTTTAAATCTGTATTTTTTTCCTCATTATTCTGACTGCTTGCTTTTGCTTCTCTGACTGTCACATTGCATAGTTCACCTAGATTCCACATCCAAAAGTGTCCTCTTCAATAAACAACTCCCCTGCTCAAAATCCTCTAAGTTCTCCCCATTGCTCACGGGATAAAATTTATATTTCTCAGCCCTAATTCTAAGGTATTTGAAGATTTACATCCAAGCCCCTCTCCCAGTAGTCCCGTACAGAGACTGTCCTTTCAAGTCAGGGTAAGCATTCAATGCCTCATCCTTAAGAACACTCAGCGCTTCCTTTTAATACTACTTCCCCTTAAGGTCCAACTGCAGTTCTAAGCTTTGCAGCCGGTATCATGACAAACGCATTCATAAAAGCATCCACTCCCTCTTGTAATTCTGTGTGTTGTATGCATATATATATATATATGTGTGTGTGTGTGTGTGTGTGTGTTGTGTGTATTCATTTTAGTTTCAAGGTAAAAGTATGTATATATGTATGTGTATATATCTGGGTGTTTATGTAGAGACGTATCTGATTTTCTTTAACTCTTTAGCTGGGTGACAAGGTTTTTTTTGTTTTGTTTTTTTGGTTTTTTTTTTTGAGACGGAGTCTCGCTCTGTCGCCCAGGCTGGGCTCACTGCAGTGAGTGCAGTCGCGCGATCTCGGCTCGCTGCAAGCTCCACCTCCCGGGTTCACGCCATTCTCCTGCCTCAGCCTCCGGAGTAGCTGGGACTACAGGCGCCGCCACCAAGCCCAGCTAATTTTTTTTTGTATTTTTAGTAGAGACGGGATTTCACTGTGTTAGTCAGGATGGTCTCGATCTCCTGACCTCGTGATCCACCCGCCTCGACCTCCCAAAGTGCTAGGATTACAGGCGTGAGCCACCGCGCCCGGCCGGTGACAAGTTTTTTTAGGGGCAAAGTTTATGCCTATTTTAGTGTCGTTATGACAATTAGGATAGTGCTTTGTATATATGAAGCATTGAATTTAAAATATATATATTGATTGGTTGATTTGACGGTAAAATGAATGTCCCATTTGTGCACCCAATTAAGGAGTTATATACTTCTAAATGGTATCTTTCTGGATAGTTTGAGGAACCAATAATTAAATGAGCCTCATGCAGAAAATTGGGCACTTTTACTTTTAAATCTTTAATATTTAGCCAGTTTTTATCCCAGGGGTAAGTAGAATCTTCATATCACCTCTTGTCTTATACCTCCCAGCTATGTTTACATGTTTTTTTATATTTAAATTATCTATAAATCTTACATAAAGTGAAACCTGAAAAAGAAGTTCACTAATTTTGGTGCATAATTTTTTTATATATCCTATTTTTTGGGGAGCAAACTAAGCTCTGAGAAGTCTTGTAATTCCTAACAATCACTTGAGGCCAGGAACATATTTAATACACACCTATCTCTCCCTACTACACATATCCACATTTTATTATTTGTGAATTTGACCAAAGAATAATGGGTACTCAAAAATCGTCATTTTATATATTCTCTATTTAGAGGTATTCCATGCCTCCTTTCATACTCTAAGGAAATTTTCTTTCCTTAGCTACTGAAAAGTAAATTATTTCTTTTTTTTAAGGCAAAATACAAACATAGACTTTATTAAATGCTGCTCAATCCCCCAATGAAGATCTTTTGTTACAAAACAGTTTTCCACACAACTGCAAGTTAAGAGATTGGAATGGTACTCTGATAACAAAAAATGTGAGAAATACTTGACCAAGTAAAAATATACAATACCTCTATATAGTCAACCTTTTCAGAGCTCTACAGAGGAAGCCTACCTCATTTCCTTTAAATAAAGCCAGGCAGTGACAACTAGTGTTCTGTATCACCAGGGCCCTGATGTTCCTACTGATCCCACACATGATCACAATGGACTCCAGAAACACTTAGTCTGAACACTAAGCACCTACGAAGGATCAGTGGTTTTTAGAGGTAAATTGTATGTAAAAGGCCATGCATGCTGAAGAAGCTTAGAGGAAAAGGTTTTTTAGGTCTGAAACTAGAAGAGGCATGTCAGGCCACAGAGGATTTCCAGTTTCCACTTGCTGGGATTGGATGTAAGCAACATGACTCTTTAACTGCACACTGTATACCATTTAAAAAAAAACATGAATTATAGAAAGGTGATGGACCCATGAAGCACATCTTCCCGCTCTCTCATCTTAATTTTTTTAATTTCTAAACAAATCTATCTCTCCCTCCAGACTGAATTACCCACTCTCCATTTTTCACTTCTTGTATGTACTTCTATTTTATAAAACTCATTTATCTCATGTGTCTCTCCCTTAGAGTGCAAGCATTTATCCAGAACACAGAATGTGTCATATATATCTATGCAGCCCCTTTACCTAGAACAAAGCCTGGCACATCATGATGATCAATAAATGCTGGTTAAAATGTTTCAGTGAATTTTAAGCTGCTTGGAGAGACTGAATTATATCTTGATCACATTTACATCCTTAAAATTCTTTAAACAATGCTTTGTAAATAGATGGAACTGAATGCTTACTTTTTTGCTTTTAAACAAGGAGGGAATCCATGAGCTAAACTCTAAACATGGATGCTTTGTTGGGGCAGAGCACGCCTACTTTTCAGGTGCAGGGCTCAGATGCAGAACCTGGGCCATTAGTTGATATGAGAAACTTAATCTGACAACAGAGATTTATCTTTTTCTTCATCAGCAGGGTATATCTCAAAAAAATTGTTAAAGAAAAGTTATTTGTTATTGTGGCATTTCGTGTTTGGCTTCATGTTCTATTTTTTAGCATCCGCTTCTGCCCTGTAGTTTCTCTGGTAACTTGTGCCACTGTAGCAAGTGCTAACTGCCTGTTGATGGGGCAGTCTAAATGTGTCTGAGGAATAATTGTACCTGGACTTCACCTTAATGCCTTTATAATGTTCTCTGCTTTATTTTTAAAGGTGACTAAGACAATTTAGTATCATAAAAGGCTGAGTAACACCCAAGGCAAACACATTTTAAGTCAGAGATGGGCTGGCCCCCTACTGTTCACATTATAAATTCATCTTGTGGGCCTCTGGAATAGAAAAACAATTGTTTCTTGGTGCAGTTTTATTTCCCCCCCTCTAGGCTACTTACTTCATGACTGTTCAGCACATGTAAATAAATATGTCATTATCCTTTTTAGTTTCAGAGTAATAGCAGGTAAGATAAGAATTTAAGCAAACATCAGGATGTAGGCCTCGAGATTGTGGGTCTTTGATACCTGGAAATGCAGAATTTTTCTTATGTTGTAACTTGTGAGAGTTTGTCTGAATGTCCAAAGTTATAGAGACTTAGTGTATTAATCAGGGTTCTCCAGAGACACGAACCAATTGTGTGTGTATACATACACACACACACACAGGCACACACATTTACTGTAAGCAGTTGGCTTACATGATAATGGAAGCTGATAAGCTGATAAGTCCCATGATCTGCAGTTAGTAAGCAGGACACCCAGGAAAGCAGATGATGTAGTTCTAGTGTAAACTTCCAGTCCAAAGGCCTGAGAACCAGGAGGGCCAGTGATACAAGTTCTACTCCGAAAGCTGGCTTGAAACCTAAAAAGAGCTGATTTCTCATTTTGAGTTCAAAGTCAGGATAAGAATGATGTCACAGCTTAGTTGGGCAAGAGGAGTTCCTTCTTAGCCTTTTTATTTCACCAGACCTTCAACTATTAGATGAAGATCACCCACATTAGGGAGGACAATCTTCTTTCCTCGGTCTACTGATTCAAGTAATCTCATCCAGAAACAACCTCACAGATACAACCAGACCTCACAGATACAATGCTTGACCAAATGTCTGGGCACCCCATGGTCAAGTTTACACATAAAATTCACCATCACACTTGGTATTGCTTAAGACGCTGCTTGGCTCTTGAATATATCTGTGCGTGTATATATATATGTGTGTGTATGTGTGTGTATGTATATACACACACATATATATACAGTCACATACTGCATAATGCCATTTTGGTCAATGGCAAACAGTATTTACATTGGTGATCTCATAAGACCATAATGGAGCTGAAAAATTCTTTTTGCCTAGTGACATCATA
Organism: Gorilla gorilla gorilla; assembly: GCF_029281585.2. Classification (NCBI taxonomy): domain Eukaryota; kingdom Metazoa; phylum Chordata; class Mammalia; order Primates; family Hominidae; genus Gorilla; species Gorilla gorilla. Next base: position 70,621,353 of record NC_073241.2, read on the forward strand.
ACTCTCATAATCTTGTAGTACAATATATTACTCATGTGTTTATGGTAATGCTGAGGTAAGCAAACCTACTGTACTACCAGTAGTATAAATGTGTACAGTAACGTCCTAGACCTTCACATTCACTCAACATTCACTCGATGACTCACCCAGAGCAACTTTCAGTCCTGCAAGCTCCATTCATAGTAAGTACCTTTTTCAGGTGTATCACCTTTTAATCTTTGATGTTATATTTGTACAGTACCTTTTCTATGTTTAATACATGAAGGCTTACCTTTGTGTCACAATTGGCTACAATATTCAGTACAGTAACATGTTGTACAGGTTCGTAGCCTGAGGCAACGGAATATACCATGTAGCCTAAGGGTGTAGTGGGCTATACCATGTAGGTTTGTGTAAGGACACTCTATGATATTCACAGGACAAAACTGCATAGCAATGCATTTCTCAGAACATATCCTCATCATTAAGCAATGTGTGACTGTATATAATTTCTCAATTTAACCATTTGTTATGGAATTTTATGTTTTCATATTAATATATTAAACTATAGTAAACACTAGTATTAAGCAAGTGTCTGGCACTTTGCTACATATATGACTTCATTTATTTGTTAAAATGACACTATAGGATATGTATTCTCATTACTCCAATTTTCCAGATGTAGATATTAAGTCTGAGACAGGTAAAGGAAATTGCCCCAAGTGGCGTGACTTGTAATTGGCATGTCAAGATTAGAATCCAGATCTATTTGGCACCAAAATTCTGCATTCTTTACTCTATTTCTCTTGAAACTCATGATACTCAGCAGATCTGCATTATATGTAGAATCTGAAGGTGTAAATATAGTGGTTCTGTTTTGAGAAATAATTGTTTTGCCATAAAAGCCAATTTGCAAGAAAATGTCATTAGGAATAACACTACTTAATTTTTTGTACATGTAGAGAAATAGCAGTGAGAAAGGGGCATTTCCAAGGTATAAAACCTGGAATGCAGCATGCTGAATTAAACAAATGAACATCAGACTGTTACTTTTCTCTGGAAGAAATAAATATTCCCCAAACAAGAGGGTTCAAACTTCATGTCTCTAAAGGATTTCTGGGTCAGGACTACTTCTGGCATCTTTATGGAAATAACCATTAGACAGATATGAGATGATAAAATCATTGTGATCTTAAATGTTGTATAGCAGCATATACCTGGACCTAGCTACCTTTCACATTTTAGAGAGAACAGCCATCTGAAAAGCACACATGAGTTTTGCTATATTTTGGACTCTCATATTGCTTTTCCATGGTAGAACCAAAAATGAAAACAATTATAATAATAATACAAGTTTCTTATGTGATAATTTACCCAGATACCATATTTTCTTTTAAACTACCTGTTATAAGTTCATTGTAATGCCCACCAGGTTATTTGTGGATGGTAAGTCTATCTGCCATTCGCTAGCCCTGGAGCACATTGCTACTTTGACATGACATCTTGTAAAATCCAATGGAGACTTTGCTTATAACCGTAATGGAGTAACTGGTACAAGATTTGCCTTCCTAAGGATAAAATTGGACAAAACATATGCAATATACAGTTTTCAGATACAGGACAAAGGGAAGTACATGACCACACACCCAAGAGAAGAAAGGAAGGGAGCTCCATCATTGTCCAATATTTCTGTCTAGACACAATTTCCAGACCCAGCATGGGGAAAAAATTCAAGCAGAGCATGATGATCTTGCAAAGTAAAGCACAAAAATCAGAATTTGGGACTATATGGGTGACTGTAATTTACATGGCATAGTACTGGTAACAAAGAAGCACCAGAAACCTGCATAGGGTCCCTGTGAAACTTTAAACAAATGGTAGTCAGAGCATGTGCAGGGTGAGGCTCTACAAAACTGGACAAAAACAAATGCCATGGGAAGAATAACTATAGGGAAGCTGTGACCCAAGCAATTTCTGGGTATCACACAGGACCAGGAGATTCTGAGCTGTGATAACAACAGTGGAAAGAAATTACTGAATAGCTGAAGTATTGAGTAGTGACTTCAGAAGGAGCAACCTTGGGAGCAAAGATTACACAATTTTAGAGTAAAGTCTACTCTAGACTCTATTCAAACTTTAAGCTTTTAAAGCAGGGGTCCCCGATCCTGGGCCATGGACCGGTACTGGTCAGTGGCCTATTAGGAACTGGGCTGCACAGCAGTAGGTAGCAGCAGGCAAGCAAGAAGTTCCACCTAAGCTCTGCCTCCTGTCAGATAAGCCACAGCATTAGATTTTCACAGGAGCATGAAGCCTATTGTGAACTGTGCCTGCAAGGGATCTAGGCTGTGCACTCCTTATGAGAGTCTAACTAATGCCTGATGATCTGAGGTGGAACAGTTTCATCCCAAAACCATTCCCTATCTTCTGTGCATGGAAAAATTGTCTTCCATGAAGCCAGTCCCTGGTGGAAAAAGGTTGGGGACCATGGCCTTAAAGAAGCAAGCTGATCTATAAGCAAACTAACTTCCTGCCTGAATTCAACTTAGCACTCTTCAAAGAAAAACGACAAACTTTAGATATTGAACAGCATAGAAACTGAATACCCAACACACAGTCAAAACATACTAAACATGTAAAAAACCAGGAGAGTATGACCTATAACCAGGAAGGAGAAGGAAAAAACCTAAAGACACAGACCATGGAATGATGAAATTGGCAGACTAAGGGTTTAAAAGGAGCTATTATAATTATGTTCAAGAATTTATACGGAAAAAACCATGACAGAGAAAGAAATGGAATATCTCAATAGATAAATAGAAGCCATATATAGAGAAGCAAATGAAAATTCTGGAATTGAGAAATATAATATCTGAAATATATTTATATTTATGTCTCTATACATCTATATGTATATATATCTGTATTTAGCTTAAAACTTAATAGAAACTACAGAAGAAAAAAATCAGTGAACTTAAAGCTAAGGTAATATAAACTTTCAAACTCTTTCAGAAACTAGAGTAAAAGGGAATACTTCCCTACTCATTTTATGTGGTCACCATAACCTTGATACTAAATCAAGAAAAGATCATTATAAGAAAAAAAATTACACATTAATATCTCTCTTGAACTTGTGCAAAAAAATTACTAATAACATTATCAAGTTGAATTCAGCAATATTTAGAAAGTCTAAAACATAATGACAAAGTGAGATTGATCCTAGTAACACAAGATTTGATTAATATTCAAAAACACTCCAATGTTGTACACCACATTAACAAAAGCAGAAGAAAAATCACACAGCCATCTCAATAAATGCAGAAAAACACTTGGAAATCCAGCATTCGTTTATGATGTAAAAGAGAAAAACCTATCAACAAACTAGGAACAGAGGGAACTTCCTCAGCCCGATAAAGGGCATCTATGCAAAATCTGCAGCTAACTTCATATTTAATGGTGAAAGGCTGAATGTTTTCTACTTAAAACCAAGAATAAGAAAAAGAGTTTGTTCTCACCACTTCTATTCAGCATTGGGCTAGAAGTCTTATCATGTTCAATAAAACACAGATAAATAAAAGACAAACAGATTTGAAGAAAATATAAAATAGTAAGAAACCTACAAAAATACTAGAACTGATAAGTCAATTTAACAAAATTGAAACACACAAGTTATATATATAATTCAATTGTAATTCTATGAGTATTTTAAAAATCGGTAACAAAGGTCAGGCACGGTGGCTCACGCCTGTAATTCCAGCACTTTGGGAGGCCGAGGCGGGTGGATCACCTGAGGTCAGGAGGTCAAGACCATCCTGACCAACATGGTGAGACCCCATCTCTACAAAAATACTAAAAAAAAAAAAAAAATTAGCCAGATGTGACGGCAGATGCCTGTAATCCCAGCTACTTGGGAGGCTGAGGCAGGAGAATCGCTTGAACTGAGATTGCACCACTGCACTCCTGCCTGGGTAACAGAGTGAGACTCCATCTCAAAAAAAAATTGGTAACAAAAATTAAATAAATAATACCATTTGTGATATCAAGCCCCACAAAATAAAAAGGGGGAAAACTTAACAAAATATATGCGATACCTATGTGCTAAAAACTACAAAATATTGTTGAGAGAAATTAAAGAAGTTCTAAATAAATGTTCATGGACTGAAAGTCACAATATTTTTAAGATGCCTCTTCTCCACAAATTGTTCTATGGATTCAATGCAATCTCAAACAAAAATCACAGCAAGCATTTTGTAATAAATGACAAGCTTTATCTAAAACTTATATGCCAATGCAAAGGACCTAATGTGGCCAAAGTATTCTTGAGAAAAAACAATTTTAGAGAATTGATGGTACATGATTTCTGGATCCATTATGAATCTGCATTATTCTAGGCAATGTATTATTGCATAAAGAAACATAAATAGATTAATGGAGCTGAATGGAAAATCTGGAAATAGACCCACTTAGTGTTTCTTCAATTGATTGTGAGGTGTTAAAGTACTACAATGCAGAAAAAGAAACACCCCAAAAATATTCTGGAACAACCACATATCTATTTGTGGGGGGAGAGAGAGAGGGCAGAGAGAGGGAATCTCAGTCTCTACCTCACATTATACAAAAAAATAAATAAATAATTCTAGATAGCTCATAGTCCTAAACATAAGTCCATAAGGCTCTAGAAGAAAACAGGAGGTTATTAGCATAGGCAATGATTTCTTAGACAGAACAGAGGAAGCATTAACCATAATTAAAAGCTGATACGTTTATTTTATCTGAATTAAAAACTTCTGCTCATTAAGAAACACTTAAGAAAATGTAAAGGTAAGCCACATTTTGGGAAAAGAAATTTTGTAATGAATATATTTGACAAAAGATTTGTCTAAAATATATAAAAAACTTGGAAAAGTCAATATAAAAAACCCAATTTTAAAAATATATAAAAGATCTCAACAAGTGCTTCACAAATGAAGGTATGCAAATGCCTAATAAAAGCAAAAAGAAACACCCAAAATTACCTATCAGGGAAATATTAAATGAACAATGGCTAAAATTAAAATATTGGCAACAGTAGTGTTTGTTGATACAAATGTTGAGCAACCAGTTTGCTTAAATATTGCTGGTAGAAGTGTAACAATGTTTAAACACTTTGGAAGTAGATATTCCAGTTTCTTACAAAGCTCAACATGCATATTTCCAATGACTCAACAATTATAGCTTAGGTATTTATACAAAATACTTGATAACACATATCCACAAAAATGTACAGAAATATACATAGGAACTATAGTCACAGATAAAAGGTAAAAACAATCCAAATGTACATCAATAGAAAAATATGCTAAAATGATATTGTGTTTTACTCATACACAAGGGAATAGTATGCAGCAATGAAGAGGAACTATTGATACATGAAACAATGTAGATGAATCTTGAGAACAATATATTGAAAGAATAAGACATGAGTGAGTACAGTATGATTCTATTTCCAATAAGTACTAGAATAGGCAAAATGAATAGATGGTAAAAGAAATTGAGTAAGTAGTTGTATTTGAGCCAGGATGGAGATTGACAGGGAAGAAAAAATTTCTGAAGTAATGGAAATTATCTATTTCTTAATAGAGGCATAGAATATATAAATATATCCATTTTTCAAAACTTATGAAACTATATTCTTTAGATCTGTGCATCTCATTGTCTATAAATCATACCTCAATCAAAAATTATTGATCAAAAAAATCCAATGGATAGCATAATGCATGGTACATAGTAGGTGCTCAATAAATATTTGTTGGATGATATTATTCCTAGGAAGAATCTCAGACAGTGATTTTTTTCCCTGCAAAGAACTATGGCCAATATTGAGGAAACAACTCAAAGAGAATGTCAGTTGCATCATCTTTGTTCATAATGGATGTGAAAATTATTTTTGCAATATTGATTTTTGTTCTGAGGGAAACTAAAACAGACCAATTTGTTCAATCTTCAGAGAGATTTAGGTAGTGTTAAAGTGGCTCATTGGGAGAGTAGAAACTAAAGCTAACACAGCTCTCTTGGCCTGACCTATACCTTTATCAAACCCAAGCCAAACACTGTGGTTGCATTTTTCAAAGTCCATTTGACAGACAGGAACTGTCAGTAACAGTCATACTTAGCAGAAATTCATTAACCTGTAGACCTTCTCCACTTGAGGAAATATTTTGTCACTATATTGAAAGCATATTCATTTCTCTAAGAAAAACCTCTCATGCACTTACTCCTTGAAGTCTTTTTTTTTTAAGCTTTGCAGCCTGAAATGATCTCTACATCTTCTAGATCTTATGGCAATTTCCTAGTGCTTCTATTATAAAACCCATCACCTTCCACTTTATATTACAGCAATTTGGGTACCTGTTTTATCCCCTCTTGGATTGCAAACTGCTTTAGAGGATAGAGCTAGTTATTCATTTTATATTTTCACAGAATATACCACACTGTAGTTTTCTACCCACATATTTGCCAAATAAGTGTATAAATAAATAAATAAATGAAGAAATATTTGGGCCAATGACAAGAGAGAAAAAACTCACAATTACAAACAGCAGAATGTGATTTTGCATAGTAATTTTTAGCCATTTTATTCATTATTTCTCTCAAATGTATTCATGGAGAGCTATTGTTTGGCACATATTGTTCTAGCTATATACTAAGGGTGAAAGTTGAATGAGACATGGACTTTGCTCCTCAATGAGGTCACAAATACAAATAGAGAGATGGATGTAATTGTAAAATAATGTAATGAGAGCTTGAATGGAGGAGAGATTCAGAGGAGAGTGATGGCACAAAATAAAAAAGTAATCATGAAAAATGGAGGTTTGGGTAACATCTGTAGAAAATTCCAGATGACTTTAAAGGGCAATGATAACATCTAACATCAAGGGTTTACTAGACTCTGAACTTCTTGAATCCTGTCAGCAATGCTAGAGGTACTACTATTTCTCCCGTTATGCAGAAGAAAAAAAAACTGAGACACCGAAATTAAATATTTTGCCTAAGGCCACTACAGCTCCTGGTAAAATCAGGTTTTGAGTACAGCATGTTTGGACCCAGAGCCGTATCCCCAATTGAAATGATCTGGGTCTTGAAAAATGAGTAGGCCCCACCTGGTACGTGTGAAGATGTTCCTGTGAGGTTAGTGGTTTTATCAGTCAAGGTTCCTCACTGTTTCACTCAAGTTGAATTATTGAATATTGCTACTTTATGCAACAACAGATAAATTATCAGAAGGATGCTAGGGTTTCTCAGAGTATCCAAGCAGGTATTGAATATTCAGACTTCAGGAAGAGCAAGAAACCTGCCAGATTAATGGGTCTTAGCAGCTGGAAATAATGGGTTTTCTCTCTGGGTATCTTTTAATTCTTGGATCAGATATAAATCCCTGGATCAATCAATTGTGGACAGGGACAGGGTCATATTATACCAGGGCTAGCACTCACATATTTATAAAAGGCACCGTTTATATTATAAACTATACACAGGCAACGTAAAAGATGTTACCTGGAGGTGTGCAATATGGATAATCAAATGGAAACTTAATAGCAGCCATGTGATTGGTAGGGCATCACGTGGCTACCCAAAGTGCAGATTTGAGTAGAAACAAAGTGAAAGAATATAATGGCTATCTGCTACAGGGATTGGGGTTGGAATAAAATTCAGAATTCTCATATATGAGTCTCAGATATTTTATAACATCAAGCCATGGCTTTTTTTCCTTAGTTCTTGCCTGCATCCAATGTACTGTGAAGTTTCCAACAATCAGGTCTCATTTCCTGTGATTTCTTTTTTTTTTTAACTCAAAATTATTTTAGACTGATTTCACTTGGATTAAAATAAAGTACATTGCCCCCCTGACTCAACACATTACTTGGAATTGAACTGACCTTCACATTCTCAGCTATTCTGCCTTATGGTGTGATGGTGTGGGTAACTAATAAAGTGAATGACACATGATTTGAGTCAATTGGTGGAAGAGTCATGATCTGAGTACTGTATTTAAAGGCAAGTCTAAAAAAGGCCGTTTGATTGCTCTTGTGGTGTAGGCACTCCTTAGATGCTTCACCTGCTTTGTCTTTGTGAAATAAGGGAGAATGCACAGAGAAAATAAAATAATAGTATTATCCCACCATGTATCTATTAAATGTTACATCCTATATGTGAATTATTTTATTTACTCTTCCAACTGACATACAGATTTTCTTCCCCTTATTTTAAAACGCTGAAAACAAGCTGAGGTTGATTAAATAATTAAAGTTCACTGTTAGAAAATGGCACAGATGGAACTGAAACCCACATCTCTATTTATGCTTTCTGTGACAGGTCCACCTAAAATTACATAACACCAATTTACCTAGGCTCTGTGGCTACCACCAGAGTAGTGGGGCATTCCAGGTTTATTGACTCGTCTAGCACATTTACAGAGGCCCAAAGCAATGGGCACAAGCACCTCCCTTTAAATTCAACACTTCCTTCACTTCCAGGGTCTATTTTAATAGATTCAATCAATCCCAGCTTAATAGTGAAACTGAGGTTTTCATTTGGTAAGCTCTATTACTGAAGGAAGGTCACGTTACTTTTTTAAGTGGTAGAATTATTGTTTATTAATTACAGAATTTATGCCATTGGTAACTTCCGTCCAGCATGCCTGTGATCTTCCCAAGTCTCTTTATCTTTTTATCTTTCTTTCTTTTTTTTTTTTTTTCTTGAGACGGAGTCTTGCTCTGTTGCCCAGGCTGGAGTGCAGTGCTGGATCTCGGCTCACCTCAAGCTCCACCTCCCGGGTTTACGCCATTCTCCTGCCTCAGCCTCCCAAGTAGTTGGGACTACAAGCACCCACCACCACGCCCGGTTAATTTTTTGTATTGTTAGTAGAGACAGTGTTTCACCGTGTTAGCCAGGATGGTCTTGATCTCCTGACCTCGTGATACACCCGCCTTGGCCTCCCAAAGTGCTGGGATTACAGGCGTGAGCCACCGCGCCCGGCCTCTTTATCTTTCAATGGGAGACACATTCCTTTGTTAGTGTTGTGTGTAACTACATTTAATAACAACTCATGTGAAAAGTGATATCTTACTCAGTAATATTTAATTAGACTTGAAAATAGCAAGTTACCGCCAACATGTAGAATAAATCCTGTCTAAGGAATATGGAGGCTGTACCCACATTCTTGGTTTTTCAGAGACTTATAAGGTGATGCCACACAAATAATATAACCACTCAAGGTTTCTCTTTCCTTATCTATCAGTTATAACACTTATTCTACTCTCTAAAAGACAAAACAAAGACTTGAACCAGCTCACGTCTGTGCAAGTGCTTTAATGAAACGTTACGTATTACTACTTTACCTCGACACACTTTTTTTTTTAATCCACTAATTCTTCACATTTTTCAAAGTGGAAAAAAATCAGGAAACAGGAGCTTAAAAATAGAAGGGGTATCTTCCAAGAGGCTGGAAAGGGTCCTAGGGACCAAACAGCTGAATGGGATTTGCTCTCAGGCAGGCTGGCTGTGAAATGTGTTGATTTTCTTAAACTTTAAGAACCCACTAACTTCAGCTAATAATGTCTGGGATTATAGCACCCAAAATGTCACGATCTACTGTATTCACCTGTCTATTGTCCTTTCTCACATTTTTGCACCCTACGTGATATTTGGCAAAATCCTTCCTGGCTTTCTCCCTTAGGTGTCACTCTCAAGAATGTGAAGTTATACTGCAAAGTGTGCAGCCTGAAGAATCAGAGGTTAGAGGCAAAAATCTCTATCCTGCTAATAAAGTTTCAAACTGAAGGACTCGCCAGTCCCTCTGAGATTTTGTTTTATGTAAATACTCCTACCTCCTGGAGAGTCCTCCGTTATGACTTTGTTAGAAAGGCCATATATTTCCAGATTTCATTTAGGGAAAGCATTTGTTCATTCAGGGAAAGAGAAAAACTAATTCCCTGAGGCACACTGACATTGATGAGAAATAAAGCCAGAGCCCAACAAGGAGGCGAGACCAGGAGAACTCCAGCAAAGTAGAATGAAAGTCACAAGATGTTTTAACCGCATACAAGGAAAAGGGTGGAACCTTCTGAGAAACGGATCCACCTACTGGAAACTTCTCATGAATTATATTTTTTAGGGACAGAGGAAGTAAGGGGAGGTTTTCTCTGGAGGGACAGCTTCTAGGGTCTTCAAAACCAAAGTTTTGGCCCAGTCTTTCTGGATAAAGAGGGTTAAGTCTGTGTGAAGCAGCATCAACTGGATGGAAAACTATTTGACCTTCACTGGATCGTCAGTCATTCTTTTGCTTGAGTGGCTGAACGAAGAGTATGTCATTCTGTCATAGCAAAAATCTGGAGAAGGGGAAAAAAAATTAAATCGATCCTTTCCATCTCAGAAAGGCTTAGTTTCGTTGGCATCTAACTGACACAAATACTCTTTGCTAGGTTTCTGTTTGCTGATAGTAATTAAATATTCCTGTCTCTGACTTCACAGCCAAACACCCTGGCTGACGACGAGGACAGTATGCTCCACTTTTAAAGGACAGGGTTGGAAATTTGCTTATTCTAAATGCCTCTGATTATAGACATGTGTATGTATGTCTGGGTTCTCTCTCTTTCTCTTTCTAAAATCTATTCCACTCACCAGATGCAAAAACCTCTTAACAAAACAATAAAATTTATAATGTGTAATACATTGACATTTGTAGTCCTATATTAGCTGTTAATTAGAGCTTATCCATAGACTAATCTGGATTTCAAATTAATAATTTAAGCAATTTACCAACTTACAGATTTTTAGTTATTTATTAAAGCATTAAAAAATGAATTTAAAAAGGAAGAAAAGAGGAGAGTAATAGAAATCTAGGTGACAAGGACTATTGTAATTTTGCCACAAATTGTTCCAACTGAGAGGCATTGATTGCCTTGCCTTTGTTTGTTTGCTGGCTTGCTTCTGTTTGTACCTCACCACCTTCCTGAAGTAAGATGGCAATGAAATGGTACTGTGGCTGACCGCAGTTTTTTCCCCAGACAATGGTAAGATATGGAGACTTTCCTCCCTTAAGAAAAGAGTGAATAGCAATTGTCTTGTGTGCCTTTCAATAACTAGTAAGATTAACCCCAGAGAAACTTCCTGTAGCCGAGACATTGATTGTTCTTTCTCATCTGGGCCAGAGTCTATTTGAGGAGACTCAGCCCCATCTTTAAAAGGGAAAGGGGTAAGGTAGAGGTCAGGAGTTAGGCAGTCTCATTTTCTTCTTTAGAATTCCTGTGCTCAGGACAGGTCTCTCCACACAGTCTAGCTGGGAATTGGGGCCATCACCCAGAGACTCGAGAACCTAAAAATGCTTTATTTAGAGACTTATATACTTTAGGGAGTTTTGCTTTTTATTTCTTGCTTCAACTTACCTGAAGGACTCCATTCTGTTTTGCTACAACTGATCAAACAACAGTCTTCTTACATTATCCAAAAAATGAATGTCCGAAACGAAACAGCAGAAATCCAAGGAATATCTTGAATAATTCTAGGTGCTAGATAAATGAAATTAAGATTGTCAAGGTCTCAAAAATGAGTCTTTTCTTTTTCCCTCTTTTTTCCTTTTGTTATTTTGATTTATACAATTTTAGAAACTTTTTCATTCTGATAGAAGGTATGTGAATTAGACAGTTGGAACAGCCAAAGTGTCTTTTAGAGCATCTTTCTTGTCAATATTCAAATAAAAAACATTTATGATGACCTATTAAGGTTTTAGGGCTCTTGTTAACTTTAGAAGTTAGAGCAATGTGAATCGATAATATAAACATGCACAATTCAAGCCACTGTGTTAAGAAGATTTGAGATTTGGTCTGAGTTGGGAAGTAATTAGTATTAAAAAAAAGACAGGGGAGTTGTGTGTGCAGTCGTTTCCCTTTGCTAAGATAGCCACAGAGCTAAATCATCTGGATATGACCTATTTCTTACCTGCTGACTTTATAAATAGATTTGTATTTATCAGGCTAAGTTTTGTTCATATCTATGCTTATATGTATAATATCTTATCTCTGATCTTCATCACAATCCTGAAAGTTGATATTCATCAGGTTAGATTGTCAAAGTTGGGCACAGCTTATAAGTGACCCATGTTGCTTTGAAGTCAGTATTATTCCAATGCACCATGCTACTCATACATAATGATGTGGCATGGAAGTAAACATATGTGTTTAAAGAATGGCAAGGACTCCATGGGGGCTAGGTTGAGCATATATGTTGGGGAACAGCCAAGTTAAGTTTGAACAGAAGGATTAGGGTCAGTTAAGGAAGCTCTTCAAATACAAGAGGTGAAGAATGAACTCTATTCTGAAGGCTATAGAGGATCATTTAAGTAAGACGATGGTGTGAGTACTACTGAGATCATAAAGAATATAAATATTTCAACGTAACTTTCATTTTTCATACATAGGCAACTATGTAGATCCAATAATATAATAATTACTAGTCAATAACACATGAAATAACACATGGAATTCAGTCATAAATCTTTTTACTAGACTAATTAAAAAGTAAACTAGGAGCCACAATCAGTTCTATTCATGGATTAGACTTCATTGATCCATTTTGATGCCAGAGGCAGGATTTGAACCTAAGTTCTTTTAATTTCTAGATACTCATTAAACAATTATCTCTTAAGTACCAGCCATGTGCAACAAACATATGTTAAGTACCTGCTATTCACAACAAACTTATATTGAACACAGGCTATAAAATTGGATGCTTTATAGATATCAAGAAGTATAAAATAATGCCTCTCTTTCAAAATGCTTAAAATCTTGCTGCAGGGATTAGACTTAGTCATTTGAAAGCTTTATTAATAATAAAAGAGCAATAGAGTTTCACTAGTAAAAATATAAGGAAATACGTAATTATGTAGAAAGTAATGGTTCAGATAATATTAACTAAGTTGCCCACTATAGCAAATTATCTCCCATGTTCAAAGGGAAGATTCTATATACCTGTTACGAATGTCAGAATGTTAAATGCATAAACTTAGCAGACATTCAAATTGGATGCTTAAAGTGTTTCTGACCAATATATTACAATCGCATGAAACCAAATCTGAAAAATTATACATCTATCTGGTGAGTTCCAAGTGAAGAGAATGTTACTTTTTTATTTAGGCACTGACTTTAACTATCAGATAACAAAGGAAATGATTCATGGAAATGAAAGAGATGACAGGGTCCTACCACTGTGACTTTGTAACTACACCATAAATCAAGAGTAAAAGTCCTCAGTGAAGTCAACCCATAGTCTCCTCTAGAAGGCTTCTTATTACTCTTTTTGCTCCTTAGTTCCATGTTTTTTGAAGTCTTTTTCATCTGTTGAAAGCTACTTGGGAGGCTGAGGCAGGAGAATCTCTTGAACCCAAGAGGCAGAGGTTGCAGTGAGCTGAGATCGTGCCATTGCACTCCAGCCTGGCCAACAAGAGTGAAACTCTGTCTCAAAAAAAAAAAAAAAAGAAAAAACAGAAAAAAAAAGACTCCTACTGATATTTGGACCTATTCCCTAGCCATAAATGGACTCTGAGAAGTGTTCATTACTGCCTCTGGTTTCCCCTTCAAGTTCAGTGTATCCATTTTGATTGAAGTCACCCCTTCCTGGATCTCACATGTGATCACATGTGCTTGTGTAAGTCAGCTCATCTTCCATCTAGACAGTAAGGTCATCACTGTACCCATGGTGAAGCAACCACTTTACCAAAGGAAGCATCTCACAAATGAAGAAACCACTCCCAACCACCTCCTCTGCAGAAAAGAAAAGCAGGTCATCCAAGTCATGTCCCATCTCAAATCTAAATCTAGCTCTATGAATTGGATTAGAGGGTGGCTATACATTATAAGGGGCATTAGAGAGGTACTCACATCCCTAAATAATCCGAAAAAGTGTGCTTCCCTGCAGTCAGAAGTCCATGCATTAGTAATCCTTGCATAAGACACAGATTTAAATGCAAATGTCCTCCCTATAGACATCCCTGCACATTAGCAACTTCAATTTTTGATTCACATAAAACCTACAGTTAGATGTCTCCTATAAGCTAGACAATTTTTAACAGGATTGAAGAACCAGGAAAGAAAATATGACCAACATTATTGCTTGAGAGAGAAGAGCTTATTTGGGAGGTCCAAATAAGAGAATTTGCCAGGGTTCACAAGACCATTCATTAGCTGTCTAGGAAACGAGGCATTTTTATTTTTTATTTTTAACTTTTATTTTAAGTTCAAGGGTACATGTGCAGGTTTGTTACATAGGTAAACTTGTGTCATGGGGGTTTGTTGTACAGATTATTTCATTACCCAGGTATTAGTACTCATTAGTTATTTTTCCTGATCATCTCCCTCTTCCCACCCTCCACCCTCCAATAAGCCCCCGTATCTATGTGTCCATGTGTTGTCATCATTTGGCTCCAATTTATAGGTGAGAACATGTAGTATTTTGTTTTCTGTTCCTGTATTAGTTTGCTAAGGATAATAGCCAACAGCTCCATCTATGTCCCTGCAAAGGACATAATCTCATTCTTTTTTATGGCTGTGTAGTATTTCATGGTGTATATGTACCAAATTTTCTTTATTCAGTCTATCATCAATGGCATTTTGGTTGATTCCATGTCTTTACTATTGTGAATAGTGTTGCAGTGAACATATGTGTGCATGTGTTTTTACAATAGAATGATTTATATTCCTTTGGATATATATCCAGTAATGGGATTGCTGGGTCAAATTGTATTTCTGCCTCTAGGTCTTTGAGGAATCACCACACACTGTCTTCCACAATAGCTGAAGTAATTTACACTCCCACCATCGGTGTATAAGTGTTCGTTTTTCTCCATAACCTCTCCATCTTCTGTTATTTTTTGACTTTTTAATAATAGACATTCTGACTTGTGTGAGATAACATCTCACTGTGGTTTTGACTTGCATTTCTCCAATGATCACTGATGTAGAGCCTTTTTTATATGATTATTGGCTGAATGTATATTTTCTTTTGAAAAGTATTCATGTTCATTGCCCACTTTTTAATGGGGTTGTTTGTTTTCATCTTTTAAATTTAAGTTTCTTATGGATGCCAGATATTACACCTTTGTTGAAAGTATAGTTTGCAAAAT
This sequence comes from Gorilla gorilla gorilla, assembly GCF_029281585.2. NCBI lineage: Eukaryota > Metazoa > Chordata > Mammalia > Primates > Hominidae > Gorilla > Gorilla gorilla. The sequence goes on from NC_073241.2 coordinate 70,636,483, forward strand.
TTTTATCCCATTCTGTAGTTTAGACAAACTCTATTGACAATTTCTTTTGTGGTGCAGAAGCTTTTTAGTTTCCATACACCAACAACAGTCAAGCCAAGAGCCAAATTGGGAATGAACTCTCATTCACAATTGTCATGACACACACACACACACAATACCTAGGAATACAGCTAACTAAAGAGGTGAAAGATCTATAAACCGCTGCTCAAAGAAATCAGAGATGACACAAACAAATGGAAAAACATTCCATGCTCATGAATACAAAGAATCATTAACATTAAAATGCCCAAATTGCCCAAAGCAATTTAAAGATTCAATGCTATGCCTATTAAACTACCATTGACATTCTTCACAGAATGCAAAATAGCTATTTTAAAATTCATATGGAACCAGAAATAGCCTGAATAGCCAAGGCAATCCCAAGAAAAAGAGCAAAGCTAGAGGCATCACACTACCCAACTTTAAGCTATACTACAGAGCTATAGTAATCAAAACAGCATGATACTGTTACAAAAACAGGCATATAAACCAATGGAACAGAATAGAGAACCCAGAAATAAGACCACAAACTTACAGCTATCTGATCTTTGACAAACCTGACAAAAACAAGCAATGAGGAAAGGATTCCCTATTCAATAAATGGTGCTGAGATAATGGGCTAGTCATATGCAGAAGATTAAAACTGGACCCCTTCCTCATACCATGTACAAAAATTAACTCAAGATGGATGAAAGACTTAGATGTAAAACCCAAAACTATAAAAGCCCTGGAAGGCAAAACTAGGCAATACCATTCAGGGCATAGACATTGGCAAAGATTTTATGAAGAAGATGCCAAAAGCAACTGCAACAAAAGCAAAAATTGACAAATGGAATCTAATTATAATAAACTAAATAGCTTCTGCACAGCAAAAGAAACTATCAACAGGGAGGCATTTATAAATGAAAGTTTTCATGACTATGAAGCCCCAACATTTTTTTTTTTTAATTCCACAATCTGGCCAATGGCTAGGCTATAAAGTTTACCTAAGGTATCTGAGATTTTACTGAATTTGGAGACAGTTGAGCAACTGTGCCTCTTTCATTTTATCTACCCTTCTAAAGGTTAAGACTATTTAATCATTTCTAGATTTTAGATATTCTCCCTTCATTAGCACCATTAACAAGACATCCCATCAGTGCAGACGGAACTCACTGAAGTTCATGACCCTGCTATGGATAAATGTTGGTTAAAGGATTCAAACCTAAGTCTGCCTCTTTATTTTAATTCATTATGTAAATCCTGAAACACTTCTTCAGATATATTCAAACTCTTCTTTATGTTGTAATCTATATGATAATGCCATGAAAATCTCATCAAGAATTCTACCCTACTCCATTCTTCAGTGATTTACAAACTGATGGTACCTACTCTGTCAGAAGACACTTCTCTCCAGCTATCGACAAATACATCAATTTTTAAGGTGGGTGAGTTGCATGTCTCTATTGCCCGTCAGCCGACAAGAAGTGTGACTATGTTAATGTATGCTAGTAAAAGAATATAACAGCAAGGAGATCACCCTAGCCATTCAATTCACCAATAATTTATTGAACTAATTTGTGCATAACACTGACCTAAATGATGCATTTGATTATTAATGGAAGGGAGGGAGGCTTAATGATAGTTGCCATTTACTTTATTACAAGAATTTTAGAAAATTTATCTTGTTTAAGAATTTCGGCACCATGTGAAACACAAATTATCCCAGATATACTTTTTAGGACGAGGAAACTGAGGCTTAGTAAGAATAACTTTTATCGAGGCCACATGAATATCTAGTGTTGAAGCTGCAATTTAAACCAGTTCCATGTCTCTGAAGCCAGCACTTGACACTTAACCCTCTAGTATATTACTCGCTAAATAGCCCTCTTAGTACTGCCATAGAGCAAATGTCCTCCCTAATCAGACTTGAGAGCCATCTTTGACATGGTAAAAATAGGTGGAAAGATGAAGCCTCTTTCTTTATTTTTATTGATTTATTTTTTTGAGATGGAGTCTCCCTCTGTCGCCCAGGCTGGAGTGCAGTGGCGCGATCTCGGCTCACTGCAAGCTCTGCCTCCCGGGTTCACGCCATTCTCCTGCCTCAGCCTCCCGAGTAGCTGGGACTACAGGAGCCCACCACCATGCCCTGCTCATTTTTTTTTGTTTTTTTGTTTTTTTTTTGTATTTTTAGTAGAGACGGGTTTTCACGGTGTTAGCCAGAATGGTCTCGATCTCCTGGCCTCATGATCTGCCTGCCTTGGCCTCCCAAAGTGCTGGGATTACAGGCATGAGCCAGCGTGCCCAGCCGCCTCTTTCTTACAGCTTTTGTTTTTTGACTAACCAGATCAATGGGTAGCACATTAACGCAAACTATATGCTTTCTAACCAATTGTCAGGAAAGCGGAATTGGTCAGCAAGCTCAGTCACAAGGTGAGGTTTAATAACTTGTTAATACAAATCGACATAGCATCTGGATTTCTTGCAGCTATAGCCTTTTCTCTTCTATACTCCTTTTGCCCAACCCACTGCTCCCAGTATCATACTCAGGTTAAGCAAGTATCTATGGCTTGCCTGCCTTAAATTCTGTTTTATTACCCTCCCAGTTCACTCCTCTTACCCTCCTATTGAGGCCACGCTGGGAACCTTGGCCTGTATATCTTGGATAGATACACCTGACTAGTTCTTACCAGCTCCTCCAAGTAAAGCAGTGTTTCTCACTACATTAGAACCATTAAGGAAAATTGTCATCTCCCTCTCTACCATTCATTACCTTTTCTACTCTGATTGCTAATCCTGGGTTGGGTTGCAGTTTTCTATAACATAACAAAATTTGAGAGCCAAATTCTAAGAGATGCTAGTGTTCATATCTCTTGCTGTAAAGTGTGATTACAGCATGGCTAGAAGAATTCTTGTAACCCCAGCATGTTTATGTCTGATTATATTACCCATCAAGGGAAAAATTCACTTTGCAAACTCTAACTTTCCTGTGAATACAGATTATGTCTGTCTTGTTTGCTAGTGTAACTTGAAAGGCACTTATAGGGCATGGCACATATTAAGTGCTCCACAAATATTTGTTTGATTTAAATCAATGGCTGGAAGACTGAACAGATGGAGCAATGGATGAATGACATTCTTGTTGGCTGAGCTAGCTTATTTCTTCTTCCCCACAACACATACCTTTTCCATATGATAGTAATAACCCTAAACTTCTCCTGAGCCTTGCAGTTATGGCCTTGTTATATCACATCAGGCCAGTCTATTTCCCAAGATACCTGGATAAAATATATATGAATGATACTACGGATTAGGAGAGTTTTAGACAACCTAAGTGATGTATCAAGTTCTCCTATCACTCCTCTTTATCTCCTGGGAAAGTGAGTTTGTTGTGTTACACAACATAATTATCAAAGTGGCAAACACATCACATATTTTCTTATAATTTTAATTACTTTTGTTTGCTTGTCTTTGCCTTTTCCATTGAAAGCCTTCATTCATATTGACCCACTTCAATTTTGCTTAGTTTATAAATCCTGGTGAAATTTTAGCTAGAAGTGTCATGGCCATAGCTGAAGTTTATACTCATAAGTAACAATATGGGTAAGAACATGCCTTTGGTTTTTATGATAGTTTTTGAATCAGATTTTCAATGACTTAAAAGTTTTCTTAAAATGTGTACCATATGCCTACATTTTTTTGACATTTATAAAGAAGGTTATTCTGCGCCTGAGCTCTTTGGTTATCTGACTACTAGAGAATATGAGGCAGAGAACACTTACTGCAAAGAAAATGTTCTTTTATAGCATCCTTTAGTATGCATTATAGCTCTGAAAGAAATAGAAGCCAAGATTTCCAAATATATTAGTTTCCCAAAGTTATCACTCAACAATGTTTGACACAGCGGAGGCAATAGGTAAAGTTAGTACAGTCCTTGTTAAACCCTGGGTTTAATGATTTTTTTTAGGACATTCGTATTAAAATGGGATCGTTAAAAATATGCTGCCATTCCAGCAGCATAAAAAATGCATACAATAAGTTCACACAATGCATACCAATAATGACTCAACAAAATAAATGGCAAAATGAAACCAGCATTGCTCACAGTGTGTTTAAAATAACCTTTAGGCATTTGATGAGTTTTATTGGTAACCATTTGGTGGCAAACTACTCAGTGTAAAAGAACAGTTTAAAAGCTAATAGGAAAAATCTGGCATTAATAACGTGGTAGAGTACAGTGAGAACAATAGTGAAGTTACTGCAGAAAGCAATGTATCTAGATAATTAAACTTAAGTCATTTTGGTTCTACAGCAGTAAAAGATATGCCTGCTAGGAACATGAGAGACCCCATATGCAAAGCTGACTCTAAGAGTAAAAAGTCGGCTTCATGGTTACACAAATAGGTTGAAATAGAGTGTGGAGCAAGGCAGAGAAGTGTAGGCAGATCACTGGGATTCATTAATTATCCTCTCTCAGCTTTATTTTTCCTTCACTCAAAAGGTTATTACTATCGTTCTATTCTTAAATTATGTTGGTAAACACTATGCCTCCCTCTTAATCTGTGCCAAAATCATGAATAAACAACTTAAATGTGCAAAAGACCTTGGAAATGCATGCCAAGATAAACTATAGATAAAATTATCCATAGCTTGAAATTAAAGTTAAAACCCTAGTGCAGTTACTTAGTTGAGATACATGAGAATAGGCCAGTAGCATCTTTGTTTTTCCTTTTCTCAGTATGCATAATAATAAAGCAAATGTTAATAACACTTTTGTGATGCAGAGTGATTAATAAGCAATTAGGTCTGTGTCTAAATGATTTTGTTGGCAGTCTTGGATATGCGTTTCTTGGAAGTCTACTGCTGTCTGATACTGATTCTAACAACTAGTATAACATTTTTTTAAAAAAATTATAGGATTGTATTAATAGCTAAACCATAACAAGAGAGGGTCTGGGCTCAGGCAATGCACAGAATATGATCAGGGATGTTTAGGTATCAATGTAGAAGACACATTTGAAAGCCACCTCATCACTGATATACAAAAAGGATGGTTGTGGGATCATCCTATTTATTTTATTCTATTTATTATTTTAAATTTTAAAATTTACAGTGTTTTGTGTTTTGTGTTATGCTTTTCATCATTTTAATCTTGTCAAAAATCTAGATGAAAGATACACTATATTGGACACATTTTAAATTATGGGACCCTTGAACTCTATATTTAAAAAGAAAAAGCCAAGTAGTTTTTATTCTACCTAATCTAAACATCCCTTTAAAATCCTGAATTCAGGCTGGATGTTGTGGCTCACAACTATAATGCCAGCATTTTGAGAAGCCAAGGCAGGTGGATTGCTTGAGCCTAGGAGTTCTAGACCAGTTTGGGCGAAATGGTGAAACCTCACCTCTACAAAAAATACAAAGATTAGCTGGGTGTGATGCCATGTGCCTGAAGTTTCAGTTACTTCGGAGGCTGAGGTGAGAGGATCAATTAAGCCCAGGAGGTCACGGCTGCCATGAGCCATGAGCGCACCACTGCACTCTAGCTTGGGAGACAGGGTGAGATCTTGTTTCAAAAAAATATAAAAGTAATAAAAATAAAATCCTGAATTCAAAATTTGTTGAAGACTCAATAATTTCTTATACATGAAGACCACATGAAACTTTTCAATGTGTATTATTCACATTTAGTATTTTACTGAGTAATCACAACAACTTTATGACGCTGTATGATAAAGATGAGCTCCTGTGGGCTGATAAAGAAACCGAAGCCCAGGGAGTTCAGCAAACTTGTTCAAATAGAAAGCTTAGGTCTTGGACACAGAAACTCTGCATGTTTGAATTAAACACAGCATCAGCTGTCATGATATAAACGAAATTTTGAGTTCGAATAATGAGACTCTGTTAGAATTTCACAAAATAGCTACTGAAAGTGTTCCAAACAAAAGAGTCAGGAATTTGGACACCACCACCACCGCACATACCCACCAAACCCAGATCATTCGAGGGAGGAGGCAGGAGAGGCTTTTGCTCTGCTTCACTTCAACAAAAGACCCTGAGTTTGGATTTGTAACATAAACTTTCAATACTTTTATACATTGAATTATTAGCAAGGGGAAAATATTATTATCTCCTGAATGATATTCTCAAACATGCCAAAGTTTATTTTATATCCTAGAAATCATCTCCCAAAAAACAATAAATGGCAGAAGAAGTAGGAGGGGGAGAGATGGGGAGGGAGCAGAAGAGGGAGCTGGAAGAAGAGGAAAGAACTTCCAGTCTCCACTTGCTCCTGAAATTGTTAGTCACAGACTTAGCATCATGATGCTCTTCCAATTCAATTTAGTGTGGTTTGATTATTAGTACAGAGCACCCAGAATGAGCTATGCTAGATGGCAACAGTATGTAAGGATCACTTCCTGATACCTTCTTCCCTCTTTTATTCCTGGCTCATGGCTTTGCTTTCTTAAAGCAAGAGGTGTCTGCAAGAATGGGGAGGGGGAGGCTGCTAGATGGGAAGAGAAGAAGAAAGTAGCCTGATTGCAGCTTAGCTTTGTGAATTCAAGAAGTGTGTGTTTGAAAAATGAAGGTGCATAAGTTAGTGTAGCTCCAGGGCGCCAGCTTCCCTAGTGTTAGCATAGCTGACACACTGACAGTTTATATGGAATTTATGTGCCTATTTCCTCTGCTTTTTATGGGAAAACATGTTGTTACCTTACAGCTGCCCACATCACATGCCGCCAATCCGCCTCTGAGCCATAGAGCACCTTTCTTGAGGAAACATACATACATCAAGGGCTTATGTATTTTTTACAATGTCGTAAGGGGAAAATAATAAAATATGAGTTATTGTGTACACCATTCCACAGTTTAATTTTTTTTTATTTCACTGGCTTAATTGACTCTGACCATTTTTATTGCCTCTTTCCCCACCTCATCTCGCCATTTTAATTGTTTATGTGTTTGTGTACAATTGGATCGCATCTGGAGAAGGACAGAAGCTGTAACCACAACTTAAAAGCCAATTGCAGAGCTTTAAAAAGTAAATAAAGCATTTAAGCTGCCACATCAGTAGGAAGATCTATGCAGATGTAAACAGAAGGAAATGTACGTTTTAGAGTGAAATGCTTAAAAATCAGCTCCTCTTTTCAATCACCTGCAGGAGCCCTGGATCCTTTGTGATCTCTGGCTGGTGGAAGGCAGTACACAAGGAAGCATGGCAGGGGTCTCGCTCTGCCTCTTCCCTTCCACTCCGTGGGCCAGAAGCTCGGCTTGGGCCAGAAGCAGAACCTTCACCTGAGCATACTTCAGAGGCAGGTTGTTCAGTGGCCGAGGGCCTGGGGTCACTCTCACCTATTGCTTTGCCCTGCTGTCTTGCCCAGACTCTCAATGCCTGCGGCAGTTTTTTCCGGACACATCTCGTTTTCTACTTAGCCTCTATTCCTATTTTTTGAATGACTTGATAGGAGAAAAATAAGTGATTTATGCCAATTTACATTTCCCACAGTCATCTACACTTCCAAATAGAATCTCATTGCTATAAATCAATCTTTAATTGGGAAGTGAAGAATGTAATGCAATGAGAGAAAAATAATGGGGATAGATTAATGAATCCAAATCATAGAAGGCAACTTCTTTGCAATACAGGGGACCAACTGGCTCTGTACCCTTCGATAGGCAGTAAACGGAAATATGGTTCAACATTTATCTTGCCAGCTCTCCTCAAACTTGTATGCCCAGGTTTCTCAGGATACCCCTGCTTTGGGGCACGTTATTAGACAACAAAATGTGAAGGAGATTTTCACTTAAGGGGGAAAGATAATGTATGTGAAACTTAGCCTTCTAGTGAGTAGGTTGGACCCTAAATGATGTAAAGAATTCTCTTATTTCTCAAGCCGGTGTGTGTGTGTGTGTGTGTGTGTGTGTGTGTGTGTGTGTGTGTGTGTGGTGTGGTGTGTGTGTGTGCTTGTGTGTTTAGGTACATCTTGAACATTCCTGCTTGAAAATCTTAGAGTCAGTGCTCTGATGCTTTTACATTGGCTAAGGTGGGTGCTTTAGCACTGAATTTTGTACCTCTCCACCAAACTACCTTTTGAAATAAAAAATATTTTCTAAGTATATAGAAAAAACTGTCATAACCTAAGATGCTGGCCCCAGAAGGATTGCCTTGTAGTAGTGAGAGGCACACAATCAGCACCTCCTGCAATCTGCCTGCTGATATTTCCTTTCCTCTCAGGGTGCCTGGTGAATTATGGAAAAATCAATGAAGTCTTCCTGTGTCTTGTTCTCCTCCTTGTAATGCTTTATCCCCCAGAATGACACATCTCCTTCCTTTAGTACTCTGTAGTAAAACTGAGACAGGGCTAGACTATTTAACTAACACATTTAAAAAGGATCTGCAATAACAAAGCAAACCCAGTTTTATGAATTAATTTGCCTTCTTGCCAAGATGCAGCTTATTCATCTTTGTGTTCATTTCACCCTGGGGCTGGTCCCTCCTGTAACTCCTAACCTGCCTCCACATAGCACAGGTCCTGTTTAACCCTGCGTGTTGAAAATTCTCAAAGTCCAGGTCAAGAAAAGTCAAGAAGTCAAGATAGTTTACTTCAAATACATGAGATTCTATCATGTGGGATTTAAATTTGACTTGCTTTGTGCAGTTCTGGTGTGTGAAATTATGACCAATGAAAGTGACATGAAGAAAAAGCTCAGCCCAGGATAAGTAAGAATCCTCTAATGAGCAGCCCTAGGTTACAATGGAATGAGATGCTTTTTGAGACAAGGCGTTTGAAGTAGAGCTTGGAAGAGCAACAAAGACATAGACACTCACATTTAAGGGCTGGAATGATTTTAAGTTGCCTATAGAGCAACCAACCTCTTTACCTGAAGGTCTATGACTCTATCATGGTCTCAATATAATGTTAAGATTCTTAAAGAAAGGTTTCCAAAGTACAGGCCCCACACTGATTTAACTCACCCTCCTGTGAGGTAGAGATGGCATTTGCCAAATTTTAGATCTGCACGGATGTCTAAGGTGGAATAAATTCTGGGAGGATGCGATTACCTGCAACACATAAGTCTTTGTGATATCACAGACAGCAGCGTGGTATTTGTTCTCTCTTGCAGTTATTTAGATAATGTTTCGGATAAGTTTTCAGTTTGGTTTTATCTCTTATTGCTTTTAGGTTTCATGTATGCTTATCCTATTTATAAAAGGGTTGTGTATGTCTTACTTCACATGTCTCTTAGCATTGTTTCTGAGGGATAGAAATATATTATGCATTTTTCTTGTCCTTCAGTTGTTCCTCCAGATCAGGAATATATATGAGAAGAAATATGACAAATGTAATCTGCTCTGCTGCAAACCTGAATTTATTTAAAGTGAAAAGGCAAACAGATCAGAAAGTCTGTGTAGCAAAATTTGTACAGTGTCACCTGACACTGACATAGAAAAAATAGGAAAAAACTTCAACTTCTTGCAATGGGTAATGTAATAAACAAGTAGAATATGGTTGACAGTATGCGTATGTGTGTATGTGTATGTGCACGTGTGTGTGTTTATGCTTTCATTGAAAGGAGCCATTTGAAAAGCAACCCATTTTGATAGATGTTTTTCCTATATCCCCTAAATTTATTCTTTAGAAAACAATAAAAACATAGCAAGACTGGCCTGAGAGCCAATCTTAGAGAGTAGTCAACTCCCTCATTTTAGTGATGGGGCACTTGAAGTCATGGGGGACAGGGGTGGTAAAACGTCTTGTCCACAGTTGCACAGCTCTTTAATGGCAGAACCAATACTTTGCAGCAGCTTATTGCTCTTACTATCATAGCACCTCTTAGACAAACCACCGATGAATTGTCCAATGGCTTGAGTGATTGGGGGTTTAATAAGATTGCTATTGAAGTTAATTTTGTGCATCAACCATAGTGAATTATAAGTTTTTCTTTTCTTTTCTTTTCTTTCTTTTTTAAATGGAGAGGTGGTCTCTCTATGTTGCCCAGGCTGGTCTCAAACTCCTGGACTCAAGCAATCCTCCTGCTTCGGTTTTTTAAAGTATTGGAATTACAGGCGTCAGCCACTGCACCCACCTGAAAGTTGCTTTTCATAGGTATCCTAGTGTACATGAAAGTGACATGAAGCTCACTATGTTTTTGGTAGAGATTGAGCCTTAAGGACTACTGATATGACAAAATATCTAACATTGATTGAATGTTTGTCCTGCCCATCTCACTTCTAATTGTTGTCATATATTAACCTTAGATAATCCTTAATACAGAACAACAATGTAATTAACATAAATATTCTACTTCACAGAATAAGGAAACTGAGATTCAGGGCGTGTGCCCAATTTCACAGTTCATAAGATTGGAAACAGAACTGTAGTGTAGGCAATACCACTCCAGGAGCTGCTTTTCTTAACCACCAAACTATTTTGTCCCCCTGCAGAATTAGCATATTATGGATGGTTACCTATGCTGTGTGAATTAAAAAGAGAGAACAGTCACAGAATGTCTTTTCTTTGTCTTCATCAGTTCCTGAACTTTCTAGTGAATCTAGGCAGTATTCTCAGCAGGCGTGTGTCTGCGTGTGTGTGTGTGTGCATGTATGTCTGTGTGGTGTTCACATATGTTACATAAGAAAAGTACTATAGTATTTAAGTTTATTACCACTACATGGTTCATTGTCACTTTGAAAAAGAGAGCTCTAAAAAAGACACTCAGGATGGGTAATGTTTTGAAATGTGTTTGGTGGAAGCAGTGGAAAAATCTAGCTTCTAAAAGGATTCATCTAGAATCCAAGTAAGATAAATTATGCTAGTAAGAAGCTTCAGAAATTTAGGGGAAAAAAGAGAAAGAACTAGGATTCCAGAGAGAAAGTAAACAAAAACAAACAAAGAAACAAAACAAGAAAGAAGATGCAAGGAGTTGGCAAATATATACAATACATATACTGGCAAATATATGGGTATTACAGTATGTATGCCTGTATAACCTGCTTCATAATTTATGCTCCTATATACAGTTGTTTAACTCTTATAGCTGAAATTACAGCACATATGTCCACTCCTATCCTTTATTAACTGAAGTCCCATTTTATGTTCAGTGCCTCTTCAGTCTTTTCATTAAGTTTCCTCTACCCTCACTCAGGTCATTAGAACTTCACCTCTGGATTGGTGCACTAGTTTAGATATTATTATATGAATTTGTCTTTTGAACACTGCTTCTTTTTTTCTCCAGTCCCCCTTATTCCATTTTAATCAAGCCATTTGCTAGCTTAAATGTCTTCTTTAGGCTTCTTTCTTTTAAAACATAAAACTGTTTATCGTAGCGTTCAAGTTCTAACCTGAACCTGACTTTACAACCTGCGACTACTTTGACAAGTCCAGTCAAATGGATCCATTGTCCACTCACAGAATATATTCTATCTTCCTATTTCTGAAACTTTATGCCTGGCATCTCCTCCACTTATAATTTCCTACCCTATTTCTGACTTCTAAATCCTAACCCTTCTCAAGGTCCAGCTCATCTGCCACCTACTTCTGAAAGTTTTCATTGTTATATCAGAAAAATAGTTTATAGTGAATTCTAAAAGATCTTTAATAATGCAATGCCAATTGCATGCTTCCCTGAATTATAGTTATTTGTATGTAAGTTAAGAATATTCAATAGTGACTCAATCAATGTCTTCAAACCCCCTGTATTGCTGGACACATTTTTCATAAGCCTAAATCATAATATGTTCCATTCCAACCCTGTCTCTAGAAATGTACCTGAAATTAGGCTTCATAAACATAAGTTCTAAATGAAGCTCTGATAAATGAATACATGATAAATGTTTCATGATCTGTTCACTTGCTGGCTTTCTGACTCCATCCTTTCCTGGTCTCTCCTATACTTGTAACAGTGGAGGGAGGCTCAGCATACTGACTCCATTTTGCCTCTGAGCAGCACAACCCCCCATCCCCTGCGCCATGCCAGCAGTAGTATCTTTTAGGTTAAAAGTTTCTGCTTAACTTTGCCTGTAAACCAGCTAATTATAGAAGGAATTTAGCTTGTAGTACAGCTTTAAAACAAAATAATAGTCCCTTTCTCAAAACTAACTCCTGAGGAGATAAGGAAATGTTAAAGACTAACAGGAACACTATGACCTGATCTACTTCATCCCAACCAAAGTCAACTGACGAAGAACAAAGAAGTGTTACAACTTCTTTGAATCTTCACTAGTGCCCAGATGTCTGTGGTCTTAGCGCACCTTTTAGCCTCAACTCCCTCTTCTCCTCCCTTCCCTTAATATGAAAAGGAGTCTGAAGTTAATACTTACTAACTTAAGGTGATCCTTTAGGATGCCATTCTATCATCTTCTTGGTTAGCTGGCTGTGTAAATGAAGTTGCTTTCCTTGCCCCAAAACCTTGTCTGTCAACTTACTGGCTGTTGTGGGGAGAGTAGTGCAAGATTGGACTCAGTTACATATTCACTACTAGTTACTGTGTGATATGGTTTGGTTGTGTCCCTACCCAAATCTCATCTTGAATTGTAGCTCCCATAATTCCCACATGTGTGGGAGGGACCTGGTGGGAGATAATTGAATCATGGGGGCGGTTTCCCTTATACTGTTCTCCTGGTAGTGAATAAGTCTCACAAGATCTGATGGTTTCATAAGGGGTTTCCCCTTTCGCTTGGCTCTCATTCTCTCTTGCCTGCCGCCATGTAAGATGTGACTTTCACCTTCCACCATGACTGTGAGGCCTCCCTGGCCACATGGAACTGTGAGTCCATTAAACCTCTTTTTCTTTATAAATCACCCAGTCTTGGGTATTTCTTTACCAGCAGCATGAGAACAGACTAATAGACCATGCTTCTTTTGTGATTCCTCAAAACTTCAAGAACAGGCTCCCTCAGAGTTTTGCTCTTGTTGGAATGCTTTTCCCATGAATATCAGCCAGACTTATTCTTCCAGTGGAAGGAGGCCTCTACTCAAATGTTACTTGATTATAAAGGCCTTCTTTGACCACCTTATATAAAATAGTAGTGTTTTCACATCATCCCTGCAATTTCCCTGGCCCTGCTTTATTTTCTTTATCCACTTGTCATCACCTAGCATTTTACTCATTCATGTATTTGTTTATGGTCTGTCTCTCCCCATCTGAAACTAAATTCCATGAGAACATGGAATTTGTATTACTCATGGAAAGCATGCCCAGGATCTAGCAGGACCTCGATTAATATCTTTTGAATCAATAAAGAGTGAATTATTTAGTAGTTAATTTTTTTGTTGATTTTAACAGGACATGAATTAAAGAATGCTGAAAGCATCAGGACTCCCTAATCAAGATAATTTTAAATAAAACTATAAAGCAAAGCTATATATTATACTTTATGCCACCTTAATATACAGATAAAGGAGTTTGACTCAACAGTATTGAGCCCAAGTCTGATCCATTCTCTGGACCCAACTGCCAGTTTGTAGGAAATTCTGAGGACAGTGGAACATGTTGAACTGTACCAAGAGTCTCCTCTCAGCAGCAGGCAGACCACGGGAGACTCTCTATAGGTCAAACACCTAAGAGTTTTCAGCAGATAAATTATAAAGACAAGAAGAGGCTGAAAGGAGAACTTATAGATAAAAAGAGACATATTAAGTTTAAAAATAGGCAAGATAAAGCTAATTTAGAGATCCACACTTGGGTGATAAACTATAAAGCAACACATGGAGGTGATTACTATGAAAGTCAGAAAAGACAGTACATGTGGCGGAAGGGAAGGGCTGAGTTAGGACACAGTCCACGGATGGACTTCTGGGGTGGGTAGTTTCATTTTTTTGACCTGGGTAGTAAGTCAGGAGAACTTGCCTTACAGTGAGAAACTAAGCTATGTATTGTGCGTGTATATATGTGTGTGTTCGTACGTATAAAAAAATGAAACGTATTTTACAGCAAAGTGAGGAAACAAAAAGCTTGGCGCCAGAGTAGAGGGTCTATACTTTAAAATTTCAACTTTTTCTCCTGTGCTGTTTGCTCCATGTTTACTGTCTAGTGCCTGTGTCCTGTTATCTACCATGAATGCACTGAACAATGCATTTGATGAATTCTGGAACTTAATCCGTCTGCCTCACTAATTCTACCCATCCTCATCTCTCTTTCACTTTCTACTTTCCCACTGAATTCCAGAATCAGTCTGTATGCTCAGTGCCTTGTCACTTGCTGCTTATGTAGCCCTAAGAAAATCAGTTTCTGATTTCCTCATTAGGAAGAAAAGAGGAGAGGGAAGGGAAGAGGAGGGAAGGGAAGGGAAGGGGAAAATGAGGAGAGAAGTAAGAGGAAGGAGAGAGGAAAGAAACAAAAAATAATTTATTTATATTGTGTATTTGCCCATAGCTCTACCTTGAGTGAAAGAGAGAATGAGTTGGGTGTCAATGAAGATTCTGTTTGTTCATTTATTTTCCAAACGCAGGAAACATTGGTCCTCAAACAGCTTTAAGGATAATTAAAGCAATGATGAAATATATTGATTGATTCCAAATTTCCTCACAGGAGTGATTGCATTTTGGACTTTGAGAAATTCCAAAGGAGATTGCAAGAGAAGAGAATCTTGATCCTGGACTGTGTCAGGCATGTTTTTTTTTTTTTTTCTTCTCCTTTCTTACTGTTATTAAAATTGCAGCTATGGATACACACAGACGGGAAGAATGTGCCCAGTGCTTAATAATATTTAAAAAAAGACCCCCACCATGTCACTGCACATCAGTGGACATGTTACAATGTTCTATAGACACTCAATCAATAGTTTAAAAAGAAAACAATCAATATATGAACACTACAGAAGCCCACAGCCAGAGTACCTTATGGAAATGTTGGCAGTTTCTCTAATGGTGCAAAGTGATGGGACTGGTATTTTTTTGCTTCTTTGGGAACTGCAATGGAATAATTTAATTTAATATGGTCATGATCTCAAGAACACAGAGAAAAGAATTAATTTTTCCTCCTGGGGAACTACGGCTCTGGTAGCTCCTTTGGCTCATTTCCCTGCCCTGAGGTACATGATGGGTTGCATCCCCAAAGCTGGCAGCCTCTATGTGGCTAGGCAGCAAAAACCCTCTCATGCAGGGCAGGCGAGCCCCAAGACAGGGGCTTAGACCAAGGGGGTTCTTGGTTTCTCCCAGGAGAGAGTTCAAGGACAAGCTAGTGGTGTTCACAATTTTTATTGGAGCAGCAGTAAGGAGCAGCAGCAGAGACACTTCTCCTTGTGGAGCAGAGCTACACCATAGGCAGTGTGCCCAGAATAGCAGTTCAGAGGCAGTTCTGCTGTCTTATTTATACTCACTTTTAATTACCTGCAAATTAGGGGGTGGTTTATGCATAAATTTCTAGGAAGAGTCATAACTTCCAGGTCATGGGGTCACTGCCATGGAAAAGGGTGGTAACTTCTGGGAGTTGCCATAGCAGTGGCAAACTGACATGGCACACTGGTGGGCATGTCTTATGAAAAGCTGCTTCTGCCAGCATTGTTTTAGCTGGTCCTCAATTTGCCCTGGTGTCTGAGCCCCACCTCCAGAGTGGAGTCCTGCTTTGGTTTCTACCTCACCGTGTCCTCTGTATGATAGGAGCAGAAACTAATATTGATCATGTGTACTAAGAATTCTAGGCACTGAGCTAAGGCCTCAGATTTACTGTCCCACCATACTCTGCAGGAGACTCTATCATAACTATCATAATTAGATAAAGACACATAGGTTTAGAGGGTTTAGGAGACTGCCCTCAGCCAGAAAGAGAGGAGATGGAGTTTTCAATCCAGTAGAGCATTTCAAAGCCCATGCTTTCAAAAGCAAACGCCTCACTTTTTATAGTTCTACCAAAATTGCATATTATTCCTCAGGTCATCAAACATCACAGGGTGAAATCTTAAAATATTAGCTTTGTGATAACACTGAAGGGGGCAAGATGAAGGGGAAATTCCATAACATCTTGTATTGGAAACCTGGAGTTCAAGTCGAAGCATACACATTCACGGGCTCTGTGATCTAAAACAAGTTTCTTATTCTCTCTGGGCCACAGTTTCCTTATCTGTAAAAGAGACACTTATCTTATACCTTTTAACTAAAAAGGTGGAATAACAAATGTGAAAGCTTATAATACACTCTTAAGGGTCATGTGAATATAAGTTGTTGTCTATGAAAAGGAAACTGAGGCCTAGAAATATTAACTGGCTTGCCCAGAGCCACAGCACTGGTTAGATGGTTAAGGCCTGAGCTGAAAAGTCAAATCTCGTGGCACATATTTATAAACTTTCACTCAACAAGCATCCAAAACTAAATTGAATTAATACCTATTAGTCTTGGGGCCATTATAGGTAAAATAGTAATTTTTAACACTGTGCTTGGCACACTGTAGTTAATCAATAAATGTAAGGTATTATAATAATTATTATTACCTTCTCTTAGCATTGTTCAAAATAAGAAATTAGATAAGAAATATAAAAATATTCTTTAAATAATAATATGCTCTACTAATAGTATCAGGCAAAGTTAGGAGATTGTGTTCAGTATCTTCTTCAAATTTAACAACTTCTAACTTAATCACATATATTGAGTCCAGAATTGTTTGGCCATGATACTATCAGAAAGAGAACAATTAATTCCTTCTGCAAGGGGAATTACCTTCCAGCCCAACCCAATTTTTAATTTGAATTGTCTCATAACTCCAATCAATGCAGACTTCCAATCTCTCTTTTTCCTCAGTAGCCAGTGTAGGTTTAAAAGGCTTTAAAGGAAATTCAACTATTTCCACCTGTGTTTGTTGTAACTGTAATCATATCTCTCTCTATTTGGGACTCAGAGAGAGGGTGCAATGCCAGTAATCCTTTGGTTTGCAACCTAAACTATGTGCTTCTTCAATGAGTCCTTGAGCTAGAGGCCATTTCTAGGGATGAAGTGAATGAATCATTCCATAAGGACGTCTACTCACACCCTACCTGCTTCAATTGCCCTCAATTTTGTACAGCTGAAGCTGGGTCATATTTAAATAATACCTGGGTAGGTACAGGTATGGATGTGTGGTAGAAAATGGGCAGGAAAATAGGAATTAGCAGTACAATTAGGGTAAAGGCCGTTCTCATTATTTTAGATGCCAGTATTGACAAGGGCAGAGCTACAATGCACCATTAGTCCTTTTAAAGGACTTGCCACATCCTCATGAAGTTCCCTATGGTAATTTGATATCCTTATCTCTGGCTCCTGGTATAGACCCCACAACTGCAGACCAGGGTACAATTGTGTCTTGGCAGCTCACCTCTCTCTGCTGCCCCTTGCTGCACCTGAGCTCCAAATAGCTGCTGAACTTCTTATGAATCAGAAACACGTGGGTCCAGATCAATTGGCCCGACTCCTCTCTCTATAGCAGGAGATGTGTTTTCTCTGTTTAGCCTGCACAAAACAAAAGCCGATATTGGTCCCATGGCTCCTCCATAGTCAGGAGATGGCGACACAGCTGGGTGAAGCCAATGACAGCCTCTCCTTAGAGCTGAGGGCTTTTTCAACTTGTTTTCTTTTTTAATTTGTCGACCTACGCTGTCTCCCTGCGTTTTGAAAAGGACATAAGAAGTCTGAGCCCAGGAGCTTCCCACCAGTAGTGCCTGCCAGGAACTGAAAGGACCAATTAGCAGGGTCCCCTATCTGGGATTTCTCCTCCTCTGGCTGACTTGCTGGGGACTCATAAATTACCCATGCTGAGGCAGACGCCAAGACCCTGGGCACTTGCTCACAGCTCTTCAGACACCACAAACTGAACAGGAGCTTCCCTGTGAGAGGGCCTGTGGGACTTTCACTAAACTTGCCTCAGTGGGAAATCAGTGGTTAACTAGGTCATAGGCAGCTGATGAAATCTCTAAAGGGAGTGAGTATGCTAGGGACTAGCTTTCTTTAGAAAAGTTTGTTCTTTCGTCAAGGAGGGAGGGTTGCAAGAAGCTATAAAAGGGGCCAATGCTTTAAGAAAGAGAAGGGAGGGAAGAGAGGAGGGAAGGGGGTGAGGGAAGAACACAGGAAGGGAAATTCTACATTTTAGCTGCTTCCCAAAATAAACAGAGATATTTGGGTGACTTGAGATATTAGGACCTAATATTCATATTAAAGTCTGATGAGCAAGAATTTGGATGTGTAAGTTTACAAGCAACCACCTTATATGTCATTTCCTTTCATTGTGATGGACATAAACTGGGACAGAGTTGGACATAGGTCCTCTTAAGAATTATAAACACACACACACACACACACACACACACACACACACACACACACACACACACATATATATTTTAAACAGCAAACTGTTGTATTGGTCTGTTTCCTGAAGTAAAAGATTGAACTAATTTTTTCCCAACATCCTTTGTGTTCTCACTAATAAAATATTAGTTTTCTTTGGATATGTACCTCAAACTTAATTTATTTAAAAGCAACCTTCCCATCCTCTCCTTCACTCACTACCCTGTGGGTCAGTCCCTGACCTAGGGGCATTGAGGACTTCTCCTTCCCATTCTATCCAGTCATGAGCCACATTCTGCCAAATCCATGCCTATAATGTCCCCCATGCTTGTACTCTGAATGCTTGTGGCCAGACCCTCATTTCCACTGGCTGGGACGGCTCAGGCTGTCATAATTGACATTCCTGCTACTGTCTTACCTCCTTTTCTGTCCTTGCTACACACTACTGTCATAGGTCTCATTCTAAAATACCCTCAGAAAACTAACAGCAAATATGGAATATAATCATTAATGGCCAATTAGTCATTCAGGGCCTTCTACACCTAGACCAGCTTTCCCACCTTGTCTGGATTTCTCCATTCACCCCACAAACTGCCCACTTCAGCCACAGTGGGCGTACAGTACACTGCATTTCTCTAGTTCATGCTCTGCCCACTCCCTGCATTGCCTTTCCTACTATCTTTACTTCTCTCATGCAGGCATCTAAAAAAGATGATTTTAGATTTGCACCAAGGCAAATGTGACCTCTTGTGTCTCACCTCTTCCATCCACTGCTGAAGCACCATATCCCCAAGAGAAATTTCCTGAATGCTCAAATTCAAAATATCCCTTTCAAACCCTTTCAACGTTTTAGTTGTAACCATGCTATAGACCTGTTCTGTCTGGTACAGTAGCCACTAATTACAGGTTGCTACTGAGCTCTTGTAATGTGGCTAGTCCATATTGAAATGTACTACAAGGGTAAAATGCAGACTGGATTGTTATGACTTAATATTTTAAAAATTAAAATATCATATTAACCATTTTATATTGATTACATATTAAAATGATAATATTTTGGACAATAATTTGAATTTATTTGTCAAAATAAATATATTATTGGAATCAGTCTCACTTGTTTCTTTTTACCCTTCTAATGTGACTGCTAGAACATTTAAATTTAAAATTACATATGTGGCTGAAGTATGTTTCCAATGGACAAAGCTGCTATAGAACATTTTACATGTCATCTTACATTAATGTGTTGGCCTCCCTCCCCAGCAGATTGTAAACCACAAGAGGGCAAGAAGCAGCTTATTCTCTTTCATCCACAGTAGTTGCATATGTAGGGAACTCAATAGAAATTATTTGAATGAAATTCCAGATATAGGTAGGGTTTATTAGTTCATTCTCACATGGCTATAAAGAATACTACCTGTGCCAGGCCTGGTGGCTCACGCCTGTAATCCCAGCACTTTTGGAGGCTGAGGTGGGAGAATCACCTGAGATCAGGAGTTCAAGACCAGCCTGGCCAACACGGTAAAGCCCTGTCTCTACAAAAAATACAAAAATTAGTTGGGCATGGTGGCTGTACCCATAGTCCCAGCTACTTGGGATGCTGAGGCAGGAGGATCACTTGAACCCCGGAGGCAGAGGAGATTGCAGTGAGCCGAGATCATGCCATTGCACTCCAGCCTGGACAACAGAAGGTGACTCCGTCTCAAAAAAAAAAAAAAATTACCTGAAACTGAGTAATTATAAGGAAATAAGTTTAATTGACTGAGTATCATAGGCTTAACAGGAAGCATGGCTAGGAGGCCTGAGGAAACTTGAAATCATGGTGGAAGGTGAAGGGGAAGCTGGCACCTGCTTCACAAGGAGGCAGAAGGGAGTGCAAGCAGGGGAAATGCCAGAAGCTTATAAAACCATCAGATCTCCTAGGAATTCAGTCACTATTACAAGAACAGCATGGAGAAAACTGCCCTCATGATCCAATCATTTCCCTCCCTTGACACGTGGGGATTACAACTCCCTCCCTTAACACCTATGGATTACAATTCCAGATAAGGTTTGGATGGGGACACAGAGCCAAACCATATCATGGGGCCTTTGCCTTTTTAAAGCATTTGGTCTTTAATAAGTTTGCTTGTTATTTGTCATTTCTTTTCTGTTGGTTTCTTTCTATTGGATTTTTTTGGTCCTTTTTTGTTTATTTGCAAAAGTCATTTGTATATTCTAGATACACATTTTACATACATAATTTGCAAACATCTCCTCTCTGTTTATGAATTGCCTTTTATTCTCTTGTTAAAAGAGAGTTTGTTATGGACAAGAAATTTAAGTTTAATGCAATTGAATCTGTTGACTTTTCTTTTATAATTTAGCATTTTGAGTGCTATTTAGAAAATACGTTATACCTATCCTGAGTCATAAAAATATTTGTCTTTATTTTCTTCTAAAATGTTTAAAATTTGACTATCTGATTTAATTTATTGATCTATCCTAAACTAATTTTTGAGATGGTGTGTTCTTTTTTTTTTAATTTAGTATTGCTATGCCACATCTATAATCTCAAATTTAGTGTTATATTTCTAGTAGATAAGAGTAGACTTCACCTACCTAGGAACTGCTATGAGGGCAGAGTAGAACTGTTTGGATAGTTCTTTTTGACAAGTAAAAATACAGAGGCTCAGCTTCTATTTGGAGAGAAGATTTAACAACTCCAGGATCAACCCAATGGATTTTAGATTTGCACAAAGGCAAATGTGACCTCTTGTGTCTCCACCTCTTACATCCAGGCTGCAAGCAACCTTAAACCCTTCTCATACAATTTCAAGAATCCTAATGGTGATAGGTTCCTTATTGCCTGTTACCAATATTTCTCAACTGTGTTTTCACTGCTGCTAGGGACTTCTACAAGATAACGAAGGATAGAGGCAAAGGGAGAAAAATAACCTTTCATATATGTGAGACAAGGCAAAAAATTTTGTGGAGCTGGTAGATGGGCATATTTTGTGGGTAGAAGATACAGAAACAATTAACCCCTTACATGTTTTCTAGAAGTTTAACAAAAAGAATACTTTCAAAAGTAGAAAATTATATTTTAAATATAAAAATATGGATAAATATAAAATACAAAAATATAAACTATACATATATCAATCATTATTCTAAAACTAAAATTATCCTGTTTACATTTATTATGTATTTGTGTATTATTAATATATTATGGGTATTTTTCCATGCCACAAAATATTCTTTGCACATAAATTATTAAAGATTGTTCCATTCTGTGAATGTTCCAACTCTCTTTTTGATTGGGTTTTATTTTTTTTGCCTCTCAGAGTTTTTGTCATTGTAAGTAACAATAAAAGTATATGTATATTTTAAACAGATTTTGGTTATATCATAGTATTTCCTTGGAACAACTTCTGTAAGTGGAGTGATTGGATTAAAGGAAATGTATATTATAAAATCTTTGATACATGCAAGCTAGAGTAAATATATAGACTCATTTTAGTAAAAAAGCACTTTTTTGCATTTTATTCTTGTTCCAGAATGATGAACTCAACATATTTTCTGTCATATGGCAGAGATTGAAAGATTATATCTTCCTTCCTTTACTGTATGAATTGCTAATGATTTGGGATCTGTGTTCCAAGGAATAGTGAACTCTATTGCAAAAGAATGAAAAGAGAACAGGATTTAAGGAGAAGGCCAAAGAAATCAACAGCACTTGAGAGGGAAGAAGAAAAATGTCAAATAAAAAACAATTCCAGGCTGGGGCATGGTGGCTTATGCCTGTAACATCAAGTCTTTGGGAGGCCAAGGCAGCAGTATCTCTTGAAGCTAGGAGTTTGAGACCAGCCAGTGCAACAAAGCAATAAAGCGGGACCCTATCTCTACAGTAAAAAATACCAAATAAACAAATTAATCAGGTGTTGTGGGAGACCTGTATTCCCAGCTATTCGGAAGACTGAGCCCAGAGGATCCTTTGAGCCCAGGAGTTCAGAGGCTTCAGTGAGCTATGATTGTACCACTGCTCTTCAGCCTGGGTGACAGAGTAAGACAAGGGAGTGGGGGAGGGAAAGGAGGAAGTAAAGAAGGAAAGAAGGAAGGAAGGAAGGAAGAGAGGGAAGGAGGGAGGGATGATGTGGGAGGGAGGGAGGAAGTGGGAGGGAGGGAGGGAAGAAACAAAGCTATAGGATAGTGGGATGAAAGGTGGTAGGATGATGGGACAATAAATCAGAGATTTTAAATACAAAAGGGTGAGGGGATTTCTTAACCATTTACTCTTTTTTAAGAGCACAGGACTCAAGTAAAATTAAAGACTTTAAGAAGAAAGGACTTTTCTAAAACAAAATGATCAGAGAACGGTGAGATAAGTGAATAGGAGAACAAATACGTTCCCTGAGAGAATGGACACTGATCCTCATCATCCCTAATTTGAGGCAGAGCCCACAGGAGCTGTAGTGATGACCCCCTGGAGCAAAGAGTTGCTAGATCATCTTGGGCACACTGTCCCAGCAGTACAGGATGTGTCTTCTGACTTTGCCCACTGATGCAGTTTGGCTGTGTCCCCACCCAAATCTCAACTTGAATTGTAGCTCCCACAATTTCCACGTGCTGTGGGAGAGACTCAGTGGGAGGTAATTGAATCATGGGGGTGGGTCTTTCTTGTGCTGTTCTTTTGGTAGTGAATAAGTCTCATGAGTTCTGATGGTTTTATAAGGGGGTGTTTCCTTGCACAAGCTCTCTCTTTGCCTGCTGCCATCCATGTAAGATGTGATTTCCTCCTCCTTGCCTTCTGCCATGATTGTGAGACCTCCCAAGCCATGTGGAACTGTGAGTCCATTAAATCTCTTTCTGTATAAATTACCCAGTCTCAGGTATGTCTTTATTAGCAGTGTGGAAATAGACTAATACACCTACAGTCATCTCCTTCTGCAACAGAAGTGAGCAAGAGGAAAGCCTGCCTTGCCACAAGACTTGCTGGTTCTTTCTGAATTTGTAGACCTCACAAAGCCTAACTTCTAGTTAAACAGACAGACTTCCAAGTATACAGGCTAACAATTAGACATACAAGTAAATGAGCAGAATATGGTCAGGAGCAAATAATTAGGACAGCACAGTAGAAAGTAAGAAGGGTGCCTACTTTAGATAGACTAAAGATCAGCTAGGGAGAGACTATCAAAGGAGGTGATGTTTAGGCTGACGTCTTAGGGATGAGCAGAGGTGAATCAGGTGGAGAACAGCATTCCAGGTAACTGATGTACACTGAAGCCCCCAGGAAGGTAGAAACGGCCCAGCATTTGATGGAGGAGCAGGTGAGTGCAGGGCATTGAGTAAGCAAGATGGCTAAGACCTGAGGCATGAGGATGAGTTTAGTTCATATGTCTAAGTGTACAAGAAGTGGTCAAATACAGTCATGCATGCATAACAACATTTTGGTCAAAAAACTTCATATACAGCAGTGGGCCCCTAAGATTATACTGGAGTTGAAAACATTCTATTGTCTATATGATATTGTAGCCAACCTAAAGTCATACTACAATGATTACTCATGTGTTTTTGGTGATGCAGTTGTAAAGAAACCTACGGCACCAACAGTAGAATAAAACTCCAGCACATACGATTATGTATTGTCCATAATATTTAATAATGATAATAAACAACTATGCTACTGGTTTATGTATTTACTAAACTATACTTTTTACTGATATTTTACAGTATACTCCTTCTACTTATTTTTTTTTAAGTTAACTATAAAGCATCCTTAGGTATTTCTTCAGGAAGTATTGTTATCATAGGCATATTCTTCAGGAAGACATTGTTATCATAGGAGATGGCAGCTCCATGCCTAGTACTGCCCCTGGAGGCCCTCCCAGTGGGACCAGATGTGGAGGGAGAAGACAGTGATATTGATGATCCTGGCCCTGTATAGGCCTAAGCTAGTGTGTGTGTTTGTGAGTTCATTTGGGGAGGTCTTTTGTTTTTTTTGTTTGTTTGTTTGAGGTAGTCTCACTCTGTCAACTAGATAGGAGTGCAGTGATGCAATCATAGTTCATTGC
Organism: Gorilla gorilla gorilla; assembly: GCF_029281585.2. Classification (NCBI taxonomy): domain Eukaryota; kingdom Metazoa; phylum Chordata; class Mammalia; order Primates; family Hominidae; genus Gorilla; species Gorilla gorilla. The sequence goes on from NC_073241.2 coordinate 70,660,805, forward strand.
ATCCTCAAGCTCCTGGGCTCAAGCCATCCTCTTGCTTTAGCCTCCCAAGTGACTGAGACTACAGGCATGTGCCACTATGCCCTGCTAATTAAAAAAAAATTTTTTTGTTTTGTAGAGACGAAGTCTCATATGTTGCCCAGGCTGGTCTCCAACTCTTGGACTCAAGTGATCCTCCCACCTTGGCCTCCCAAAGCACTGGGATTCCAAGCATAAACTTCCATGCCCAGCTGTCTTCATTTTAAACAAAAAAAGTAAAAAAACAATAACACTAACTTTAAAAATTCAAATAGCTTCTAGAATTAGGATACAAAGAAATAAAATATTTTTGTACAGTTCTACAATGTGTTTGTGTTGTGTTATTACCAAAGTGCTAAAAAGTTAAAAAAAAATTAAGTTTAGAAAAGGACTCCAGCCTGGGCGACAGAGCGAGACTCCGCCTCAAAAAAAAAAAAAAAAAAAAAAAAAAAAGAAAAGGAATATGTTACAGTAAGCTAAAGTTAATTTAGTACTGAAGAAATAAATTTTATATAACTTTAGGGTAGCCCAAGTGTACAGGGTTGATAAAGTCTACAGTAGTGTGCAGTTATGCTCTAGGTTTTCACAGTCTCACTAGTCACTCACTGACTCACCCCAAGCAACTTCTGGTCCTGTCAGCTCCATTCACAGTAAGTGCCCTGTAAAGGTATACCAATTTTTATCATTGATATCATGTTTGTACTGCACATTTTCTATGTGTAGATAGGTTTATATAGCTTTAGATACACAAATATTATCATTGTGTTACAATTGCCTACAATATTCAGTACAGTAGGATGTTGTACAGGTTTGTAGCCTAGGAGCCATAAGCTATAACTTATAGTCTAGGTGTATAGCAGGCTATACTAGCTGGGTTGCACTACTCTATAATGTTCACAGGAGGACAATATCTTCTAACAACATATTTCTCAGAATATATCCCCATTGTTAAGCAACATATGACTGGTGATTGCATTTCTAAATGAAAGTATTATATAATTTGTAGTTACCTTCTAATGATGTTTCCAGCTGCCTGGGCCAGGGGCAAATTGCAGGGTGACAAAGATAGAAGTGGAAGGTTCTAGGAGAAGAGAGATGATGGTTGCTTGAATAACAATTTTATCTTCATGTTTGCATCATGCTGTTTTAATGTTCTACCTTTTTATGACTTTAATGCCTAATGTCTGAGCCTCTCACTATTCTTTTTCAAAAATATTGGATATTTTTAGTTATTTTATTTCGGGAATAAATTTAATAATTACTTTATTACAGTTCATACTGCCTAATGGCCATTGAGATTTTTAGCAGAATTACATTAAATTTTTAAATTACTTTACAGATAATTCCCATATGTATAATATTAAAATGAGCTTTTTCAACCGTTAGGAATAGATATCTTCATTTACTAATTTTTAAAATTATGTCTCCCAGTAATTTTTGGTAGTTTATCATTGACATCCTAGACAAAATTATTTTTTTTTTGCATTTATTTCCAGGTATTTTATATTTTAAGCAATTCTTACAAATTACATTTTCTCTTTATATTTTCTAATACTATAACTTGGTATAAAGAAAACATACAGATTTTTTGTATGTTGTTATTTTTAATGTTTTTCAAATTACTTTTATTGGATTTTCCAAATGGATAATCACATCATTTATCAATATTTACAAATTTCTCTCTAATTTTCCATTTTATCTTATTTTTCATCTTTCAACTTTTATTGCATTCTTATTTAATTTTATTTTATGTATTGATTGATTAGCTTTTTTATTTTGGGTTCAGGGGTATATATCCAGGTTTGTTATATAGATAAATTGAATCTCATGTGGGTTTTGTGTACAGATTGTTTTGTCACCCATGTAATAAGCATACTACTCAATAGGTAGAATAGGTAGTTTTTCAAATATCACCCTTCACCTACCTTCCACCCTCAAGTAGGCCCTGGTATCTGTTATTCCCTTCTTTGTGTCCATATGTACTCAATGTTTAGCTTCCACTTACAAATGAGAACATGAGGTATTTGGTTTTCTATTCCTGTGTTAGTTTGCTTAGAATAATGGCTTCCAGATCTATCCATGTTGCTGCAAAGGACATGATCTCATTCTTTTTTATGGCTGCACAGTATCCCATTGTGTATATGTACCACGTTGTCTTTATTCAGTCTATACCATTGATGGGTACTTAGGTAGATTTCATGTCCCTATTTTCAGTCTGAAATAGTTTGCTATTATAATGAACATGAACGAATATGCAAGCATGTGTCTTTACATTAAAAGGATTTATATTTCTTTAGGTGTATACCCAATAATGGGATTGCTGAGTCAAATGGTAATTCTATTTTAAGTTATTTGAGAAATCACCAAACCACTTTCCATAAGTGGTTTGGTGATTTCTCAAATAATTCATAATGGCTGAACTAATTTACATTTCTACCAGCAGTATATAAGCACTCCCTTTTCTCCACAGCCTCACCAGCATCTGTTATTTTCTGACCTTTTAGTAATAGCCATTCTGAATGGTATGAGATGGTGTCTCATTGCGGTTTTGATTTGCATTTGTCTAATAGTTATGTTGAACATTTTCTCATATGCTTTTGGCCGCATGTATGTCTTTTTTTCAAAAGTGTCTTTTAATGTCCTTTGCCTACTTTTTAATGGGGTTGTTTGTTTTATGCTTGCAAATTTGCTTAAGTTCCTTAGATTCTGGATATTAGACCTACTTCAGATAGATAGTTTGCAAATATTTTCTCTCATTCAGGTTATTTACTCTGTTGATAGTTTCTTTTGCTGTACAGAAGCTCTTTAGTTTAATTAGGTCCCTGTATTAGTCAGGGGTCTCTAGAGGGATGGAACTAATAGAATAGATGTATATATAAAGGAAAGTTTATTAAGGAGTATTGACTCACACAATCACAAGGTGAGGTTCGTCTGCAATAGGCCATGTGCAAGCTGAGGAGCAAGGAAGCCAGTCCGAGTCCCAAAGTTGAAGAACTTGGAGTCCAGTGTTCGAGGACCGGAAGCATCCAGCACAGGAGAAAGATGTAGGTCGGGAGACTAAGTCTCTCTAGACTTTTCAGGTTCTTCTGCCTGTTTTTATTCTGGCCGCACTGGCAGCTGATTAGATTGTACCCACCCAGATTGAGGGTGAGTCCATCTTTCCCAGTCCGCTGACTCAAATGTTCATCTCTTTTGGCAACACCCTCACAAACATACCCAGGAACAATACTTTGCATCCTTCAATACAATCAAGTTGATACTCATTATCAACCAGCACAGTCCCATTTGTCAATTTTTGTTTTTATTGCACTTTCTTTTGACATCTCTATCTTGTGGTCTTTGCCCAGTCCTATGTCCAGAATGGTATTTCCTAAGTTATCTTGCAGGATGTTTATGGGTTTGGGTTTTAGATTTCAGTCTGTAATCCATCCTGAATTGATTTTTGTATATGGTGTAAGGTAGGGTCCAGTTTCAATCTTCTGGATATGACTAGCCAGTTATCCCAGCATCATTTATTGAATAAAGAGTCTTTTCCCCATTGCTTGTCTTTGTCGGCTTTGTGAAGATCAGATGGTTGTAGGTGTGTGTGGCGTTACTTCTGGGTTCTCTATGCTGTTCTATTGGTCTATGCATCTGTTTTTGTACCAATACCATGCTGTTTGGGTTACTGCAGTTTTGTAGCATAGTTTGAAGTTAGATAATGTGATTTCTTCAGCTTTGCTCTTTTTGCTTAAGATTGCTTTGGCCATTTGGGATCTTTTTTGGTTCCAGATAAATTTTTAAATAGCTGTTTTTTTCTAATTCTGTGAAGAATGTCATTGGTAGTTTGATAGGAATATCATTGAATCTGTAAATTGCTTTGGTTAGTAGGACCATTTTAACAATATCGATTCTTCCTCTCTCTGAACATGGAATATTTTACTATTTGTGTCATCTCCAATTTATTTGAGCAGTGTTTGGTAATTCTGATTGTAGATGCCTTTTACCTCCTTGGTTAGCTGTATTGCTAGGTATTATATTCTTTTTGTGGCTATTGTGAAAGGGATTGCATTCCTAATTTGGATCTCAGCTTGGGTGGTGTTGGTGTATGAGAATGCTACTGATTTTTGCACATTGATTTTGTATCCTGAAACTTTGCTGAAGTTGTATATCAGATCAAGGAGCTTTTGTACAGGGACTGTGGAGTTTTCTAAATATAGAATCATATCATCTGCAAACAGAGATACTTTGACTTCCTCTTTTCATATTTGGATGCCTTTTATTTCATTCTCTTGCATTCTTATTTTAAAGAGTATTTTTTTAAATGTGGCAAGAGCTTCCACCATTATGTGTGATGTTGACTCTTGATTTAAAACAAATATCATTTTTAGGAAATATTTTATTTCCATTTCACTAAGCATTTCTTCATTAATATTAAGCTCAGGTTATTTTCATTTGTATTAACATTTAGATATGAATTTTAATTATCACTGTTTAAAAACATCTTTTGTTTATCTGGTTTAAGGTTAGTGTTACATTAACATAATGAATTAAAAGTTTTTATCTTCTAATATCACACAAAAGTTACTTTTTTTTTGAAAGTTATAAATAACTTACTCATTGAGATATTTAAGTTAGGTAACATTTTAGAAATTGATGATTTGAAAAAATTTTCCATTTCTTTTGTAATTTTCCACTGCTGAAATTTTCTATTTGTACCTGGGTCTATTATAATTTTTTTTGAAAATTATTAATTTTCTCCATATATTCAAATATAATGGTATATATATTTTTTCAATTCTGTTATTATTTTCATTTCATTATCTGTCCATATGTTTATTTCTGTGGCTATATTTTAATATTTATGTCCTTATATTTTTATTACTTATGTTATTCAGAATTTTGCCTCTGTTTTCAAAGAAACTACACTAATATATTAATTTTAGTTTTTCTGCTTTCTTAGTTATTATTTTTTATTTTTAGCTTCATCCCATTTTTATCAAAAATTTCAAGAGTGCATACTTTGATTAAATAATTACTTAGAGAAATGTTTTATAATTTTTCATGTAGTTGCATTTTTTTCTTTTTTAACTTTCGCTATTTATTTTAAGCTGTGTTTTACTTGAATCTTTGCATAAGATCTGGTTGATCTCTGGGTCTTTATATTCTACCCAAAATAGAAAGTTTTCAAGTATCTATTACATCAATGTATAATTTTGTCTCCTTAATCTGTTAAAGACTGAGGGTTGCATTAAAATTTCCCACTATAACAGTTTTTACCGTACATATTTTACTTATTTTATAGTAGAATGATAATCCCATGGTAAACTATACCCTGTATTTTAGAGATTTTTTTTTGATGCATGATAATTCTCCCAGATGTCTACAGAACTCATATTTGTATAGAAATCACTGCTTATTTTCCCTTCTTTCCTTCCTTCCTTTCTTCTTTCCTCCCTCCCTCCTTCCATTACTTCCTTTCTTCCTTCCTTCCTGCCTGCCTGCCTGCCTTCTTTCCTGCCTGCCTGCCTGCCTTCCTGCCTTCCTTCTTCTCACCTTTCTTTCTGTCTTTTATTCTTATGGTATGCTTTCCTTTCTGCACTTTCTGAATCTCTTAGTTTAGGTATGTACTTGTCAAAGCTTTATTTTATTATACTAATCTGAAAGCTATGGTCTAATAAATTAGATGAAATTCTTATTAACTGTATTGGCCAAATGGGTATTTATAGTTTACATCATATGCTTAATGCTTGTTATGCATTCTTGCTATGTTCTTGATTTTCTATCTTTTGCTAAATGAACTGTATTTTACCTCCCATATTCTGTTTCCTGCCCAGAATTTTGGAAGTACACATTTAACTTTATAAATTCTACTTGTAGCTATTTTTAGGTGTTGAAAAATAAATATGTACTTTTTCCTGTTTTTCTCTATTATCAATTTGTCTTACTGATATTGACTGTTAACATTTATTTAAAATATAGAAGCATGAGATTTACCAAAAACATTTAAAAATTACAATGGTTTTCCTCATAAGATAGCAAACAATACTAAAAAGTTCAATGACTTGAAAAATAGGATTCTATTGTGGAATACATATCTAACTGGTGGGAAGCAGGAGCAAATTAAGAAACAGCCTCAGGAGTTCAAGAGAATTAAGTAGATAAATATGCTATCATTTCAAATAGGAGAAAAAATGATGAATTATCCAATAAATGATACTAAGGGAGATAATTATTTTTTTCCACACAACATGTAGATGAGGGAGATAATTATATGTTTGGGAAAAATGTTAAGTCTAGGCACTATATCAGCAGCATATATTCAATGAAACAAGACAAGTTGACAAATAAGATGATTCCAGTCATTTCTAAGAACACAAAAGAAACTAAAAGGGTGGAGAGAGGGACCAAGTTAGGGATAGTGGGGAATTTCAACAGGGCAGCTCCAAAAGATTTTTTAGGAAAAATATCAAGAAATCAAGATACTTAGGAGAAATCCATCATGTAAAATTTGGGAAAGTATATTCTAGGCCAAGGAGTCATAAGTGCAAAGACCCTGTAGTAGAAATGGGCACAGGAGGCTTGACTACTGAATGAAGGCCAGTTTTGCTGAAGCTGAGGGAAAAAGTGAAGAGACAGAAAATTAAAGTCGAATTAAAACAACAGTCCTCATTTTAAAGCCATATTGGCAAAATTTATTTCATGGCTAATACCTAGTTTGGCAGGCATGTGGGAAAGCAATCACTGTTATAAATTCTTAGCTAGATCATAGACTGGTAAAGTCTACTTGGCGAACAATGGACTACATCCATCCAAATATGGAAATGTATATCTCTTTGCTTAAGTAACCCCTGTTCTTAACCTTTATTTGACAGAAAAACTCTCACAAGTAAGCAAAAGTATATCTATTGCCACATTTGTAATACCAAAAAATGGAGACAGTTATGTTATGGTGCAAACAGTACAGTGGAATACAAGATGACTGTTAGAATAATCAGAGAGATCTACCTATGTGTATTAACCCAGAAATCTTCCCACAGTACATTTGCAGTTCTTGTTTTCCTTTATTTAAAATTGGCTTTCACCGGGTACCTTTAAGTGGAAAAAGATTGCAGGAACAGTAATACTATGCTCTATTGTCACTGAAAATATAATTTATTTTATTATATGTAAATATATATGTGCAATGTTGTATATTTATGTATGAATTTGACAGTGAAGCAAGTCTAGAAATCTAAAATCAATATGTGCTGTAATAAACACACTTACAAGTTTTCTCTTCCATATTTTGAGTGTTATTTCTGACTTTTATGTTACAAAGATTCCTCATTGTCCCGAAGTCCTTAATTGAGGCCTAGAGTTTGCCCATATTTGGAGGGAGCAGTGTCGTCTTACCCTGTGGGTGGGTACTGACTACTCTCAGAATTTGTCTCTCAGGTGCTAAGGTGAGTGATTGGTGTGCATTTCTACTGTCAGTTAAATACCTGAGATGTGTGGAAAGGAGGGCACATCTGTGTATGGGGAAGTCTTGTGTTATTTATTCTCCCAGAAACCAGCTTTATTTGGTAGTTGAGTTTCATTTAAAAAGTCATCAAATAATAAAGGCTATATTATTGTCAGATAATAAGCCTTTAAGGAGAAAGCAAGGTAGCCCCTATCTTATGGTTTCATGGTTAGTGTGTTCCCCACCACCTCCTCCCCACAAGGACTGGGTTTAATCATTCTTCTTTATAGTGAATAAAATATCTATCTTAGAAAAGCAAAGTTTTTCTAAATTTGTGTCTGAAGAGGTTGTTTTTTGTGTGTACGAGGAAAAAAACCCAAGCATTTTTTTTCCATATATCTTCAATTAGCTTTTGGACCCTAGAGTAAGATTTCATTTAGCACTTAATGGTGGTGCACAGTCAAAATATTCTTAAGTGATTATAAGAAAGTGCAACAAAGCATTATGTTCAGAACTTTCACTGTCAACTTCTCAGAATGGACAACTCCCATTTCCATTACCCCTCTGTTACCAAAAGAAAAAAAATAAGAGTAAAAAACAAAGTGTATTGCTATAAATACCACTTTCATTTCTTTTATCAGATAATCTTCACTTCCAGGTGAATGGCAATTGGTTTTATTCACTCAGTCAACAAGGAATAAAGCAGAAAGGGTCTGCAGTTTTGAATAACACTGTTTTAGGCAAACTGGAGATGTATCACACCCCAAAACTCACCAGCTCAAACATGTTTGCTGCTGTATCATTTTAAATAAGCAAGGACCTTCATAAATTGACTTCTTGTATATGTTTTGCTCAGCTTGCTGGTGTATCTACTCTAAGTCTATTAAATTTATCTGTTTTTTGTTGTTGTTGTTGTTATTTTTGAGACAGTCTCACTCTGTGGCTCAGACTGGAGTTCAGTGGCATGATCTCTACTCACTGCAACATCCACCTCCTGGGTTTAAGAAATTCTCGTGCCTCAACCTCCTGAGTAGTTAGGACTCCAGGCATGTGCCATCACGCCTGGCTAATTTTTGTATTTTTAGTAGAGACAGGGTTTTGCCATGTTGGCCAGGCTGGTCTGGAACTCCTAACCTCAGGTGATCCACCTGCTTCAGCCTCCCAAAGTGCTGGGATTACAGGCACGAGCCACCATGGCTGGCCTTAAAATTATCTTCTAACAGTCCTGCAAACACTCCTTCACATCTTGCCGTTTCTATGTCTTTATTCAGGCTTTACATCACTGCCAGAACGCCTGCCTTTTCATCTTCCACTTGAATGAATCCTTCCCATTTTTCAGAGTCCTCTCAATATTCATCTGCATGTTGAAGCATGACTCACATCTTTATTCACCTTCCTTTCAGTTTAATTTGTGCAGTACTTAGTTTATACTATATTATTCCAATGAGTAATCATATGTTGTCATTTTAGGTTGTTCAACTTTCCTTGCTTTCATAGACTGTGAGTTTTACCAAAGTACAGATAATACACCTTGTGAATTCTCTCCAGAAAAGAGACACAAGGTATAAATCTATTAATAAATAGCAGAGACATTAATTGATTATCTAATTCATTCCAGAAAATGATGGCTTCTCAAGTGTGTCTACGCAGTGACTCTGCTGGTAGACAAGTGCACCAGTGTAGTCACTGCAATAGCCATGCTTGAGGACTATGGGGACTCCTCAAGTCAGGTCACCTGGGGACTTTTGAAATCATACACAACTCCTGTGTCCTCTCATTCTTCCTCCGTGTCTCCACTGTGTCAATCTGATGACCCTCCTCAAGAGGACATTCTTTGTGGGAATCATCATCACAGTGATGGAATGTGTCATTGTCTTCTATGTGGTAGAGCATAAAAAAGGTTTTAACCACCCAGCTAAAGCACAGAACATGTGAAGCAGAGTAAAGGTATAAATATACGAAAGACATGTTGTTTCCTACTCCTTAATGAAAAATTCTTACCTCTGGTGAATTTGGAAGCAGGATAGGCCAAATTATAGAAGGCCCTGGGTAACATGTGAGCATTCTGCTTATATTTTTACAAAACACATCTTGCTTTGGACCTTGGCTTTTTTCACGGAAAAAAATATTAAAAATATATCTTTGAGATTTGCATATTAATGTTTAAAAATTATGTCATTTTACCACTTCATACCTATTAGGCGTTATTTTCAGAAAAGTGGGAAATAATTGTTGGCTAAAAAGAGGAGAGGTCAGAAATTTTGTATACTGTTAGTAGAAATGTAAAATGGTGCAGTCACTCTGGAAAACTGTTTGGTGATTCCTTTAAAGGTTAAACATAGAATTACTGTATGATCTATAAATTGCACTTCTTGGTGTATACCGAAAAGAATTGAAAGCAGAGACTCTAACAGGTATTTGTACACCCATGCTCGTGGTCACATTACTCATAATGGCCAAAAGGTTGAAGAAACTCAAGTGTCTATCAACAGATGAATGGATAAGCAAAGTGTGGTATAAACATATAATGGAATATTATTCAGCCTGAGAAAATGAATGAAATTCTAACTCATGATACAAAATAAATGAACTTTCAAAACATGCTAAGTGAAATAAAACAGACATAAAAGGGCAAATATCGTACAGTTCCACTGGTCTGAGGTACCCAGAATAGACAAACTCATACAGACAGACAGTAAAATGAAAGGTTACTTGGGGTTGGGGAAATGAGGGGTAGAGAATTATTGCTTAGTGGCTATAGAGTTTCTGTTTGGGATAATAAAATATTTCTGGAAATGTATAGTAGTGATGACTGCACACATTATGAATGGCCTAAATGCCACTGAATTTGTACACTTAAAATGGTTTAAGTATGTTTTACTACAATAAAACAAATATATATTTTTAAAAAGTCTATGGATTCTATAGGACTAAGTTGGATATTCGTATTTGTTTATTTTTTGTTTTATTTTTGTTGCTATTGTTGTTCCAACTGTGCCTACCCCAGAATGATTTTATAGGTCATATTTATCTCTATTTGTGTCTTCTAAGTTCCCATGCATGAAGAACTTAATCCTTTAGTCTGCCCATCTCCCTCCATTAAATGTGCTTACACGGCAATCTCTATCATACCATTGCCTCACTTTTCTACGGTGCAGCTACAATACTCCCTCACTCCTAACCACACTCCAGATGTTCAATTTAACAGAGTGGCTACCTCAGACACATGCAAACCAAAAAGAATTGCATTATAATTAGGAATCTGATTATATTGCAAATGAAATGAGACTCTGTACTGTTGCTTTCTCATAAAATATATGTTTCTACTTAATTCAGTCAAGGTTTCATAGGTTTAACTATATTTCCTCATTTTAATCTTATCTCACTGTTGACAACCAAGCTGTATTGAGTCTGTAAGTTTATTTTTTAAGGTAATTATTTTCTTTCCAATAAGGCTTCTTCTCCATAATTATCTAACTAATGAAGAGGTGGATCTTCTATGATTCAACTCAGACAAGTCTATTCAGATTACATTGTCTGACAATCTGACCAACAACTTTATGCTACCTATTTCTTTGTTTCTCAGGTAAATACTTACCATTCATTCTCAGGTAACATTAGTCATTCTAATCAGTTCCAGTATTTTCTCTTGTAACTAGAAGCTAAAGTAATTATGCTTTTGGCTTAGTTACCCCAGAAATGTCTCTTCAGTGACTGTCTAAAGGTTATTTAGCCTTCATAGAATTTTCTAGATTTCTATCCATTTTCTGGAAAAGAAGTTGAGTCAATGTTCTCTTATCATAATCAATGTATTTATTTTATTCACCATTGTTCAATACCATTTTAAATCTCATAGCAGAAGCAAACTGATTAGAAAGTCAAATTTATTGCATAACAACAAATTTGACTTTAGTTACGCTGCTATTTACCCATAGTGTTAACTTTGAAATTTCATTAACTCAATGTGACTCCAAGGAGTAAATATTAAGTCAATACATGTTGATAGTAAAAACTTTTAAGATCTCCTTGCAATAAAGAAAAACTTTTATTGTGATAGGAGAGCACATTACCATCAGCCACAGACACATTATCTGAGGAGGGGGTATAATGAAGAAGGAAAGGGAAAAATTTTAATTAAATAAATCAGTCATCACAAATTAAACAACAATAACAGTAAAACATAAGTCTGCAATTTGTTTCATTAGGTATATGAAACATAAACTCTATCCCAAAGGCTCTTAAAACATAGTGGGGGAGATAAAATAATGTGAACAAGCGGGTTGCCCTTTTTCATTGCTATGGGTTCACAGAAGAAAGCTCTGAGAGAGTCAAGGCCCAGAAATGGCTTTGCTAAATTGTTAGGTACCCCAGCATCATCAAGTTGGATAAGATTGGATTAATGCAGAGGAGGGTGTAACACCCAAGAAAGGGAAAGATCCACAGCATATGGGGGCTGTGGCAGATTTGATGTGACTGGAGGTGATTAAGACCATCAGGCTGATAGGAGGAACTGATACTAAACAGAGTTATCAGTGACTCAGATGTAGTCAAGTGGCTTGTGCAGACAGCTTGTGCAGAAAACCTGTGTATGGCTTTGAAGTCCAAAAGATCAGACTCTGTGTTTGAGCAGGGGAGGCACCACTTTTAGGGTAGCACTTTTGGAGAACAAATATACTTTGAAGAGAGAGACTATGGAAGACAACAAAAAGAGGAAAGAGAAGAACTAAGGTTGCCTAGTGTGACCTCATCTCCATGACTTTCCTGGTGGGGTGGAGTAGGTGGAGAAAAGTACATCAGGTTTGCACTTTTCTATATGGGGAGGGCAAAGCATTTCGTCTCACTGTTTATTTTTTTTTTCATACTATATACCTTGATATTTCATAAACTAGGATTTATGGCTGGATTCAGTGGCCTATAATCCCAGCCCTTTGGGAGGCTGAGACGGGAGGACAGCTTGAGCCCAGGAGTTAAAGACCAGCCTGGTCAATAAAGTGAAACCTTGTTTCTGTAACAAAATAAGAAAATTAACCCGGCATAGTGCCATGTGCCTATGGTTCCAGCTACACAGGAGGCTGATGTGGGGATATCACTTAAGCCTAAGCCTAAGCCTAAGCCTAAGCCTAGGAGGTCAATGCTGCAGTGAGCCATGATTGAACCACTGCTCATCACTCTGGGTAACAGTGAGACTCTGTCTCAAAAAAAAAAATGTTATGTATTAGTTTGTATTATTTCATTTTCACACTGCTGATAAGGCATACCTGAGAGTGGGCAATTTACAATACAAAGAGGTTTATTGGACTTACAGTTTCATGTGGCTGGGGAGGCCTCACAATCGTGGCAGAAGGCGAAAGGCAGGAAAGATCAAGTCATGTCTTACATGGATGGTGGCAGGCAAAAAGAGAGCTTGTGCAGGGAGACTCCCGTTTTTAAAACTATCAGATCTTGTGAGACTCATTCACTATCACGAGAACAGCACAGAAAAGACCTGCCCTCATAACTCAATCGCCTTCCACTGGGTTCCTCCCATGACATTTGAGAATTATAAGAGTTACAATTCAAGATAAGATTTGGTTGGAGACACAGCCAAACCATATCAGGATATATTATATTTTCCAATGGGGAAGTTCTTGAAGGTTAAGATCTATGGCTAAGTAATAGTTTGAACTTTTCTTGTTTATTTTTGTTAGTCCATTTTTCAATTTATTATAAGTATGAATAAAATTTTTTTAAAGGTACAAATAATCATCTACATTTTTAAGACATATGTAGGATTAAGTCAAAAAAAGATTTTAAGATAACAACAATAATACAATAGCTAACATGTATTGATATTTACTATGTACCATCTAATATTCTAAGCATTTTCCTTATAAAATCTTGTTTAATTAGCACAAAAATCTCTATAAGACAAGTACTATTATTGTTCTTACATTATAGGTGAAGAAACCAAGACACAGAAAGAATGAATATGTAGAGGATGTCAGAACTAGGAAGTGATGGAATCAGGAAGAGAGCCTGGACAGCCTGCCTTGTGACTCATAGGTCATCTGGCCACAAAAACAATGGTAAACAAAATCCAAGATAAAACCTCAAAGCATAGGTACTCCATTAATCAATAACAATAAGAGGAATAATTGGGATGCTATATAGTCATTTACAAATTCTTTTACCAACATATTGTTGCTTGAGATTTTCACCACTTAAGAGGAGAAACTGAAGCACTGAGAGAACTGAGTAAGACTACTTGATAGAATCCTCTCAAAGCTTTGAGTTTAAGCTTGAAGTTATTTCAGTGCTTCAATACTCTTCCACTTTACTTAGCATACACACAATTACCACCAAAATTTAGCAAGTAACATAAAAAATGTGAGATGTTCCCAAAGAGAAGAAAGTCACCAGCAATCAAAACTGAAAGGAATGTCAAAATTAACAAATAGCACCTGCAGAAAATGAATAAATTAGGCACTTGTAATGTTTTATTATTTTAAATTATGGCACCACTAACTGAGCTGGGAAGGCTTTTTTTCTGATTATTGTATCTTTAAAAATATGAATTCCATCTTGACTGCCTCTTTAAATAAGATTAATTCATGGCATTCCCCATTTAATTGCTTTATCTGTTTTGGTCCATTAGATTCTATTTGAGAATATAGCTTTTATGATAAATTAAATTCTAGGGTTTTATTTTGACATCTAAGTTAATTTTTAATTCTGGAAAAAGTTCTGCCCTGTGCAATTTAGTTCTTTCAGAAGTGCTGAAAAAAATGAGAGTTGAATCGCTGTAAGTTTTCTATAAAACAGGTATTTCACAGCCAGCCTGGCTGGGTTTTCTTTGGTTTTTCTTAGGCCTTAGCCACTCCAATGAAAGCCTTCTTTGAGGGATGCTTGCATATTAGCTTTTCCTAAAATTTCCAAGAAGCGACTTCATCACAGGAAATTGCTTGTTTGGTACATACCTGCCTGTCAGGATGGATTGAAGCTCTGATATAGTTTGGACGTTTATCCCCTCCGAATTTCATGTTGTATTTGACCATCAGTGTTGGAGTTGGGGCCCGGTGGTACGTGTTTGGACTATGAGAGCGGATCCCTCCTTAATGACAGTCCTCATGATAATGAGTGGAGTCTCACTCTTGGTTTCCATGAGACCTGGTTGTTGAAAGAGTCTGACACCTTCTCCCCTCTTTTTCCTCCTCTCTTGCCATGTGATGCCTGCTGTCCTTTCTCTTCTTCCATGAGTGGAAGCTTCCTGAAGCCTTCACCAAAAGCAGGTGTTGGCAGCATGCTTCTTCTAGAGTCTGCAGAACCGTGAGCCAAATAAAACACTTTTCTCTATAAAGTATCCAACCTCAGGCATTCCTTTGTAGCAATGCAAATGGACTAAGACAATGTCCATGCTGTTTTCACTTGAACAAATAAAAATGCATTTGAAATTTCCATATAGGCCATTGTCTATGGATTAGTCTGGGTTTGGCCATGGCCATGGAATCAGAGCCACTCTAACAATTAGAGGGATAAACAAATTTAATATAGGAATTAGGGCTAACACATATGTAAAAAAACAGCAGGGAGGCTGAAGGTCCGGAAGGTTGGAGAAACCGTCCTCCCATCAGCACTAGCCAATATAAAATTTTGACATATAATAGAAGCTTAATAAATATTTGAGGGATAACTGAAGATTGGATTTCAATTAACATAATATTTTTGTTTGTTTCTTTGTTTGCTTTTTCAGAAGAAAGGCAGAAATATATCTTTAGGCTGAGAGTAAACTCCTTGCTCCTTGTCATGGATGGTTCCCCAGTGCTAGGTAAGAGCATCACAGTTAGTGGTTAGATACCTAATCAAGAGTGCTTTACAGAGGTCTCAAACCAACAAATTAACTTTGAAACATTAGGAACTACAAAAAGAAGGACAAACTAAACCCAAGCAAGCAAAAAAAAGGAAATAAAAAGTAATAGAGCAGGATAAACAAAATATACAGTAGAAAAATCAATGGAGAAAATTATAAAATCAAAAGTTGATTTTTTTGAAAAGATCAACACAATGGATAAACTTCTAGCTAGATATAACTAAGAAAAACAGGCCTGGCACAGTGACTCTAACAGAGTTTCTCTTGCTTTCTTTTGGGCAGCACTGTTAAGTAGAGCCACTACTACAATTCAGAGCAGGCCAGAAGAGCAAATGATAAACTTTCTCTAGTAAAAACAAAGGAGAAGGTTGAGTGCGGTGGCTCATGCCTGTAATCCCAATACTTTGGGAGGCCAAGGTGGGTGGATCATGAGGTCAGGAGATCGAGACTATCCTGGCTAACACTGTGAAACCTTGTCTCTACTAAAAATACAAAAAATTAGCTGGACATGGTGACACACATCTGTAGTCCCAGCTACTTGGGAGTCTGAGGCAGAAGAATTGCTTGAACCCAGGAGGCAGAGGTTGCAGTGAGCCGAGATCATGCCACTGCACTCCAGCCTGAGCAACAGAGCAAGACTCCATCTCAAAAACAAACAAACAAACAAACAAAACTAAGGAAAAAATAAGACAGAAGACACAAGTTACTAAAATCAGAAATGAAAGTGGGAACATTACTACCAGTTCTAGAGAAATAAAAAGGGGTTATAAGACAGTACTGTGAATAATTATAGGCCAGCGGATTGGATAACTTGGATGAAATGAACAAATTCCTAACAAATTCTAAATCACAAATAAATAAAAACTATGAATAGATCTACAATGAGTAAGAAGAATGAATCAGTAATCAAATCTCCTAACACAGAAAAGCCATGGACCTGTTAGCTTTACTGGTTAATTTACCAAACATTTAAAGAAGAACTAACACCAATCCTTCTCAACTTTTCCAAAAATATGACGAGGAGGAAACACTTTTTGATTTATCTGATGAGGCCAGCATTAACTATGATACCAAAGTCAAACAAGAGACTATAAGAGAAGGTCAACATGCCTTATGAATATTGATTTTTAAAATTCTCAACCATATACTAGCAAGCTTAATTAAGCATTAAAGGGATTATATACATTGTGACCTAGTAGAATTTATTCTTGGAATGCAGGGATGAGTCAACATAGAAAAATCAATTAATGTAATATATCACATTAACAGAATGAAAGAAAGGAATCATATGATCATCTCTAATAATGCAGAAAAGGCATTTGAAAATACGTAACATCATTTTTTTCATTAAAACACTTAACAACAAAGGAGTAAAGGAAAACTACTTCAACATAACAAGAGCCATATATGAAAAGCCCCGAGCAAACCTCACACAAAATAGTGAAAGATTGAAAGCTTTTCCTGTAAAATCAGGAAAAAGGCAAGAATAACCACTTTTACCACTGCTATGCAATATAGTACTGGAAGTTCTAGCCAGGGCAATTAGGCAAGAAAGATCACACACACACACACACACACACACACATACACACACACACACATACACACACACACACCTGTTAGAACTAATAAATAAATTCAGCAAAGTATCAGAATACAAAATCAACATATAAAGATCAATTGCATTTATATACACCAACAATGAGCAATCTGAAAAAATGAAATTATAAAAACAATTCCATTTACAGTAGCATCAAAAAGAAAAAAAACTTAGAAATTAACAATGGCGGTGAAGGACCACCATATATTGCTGAAAGAAATTTAAAAAGACATAAACAAATGAAAATACATCCCATGTTCATGAACTGGAAGACCTAATAGTGTTAAGAAGCCAATAGCACCCAAAGTTATTTACAGATTTAATGCAGTCCTTATCAAAATCACAATGATTTTTTTTTTTTGCAGAAATAGAAAACCTATCCAATAATCAATATGGAATCTCAAGGGATCTCAAATAGCCAAAACAATCTTGAAACAGAAGAACAAAACTGAAGGACTCAACCTTTCTAATTTTAAAACTTACTACAAACCTAAAGTAACTAAAACAGTGTGGTATTGACATAAAGACAGAAATATAGACCAATGGAATAAAATAAAAAGCCTGGAAATAAATGCTCACATATATGGTCAAATGATTTATGACAAAAATGCCAAGACCATTCAATGGAAAAAAGGAAATCTTTTCAGCAAATGGAGCTGGGAAAAACTGGATACACATACAAAAGATTGAAGTCAAACTCTTCCCTCATGTCATATACAAAAATTAAATTAAAATGAATCAAAGGCCTAAATGTAAAACTTAGAATTACATAACCCCTAGAAAGAAAACACAGGAAAAAAGCTTCATAAAATTAGATTCAATTATTTTTTGAATATGACCTAGTCAATTATTTTTGAATATGAGACCAAATAAATAGGCGATAAAGGAAAAAAATAGATAAATTGGACTTATGAATTTTTAAATGTGCATAAAAAACACTATCAACATAGTAAACAGGCAACTTATAGAATGAGAGCAAATATTTGCAAATTATACATCTGATGAAGGATTAAAATTGAGAATAGGTAGAGAACTCCTAAAATGCAACAACAAAGAAATAAATGACCAGATTCAAAAATGGGGAAAACACTTGAATAGACATTTCCCCAAGGACAATACACAAATAGCTAATAAGCACATGAAAAGATGTTCAACATTAGAGAAATGCAAACAAGAAACTGCAACAAGATACCACCACACACCCATCAGGATAGCTACTACTGGGGAAAAAAAAAGTAAAAACAAAATAATAATAAGTGCTGGCAAAGATGTAGAGTATTTGAAACCCTTGGGCACTGTTAGTTGAAAGTAAAATGGTAGAACCACTGTAGACAGCAGTACAGCAATTCTTCAAAAAGTTAAAGGTAGAATTACCATATGATCCAGAAATTGCTCTTCGGGGTTTATACCCAAAGTAATTGAAAGAAGATGCAAAGAGATGTTTGAATACCCATGATTATAGTAGCATTTATTTATAATCGCTAAAATGTAGAAGTACCCCAAGTATCTATAGGATGAATGAATATGCAAAATGTAGGCTGAGGTATGAGAGAATTTGGAGTTACTGTTTAATGGGTACAGAGTTTCAGTTTTACAAGATAAAAATGTCAGCGATTGATGGTGGTGATGGTTACTTGACATTATGAATATTTTAAATCACCAAATCGTACATTAAGAATGGTTTATATGGCAATTTTTATGTTGTGTATATTTTTGCACAAATAAAAAAAGTGAGAAAGAATCTTCTATGACATCTACAAAATGTCACGAAGGAAGAAATTTCCTGTCTGTGTGTTCAATATTGATGGAACTGGCAAATTTTGGAAAAACATGCATGGTATAATATTATTATAAGAAATATATACCTAGTTTTAAATTTTAGAAGACTGACTCATATTCCTATTTGACAGAAACAATTCTGAGGACTCTAGGCTTAAAACCTTTTTGTAGCCACCTTGAGCCTTCAAACAGCCCTTCAAAAACTCAGTTTTTTAACCCAACAGACATTCAATCCTATACTAAGTTATGGGTTATTTTAAATCATTGTCTTCGGTTATTATTCCCTTGTACAATCAATTCACTTTGCATAGGGGTGTTTTTTTTTATTTAAGAACTTAAGTAACTTGAAGTTATGAATAAAATATAACAACATTTATTTGATATTGGGTTTTGTCCAGTCCAATTCAATATATAACAAGTAGTCAAGATATATCTTTAAGTCAATTCTTGATTCTTTAACTCATCTCAATCAAGTAAATGGTTTAGTGACTAACGTGTGTTCAGCACTGTTCTATGCGCTGTAGGAAGACAAATCTATGCAGGCTCCAGCATATTTGGAGAAAGAAGAGTGATGTTGCAAGGTTTCTCATCAAACACAAGGAGGTATTTAGAAATGTCTACAGTGCTTTTGGTTTTCACAGTGACGGGGCACATTGAAGCCATTAAATGCTAGAAATTTAGGGATGATCAATATTCTGCCATGTGGGGGACAGTCCCACAAAAGTAAGAATTATGTTGTCCAAAATGTTAGTAGCACTCTTAGTTGAGAAACCCTGGCTGGGTATTGTGGGAATTAGTTAGAGTTATGTGAAATGATAACTCATGCTGAGGAAGTAGGTTGTTATCCTTTAGACAATGGGAGCTATCAAGTGTGTTTAAGCATGGGGGAGACTTGATTAGCTTTTGATTTTAGAAAGGAAACTGAACATGTATAGGCAGAAATAAGATGCAGGAAGACCACATAGTGGGTAATGTCAGCAGTGCAGCTAAGGAGTTGTTTCTTGTTTCTCATCTTGGTGTAGCTCTGCCCAGGGCATTGTAAGACATAAAATCATCAAATATTTCTTTAAAAATAGGCAGGAAGAAGAGATTCTAGCAAAAGTGACATGCCCATCTTTAAGCACATTTGCATGCCCAGGTGATGGGACATGCTAATTGGATTATTGTGATTGGACTAACGCTTAGAGCTAGGAGTATGGCCAATCTTAAACCAGCTACCTGAGAATAGAGTGATATTCTATGGGAATTCAGCGTTCTTTCAAATATACCAAAGAAAGAGGAATAGGAACACACAATAATATATATATACAATGGGGAAACACATAAAATAGTTGTAAAATAGTATATAAAAGTACACATGGGAATGTGGAAACTTATTCTTCCAAAAGCTCTTGGAAGTCTTACAATACTTAGCATAGAATCAAATATGTAGTGAATCTCCAGTAAAAACCTGCTCAATTGTATTGTGGGAGGTGTAATACATTTTAATTTTACCTTTTGCAAGAGAAATATCTAAAAATTGCTTATCAATTGATGGACTGCATACAATATTTTGAGATATCTATGTAACCGACAACATACTAAACATTCTGTTCTCTGCAGAGAAATCAAAATAGCAAAGGTATTTATATACTAGATAAAAAGGTAAAAAAGAAACATATGAAGAAAGTAAAATCTAGTACTTAATTGAAGATATTTAATGCCAAGAATGAAAGGATTTCAGAGAAGAGTGATTGATATAAACCGGTGTAATCAGTAAAGTTTTTGGGGAAGAGAACAGCCTAGAAGAACAGAAAGAAGTTGGGTAAAAGGGTAAAGAATTGGGGCAAACAAATGAGACTTAAACAATTTGGGTCAAAAATGGTGATGTAGGCCTAGTCTCAATTTTGGCGTTTACTTCTCTGCGATTGATCCTTTTTGGTCTCAGATTTCTGATCTGTAAATGCAACTAAAGAGGCTTATCTTACAGGACTGCTATGAAAACTAACTGAGACGGTATGTGTCATAGCTCCCGGAACTGTGCTCAGAATGCGTGCTCAGATATTCTCAATCATTTGTTTGTTCATTCTTGGAATGAGAACTTGTAACTTTCACTGTGACAAGTCAAAATTGTGAAATGTTATTTTTAAGTGACCTAAGGATCACCTCTGACCATTTCAATGTCCTCTAGCCATTCAGCTGAGTTGCCCACACTGCAGGACTGGATGCTACTTTATTAGAAAACATATTTCATTTAGTACTGTTTCCACCTCTATTCACAAAAAATTGGGGAAAAGAAACCTGTTCTCATTACTCCACAGACACTGCCATTACCCAGGTTCCTGCATGGAAACCTCTGGTTAGAAATAGGACCCCTTTCATCACCAAGGAGAAGGAGGCCCTCATTCTTCCTCATCAAGTGTCTTTAATTAGGTTCTTGAGAAAACCACAGGAATCAATGTTTGACGCCAGAGATGACTAAAATAAAATTCAGTACTGAAACTTCCATTGTATATCCTGATTCTTTCACTTGACAAAAATTATTGACAAGTCATTGGGATGTCTTTTTGTAAGACTTGTTTCCTTCTTTCAGTTGCATAATTTATTTTCTGTTTTTTAAACATTTTTATAAGCTTTTTAAAGAATGATTTTATTATTTTTTCAAGCAGTATATTGTATATAAGTTCCCAAATTCAGGTAAATGTCCTTATTTTCCTTCTGCCTGAATTCCCTTTATAGACCCAGTTTTCCTTTTCTCTTTCTTCGGTACTTCACTCTCTGCCTTCCAGTCCTCCCTCCATATGCCCTGTTTCTTTCCATTTGTTGGTTTAATTTTCTGTGGTAGTTTGATTCCTCTCCGGTTGATCCCAGTCAACATAACAAAGATGGCAGCAGAGCGGGGATTGGACCGAATTCTAGAGACAGGCGCTGTTCTTCAGTCAGAGCAGGTGCACGGAAGCCAGAGGGATGCTCCGTGCCGGCAGAGCCAGCAGCTCTCTCAGCATCAAGGTAGCTGCTGCTGCCTTACTCAGAGCTCGTTACGTTAAATGGAAGTCAGCTTTAAACATTCATTCAGATCGATTTATTTAAAGGTGTTTAAGGTTCAGCTGAGTTTATTACTACAGATGTGGTTGGGGCCCTTGCAGTTTAGCATAATGTTTCATCAGTTGCAGTTCCAAATACACCCATGTGGTGTCCGTTGACAGGGGTATAGGGGTCTTTTATAGCAAAACAGAGATTGCCGGAGAAGGTTTGCTAGAGAACTTGTTTCCATAATACTCTGAGGGGGTTAACGTTTATGAAGATTTTAAATCTTTCCTCTTGGCTTGAATTATCTTTTTTTTTTCTTTTTACCCATCCCTGTCTCCAAAGAAAGCAATAAGCCTGTCAAAGGAGGAATTAATTAAGCAAATCAATCAGTCAGTTTTATTAAGGAATTACAAAACCCAAGTGGAGCATTAATTATTCAGATAATGGGATATCTCTGAGCCTTTCTTTTCAATTATTGATAAGCTGCTATCTATCATTCAAACTGCTTTAGTACTGATTTAGCTGTGAATGAAGCCAGGTCATTCAGCCAGAGCATATGCTAGTTATGAGCAGTGCTGGGAAGCTGAGGGTATAGGAACTGGCTGGGGTACTGTGTCCACCCAGTGTGAATGCAAGCAATAACTATCACGAGGCAGAGACTGGGCTACACTGCAGATATCTCAGTAAAAGTCTCACCTCACTGGCATCACCCACCTGATTAAAAATGTGCACTGAGGTGATGAAGCCAGGGACTTCTTTTCCTTTACCACATTTGCATTTTTTCTTGGCCTTACAAGAATGGCTACCAAGCAAAGTAACACTTGCCATAAAGCGAATGCTGTTGTTTTACAGCTAAGAACAATTTTTTAAATGGCCTTTGTTTTTTTATACCTGCAGAAACTTTAGATTTTTCCCCTCCAACATCAGGGACAAAATATTTCCTTCAACCTCAGAAATATCTGGAATGCTCCTTGTTTTAATGTTTATACATATATCGATACGAATAGATATATACAGATGTAAAAGATTAAAAGTTCTGCTCAAATCTTTTCTAATTTGTTTTAGGAGTTCAATCAATTATTCTCTCTCATCAAAGATTTATTTAGTACTTACTAGGTGCTGAATCCTGATCATGTAAAGACTGAGATTACAAGGCACTCATGGTGCTGTGACAAAGGCATATACTAACACAAGATTTATTTTATTTTAATCATACAAACCATCAGTCTCTCACAAGGAAATTTAAGATAAGCAGAACCAAAGATCTCAGTGTGGTACAGAGGATCACAGCAATGAGTAAAATAAACAGATAATTTGTTCCTCATAAATCATAGAAGAAAATGTATAAAACCCAAAGGGTCCACCAAAAAGTTAAAGAAACGCTCATGGAATAAAATGATATGTGGCTGGCACCAGGGCAAAGGGAAGAGTTTCTGGGCAGAGCCTGAGAGCATAGGAACAATCCTGACTCTTTATATCACTAATGGCTTAGTTTTGGGCTCACTGGCCACAGATAGATACATTTCTTAAGCTCTGTGCTCAAGCCAAATTTTGAAACATTAACAATATATCTCAATACTTAGAAAATTCAGGAGTCAGCACCAGCTTATTGGAAAACTGTTAAACAACACTGTAAAACTACCTACTTCCAAGTTATATCTCCCTCCTCTGAACTCTTATAGCACTTTACATTACTCATATCCCACTTAACATATCCTGTGCATGTTCAGCCAAAGGCTTTAAGCCTGATACCATATTAAAAGCTACTTGAGGCAACACCAAAAACATGAGCCATAAACTAAAACCTTGATTAATTAAAATTCATAAAATTAAAAATGCTTGCTCTGCAAAAAACACAATTCAGAGAATAAAAAGATCAAAGCCAAAGATAGGGATAAAATATTTGCAAATTGCATATCAACAAAAAAGTTACATCTAAGATAGATAAATAATTATCAAAACTCAAAAGTAAAAAACAATTAATTAAAATGGCTAAAAGGTTTGAATATAGACTTCACCAGAGAAGACATATAAATGACGAATATGCACATGAAAAGATGTTCACAATCATTAATCATTAGTAAATGCAAATTAGAACCATAATGAAATACTACACACCTACTAGAATGGATAACACTTTAAATCTGACAGTACCAAATAAATATGCAGAGCAACTGGAATTCTCATACATTGCTAGTGGAAATGTAAAATGGCAAAACTACTCTGGAAAATAGTTTGGCAGTTTCCCATACAATCAAACTTACACTTTTCATATGATCCAGCAATTTCACTCATTACCCAAGAGTATTAAAGACATGTTCACACAGAAACTTGTAAATGAATGTTCATAGCAGTTTTATTTTTAACTGCCTAAAACTGGAAACAACTCCGATGTTGTTCAACAGATGAATAGATAAAGACAATCTGGTACAACCATTCAATGGAATACTACTTATCAATAGAGCGCATTGAGCTGTTTATACATGCAGTAATATAGAAGAATCTCAAAAGCATTACGCTAAGTAAAAGAAAAACAGACAAAAGCTTACATACTGTATATTCTATAAGTATAAAATTCTGGAATATGCAAAACTATAGGAATAGTTTTTCACATATTATTGGCAGCCGAGGTTTGGGGGTGGAGATAAGGTTTGTCAACAAAGGAGCAGCATAAGGGAATATTAAGCAGGAGGATGAAACTATTCTGTATATTGATTGTTATTGTGTTTTTTTTTTTACAAAAAAGAGTAAAGTTTACTATATGAAAATTGAAAAATATATTTTGAGAAAAGAACTTCTTGAGTGTAGGAACTGTGCCATATTCACTCTTGTAGATGTCAGAGTATAAGTATCAAGATATATACATGGTAATAGTTTAACACACATTTATTGAGTAAAAGATACTATAGTTCAAACTTGAAACTTCCACAATTGTTCATAAATATTTGATAATTGTTAGAATAAACTGATTTAGAACATTATGCTTCTGCAAATAGTGATTTTTTTAAAAGATTTTATGTAAGTCCTGGTAACCAGATCTTTCTGCAAGAAATGCTCTTACTAGTGAACCAGACATCATGATAAAACAAGCTTGCCTTTACATTACTATTAGTACAGTTCTTGACTCAGCACAACTCAGCACTTGAATGACAAACAAGAAAAGGCAAACATTTGTTGAACATTTGGGATATGCAAGGAATTTTAATAAATTTTGAACTATTTTCTAATTTGCTCTTTAAGCAACAATTCAGGAAGCTATTATCTCTGTTTTGCAGATAAGAACAGTTAAGTATCTTACCCAAGTTACACAATTGTTAATGGGGAGAGACATGACTCAGCTGAAATCTTCCTGGTTCTAGTCCCTGTCCTGTCCATTAATCAAAGCACTTTATATCAGTAACCACACATGGAAAGCAGCAGGTGGGAAAAAGAAAAGCAAGACATCGAGATGAACCAGGAATCAGGGCTGAGTCTGGGATAAATCCCAGAAATTATAATGAATTTTGAGCTGCTACTCTGAACCCAGATAAGTGGTGAGGGTTGATACGCCAGGGCTTGATTATTATGACCAGGGCCAGAAGGAAGAAGAAGCATGTATTAGGGAGTAAGGAGAGGGGAAAATGTTTTGCAGATGAGCTAGTAATTAAAGCATACCAATATCAGATGGCAAAGGAAGACAAAGTTCCAAATGTTTAATGTGTTCCTATTATATGCCAGACCTTCTGGTGAGCAATAGGGCCAAAAGATAAATGAGACAGTGTCAGCCTTTGAGGAGCATAGAATATATTAGAGGGAGACCATAGGGTTTGTGGCTCCTTTCTTTTTTAATTAAAGCATGCCAAAATATGCTGCAATAGTTGTAGGCACAGGATACAGAGTGGTCATAAAAAAAGGAATGGCCGCATCTATTTGGAGGATTTAGTGAAGGCTTCAGGGAGGAAAGGATGTTGTCATAGTCTCAAAAGACGAGTTGATTAGCCAGATGGCCAGAAAAAAATGGAGATGGTGCTAACATTCCAGGAAGAAGGGATAGTGGGATTAAAGTGTGAAGCTGATACTGGCATGGTATGTGTGAGAATATGAAAGACATTCAAGAGGATTAGGTCATGAGATTTGAGCCAAGAGTCTGTGGAAATAAGATTAAAGTTATGGGCAGGTGCATATCATAGTGACCTTTGTTTTAGTCATGGCAAGAAAATTTGACTTTATTTAGTAATTACTTGAAATTTTTGGAGGCTTCTTCAAAGAAGCATAGTGTAATCAGACTTGCAACTTTGAAAGATGCGGCAAATAGTCTTAAGGATTGCAAAACTTGGGTGTGAAATCTAGTTAGGACACTACTGTTATTCCTCCAGGCACCAGACAATGAATGTCTTCTAGGTGAAGAAGATGGATTAATATTCATACTCATCTCCTTTGCTCTTCTCCTCTCCTAAACATCCTAAAGTACAATGTTTTAAAGAAACAATACAAAATGTAACTAAAAGCAAAAATATTATGAGTAGAATCATCAGTTCAAAAGAAATGTCGACCAGCCTGGCCAACATGGCGAATCCTCGTCTCTACTAAAAATATAAAAATTAGCTGGGCGTTGTGGTGGGTGCATGTAATCCTAGCTACTCTGGAGGCTGAGGCAGGAGAATCGCTTGGACCTGGGGGACGGAGGTTGCAGTGAGCCAAGATTGTGCCACTGCACTCCAGCCTGGGCGAAGGGGTGAAACTCCATCTCAAAAAAAAAAAAAAAAAGAAAAAGAAAAAGTAAAAGAAAGAAATGAAATGCCTGTAAACTTTTAGAAGCTAGAAAACAGACAGAGGAGAAGTAACTGATACTAAAGAACAGAAAATACCATGGTTTGGGAGCACGTTAAAAAAATTAAGAGCAAGAAGAAAGCTCTTTGTTTTGTTTCTGTAGAACCAAAAAATGTGTCAAATTCAAGGGAAGTTTGAATATAAAAGAGTTTGCCTCCTACTCCCTCACCTGGTTTCTTCTGCATGCACTAGGCTTGTATACATGTTTTGCCCCTCTTCCTGATTTTCCATCCTAAGATTTTGACATCCCTTGTAGTGACTATAGTGCTTCTTTGCTTGTAGTGACTCCTTTTAAATATTTATTCAATGAATCAGAGTCATAAACCATTCATCTCTCACTATACTCAGCCACCTTCAGAGCCCCTCCTAATTTGAATGATCAGATCATCTGACTGCTATTTTAAAATACTGCTATGTACTAGACATCATGCTGGGTTGATTAAAATAATTCAAATAAGCAAATTAATATGGAAAGGATTTTGGCAACACCACCTGTAATCCCATTCAGAGTTGAGTTGCAGAATTATCAGGTAGGCTATGTGATTTCCTCAGCCTGAGCACTATGTGACAGGGAGGCTATGTGCTTTGGTGGCTTCCTGGTAGAATAGCCCCCCACATCACAGAGAACTCAAGTGTATGTATTTTCTTTCCCAGCCTATTTTTCATTTCTCACCTCTGTCTTTAATGATGGACCAATAGCAATGCCTTTAAGATGGAATTTGGGTTTCATAAATAAATTTGAAAAAGAACTTAAAAGTGTTAAAGAATTGGGTGGAAAGGTGTCACATTGTGATTCTGACCTTTTGGTTAGAAATTGACTTCTGCATCTGTTTCCCCCACTTCACCACTATGACATTATAAGCCTAAGAGAACAGTATGCCAACCCCAGTAGCACTATTAAACTCTCTTGTCTTCCCAGCTTTGACATGAGGTGGTCCTCTGACTTCCTCCTTTTGCCTCTGGCTTCATGATGTTACTTGATATTACTCTTCCTCCCCAACAGCATTGACTTCAACCCTGACTGCAGAAGGAGCTATTGTATTTAGGAGAAAAGGGTAAAGAGGACAGACCACTTGGCCCTTGTTCTGAACTTAAATATTCTCTGCAGAGCAGTGGAGTCTTTTGAAAGCTCTGTTTATTGGTGTTCTAGGTCTGGATTCCTCATTTCCTTCTCTGTTTGAGAGGTGAGGATGAGGGGAATTTTGGCATTTGGATGCTTTCCAAAGCTGATTTTTTGTCAAAAGCTGGCTCCCCAAATATTACCAACACAACCTCTTAATAAGAAAAAACCCTAATTATTTGCTTATTATTGTAAGGAAGAACACTACTTTGCAACACTTTGTCAGTGTCTTGTGGAGAGAAGACAAGGTTAAAAACTATTGATTTTAGGCAAATCTTTCAAAGTTGGAGTTTGATTACATTTGGGTAAGGATTGTAATAAAACTGTCCAGGATTTGTGGAAATAGCACAGTGAATATTTTGAGTCAGGAATTCAAATAATTTGGGAGAACAAAGTGTTGATGTTTTCCATTGAAGAATTGAGTCTTTCAGGAAGTTCCTGTAATGAACAATCAAAATATTTGCCCAGTCAAGAGACTTTTGAAAGAATAAGGCCATGCTAATGAAGACAGAGCAATAACAAAGACAAGCTAACAGAGACAGAAAGATGGCACAGTCATGCTATTGTAGGTGATAAAATGTGGTTTCAGTTCTCAGTGCCCAGGCAGAGTGTGGAGATCGACGGCTTTGGCTCTCATTGTCACCACAGTATCTGTCAGTATTTTCTGATTATTTTGCCCATTTGTTTTTCAACTTTATTAATTATCTCACAATAAGATTGTGCTCATTTATTCCACATAGTGGAACTGAAGATATTGATATTTGATAGGATTAAGTTTGAATTCAGGGTCTGCCATTTCCTAGCACTGTGACCTTGGTTGAGTTACTTCATCTCTCAGAGCCTCAGCTTTCTTATCTGTAAATTGGGTGTCTTAGTCTGTTCCTGCTGCTATAATAAAATACCTCAGACTGGATAATTTATACAACAGAATAGTACTGTTTTCAGTTCTGGAGGCTGGAAAGTCCAAGATCAATTCTCCTACAGATTTGGTTTCTGGGTAAGGTTTGCTCTCTTTTTGAAATATGATGCCTTATTGCTACATCCTTCCATGATTAAAGAAGGCAAGAGAGCTCACTTGAGACTCTTCCATAAGTACACTAATCCCATTTACGAGAGTGGAGCCCTTATGACCGAATTATATCCCAAAGGCCCCACCTTTTAACTATATTAGGTATTTGGGTCCACCATATAAATTTTGAGAGGATACTAGCCTTCAGACTATAGTATTGGGATAATGTTACTTACCTCAAAGAACAGTAGCTCAGATCAAGAGTAGGATTTCACAGCGTTGTGATCTCTTTGATAATGCTATGTGTGTGCATTTTTACTGGGTTTTCTGTCCTGACTTTGTTTATTGTCTAAGTCCTCATTTTTGGACAATCATTTCCCTGAAAAACTGGCTAAATTTTTTATTTTTCCCCCTCAAGTTTTGTTGCATTTCCAAGGCACTGACAATTTTGCGTGAACATTTGATTTATTATTTGGCCCAACCTTCTGAAATTTATGCAGCCTTAAGCATGGCGAATTGGAAAGGGCACTGGAATTGAAGTCAGAAGTTCTTGACTTAATCCTCAACTCAGCTACCAACTCTCCCTGTGACCTTGGGCTAGGATAGCCAGGCTGAAATTTGGCTCATTTACACCCCTAGTTCTAAATCAGGCCCTGCTGAGTGTTTGGACTTTGAAATACTTCTCTGAAGAGCCATATACTCATCTAAGCAGTTTGCCAACAATTTCGTGGAGTTTCCTGACATATCTCCATGGAACTCTCAGACTTTTCGGAGCATGGTTGGAAAACAACTGCCATGAAATCATGGCATTGAATTAACAAAACTCATTTTTTTAATCCACTCATTTATTCCACAAATATTTATTTTTGATAAGTGCCAAGCTTAATATGAAATAAATAGAAATGATCCTAGGGATAGAAGATAATAATTTCTTTGATTTAGAAGTCTTGTGATTCCAAAGTCCTTAAAATGAAAAGAAACCCTATCTCCCATTCTACCCTACCCCCAACACACACACACATATGCACACACACTTCACCACCACCATAGCTGCCAAGCTTCATAAGTTCCTCCATCTCTGCACTGCTTGTTCATTAAGAGGGTGCCCCTTCAGCAGCACTGGGTCCAGGCTTCAGCTGCTCAGTCATTCTCAATTTGTCTCAGCCATATTATTTCTTCTACCAGCCATTTCGGAGCATGTCTATGCCTTCCTTCCATCGTTTCTCCATCTCATTTATTTTTTAGTATTTTCTTAACAGTTCCTCCAGACGCTCTCATTAAGTGCTGGGCTAATTAACCTCCTGTTTCTGAGCAGTGGTGCTGTGGTGAGCTGCCTGGCCCTGCAGGAGGGCTCCCTGTTGCGTCGGGGGAAGTCGGCCCAGCTCCAGTCCGCTTACACACCTACTAATGGCTCACAACCAGACCTGGCACCTACTCAGCAAGGTTGTTTTTGTTTTTGTTTTTGTTTTTTGATTTTTTTTTCAAAACTGATATTCTTTATTCCAGACAAGCATACACCATGGCCCCTGCCACCCTCACTCACTGACAATATCAGTGATTGAAATCTCTCAGCCCCAGAAACCAGAGCTCTCCATTAACGTTGCAGACATGTTTTCCATGCTACAGACTCAG
This sequence comes from Gorilla gorilla gorilla, assembly GCF_029281585.2. NCBI lineage: Eukaryota > Metazoa > Chordata > Mammalia > Primates > Hominidae > Gorilla > Gorilla gorilla. The sequence continues at coordinate 70,691,047 of NC_073241.2, forward strand.
TAGGCACTTAGCAGCTCCTCTCCAAGATGCTCTGGTTCATGGTCAAGAGCAGCTGATACAGCCAGTACCACAAAGAGCCTGCACAGAATCGAAAGCTAGGGATCTCTGGAATTCTGAGGTATGCAAAATGACATGTCACCACTGTGGCTTTTCCTCCCCATTTTTATATCCAAGTGAAAATACATTTGAATCTCTTCTCCTAGATTCCTAGCATACCCAGCTTTTTAGGGTCATGGTTGATGGAACAACTGTTCAATTCTGAACCCCACATTTATAAGAAGGAGAGCAGTAAAATAAACCCTCTCCCTGACCTATTCCATATATAGCTAAGAGAGGAATTTAGTATTTTGCCCATCCTTGGCTGAGTCTTTCTAGGTTGGGATAATTGATGAATCACTTTTTACTCATTCATCTTTGTGTATCCTGTGGACAAACTTTTTTTTTTTTTTTACCATAATAGCATTGTAAGTTATTAGATGCTCTCTACTTTTTCTCCCTTGCTCTAAATAACATTAGTGTATCACTTTATAGTTAGCAAAACACTTTTAAGCGTGTCATCTTATTGATTCCTCAGTTGGATGAAAGTGTTAGCACCATCTGAGATTCAGAAAGACTTGCCCAAAGCCACCCAAATGAAAATGAGAACACCAGGAAAAAAAAAAAGGAGAGAAACTTAACTGCCTGAATCTCTGGAGGCTCCCCAGGCCTATTAGGTTTAGCCCCGACGTTACCTCCCTCCATGCCCAACCCTTTTCTTCTTTCCTTCTCACCTCCACATTCTGCAGACCTTTCCCTTCTACCTCTACCCTCTCATTTGTTCCTGACCCCCTTTCCCAGAGCATGGCACAAACATTTTCAAGGCATAAATTTACTTATACATACGGCAATTTTCTTAGTGTCCTATGTCTGATAAATGTCAAAGCTATTCTTCACCAGGTTTCCGATAAAAGTAGGGCAAAGCTTGATTAACACTATTGTTGAGGAACCACTTGAGAAGTGATATGCATGACAGATTAATATCATTTCTACTTACATACTTTGCTCTTATTACAGCCAATAAAGCTAGTGTTGTTTTGATGTAAAAGTATTACCTTCCCAACTCCCGTTCTGGTTGCTTCTCCAAGTTTCTCTAGCTGCACTTTTGATGAAGGGAGGTAGGCTCAAATCTCATTGCTTGAAGCCCTCAGCTTCTCTCAGGACTCCTGAAAGTAGAACAAAGGAAATAAGGTTTTATAGCTAGAGAGCAATGGAGCAGGGAGTCAAGCCATGTTTTCCGATTCTGTATGCCTCCTGTGTGACTCTGTGAAAGTCACTAAACCCAACCTGACCTCAGTCATCTCACAAGTCAATTGAGAAGATAAGCTAATATGATTTCAGAGTTTTCTTCTAGCAATGAAATTTTACAATTTTATTTCATAAGGTAGAGAAAGTTTTTTTTCCCATTGAGCCAAAGTTTGCTCACTTTTTACCAATTGATACAAAAAAAAATCACTTTTTCCCCTTCTTCACACAATAATTGCCTCGAGTGATCATGGCAACTTCCACTTTCTCTGTAGTTATCTTCTCCTAAGGCTAATTAATTTTCCAGCAATGTACATGGCTTGGTTCTGATGCTTTTTGTTAACATTTTGAATAGCTTTAACACATCTATTAAAATAGAGTATGGCTTTTTGGGTAGGATGTTCTTTACAGAAAGTGCAATTACAACCTATGGGCTGCTTTTCTTTTTTCTTTCTTTTTTTTTTTTTTTTTTGTTTTTTGTTTTTGAGACAGAGTCTCACTCTGTTGCCCAGGCTGCAGTGCAGTGGTGCGATCTCAGCTCACTGCAAGCTCTGCCTCCCAGGTTCACGCCATTCTCCTGCCTCAGCCTCCCGAGTAGCTGGGACTACAGGCGCCCGCCACCATGCCCAGCTAATTTTTTTTTTTTTTGTATTGTTAGTAGAAACGGGGTTTCACCGTGTTAGCCAGGATGGTCTCGATCTCCTGACCTTGTGATCTGCCTGCCTCGGCCTCCCAAAGTGCTGGGATTACAGGCATAAGCTACGGCGCCCAGCCTGCTTTTCTTCCTTTGTAATGTTATTCTTCCTTCTAGAAGACCATTTTTTCCCCTGATGACATTAGAAGCACAATATATACACCATCAGTCAATCTATGCTATGGTGTCTCTGGCCTCCTGGGGCTCCAGGTGGAGGTGTCCCCAACCCCAGATGCTGACTGCAGACCCCTGGGCAATACTGCTGATGTGTCAGACATTGTTGGAATGCTTTTCCTTCTTAAGTGTTCAATAGTCAGAATAATGTGAGATATCTCATATTTCCACTATAGATGAAAACTGGAGGATCAGCTTGCCCAAACCCCACAGATCATTTGACTCCAAATCTCAAGCTTTAACCATTAGACTATGAAAAGTGGTGAGGAGGTCATAAGGAAACATAAAATAGATTCCAAGGTAGGATAACAATATCTCTGATTCCAACATAACTTAAATAATTGAAAATATCTCAATTCTTAGCTGAAATATTAAGGAAGGATTGAGCAGATGGCTTATAGTAAAAAGATGAACCAGAGGTGCCTTTGATTATGATGAGGATGAAAGAGTAAGAACATATAAACTGCTTTCAGCATGCTAACTTCTGCAAGCCTCAGAGTGGTTTCTAGTTGAGCAGGTAGAAACATGGATGTGGAGCAACTCTGGATCAATACCCTGGTTTTCCTCCCGCCATGCTATCTGCTAATTCTCAAGCCTCTTCCCCATCTCCTGACTTCGAAATGCCTGAGTACCCAGCATTCTGTGCACACCCTCAGCTCTTTTGTATCCACAGTCTCTTCCTAAATGTCCTTCACCCAGGACTAAAATCAGTCTTCTAATCTTGGAATCTGGAGACCAGAATTTGAGAGTCCTATAGCCTAATCAGTCATGGATGCCTCATTTTATTTTTTCTTGTTTGCTACTGAAACTCCAACTCTTAATTTGCTACCTTTTATTAAGATGCAACTATTTGTCAGAGAGTAACATTAACTAAGGTTTTAATTGCCAATATGTTGGTTCAAATGTATTTACCCAGGTCCTTTCTTGAGATAAGCCAATACAGGGATAAAGCTCAGCCAACATATAACACATCATCTCAAATGTGCAGGTCTTGATGGGATACCTCAGAAAACCAGGAGGCAGCATGAGGGAGACATGAGAAGGAGAGGAGAAGCAGATCATGGGGCCAGGAAGAAAACTGAGGGTGTAAACTCATATTAAATATCTCTGAGCAGGTACTATGTTGAGCACCCTCTGGAGCCTACCTCATTTGATCTTCACAAAAATTCTACTACATAAATATCGTTATCCATATGTCATATGTTATGGCAGAAACATTCTCAGAGAGTTTAGTTAATAGACCCCAAGTCAGCTGATCAAGGATGATGCAGAAATTTAAATCTGAATTTTCCTCCATAGCCCAAGCTCTTTTTCACATATGAGCTTCTCTTCCTGGTAAGGACAATGCCTAGTACTTGGAAGTAATATTTTAAATGGACTTGAAGGCTGTTAGATATTATCAGATTGTACTACCTCAACTTGTAAACCACAGTTGCACCACTGTATTTGGCAGGCTGATCTTTGGTACATTGTGAGGTCAGAAGAGCTGTTGTCAAGGTTTCCCTTTTCTTCTTTTCTCCTTCCTCCAGGTGCCCACTGCTCTCCTTTCCCTTACATAAATCCATGTGCAGTTCCCTCCTTGACAGTATGGGTTTCTATTCTCTCCCCACAGCTTCTCTCTAAAATCTGATATCCTCTGCACCCAGAAGTTGTGGGAAGCTGGACAACAACCACTGCCATATTGAACTACAGTTGCGAATGGAGAGTGGCATATTTTTCAGTTGTGCTGGGTTTATACAAAAAAAAAGTCTGAAAATTGCTTGTTTTAAATGAAAAAAAAATTTAAAGCAGAATTTGCATTTTAATAGGGATTGGAATGTAAAGTGAAAGGAATACAGCTTAGAAAGCAAGTTTTGAGTGAGGGATTCACCATGGCATTTCAAGATCCCTAAGACCATGCCACAGAAGCATGTAGTTAGCTCTTGGGTTAAATTCTGATTCTTAAATATGCTTCCTTGCATTATAGAAAATACAACTTATCTTTTATCCTTTTAGGCATTGTTTCCAAATGTTGTCTTAATCTGAAAAATAGGTATCCTAAAGAATAAAAGATAGGTTTTTATTTTCCCCATCTTCAGCGTTAGAACCTTGACCACTTCATCCATGCTCTGGTGCAGATGGCCGTATTCAGAGGAGCTGCAGTAAAAGTTTGACTCTACATCTTTATGCTACTTTGCTTTCTTCTCAGTTCATGCACAGGACCCATAGCCATAGCTGTGTGGACTATTTTTTCTTCAATCAGTGTTTTCACAGCAAGCTTGATTCTGGCAGCCAACCACAATAGAATCATCTGAGACTGGCTGCACACCAAGCCCCTTTGAACTTTGGTCTGCACCAAGGGAGAGGATCATTCTGGGGGTTTAATGCTCACTTGGCAAGTTGATCTTGAGTAAATTATTTAACCTTCTGTGACACAATTTCTTCATCTATAAAATAGAGGCATTAATAGCATCAAGCTCATAAGGTTGAGGATTAAATACCATAATCCAATATAAAGAGCTTTTTACAGCCCCAGTACACATTCTATATTCAATTAATGTTAGTTATTAATACAATACACTCTTATTCACCCACCTTTCTTCCTTGTCAAAACATTCCTTAACTCCCAGAAGGAAGGGAAGACACCTTCTTTCAGAGAACTATAAATATTTTCAGAAGTTTCTTGTCCCAATGTCTGCTTATTATAAAATAAATGAATAAATAAATATTAAAGTCATTATAAGCTATCTGCCTAATATTTGTTTTATATACATGCTGTGGAACAATCTCACTGGTCACTCCGAGCAACTTTAGCTAGCAGGATAGAATTCTCTTTCAAGTTATAGGCCAAATTGATGGGGTCGTAGAAGGCAACTATCTGGTCAACCCCAAAAGTAAGCTAAATGAAACAGTTTTAGGCTCTATGTGGACACTTGTAGCAATGACATTAATTCACTCTGAATGAACAGCTCATTGTTTAAGACTTCAGAAACACCATTGCCACTCAACTCAACTAAATTGTGATGACTACTTTTGGATATGAATTAAGCTATTGCAATAAACACTACTTTGTGCATTTACTATGTATACCCTTTGGGAAAGAACTAGGCAGTGCAGTTTTAGTTTTACCTGACCACTTCAACTTTGCAAGATCTTAACCTGGAAAATTACCTCCAATGTTATATATGTTATATAATACCTCTATCTCATGGGAATGAAGGTGATCTAATAATCTCATTACACTAAAGTGTTAAGGGCATCATGTATTAGTGTTACTAGAAGGAATTACTTTTTAAATGAGGAGTCTGGACAGGTCAGTGGGTAATCAAAAGCAGCGAAGATTGATAAACTTTCAGATATCAGTAGTTGAGATATTTGAAGAGAGGAAAATACCTGGCATCCATCAAATCACACCACTTAAATGACTCCTTCTGTATATAAAGTTTTTTTGTAGCTACTTATTTGTTCACACAAACGTCTTTGATGAGAAGTTACTACTTGCAAGTTAGAGGTGCTGGTGCAATAACCAAGACAAGAAAGGTAGACATTTAATAATAAATTAAAGAATTACTATAAGTTACAAAGTATAATGAGTATGTAACAGGACTTGAAGGAGTTTGGAGAGTGAGGGAAGACTGACTTGAAGGTTTTCTACTAAGCCTTGGTAGACATTATACATAAAAGCGAGTTTAACAAGGGAGAGGAAAAGCACTTCACAAAGATGGACTAACACTTGCAATGGTCCTAAAGTGAGACAAGTATCATTTCTACGAAGCATTGAGAGGTTGGTATAAACAAAACATACAGGGTGGAGGAAAAACGTTAATGAAATCGGAAACTAATAGAGCCCACAGGCTTAATTTGTTTATAAACTATGGTTAATGGTAGCCCCAAGAATATCTGAAACAATGGAGTAATTGGATTATATACGTGCCTTTAGAAAGCACTCTCTGGCTTCATTGTGAGGAATAGGTTAGGCAGAAAGAAGGGAAGAATAAATGGGGGACAGACCACACAGGAAGCTATAGCAGCTTCCCTGGGAGTTTGAACCAGAGTGGAGGTTATAAATGGAGAGGAGCGGAAGGGTTTGAGAGATAGTCCCAAGGTAAGAATTAATAAGATGTTGCATTTGATTTTATAAGAAAGCTGAGGGCAAAGGAGACATCAGGAATAGCCCTTGATTCTTTGATTTGCTTAGCTGGATGAATGATGATGCCATTTGCAGAGGCAGAATTGTCTGGAAACTCCAGGTGTTTCTTCTTCAAGATGACTCTGAGTTTGTACTCTGATCACTTCTTCTGCTTTGCCACATTTTAAATATGGGCAAAATATAGAATGGGAAAACCACAAAAACATAACTTGGAAACAAATAAAGGAAATATTTCCACAATCCAGAAATAAAAATTGAAAATAAGGTCTATTTTGTTTAATTAAAAGAATAAATTAAAAGAAGGGGCTAAACCTGAAGGTCATCTTACCCCAGATTTAAAAACAGGTGGTGGTGGCCAGGGATTCTGCTTCTCTGGGCAAAGGAGACCAAAAACACTGCATTTTGGAAAGTGACTGAATTCAGGCTCTTTGTTTGAAAGTACAGGATGACTTTACCACATTCATGAAAATAGGCTACACGAAACAACTTTCTATTCTGATTTCTATTAAGAGAAATGAAAACCAATTTGCTTACCTATAGAGAATGTTTATAGCTGCTTTATAGGTAATTGCCAAAAAATCGAATCACACCAAATAACTCTCAATTGTGAAACAGATAAGCAAACTGTGGTCCATTCATACAGTGGAATATTGCTTAGCAATTAAAAGGACTAAACTATTGACACATGCCACTACGTGCATAACATTCGAATACATGATGCCAAGTAAGGAATCCAGATTCAAAAGGCTGCACACTTTATGATTTCATGTATATGACATTCTGAAAAAGCCACAACTATCGGAATGGAGAATACATCAGTGGTTTCCAGGGGCTGAATGGTAGAAATGGGAGAAGGATGTGGAGGATGTCACTACAAAAGGTAGCACAGGGGAATTTCATACATGATGTGTTGATGAGGAATGTTGATAGAGCAGTTTTGTTTCTTGATTATAGTGGTAATTTCAGGATTACATGCATTTGTCAGAATCTTCACTGTAGACCAAAAACAAGAAATTTTGTTCTATGTTTAATTAAAAATGAATAAAATTAAACCTGGATTATGGTTCTCAGAATGATGCTTGCACTTATGAGACCTGGATCTTGAAAACTAGTGGAGGTAGTTGCAAAACCACTAGGAGTGAGAGACGAGCACAGAATAGAAAGAGAACTAGAGAAAAATAATCTCCACACAACATACACCTATATCCCCAAATTTCAAAACAAATGAAAAAGTCAAATACCAAGTAAGAAAGTCAAAAGAAAAAAAAAAACTGACTAGAAGAATGATTTCCTCATTTAAAACTAATGTTATAGTCAGATGAAGAATTTAAGATAATTATGTTTCATATGAGTAAGGATATAACTGATAAAATAAATTTATTTTAGAAGAAGAAATTATTTTTAAAATAAGCTAATAAAATCAAATGCAGATAAGTAAAAGAAATGACTAGAAAATCTTGCATGATCAAATATTCCTATTGATAGAAATATTTTATTGATAATGGCATTTCAAGATGGGCTACAATCATAATTGTGGTACAACAATAATATTTAGAGTTGAAGAGAATATTTTTAAAAATCCATTCCCAAAATGCAGCACAGAGAAACAAACAGGTAAAACAAGGCTAAGATATTATAACAAGGAAAAAAAAATCCATTTCACTCACAAATTCAGATGCAAAAATTCTAGACAAAATATTATCCAACAGAATCTGCTATCATGTAGAAAGCATAATTGCCAATGTGGGTTTATTTTAGAAACACATATTAATAGATTAAAAGGGAATATCCATATAATTGTTTCAATAATTTCATAAAACACTTAATAAAATTAAATATAAATTAATGTTAAAAGTTTACAGCAAACTAGGAAGGGAACAAAATTCTCTATTATTAGTATTATTAGCATTATTTTAAACAGGAAATGTTAGAAGAATTAGGAATGAGATAATACACTCACTTTTATCAATTCAACTCCTTGACTTTGTATGGGAGATCCTAGCTAGTGTGATTGAAACAAAATAAAAAGCTTAAAGTTCAGAAAAGAATAATCAAAATCTCATTAATGTAAATGATACGTGACTTTATATTAAAAATTTAAAGAAACTATGAATAAATTTTAGGATCATATGGGAGTTTAGCAAGATGGCTAGATAATAAGATAACCAAACAGAAGTCAGTTGCAATTTCATACTCCAGAAAATATAACTAAAAAGAAGACAATATCATAAAAGAGCACCAAGTAACCAAGAATGAATCTAACAAAAGATAAGCAAACCTGTACTTAGAAAATTATATTTTATTTATTTATAGTCATTAAAGAAAGGCTAAAGTGAAGAAATGCTGTGTTCAAAGAAGGAAAAGATTAGTATTTTAACATTGTCAATTATTTCCTTAATTTATAAATAGATTTGATAAATTGTAAATTTAAAAATATGTATGAAACAATAAAGAGCCAAAAATAACCAAGACTGCTTTGAAAAAGAGTGAGAAGAGAGAATTAGCACTATCCAACATCAAGTTTTATTGTAAACCTATAGAAATAAGTCCATAAAGCACTGGCATAGGCAGAAACAAATTGACAAAAGAAGTGAGGTTATAACCCCATAATTGACTCGTGCATTTATGAAAAAAGTGGCCTGGCATACAAATGGACAGCTGTGGCCCTACAGTATTTATTAAATGGAGTTTTTCAAAATTGGCTATACACTGAAAAAACTGTTTTTGGATTTCCCACCTAATATCATATACAAAAAAATCATCTGTAGATGTGAGAGTATGTATTTAAAGGTGACCTCCAAAACAGCTCATGTGTCAAAGAGGAAATTGCAGCAATGTGAATTATAAAATATTTAGAAGTGAATGATAATAAAAGCATGATGTAATCAAATTAGGGAGTTACAACTAACACAGGACTAGTGGGAAGTTTAGCTTTCTAGACACTAATTTAGAAAGAAAAAAGAAAGAAATTAAAGATTGGAAGTAAATGATTTATGTTGAACTTAGATGTCATAGAAAAAAAAATTTTTTTTTTAAAAAAAGATAAAGGAAACAAAACAATAAAAAGCAGCAAATTAAAGAAAATAAGATAAAAATTAGTGAAAGTAAAGGCAATTTTTAGGACTATCTCAGCAAGTCTGATTTAAAAAAACACACAAAGTTGGAGAAGAGAGATAAAGAAAGGAAATATGTCTATAAATTATGATTAGAAAAGAGAATAAAAATGCAAACATAGTAAGGATTTTGAAAATCAAAACAATGGCTGGGCGTGGTGGCTCACGCCTGTAATCCCAGCACTTTGGGAGGCCGAGGCAGGCGGATCACGAGGTCAGGAGATCGAGACCATCCTGCCTAACACGGTGAAACCCCGTCTCTACTAACAATACAAAAAAAAAAAATTAGTTGTGCGTGGTGGCGGGCTCCTGTAGTCCCAGCTACTTGGGAGTCTGAGGCAGGAGAATGGCATGAACCTGGGAGGCGGAGCTGGCAGTTAGACAAGATCGCACCACTGCACTCTAGCCTGGGCGACACAGCGAGACTCCATCTCAAAAAAAAAAAAAAAAAAGAAAGAAAATCAAAAGAGTGGTACATAAATCAGATACAATAAATAATTTTCTAAAACAATATATAAATTACCAAAGTATATCAATAAAAATTTAATAACCATTAAAATATGTACATTGTAGTAAAATTTCCTCTCTTTCAAAAGGAAACCAGTTATAGATTAACATACAGTCAAGTTTTGCCAAACTCTTAAATAACCAAATAATATTATTTTCTCAATATTTCAGTCTAGGACTTGTGATTAAGGTTACCAACTCATTTTCCAAAGTTAGTTTCACTTTAATTCTAAAATTATCAAGGGCCCATATAAGAAATAATAATTGCAGACCAACTGTATTGATGAAAATATTGACCAACTTATAAAAAACAGTAAACCAATTTTAGCATCAGGTTCATGCATTGTTTATCCTAGGAATGCAATGATTGTTTAAATCAGAAACGTATTAAAGTAATACTAATGTAATTCAGCATATTAATAATTAAAAGAAGAAAGAAAAAAATAGGATCTTCTCATAATACTTATTTCCCGGTTAAATCAGAAAAACATTTGATTTAATTTTACGTTTGCCTATGATAGAACACTCAGCCAACAGAAGTTTCAGGTTTCTAAAGCTCACAAAGAGTACTGTATTAGATTTTTTTTTAGAGCTGCTATAACAAATTATGACAAATATATTGGCTTAAAACCATACACCTTTATTATCTTACAGTTTTTTGTGTTAAAAGTTTGCTACAGTTCTCACTGGGCTGAAGTCAAGTTGTTGACATGGCTGTGTTTCTTCTAGAGGCTTTAGGAGAATATCTGCATTGCAGTTTTTAGTTGCTAGAGGCTGCCCGTTTTCCTTAACATGTGGCTCCTTCTTCCATCTTCAATGCCAGTAATGGCTGGTTAAGTCCTCACACTCCGCCACTCCTGTCTTCTCTTCTAACTCCCTTTTCCACTTTCAAAGACCCTTGTGATAACATTAGACCCCTCTGGATAATCCAGGATAATGTATCTATTTGAAATTCATTTTAAGGTTAGCAATCTTAATTCCACTGGTAACTTTAATTCTCTTTTTCCATGTATTTTAATATATCCACATCTTCTAGAGATTAGAATGTGAATACATTTGGGAGGCCATTATTCTGCCTACCACAAGTACATATGAGTTAGGTTTGTTTTCAGCAAAGAACAATCAAAATCCTATCAGAAAGGGCTTACATAAGAAAATCTTCACTTGTTCCATGCTTTGAGAAGCAGCAGTTCAGGACCGTATGGCAACACAGGCATGACATCAGAGTCTCCAGCCTCTTCTACTTTTCTGTTATATAATCTTTGATGCAAAAGATGGCTGCTTCTCTAAGAGGCATCATATCTGCATTCTAGGCAAGAAGAAAGTGGAAGAGGGGAGGGGCAGTGCCTATGTCAAGAATGCAAAAAGATTTCCCAGAAACCTTAAATTTGCATGTCATTATCTAGTACTGGTATTTTAGCTGCAATGGAGTTTGAAAAAGTAAGATTTTTTTAAAAATCTGGACATAGTGCTGCCCTTTTCAAAATCAATTACCTATTAGTAAGATGGAAGGGGGGTAATGAATACTGCATAGGAAACTAGCAGTGTCAGCTACTAAATAACTATCATCATATTTAATGGTGATATTTTAGAAGCGTTTCAATTCGAGTCACGGATAAGGTGGAGATGTCCACTATCACTTCTGTTCATTCTTTTGGAGTTTCCAATCAATGGTAATACCAAGAAAAATAAATAGAAGGTATAGGAAAAGAAAGCAGAAAATCACTGAAGATGGGCATATTGTCAGTAGGACATCATAAATTGTTTTGCAAGGATTTTTAGGCACCTAGATAATAACCAAATAAAAATGTTATAGTTGAATATATGGGTACATGAATAGAGATGCAAATTTGAATCATAAGGGAACAATGGCTCACGCCTGTAATCCCAGCACTTTGGGAGGCCGAGGCAGGTGGATCACCTGAAGTCAGGAGTTCGAGACCAGCCTGATCAACATGGTGAAACCTCGTCTCTACTAAAAATACAAAAATTAGCCAGGTGTGGTGGCACATGCCTGTAATCCCAGCTACTTGGGAGGCCAAGGCAGGAGAATCTCTTGAACCTGGGAGACAGAGGTTGCAGTGAGCCGAGATTGTGCCATTGCACTCCAGCCTGGGCAACAAGAGCAAAACTCCATCTCAGAGAAAAAAAGAAAGAGACAAAGAAAGAAAGAGAGAAAAAAGAAAGAAAGAAAGAAAGAAAGAGGGAGGGAGGAAGGAAGGAAGGAAGGAAAGAGGGAAGGAAGGAAGGGAGGAAGGAAGGAAGGAAAAGAAAAGAAAAGAAAAATCTCTGTAATTGACTACAATTGCCTGGTGGTAGAGAATAAGGTTAAATAGAGGGGAAGAGTTAAGACTGAACATTAAATAATTACAATATTTAAAGACAAAACTAAGAAATGTCCAGAGAAGTGGGAGTAAATACAGAAAATACAGAGAAGTATGGTGTTAATGTCAATGACAAGAAGAAAGTTTCAAGGGGAAGAAGCTAAAAATGTTTCATTTTGCTGAGAAGAACAAAAAATAAAAGATAAAAAATAAGACAAAGTTGACTTTATGATATGGTAGGCTTTGATGACCAAGGCATATACTAGAATAGTGGCAATTTTGATGTGAGCCTGATGAAAATGAGTTCAAGAGTTCGTGGGGTCACAATAGTCAAGATATGGAAGCAACCTAAATGTCCTTGGACAGATGATGGGATGAAGGGTAACGAAGATAGGATACATACATACAGTGAAATATGTACTATTCAGATGTACAAAAGAAGGACATTCTGGAGTATATGATGACATGGGTAAGCCTTGAAGACAATATGCTAAGTGAAATAAGAAAGTCATACACACACACACACACACACACACACACACACACACAAAACAAATACTGCATGATATCACTTATATGAGGTATCTAATAAAACACATTCATGGAATCAGGTATTGGAATGGTAGTTTCCAAGTGCTGGAGAGAGGAAAATGGGGAGTTAATAATCAATGGACATGAAGTTTCAGTCAAACAAGATGAATAAACCCTACAGATTGCTTATACAACATTGTACTTAAAACCAACAATAATGTTTTACACTTCTGAGTGTAGATGACATGTTAAGTTTTCTGACCATAGTAAAATAAAATACAGTTCAAGGGAAATGGAGACATTGAAACAGCATAAAAAACTTTTGAAAATTTTAATTTTCAAGTAAGCAGAAATATAGGGCAATATTGGGGAGTGGGAATAGGGGTGGAGTTCAGAGTATAATTTTATTTATGAGAGACTAGAGTTTGTTAACTGCTAATTGGGATGATCCTATAAAAGAGTCTTGTGGAAGTACCAACGAAGGGATTGGTGAGCAGAAATATATCATTCCTAAATATCTAGAAAGGAATTGGTATTAAAATAAGATGTATAACTCGCCTTTTTAAACAAGTTATAGAGATAAAAGAATGGGTGTAGCTAGAAAGATGAAAAGATACAAGAGCTCCCATATGACAGCTTCAATTTCCCCCGTGAAGAATAAGATCATCTGCTGAGAATTGACAGGGGCAGATGGGGAGAACCAGAAGATTAATGAAAATGGAATAGGTTTGAAATAGCCACTGTAAATATTGGAAAGAAATTGACCAGATCAACATACTAGAATTATTGGTTAGTCTTGTTATTGGAACTCAGCTGAGGTTAGCAATCATAAATTCACAATGGAATCACATTGTTATGTGATATTTTTCCGGGAAAACATGATATTTCCTGGCAATAGTTTTATCCAAGGTTTGGATTTGTCCCAGATAAAAGCAATATAGAACAGAGGGGCAGAAGGATTTAGCATTTATGTAAGGTTTAATTGTAATGTTGGGACAAGCAATCTAAGCTGCATAGGAAGGAGAGTGACAGCAGATTTAAATCCCATGGATAGCAAAACCAATAGGGGTGAAAGCTGCAGATCTGAACATTCATGGTAGGGTTGTTTGAACAAACAAGCTAGAAAGGTGGAAAATTCAGGCCAGAGAGTAGTAACTTTGAACTAGTTATTTTAAAAGTAAAATCATTTCAAGATTAAGGCAAAGAGCTGGAAAGAGTATTCAGGAGATAATTTGAGACTATGAAGAAATACGCTGCTCCTAGAGTAAACATCCCAAAGAGGAGAATAATAATTTAGGGTTGGACTCAAGGAAAGCAATATAGAACATTTGGGCAAGATGGTGCAGTTTATAAAGTGGAATGAAAACAAGGTGAACTCATCCCTCAGATATTGACCAGGGAGCATTGAGCACTGGACTATGCCATGAAATGTGGATCTCTACTAGCCACAGTCATGAATTGAATCATGGTATGGGATCCTTTTCTATATTCACAGAATGTTCCACACATCTTCAAATAGTACTCCCTCTGGGATGACTTGGTTCATCTCAGTGATAAGTGGCATCTTCTGTTATTCATCAATTTCCTAAGCAGCCCAGACATACAAAACTGGGGGGCACAAATTATGCTGAGTGATAGTATGATCACATGATTTGAGGTTGTAAGTTCGGCTCCACAGCCCGCCTTTGACACACGATAATTTTGGGTGCAGTTTTCTTCCATCAACCCCTCCTCCTCTTTATTCATCCCACCTCCATGTATACACAATTGACTTGTTTATCCCGACTCTTGGTTTTTCAGACCTTACCTTGTTGCCTCTCAGAAGTCTTAAAGCAGACCACAATGCTCTAGGCTCTATCCTCTTGGTGTTCAAACCCACCAAATGGTGACAATCTGTTTAGATTCTCATTCCTTTTGGGTCTTGTTGGTGACTGATTGGCTAATCGGTCAAAACAATTTATGCAGAAGCACAAATGGCTGAAGGTAGCATGGTGCATTGTAATGTCCTTGTAACCAATTCTTCACTCAGGTTATCAGAGCTTTAGTCTCAAAGAGTGATTAATGGTATGAGTTTCAAGCACTGTGCAAAAGACAGTTGGAGTCTCTTTTCCAGGAAGAAAATACTTAAAAGTATTTCTCAAGTTCATTCCTTAATTCATGCAATAGCTGAGAGTCTGTTATATCTGCTATATCCCAGACATTGCTTAAGGTTCTGGCCATAAGAAATGCCAAGGTCTCCGACCCACACCTTAAATAATTTATAGTCTGGGAAGAGACAGATGCATAACAAAAATGGGTAATAGCTGCCACAATAGAAATCTGTAAGTGTGCAAAAGAGACATAAAAGAGAAAGTGAAAATCCTCATTGTCTCATTTCCTCTGGGAACATGTTTCAATAATGATCCTTTCTCTTCTGTTTACTTTTTGTTTCTTCTCTACTGGTCCTTTCTAGTCATCCTATAACTCAAGTCCATTTCATCTAAAAACAAAATAAAATAAAACAACAGCCTATTATTAACTTTGGATATCCTTCCATTTTTGTATTTCTCCTTTATAGCCTTCTTAGCAAAAATGTTCTTAAATTAGGTTGCATATTCTAATTACCTGGGGAAGGGGACTCATGCCTGGACCCCACTCCACAGAAATTCTGTTTATTTGGTCTGGGAAGTAGGCATCAGGATTTTTAAAGTCTCCCAGGTATATTCTAATACGAATGAGCCAAGAATGAGAGCTGCCATTCTGAAGAACGATAAGACTGATCACTCCAACATTATGTGCAGTGCAGGACATATTAAGAACTCAATAAATGGCTATTACCATTGCATTAATCAATAAATACGAGTGTGCTTTGAGTGCATGGGTGTCACAATCTAGTTAACAGAAAACTGGTAGACATATTTGCCTGACTGAGGTGGAAATGACTTAGTATTTACCAGCTGTTCCAGATTTGTTTCACTTCAAACTGTTGACAGCTAAAAGGCAAGACTCTTAGCACTCAGTTTCTCCATCTGTAAAATGGGAAAAATCACTTATTCTGAATTACGGGGTTGGTTAGAGGATTAATTAGCTCATCTTTGTAAAATGCTCTGCAGAGGGGCAAAAAAAAAATCTATAAGAGCTAAGGATTATAGTCTCTCTGAAGCATCTATAATTTGTAGAGACTTTCATAGCCCATCTGGTCAGTGAAGCCTATAGTTTGGAGCCTTACTTTTGCTTCAAAGCTTTAGAACACAGACTCTGGTTAAACTAACTGGGCTTCACTTAGCCCCCGGGAAAATGACTATAAACTTGTTGCTGTCGAAAATGTCCACAATCTTTGCTCTTTATACTCTGAGTGAATGTTCAATCCTACATGTTCCCCAAATGCCATCTTTTATGTCTTCTCTTGGGAAAGACAGTGGTGGAAGTGAAGAAGAAGGGCAAATGGGACCACCTCCCCCAACCCCGCTTAAACCTATCCATCAGTTGGATGATGTGTTTGACAACTAAACTGGATCTTTACCTATTTTTCTTGCAGGATTTTCTAGTAGCTGCTTTCATACCCCATTCCAGTAATATTTAATGTTGCCTCATCGTTCCATTGTGCTCAAAGGTCTTTGTAAGGACACTGAAATAAAAACGATGATTCCTGGCATCTGCACAGAGTGAAGCAAGAGAATGTTACAAATGAGAAAATAGAGCTGGGGTCTGCTTTCTTTCTTTTGGCAAAAAACCTGCTATAGAAACTAATGTAGATGAGGGGGCACTGAGCCATATATAAGTGAGTAATTATCTACTGTTACAGGCCTTATTATCTCTCCAAATGTTTGCTAAAATTCTGTTGGGCAGCCATCTGGACCCAGAGATTTACCCGTGGATAGAGAGTAGATTGTTGTTTTAACTTGAGATAGGAAAATTTCTTTCTTTAATTCTTTTCTGTCATCTTCTGTTAAATAATTTAAGTGAATGTCTCTTACACAGCTCTCTGTGAGTCCTCAGAGTAAGTGGATTCAGTGTGATAAACTCATATAAAATATTTTTTGAAAGTTTTCTTTTTTCCCTTTTCCCCCACCAGAGAATCCAAGGACAGTTTGCCATCTGTTGTAAGAATTTCATTAATGCACCTATTTTCTCTTCCTTTTTGCAAGAGTGGTCAGTCCAAATAATTTGTAGCCCTCTCCTGTTATGGGAAGGATTCGCTGCCCGGAAGCATCACCCCATCACAGCTAAGTCCCTGCTCTCCATTATGGCTTTCTCTCAGGTGGCTTTGTTAGCTCAGAACAACAAAGCCTATGTCCCAAAGCCTGGTTGGGTATCAATAATTTAACAACATGTCATAGACAACAGTGAACCATGCTGCTAGGGTTGAAATATTCCTAGGGCTTACTATCTATTATGCTGGGTTTTCTCACTATGCAGTGAATGGAGTACAGGTGGGCCCAGCATTTTCCCAATTCAGAAACTTACAAGATAAGATAATGGCACAGGGGAGGGTTTATTTGCATTACAAAAGATTCCCTGATTTACCAAAGGGTTCACTTTGGATCTTCTTTAAATTAAGAGCTCGTTTTCAGCAATTAAATGTTTATAGGCTTAATTTGTTTGGCGCTTTCATGATAACACTCCCAAAGAACTGCCTTATTCAGACAAGATGACTCTCCTTCCGACTTGACTGGTCAAAAGTCTGTGCAAAAAATATTTGAAACATAATATTCAAAGCAGAACTTTTACTTCATATTTTCTTTTGGTCTAGATTTCATCACAGTCTGGTACAGATAAGTGTAGCTTAGAGTCGGCTGCACCTGATTTGAACACAACTGACCCCAAATTCTCACTGTCTCACTTAGACACATGACCCAGTTACTCCCCATAGTGCCAGATAAAATGCCCAGGCACCAAAAACATCAGGCATCAGTGCAGAACGTTCTGTTCTAGTAATTACATTTGGGAGACAGAGGAAGGTTTACAGTGCAGTCCCGTAGCACAAAACCACATAGATACCCAGACATAGTTACATCATTCCTAAAGTCCCTCTCCAAGAATCACAGGTCCTCTCCTGTCTGTCTTCCTCAGCAAGTGCCCAAACTCAGGACCTGTTCTTCACCCTCTTGGAGTTTGTCCCCGCTGTGCAGAGAATTCTGCCCTGCTCAGTCCAGTTTCTGCTTCCCTACTGTCAGTCATCTCTGTGGTTAGCTAAAAACCATCTCCCCAGCTACCAGAAACTCCCAGTATATGCCTTCTGCTCTTTTTCTTTTATATAATGGTTTCATTTGTTTGTTTGTTTTAGCTAAATTATTCACCTTCACTGGAAAGGTTTACTCTCTTTGAGACTGGCCTGCTGCCACATATCAAAGAGGACAAGCCCAAGTTTGGAGCATGACACAGGGCCATCTACCATAAATCATCAGAACAGTTTGAACAAGGGGCAATTATAAATGCCCAGGAAAGCCAGAGAATCATTGCACAACTGTTTCTTACACTGTCTGAGTAGTTTACGCCAGATCAAGTCAGAGTGATTGGGAGCCTCACCTCCCCTCCTCAGGATGGACTATGATCAGGAAACCCCTGATCATAGGGGTTTCCATCAATCATGGGTTGTGGGTCTGCACAGGAATTTTGCTAAGAAGGGCTTGAGAACTAAGTGAGGAATATGAGGGGTCAAGGGTCAGATTTAGGAAGAGGGTACTCCTTTCCTCCTGCTTTTCTTACTAGGATTTATCAGGAACTCTCTTCTCCTATAAATAACTATCTTTTTGTTGTGGGTCTCCATTGCTATCCATAAGAGCATCTTTGCTGCTCTCCTGGCATTCACCCTCTAAGCCCCTTGGATATCGTGGCCACAGAAATCTCACTAAAGCACCACTTCCATCCCACCATTTCTCCTGCTCAAAAACCTACACTGCTCCTTATGTTCCTGCATCAGTTATAAAAGGCATGCCCATATAATTTATTGCCCAAACCAGGACATATTTGAGAGTAAAAAAAGGTGCACTTAATATTTATGTCAAGACCACAGGTGTAAATGGAAAATGCCTCATGTAACAGGGATATATGGTCACCTTAAACATAATCTCCCTACCTTGTGTTTGAGACTATGTTTCCATACTACTTATCAACCTAATCTTATTCCAAAGGTCAGAGCACTACTGCAATACTAAAAATAATAGCAGCAAAGGCAACCATAATACTAGCAACCACTCATGAGTTCTCTTCTGCATAGCAAGCACTATGTCTCAGTGACATTTACTTTTTTCACTTTCCACATTCTTATGAGATCAGGGTGCCATTTTTGCCATTTTACAAGTGGGTAAACTGAAATAAAGAGGTTTAAATACTTGGCCAAGGTCATGCAGCTGGTGAATGGCACCCCTGGAATTTAAGTCCAGGATAGTTTGACCCTGTGCTTACCACTGTTTGCCAAACCATCTCCTTACTTTGTTGCTGTTGTTGTTGTTGTTGTTGTTGTTGTTGTTGTTGTTGTTGAGATGGAGTTTCGCTCTTGTTGCCCAGGCTGGAGTGCAGTGCCGCGGTCTCGGCTCACTGCAAACTCTGCCTCCCAGATTCAAACAATTCTCCTGCCTCTGTCTCCCAAGTAGATGGGACTACAGGCGCCTGTCATCATGCCTGGCTAATTTTTGTATTTTTAGTAGAGAGGAGGTTTCACCATGTTGGCCAGGCTGGTCTCGAACTCCTGACCTCAGGTGATCTGCTCGCCTCGGCCTCCCAAAGTGCGAGGATTACAGGTGTGAGTCACTGTGCCTGGCCCATCTCCTTACATTTTTAGTGTACTTTGTAAAGCACATAAAGAATATTTAGGATTACAACGGATGGAATGTTCTCCTAGTCTGGATGTGGTCTCCCCCATACTGCTGAATGGCTGAATTAACATTACCCAACTCCTTCCCACCCTTCCATCTTTGCTTATGCTGTTGTCTCTAAATTTATTGCCCTTCTATGTTTTTCGTGTCGATCCATGGTCAGTCCATCTGGCAAAGCCCAGTTTAATTTCACACCCTCTGTGAAACCATAGCTGGCTACTCAGTTGACATTAATCCCTCCCACCTGTATCCTCTTAGCCTAATTATCGTTCGTATGGTACACAAATTTGTAATAAATTAAAATTTTCCTTTTCAGTTCTCTAATGATTTTATGTTTGTTATTCTTCTTTCCTTAACCTGTATGCAAATCCTTCAAAGACAGGGGACCTCCTAGAACAAAATTTAACTTGAAATTTGGCCAGATAAATATTGTTTAGACATTTTTTTTAACAAACTCAGTTAAGAGATTAAATAACTCATCTAAAATTCATATTAAAAAAACTCCCTAAAAAGATTGTTAATTGTTTAATATTTTTTCTACCAAAAAATGAGATATTCCTAGTAGCATTATTAAGACACTTTGAAATAAGATTTTTATTTAAGTAAATGGACACATACTAAAACAATTATCTTAAAATAAAATACTCTTGCTTTTTAAAGAAATATATCCAACTGGTTTGAGTTGTCTCACCTTGTGATGAGGAAAAGTAAACTCCAACATTTTCCTCACACCTGTAATGGGAAAAACACAATATCCTGCTGCCTGGACCAGAAAAACCAGCAAGAACCCCAGGGATGTTCTGTAGTCTCAAATTCACTAGAAACTTATTTGGGGGGAACAAGAAGGAAACTGATCTCAAAACAGACGTGTTGACTATATTGCCCCAACAATAATGTATTGAAATTCCCGACGAGGCTGAACAATACCTAAACCATCAGCTTCACTCTGGCTTCATTCCTTTTGCTAATAAATTGATGTGAACTTCCCTGGCCATGCTGAGGTCATCTGCCAGCCTGTGACTGATGATTCTACATGGGGAAATAACGCAGTAAGTACTACTCAGATAGCCAGCAATCTACTCCCATTGTCCCCAGGCCCAGGGAAGCATGCAAGCCCTGGCTTCATGGAGTGGTGGCTTTGGGCCTGATGAAATAGGCACTGGGCACATCACTTTCCAAAAATGATCAGAGAGCCATGATGGAGAAAGAAGGCACTAAAGGAACAGGAGGCATTCTAGAATACAGACAGTGCAGAATATTACAGTCACTAATTTGCAAAAGATTATGCCAGTAGGAAATCTTATGGCCTATTTGCAAAAACACTTCCCTGAGTTACTCTGCAGGATCAGTCAGTGAAAAATTACAAAATTAGCCAAGGTGCTTTTTTTTTCCTTTTGTTCCAGCATCCTTGGTACACTTCTGATGCCTGAAGTCCTTATGCTCCTCACTGTTCTTTCTCTAATACTCTATTGCTTCTCAAAATAATAATAATAGCAAACATCTAGAGATTGCTTATTATGTTCTAGGAACTACACTTTTCATAGAACACCTCTTTGATTCTTACAAATCCACCTTGAAATTGGCTACAATTTTTACCTTGACCTGAAGTTGTTGACAAATTTTCCCAGACACACGGAACTAGTTAAACGGCAGAACTGGGTTGTAAAGCCAGGCAGGGCCACCTGAGTCCTGAGTTTCGGCATCCACATAAAGCATACACCCAATTCACTCATGCAGCTATTTTTCCACCAAGAAGGAATGTGGTTTCAGAAACTAGTTTACTCTGAGATTACAGACTTAACCAATCCCCTTCCCAAGGTTGCTCATATTTTAAAAAATCTCAGAATAGAAACATTGCATGTGTGTCAGTAAAATGTCATCCCAATGGTAGATAAGATTTTTCTTTGTATAAGACTAGTCTTTTTTACTTTTTTTAACTTTAAGTTCTGGGATACATGAGCTGAACGTGCAGGTTTGTTACATAGGTATATATGTGCCATGGTGGTTTGCTGCACCTATGAACTCATCATCTATGTTTTAAGCCCCACATGCATTAGGTATTTGTCCTAATGCTCTCCCTCTCCTTGCCCCTCTCCTACCCAACAGGCCCCAGTGTGTAATGTTTCCCTCCCTGTGTCCGTGTGTTCTCATTGTTCAACTCCCACTTATGAGTGAGAACATGCGGTGTTTGGATTTCTGCTCCTGTGTTTGTCTGCTGAGGACGATGGTTTCCAGCTTCATCCATGTCCCCGCAAAGGACATGAACTCATTTTTTATGGCTGCATAATATTCCATGGTGTATGTGCCATATTTTCTTTACCCAGTCTATCATTGATGGGCATTTGGGTTGGTTCCAAGTCTTTGCTATAGTAAATAGTGCTGAAATAAACTTATGTGTGCATGTGTTTTTATAACAGAGTAATTATTATAATCTTTTGGGTATATACCCACTAATGAGATTGCTGGGTCAAATGAAGACCCGTCTTCTTAATCGGCCTGTGAATTATACTAGAACAAATTTAACCTCTATGGATCACAGGACTAGAGTGGTAGGTCCTCTTCTGAGTTGCCCAGAAGCTCCAGAGGCTGAAATAGATTATTTCTCTATCCTTGGATTCAAATCTTCATGATTTCAGTTCTTGTACATGTATTCCTTCCCTCCACATAGCCGGGAACCACCTTTTTAATTTACAAAAAAAATTCCGCTAGTTCAAGACTCATGTTTTTCTTAATGTAAGTCCTTATCAATTACAACCCAAATATATAATTCTTCTTTGAATTTGCCGTACATACATACTTATAGCCTATAGATGATTCTTATACTTGATTAATTCTATCATGCTCTTCTCTGGTAAATGTGTTATGTTTCACTTTCTGACAAAACTCAAATGTGTTTATGTCTTACTTCCTGATAAAAGTTTCTCAGTGAATGGAAAAGCAGAGAGTTATCAATATTTCTGACTATTTCTAGCACAAACTAAGTATGAAGAAGCTTCTTAAATGAGATAATGTGTGGGAACCACTTATGAGTGGCTGGTATATAGAATGTGTTTACACACACAGAGACACATACATTACATTACATTATTTACCTCTCCCTTCTTTTACCTTAAAAAAACACTTTTGGCTAAACAAACAAAAACCTAGCCTTTCTATAGTTAAATTCAAACATATATTTAGTGAAATTAAGAATTGTGTTTGCCTTAAAATCCTGTGTGTAACTAGGAACTGAACAGATGGTGAAAGACCTGGTCTCAGGCACATATTCCTTCTCTTCAAATAAGATGCCCCTTGATTTAAGGAGAACAGCTCCTGGGAGTCTAATTCCATCAGTAGGCTAGTCTCATCGTGCAATCTTGACACATTTGAGGAATGTAGACCAAGATAATCAACTGTCCTCACTTGGGCCACCATCACCTTTGAGATCAGTGGAGCCTGTCTCATTGCAATTCGCCAGAGTAAGTCTGCTCAGAAAGCACCTGGCAGGACAGCCTAATTTAAGTATTTACCCTGGCAGCCAAACTAGCTCTTTCAGATTCATTACGGTTTCTCAAACGACTAAAATTAATTTCTTTAAGTGAATAGAGAAATGACATTTTAAAATAACCTTATAAGGATACAATATTTGAATTATCACAATTGTTAGCTATTTTTAAATTCTATTAATTAATATTATTTTATCTCCAACATATGTTCTTGTTTTTATGGAACTGTACTCGTGACTAGTCTGGGATAAAATGTCATCAGTAGCCTCTGGCAAGTAGAGATTTCACATCTGGGTAACTTCACCTGTCCTTACTTTATAATGCATGAGCACCAGTCTGACACTCTGGAGTTCTTCCATTGCCGTGCCAGCAGGTAAAGGGGGCGAGGGAGAATCTGTGTTGAAATCTTATGACACAATGGCCCAGATTTTAAAATGGGCATAAAGAAGGGGGAGGAGTCCTTGGGTTTATGTGAAAATCCTCTCTCAAGCAAGACCTTTTTAATAATATAACTAAATATGTCAACATATTAAAATATTTTTTAAAGAAAGAATTAGATATACAAGTTGATATCTTTCTTGCTCATTCCTGAAGTATTTCCTCTCACTGTTGATTTGTTACATTTTTCTTTGAAATTCAGGGCTTTGGTGCATCTTCCTAACTAGCACATTATTCTTATTTATGATTTTGCACTGGCAACAGAACTTCAAAAGCAAGGGTATTACTAGAAACAAGGGTGTATTCACTTACAGCAATATGTAGCAAACCAGATGCTTTCTAATACTTGAAAATGACATTAGACTAGCAAGTCACAGGAGAAAACAAAGCAATTATTTAAAATATGTTTCATCAAGTTTATATATTATTTGATGTCAGATACTTTTTGTCTACTGGTTTTACTAAGAAATTGGGAATAGAAATAACCATTCTTTTTATGCCAGTGTTATTACTCAGGTGTTAAGGTCAAGTGTAACTGCCTGCATTAAAATCTTTTTTTCTTCTTCTTCAAATAAAGATTTTGGCTTAATCAATGGAGTCCCATGTTTACGCACACCTACGTTTGCAAATTATAACCATTCTAAAACTACACAAAAATGGTTTATATGAGTTTCCCACTTCAATAAAGCCTCCCACTCCCATATCACACCTTAAACTATGACCCACCAGTAATGTCATTTCCTCCAAAATTTCACTTGTATTCCTATTTAACAAATCCCTCACACATTTATGCCACTATCTCCAGCCAACAGTCCATCAACATTGGTCCCTAATTCATAGCCCATCATTCTTTCATTATCAAAGAGCCATTTTTTTTCTTCTCTCCTTTCCCAGCTTTGACTCCAGAATCAATTACTTACTCATTCCCTTGACCTCCGGTCTCTCCTTGGTGAAACTCCTTTTCTCAACTATCCCACGTGTCCCCTAAAGCTAGGGAACATGGATTGGGAAAAATATGATAATGCTGATTGCTTTCACTTTAAGTTTATAACACTCCATCTCCTGTGGGCTCTTAAAATGTTTCTGCAGTCTTTCTATATATCCCTAGTTCCTCCACTCTCCAAATCTCCTCTAGAACCCCTTAACAACTTTTCCTTTCTTCTCAGACTTTTAACATATCTTCACCCTCCTTTCTCCGTTGATGACTTCAACTTTCATTTCTGTGAGAAAACAAAGAAATTGGAAGAGAGTAACATCCTCATCTCCCATTACCAAACCCACCAATATATCTCCACTCTCATTTTACAATGCTTTTCTTTTGTTACAGTGGCTAAATTTTTCTTACCTTCACTGAAAGTCAAATATTCCTTTCCCACACTGGATCCCATTGTCTCTAAAATACTCAAAGGGCTTTGTTCCTGCAACTTTACTTATCCCTCTTTAACTGCATCATCAATCACTCCACTGTTTGTTCTCGTCAGTCTAAGTACTAGTTGTAATACCTCTCATTTTAACAATTTCTGTGGCCCTTCATTTCACTCATACATATTTCTTCTTCTCATTGTAGGAAAACTGCTGGAAATAGTTGCTTATACCCATTCTTTTCATTTCTTAAACTCCAATTTTATTTTTGAAGCCATTCCAGTCAAGTTTTCATCCAGTCACTCCAATAACACTGTTCTTGTGAAGTCACCAAAAACCTCCATGTAGTTGAATCCATTAGTGAATTCTCAGTTCTAATCTTCCTCTACTCTGTAGCAGCATTTGGCACAGTTAATCATTCCCTCATCCTTGAAACACTGTATTAACTTGGCTTTGGAGATACCTTCCCCTCCAGTTATACATCCTAACTCACTGGCTGCTTTCCCAGACAGAAGATGATTTGTCTTCATCTTCCCAACTGGTGTTAGACTTCTATTATCTTGACTTGTCTTGTCCTGTCTTGTCTTGACTTGTCTTGACATCTTTTCTGAATTATCACTTTGTGCATTGGAGTGACACCAAGTTCATGGTTTTAAGAATCATCTGGGCTGGGCGCGATGGCTCACGCCTGTAATCCCAGCACTTTTGGAGGCCGAGGCGGGAGGATCACAAGGTCAGGAGATCAAGACCATCCTGGCTAACATGGTGAAACCCCGTCTCTACTAAAACCACAAAAAATTAGCTGGGCATGGTGGCCGGCGTCTGTAGTCCCAGCTACTCGGGAGGCTGAGGCAGGAGAATGGTGTGAACCCAGGAGGTGGAGCTTACAGTGAGCCAAGATCCCGCCACTGCACTCCAGCCTGGGTGACAGAGCGAGACTCCATCTCAAAAAAAAAAAAAAAAAAGCATCATCTGTCCACTAACACTTTCACACTGGTATTTCTTACCTTAGCTTTTCCATTCAGCTCTGGAGTTGAATGACAAATAAACATCAAGCTAAACTAATAGTTGAATACAGAAGTTTTGAGACCTCTTTTTACCACCTTGTGCTCCAATCTAAATCTGCTTCTTCCCCATTTTCACAAATGGTTCCAGAATTCAGTTAGTTCTAAAGTTAAGTGTCATTCATGACTTCCCTCTTTACCTCACATCATCATCCCAAACAATATTACACAATCATTTGTTTATTTTCTTCTTTGTAGTCTATAAACCCCAATAGGTCAGGAGATTTTTCTAGCTCATTTATCATTGCATGTCAGTGCATAAAACAGTCTTTGTCACCTGGTAGTAAATATTGGTTTTTTCAATGAATGAGTGAATGGATGGTTTCTTCTAATCTCTGAACAGTTTTGTTTTGCAAGTTGTAGTTGAACATCCTTCTGTTATAGAGTAGTTCAAGATGTATTACTTTTCACTGTATGTGTTTTTATTTAGCATATATCCACATAATCCAGCAGTTGATCATGCAGTGTTGAGTGTTATTATATAGGTGCTTTACATATATGGAGTTTTATCCCATCTAAAATATAAAGTTCCTTGTGGGCAGAAACCACACCTACATTCCTATGTCTCTTAGTTTCTCACATTGTGTTTAGAACCTAAAAACTGAAGAAGCACAGTTCTTCTAAGGCATTAAAAACTACTTATGATTATTTCTGATCCTAGAGTTAGAAAGACTCTAATATTATTTGAAATATTAGTAGTATTTTACTTTAGTAAAATATTAGTAGTATTTTACTTTAGTAAAATATTAGTAGTATTTTACTTTAGTAAAATATTAGTAGTATTTTACTTTAGTAAAATATTAGTAGTATTTTACTTTAGCATTTTACTTTGCCCTAGAACAAAGTAAAGGAATAACTTTCCTTTACTTGTTTCTGGGGCAAAGCTTATGCACATGGAGGCCATAAAATGCACCAGCCACAAACAACAACAATGCCTCAAAAGTTATTCTGATAAAAGATTGAGTGAAGTGTAACATTAAATAGGAGTATTTGCACATCTCATTAGTACTCCTAGGATGTTGAATTCTGATTATAAGTGAAATATACTAATTTAACATTTGAGATTATAGAAAATAACAACTGAAAGTCATTCTGAGAGAAAAATATCTGTTCTGGATAGCTAATGTGTGAGGGTCTTCTTAATATACTGAGTGCACCTTTTCATCCAATCTTCAGGCCAACTGGGTGAGTAGAAGGGGAAGTTAAATCATTTTGTGTGACAGATCAAAAAAGGGAGGACCAAGGCAGAGGGAAGTCCAGTCATATGGAGAGAAGCGTCACGATTGTCTACACCAGTGGATTTATGTCAAGTAGCAAACTCCTCTAGATATCACCCAGGAAGACATAACGGAGAAAAACTAATTAACCAGTCCCCAGTATACATTAATTATACTAGAAGAAGAAACCAAATCATGTGTACACTCTGCTTCCATGAATGTTCAGACCTGTATCACCGTATATTTCTAGAGAACAGTCTGAAAACTTTTCTCTTCATAACCTCCCCACCACCCCCCCTTTTTTTTAACTTGGTAGGGTTTGTCTGATGGCATTCCACATAGAAGTCTCCTAGTGAAGCATGAATAATACCAAAGCTTCCCCTTTAGCAAAAGAGGCAGCTGTTGCAGAAGTATAACCATCTCTGCTTGCGGCTTTGGTAATTGTTGGGAGGTGGAGCACTGAAGTACAATGTCCATGTGCTTCCATCATCACATCCAATCCTCAAGACTTTTTATTTTTTGCTTTGATGAAGAGTGTATTTGTGTGTCACCCCTCATGGTATTTCCAATTCATATAGCTTTTTCTTATGTCTTTTAAATGTCTTTCCATTTTTTTGGTCCTTATCTTCATTTCTCTTGTTAAGAAAGTTTCCTAAACTAATTCAATTGATTCCTAATCAGTTATTATTCTACTTTTCACACAGTCACTAAAGTGCTCTTTTTAAAATGCATCTGACCCAGCTAATCTCTGTTTACAGGCTTTTGTGAATCTCCATCACTCACAGAGAAAATTCTGTGGCCTCTAGCATGACACTGCAGGTCATCACATGGCATGGCTCCAGTCTATCTTCCCAGCTCCATCTAATGAACTAATGAACTACTACTCATCCGTAACTGACTTACGATCTAATTATATTAACCCACTTGTAGTTTCTTGGCCTTAGCATGTTCTCTCTCCCCTGCCTCAGTGTATTTCATTACCTCTGCAATACCTCCTGTGTGAATTCTTCTCTGGAAGCTCCAGGCAGAGTCATATTTTCATACCAGATCCTATACATAGCACCTACCACATTGATGAGTGTGTTTTGCTTTTGAATTACCTGACTCTTTCACTAAACTGTCAACTCTTAAGGCCAATAAAATATCTGGCTCATGTCTGGTCCCCTAACACTCAGAACATGAAGATAGGAAAGAGTTAAATGAGGAAAGAAGATAAAACATGATTTTCTGCATACATTGTATTCAAGGTACACAATGTACATTGGATTCTTTATATAGTATCATATTTAATGTTTACCATAGATGATATAGTCATTATTATCCCCAGTTTATATAATGGGGAAACGGTATGTTGAAAAAAGGTAAATAAGTTGTCAAATAAACCATTTACAAAGCAAATTCTCAAACCTAAGTAAGTTTGTTTTAGATTCTTTTCCTGGTCACACTGTTCCTCCCAATAAGCATGCAAAGCATTCATTAAATAAATGAACTAATGATTTTTCAAGCTAAAAGGAAGTTGTTATTGTGGTTCTCTCTCTCTCTCTCTCTCTCCAGTCATATATGGGAACTTTGCTCTTTGGCAAAAACTGACTCCTAAAGCAAATCTGTATGTTGCTTGCTCTCTGAAATTTATGTGGCAAGAATTTCTGATTTTTGCTGTGGAAATTCCTTCTTCTTTTGATCAATTTATCTTTCTTCAAAGCATAAGGCAAGGCACATTGCTAATTTTTAAAGTGAACCAGTGTGATGACTACATCTAGATGAAATAAAACAGACAATCTTTAGTAAACTCTTATGTTCCTTAATGTATACCTTAGAGTGTTTGTAGTAACTTTCTGGATTTGAGATATCTAGAAAGCATTTCCCAATGGAATGAGTCTGCTTCTTCAAAAAGCATATTCTGCACTAATTTATTGGAATTATGAAAGTATGTTTCTTCACTAGAGCTAAAATTCATGTTGTTGATACAACCATGTGGACAGGTCACCAGATATCTGGGCTTAAACTGAATGGTTTTGAAACTGTAAAAAATAAGTCAGACATAATGATGTTTAAAATTGATAAAAGGTGAAAAGTCTATGCAAAATATGTAAGAATAGCATACATAATTGAAATTTTATGTCAATATTTTGCTATATCATATAAATATTTTTGATCAAAAGGTTTTATCGTGTATGTTTAGTTGAAATGTGTCAACTCTCTATATATTTCTTATTAATCTTCCTCTGTTTATTCACTTATCCTTAATTGTTTGATTTTCTCAGTTACCCAACCTAGCTCTAGTTTTTTTCCTACATAATAATTATGTAAATGTTACACAATTCATTGATTATCACCCTAACAAATTTAAACTTTTTGCTATAGATTATTGTTTCAAGCAGGAAATTAATGTTGGTATGTGGGAACACAAGTATATCATGATCCTCTTTTCTGCAAGTTATAAATCAAATTGAAAAAAAAAGAAAGGAGTCAAGTATTACAGATGAACCAGTATCCATTTTACATTTGACAAGATTGGATGAGAGAATGTGGCTCACATGGATGGCCATAAGCAGGCTTCCTACTACTTTCCCTTTTTGTCTAGAGCTCAACTCAGCCTACCCCAGGAGGAATATTTGTCTTCAGGATTTGATACACTTATCTAAAATTACTGTCCTTCACACTGGTGTGATTACCCATTTATTTATCCAACAAATATTGAGAACCTACTGTGTGCCAGGTTCCAGATGCTGTAGATACTGTGTGAATCAAACAAACTAATTCCACTTAAAGTTTCTTAACGCAGGAGAACAGAAACTGACAAGTCTATGCAATCCTGCAGCCAGCCAGATCCTAAAATGGGAAAAAGAAAGATCTGGGATGTAGGCTCTCTCTTTTTTCTTTTCTTTTTCTTTTCTTTTCTTTCCTTTCCTTTTCTTTCCTTTCTTTTCTTTTTTTCTTTTCTTTTCTTTTCTCCTCCTTCCTTCCTTCCTTTCTTTCTTTTTCTTTCCCTCTTTCTTTCTTTCTTTTTTTTTTTGACAGAGTCTTACTTGTTGCCCAGGCTGGAGTGCAGTGGCATGATCTCAGCTCACTGCAACCTCCACCTCCTGGGTTCAAGCGACTCTCCTGCCTCAGCCTTCCAAGTAGCTGGGATTACAGGTGTCTGCCACCATGCCAGGCTAAGGTTTTTTTGTTGTTGTTGTTTGTTTGTTTTTTAGTAGAGACAAAGTTTTACCATGTTGGCCACGCTGGTCTCAAACTCTGACCTCAGGTGATTCACCCACCTCGGCCTCCCAAAGTGCCGGCATTACAGGCATGAGCCACCGCGCCTGGCCAGCTTTCACTTTCACCAGTCATTGAACCATTCCCTATCCACCTTCAGGGAGGAGTGAGTGAGAGGATGTGAGGAAAAAGGCTGACATGTTTCTTATATGACATTCCCTCCTGGCGACCATAAATTCCTTCCACAACATGGGAGAAGGTATATATATGATAGCCTTTGTGATTTAGAAAGATAGTCCTATTGGAAGTATAAAAGATAAAGAGAAGAGGGACATGTTAGTCTCAATGCCTTTTGTAAAAATTCTCTTAAATTTTTTTGGGCAAGTTGCCTTAATGATGGATGCACAATAAGTATAACATGAAGAAATGCCTATCTAGAACATAGTGTTGAAATAAAGATTAAGAAATATAGCATTGTCCCCAATTCCCTTTGCATAATCACCTTTCTGGTAGACTAGACATTGTTTCTAGAATTGCTTGAGAATGTGAATATATTATTACATTAAGAGGCCATGTCTTTACACTGCAATCACTAGAATATATGATAGAAATAATGAACAGAATTTGCAGTGAGATTTTATATCAATGCTGAATTTTTCCCCTGCTTTATGATTTTCTATTGAAAATTAGAATAACTGCCAGAGACCTTGCAATTTTACTTACTCACAATAAATGCAGTTGCTCTTTCTGTGGTATCATTCTCATACATCTTAAATTGTGAGAGTATTTTGTAATACCTTTCTAAATCACTGACACAGTTTGCTCTCATATCTGCAAAAATTGTAAGGAAAATATTTTTCTTATACAAAACCACCATTCTCTTTAATTTGCATGGACTTTAAAAAAATATTCAGGCCTGATGCTGTGCACCCCTAGTTGCAGTTAGTCAGGAGGTTGAGGCAGGAGGATTATTGAGCCCAGGAATTTAAGGCTGCAGTGCGCTGTGATGGCTCCTATGAATAGCCACTGCACTCCAGCCTGGGCAACATACAGACACCCTGTCTCTAAACAAATAAATAATAGGCTTTAATTTTTTTAGATGTTTTAGGTTTATGGAAAAATTGAGCAGAATGTACAGTTTCCTTATAGTCTCTAATCTCTTCCCCTGCTTCTTCTGCTCTTCTAGTATTAATATCACACATTGTTGTGGTACATATGTTATAACTGATAAATCGATATTGGTACACTGTTATTAACTCAAGTCTATCATTTACTTAATTCACTTTCTGCATTTTACATTCTATGGATTTTGACAAACATATAGTATGATGACACGTATCCAACTTTGTGGTATCATATAGTATACTTTCATTGCCCTAAATATCTCCTTCAATCTGCTTATCTCTCCCTCCCTCTCCCCAGACCTCTGGCAACCACTGATCCTGATCTTTTTTTTTTTTCCTTTCTTTCTTCCTTTCTTCT
This sequence comes from Gorilla gorilla gorilla, assembly GCF_029281585.2. Lineage (NCBI taxonomy): Eukaryota > Metazoa > Chordata > Mammalia > Primates > Hominidae > Gorilla > Gorilla gorilla. Next base: position 70,722,846 of record NC_073241.2, read on the forward strand.
TTTTTTTTTTTTTTTTTTTTTTGAGACTGAGTCTCGCTCTACCACCCAGGCTGGAGTGCAGTGGTGCAATCTTGGCTCACTGCAACCTCTGCTTCCTGGGCTCAAGCAATTCTCCTGCCTCAGCCTCCTGAGTAGCTGGGACTACAGGCACGTGCCACCACGCCCGGTTAATTTTTTGTACTTTTAGGAGAGATGGGGTTTCACCATGTTGCCCAGGCTGGTCTTGAACTCCTGACCTCAGATAATCCACCTGCCTCAGCCTCCCAAAGTGCTGGGATTACAGGCGTGAGCCACTGCACCTGGCTGATCTTTTTACTGTCTCTGTAGCCTTGCCTTTTCCTGAATGTCATATATTTGAAATCATATAGAATGTAGCCTTTTCATATTGGCTTCTTTCACTTAGCCACCTGCATTTAAGTTTCCTCCATGTCTTTCTGTGGTTTGATAGCTCATTTATTGCTGTTGCTGAATAATATTCCATAGTATATATGTATCACAGTTAATTTATGCACTAACCCATGGAAGTAAATCTTGGTTACTTCCAAGTTTTGGAAATTATGTACACTTTTGATATAAATATTTGTGTGCATGTTTTTAATTCATTTGGGTAAATGTGTATACTTTTAAAGCTCAAGAAAGAAGAACTTAATTTTTGAAATAGTGTATCTCCATTACATTCAACGGATTGAACGTCATTTGTATGCATGCAATACTTTGGAGATGGCATTATAGTTCTATATGTTTTTGATCATCTGAGCTTTTATCTGCTGATTATCTCCTCCATTTACCCATACCTCACCATTATTCCTAAGGTCTCAGCCTTGGTACTTGCCTATCCATATATTTCTTACACCATCTTTACTTTATCCTTTCTACTAGTTCCTGGCTAAGCTTTTTTTATAAAAAAATTTTGCAGGAGATCGGAAACATAAAGTTACTGGGTTGGGGGCTGTGGCATAATTAGCTCCCTCTTGGTTCATCCGTAAGTCAGCTTTCCTTTTATCTAATCCCAGTTAAACAATTGTTAATATGTGAGTTGGGGCAGGTGAATGAGCAACATTCCTTTAACCAGTTAAGAAAAAACAAGCTGATTGGAATACACTCCTGGAACATGGTTGAGCTGTGGCGAATGGAGGGAGGGAGTTGAGTTTTGAAGCATTAAAAACTATAGCAGTGACAGCATTCTTGGAAAGCAGTTCTACCAGCACAGAGAGTTTAGTCTAATTTGCCCCACAAACTGGCCTTTCTTTCCATGAAACCCATTTGTTCCTGAGTAGTCAATGAATGATTCTGGACAAAGTAGAGTTTCATCAAAACATTGCAATACACTCTACATCTGTAGAGTGCCATATTTTGCCCTTTCTTTTCTATTTGTTTTGCAATCTGTTTTTTTTTTTTTCCACAACAAACTTCTAAGAAAGGGAATGAGGGCACAATTCCCATTTTATGGGTGGGGAAACTGAGACACACAAAGGTTCAAGGCCATGCCTAATGCCACATGGGTAATTATGGGAAAACAAGAAGACAAAATCTGGTGTTCTGGACTCTTAGCCCTATGTACTCTCTTCTATAACATGCTGCCTTCACAACTGTAGTCATTAGTCTGTGGCTGGGATTGTGATGGTGTCATGTCAGTGGGGCCAGAGCAACAAATTTAATGACACAGCTGGGAAAACTTAAAAGTCTGCCCTTGGCTGGGTCGTAAGTGGAGGTTAATACAATGGTGTCATTACAGAGTTTTGCCTGCCTCCCAAAACCATAGCACAGTTCAAGAGAATCAAAAAGTTTCCATTGGGGGTTGGCTCAGGTCTGAATGAGCAGCCGAGGTCAGAATGGAAATGTGGAATAGACAGGGAACTGTTGAGCCCAGTGCAAAGTTCAAAACTGCACAGTGAATCCCCCATGACCCAAAGCCTACCTTTGCCTGCCAATTAAAAGATCATCCACAGTTAGAGTTTAAATTAAGGCAGCGTACTGCTTCTTGGGCTACAGATCTGGTGATTTAATGCAACTTATTTCTAAATCAATCCTTTTCAAAGTAACATGCTTGAAACAAGGCTCTATTACCTGTCCAAACTATTTTTAAAAATATTCCCTCTGTAACTAAATACAACACTCCAAGGTCCCGTTGCACACTTCACACCCCCTACCGTGTACTATAACTTTAATTTCATAATATATGCAGTCTTAAATTCAACATTTATTTGTAACACCTATATTTTAATGAAACATGAAATATAAAATGAAACTCCAGTCTGCCTTGTATGAGCATGAAGAAAAATCCTAATTACCTGTTTCAAAAGTGTGAAGCGCTTTCTAATTTTCCACCAGCCAGTTTCCTTAGACAGCACCTAGTATTATAACTATTTATGCCAATTGTGCTATTTCATGCATAAAATTACCGCATTATTGTTGGAATAGATGCCAGAGAGATATCTAAGCAGGGTGCAATCACTTCAGTTTCTATCAAATTGGGCTCCTGAAAGGTATCATAAATTTTATTAGAAGGCAAGGGGCTAATGGCAGCCAATCAGTGTTAATGCTGATAAAATTGCTCTATTTTACATTATAAAAACCAGATGACATTTTTGTCAGAGGGCCACCTTTTGTTTTATTAAGAATGCATCATGAAAACTATATTGTAATCACAGAAGATACTTAGGAAAGCTGCTTCCCTTCCTCAGGATGTGGGGGTGACATTCCTCTCGGGGTGCCCTGACAGTGGTTGGTGAGGCAGTCTTTGCTCTTGGCTGTCTGATTAATGGTAGCATAAAATGAAGCAATGCAAAATGCATCCCTCACACTATGAGTACGGTAATACAATTGCTTGCAGCTTTATTCTCTTAGGGTCCACTCTTTGGGAAACAAATATTAATGTTCCACTGTTCCCAGGTCCTTTATTGTGCTATAAAAAAATTGTTTTCGATTAACCTGCCAATTGAATATGGAGAGCTAGGTGGTTTTTAAGACTCCCGTGCTTCTTCCTGAGGCACCACAGTAAAGAGTGGCAGATTATGATGATATTGAAACGGAAAAGAAGAAAGTTTGGTGCAGAGTTCAGGCCCTTTGATACAGTCCTGAGTTGCATTTTATCAATAGTAACAATGATTTCCATAAGTTGAAGGCTAAAATGTGCGACCTTGGGCAAATCAATTCCTCTCTCCAAGGCCTCTGTGTCCTTATTTCTGAAATGATGGTATAAAATGCTGCAGTCTTTAAGGCACCTTACACACACACACACACACACACACACACACACACACACACACCCTTGGAGAAATAACTTGATATCTTACCTTTGCTTCTATTGGCAACTCCTTACTTCAACTGATATCTGAGAGAAACGCTAATGTTATCAGACTTGAGGAAGCATAGGTTGAATGATCTGGCCTTTTGTTGCTGCTCCATTTCGTGGAGGAAAAGCTGGACAATGTAACTCTCTATGGTCAGCAACTAGCAACAATAAAAATAGATTAAATAATCATTCAAATGTTCTTTCAGACACCCAAAAACTTAGCACACAAGAATTTTCTCTCCCTAGTTTCTAACAACTGCATCGAGAATAAAGTGCAATCTAACTCTCAGTTATAACAGGACTTGTGTTATCTTGTGTTCAATCAGATACAAATGCTTCAAGGAAAAAGACCTATTTTCTATTTCATTTGAATACCCTTTATTGCTCAACACTAAGCAGTCACTCATAAGTGACTTCAGAACTCAGTGGTTAATGGTAAGTGGTTGACAGAACATGAAGAAACCATCAGTTGGCTTATATGATCGAGCATACTGGATTAAGCAAACTGTTTGCTAGAGGATAGTAGGCAGACATGTTTAAAACTATGTCTTCAATTTCTATTCCCATTAGACTATCACCATAAATCCACTTTTTTAAAAGTAAATTTCATATTTGTTTGCTTCTCTTTAGGTTGATTCTGGTATTTCCCCAAAGAACCACGGATGGCTGCCTTTTCCATGGCATTACAACACCCCTGCTGGAGCTAATAATTATAACTCTGTTACAAGTATTTCTAGAAGCTTGGGGGCATGCCTTACCAAAATGAACACATATTTATGTGACTAAACAATATACTAGTGTTTGTCTAAATCAAGTTACATACATTGTATACGGTAATAAATTACCAAGATTCTGTGACTAATGACTGTAACTTTGTACTAACCAGACAGGGGTGCCATATATGATTGTGCAGGTTGTGTGCCACACCAGAGCAAAGCCAGAACAGTGAGTGGTGAGTCACCAAGCTGTGCACCTGGTGTACGTGAATAACTATCAGAAAGACATTGCGCCTTTTTATTCTCAAGAAAGCATTTACCACTCTACCAGCCATGTACCCATAGGGAGAAGCCATGTTTTTCAATTCACACAAAGGGGTCATAAACATACCAGTAACTAGTAAAGCAAATGATCTTGAAATTCCGCTAAGAACCTCCTACATGCTGAATCCCAACTGATCTTTAATTCAGTTTCTACAAAGCAACAGAAGCTACAATCTGAGAAATTTTAGATTTCCTGAAAATAGTTCCAAGACCCTAGATCCCACTGACACCAAATGAAATCAAGCCATGCAAGACAATTTTTACTTGGATTTCCTAAGGAGGGGATAAAGATTGGAACAGATCCACAAATAAATGCTCAGAAACAAATGAAACAATGAGTTAAGAGATGTGGAGAAAGCCAGGCCTGCACCTACCAACCTGCATGTGCAATGGAGAGGCACAATGTTCTCATTATGTACATCATATGGTTGCCCCATTTTCAGATGTCTTAATGGCCTAGGAAGATTATTCCATTAGGGTTTCCTTAATTATTTTCACAGTTACTGTTACCTTTGCACCTGGCCTCAGAGTAGTTTGAGAATAGTGTATGAATGATGCTGCGATGCATTAACTATAGCTGAGCAATTACACCATTCAACCAGAATACAAAGGTAATTCAAAGCAATGAATCCTTAGCTATGTATATGACAGAAGAATTGGTTCTTCTCTATGGTCTTTCAGTCAGCCAGTTAATATGCATGTAATACAGGTTATTAGAAGTAGTTATTTTCAAGGGGAGTTAAAGAAGCTGGGACATGTTCCAAAGCTAGACATTGTTATTGATATAATTTTTTTTGTATTTCATTTAAAATAGTCAAATAATAAAAGTAAAATATGTGTAATTACCTAATTAACCTTGTGTGTGACATGTACTTATGACTTTTGCCTCATGTTTAAATCACACCCTGTTCCTAATCCCTGTCACCATCCCTCATACTATTCTTGAACCTCATACCATCCCTGAAAGTGATCATTGTTTATCCCAGTCCTAGGCCACTTTCTATCTCAAACTGCCTACCTAGGATTTAATATTTGCTTTTAAGCCAAATTAAAATGTACCTGAAGTGAAAACAGAGGCTTCAAAATGCCATGTGATCAACATAGCCTGGTCCCTCTAGCTGTTTAAAATACTGTTGGGAGATTTAGCCCATTAAAAATCTAACAACGAAATCTTAACAAATATTGCGCTCACAGAGTTGTCAGAAGCTGATAAATATGACTAATATTAAACAAGTGGATCTTTTAAGTGACCCAGGAGGTTGTCCCAGGAGGGACCCAGGAGGTGTGTGTATGCTTTCTCAAGTTTTAAATCTAATTGAAGATGCCTTCTGAAATTTGTTGACACTGTTAAGACGAGAAACCCTAAATAAAGAAATCTTAGCATGGATTGTGATCAGTGTGATGTGGGAGAGTTTCTTATGTCAAGAAGGTTAGGTGCCCAAGTTTCCGACAACAAATATTCTCAATAATCTATCTCACTCTTTCAGAATCTGTTAGTCCATTTTGCATTGTTATAAAGAAATACCTGAGTCTGGGTAATTTATAAAGAAAAGAGCTGTATGTGGCCTACAGTTTTGCAGACTGCACAAGAAGCATGACACCAGCATCTGCTTCTGGTTAGGCCTTAGAAAGTTTACAATCATAACAAAAGGTAGAGGGAGAGCCAGGAGTGTCACATGGCCAGAGGAAACGAGAGAGAGAGGGAAGGGGTGCCACACTCTTTTTAACAACCGGATTTTATGGTAACTCATTACCATGGGGAGGGCATCAATCCATTCATGAGAGATCCATCCCCGTAACCCAAACATCTCCCAGTAGGCTCTACCTCCAACACTGGGGATCACATTTCAACATGAGATTTGGAAGGGCCAAAATATCCAAACTGTGTCAGAATCCAAACATGGGCTGTTTGATTACGTGGAAAATTGTCCAGGTTTCCTTATCGCTCATGAAACTCTTTTATATCCATCCTACAGAGAGATGACTCATGGCCCAGGTGAAATTCAGGTCCAAGCTCTGGAGAGTGTGTGGGGACTGGTGAAAAGACATGGTAAGTTGAACACATGTGTAAGTGTAAGAGCATAAAGGGGCTTTGTTTCTATTGTTTGTTAGTGATTGTTTTGGATACTGTTTTAAATTTTTCAGTTTGGAAATTGAGTAGTAATAAAGTCTCCTTGGAGTAGAAAGTTAAGGAAGAGAAGAATAAAGTGGGAATAGGTAGGTCAGAGGACAGAAGCCTGGGAGTTTTACTTTTTTTGATAAACAAAGGGAATTCAAGGAAAATTTTAGTAAGAGAGTCGTGTGATTAAAGTGGGTTTACGGAAACAAAACTGGATACTTGGACAGATTATGTGAATGTGGATGATGACACACAGCATATTTATGTAGCCTGCAGCTAGTATTTCTACAAAATTATTTTGTGACCTCATAAAATCTCAGTAGTAACAATAACATATTATTTGAATCCTCAATGGGCTAAAAGTTTCACGATTCCATCCACATGCTGATTACATGAAACCTTGGTAATATACCCATAGCCAATATATCCTAAAGTCCAGATTGATTTATAACCTTGCAATCTTTTTGTACCCATTTAATATCTTTTATATAAAATCAGACATCCTGTGTTGTCTCTGATGCTGTATCTAAAGAGTTGAAAGAAGAGGAGTTTAGGCCACAGGAGTCTTTTTGGAGAGAGAATATAATGCAAGAGATCAGTAAAGCAATAAAAGGGTCTGACTGTCCCATTCCTAGTATATGAAATTCAGTTAAAAATATAACACCAAGATTTTTTAATAAAAGGATAGAAGCTTGTGGCTCCTGTCATTGAAGGTTCTAGTGCCAGATGAATCTTTACAACTCAGATCTTGGGTAGGAGGAGGAGGGATATGGGGGAAAAATGAATAAATCTCTAAAATTTGACAAGTGACAGATCTTTGCCTGGTTAACTGGCTATGCAAAGATTTTAGTAAATTCTTCTGTCATTCCCAGTTTATCTTATTCATGAGAATTTTATAATATTCAAATGACACAATGGAAGGTAATCCTATATTTGCTTTGCAGAACATTTTAAGACGTGCAGTCAGAGTATATAATGTAGTCCTGGTTTCACCACTTTGCAAAGACAAAGTTGTATAATAAGCTCCAAATCAGGGGAGAAAAACATATGGTATTATTTTCATTGTTTCAGAATATAGTAACACTGATAACATTAGAGCTGTTTTCAGCCAAAACACCTAAAATGCATGAATTGCTGCAACCTCTTGGCCCCCTTTCTCTCTTCGTGTCGGCAACCCTATCTCTATCTGCCTTTTTTTCCCTTGTCTCTGTGCCTGCTATTTTTGTCTCCCTCTGCCTTCTCTGTGTCTTTCTTTGTATCGGTTTCCCTCTTCTCCAGTTCGTCTCCTTCCCCACATTCCTACCTCAATAGACACTTCCCCGTTTGCTGTCCTATGTCTTCATACTTTTCCTAACATGAAAAAGGAAAATGCAAGCCTTTGCTTGGATGTTTAGTTTGCATTTCCTTCTAATGTACTTTCAGAAAACTCCGAACAAAATCAAGAATTTCAATCCAAACTCAAGGGAAAAACTGCAATAAAGTGGTACAAATTAGAACAGGGATGAGAAAAAGAAATATTGTCAAGTTCTTGGAATATTTTAAAATATTATTACTGTAGGGAATGGATGAAGAAACTGGTTTTAAGCAACTGATGCAATTATGATCAATAATTGAAGTTGAATAATTCTAAAAAAGACTATTAGCTCACAGATTGAGGTGCTCACTATGGGATCAGAGAGGCCTCAAAGTATGGATCAGAGGGACTTCGCTTCAACCCTCCCCTGTTATTTCTGGCTATAGGTCCTGAAGACTTATTTATCATCTCTAAGTCTTGGTTTACTTAACAAAACAAAATAGAAAATAATACTAGGGTAGCTGAATTAAGATAATTTAAGTAAAGTGCTTAGCACTACTCTGAAACGTAACATATGTTCAAACATGTTAGTCATTATCATCAACATTATGTTTTTTCTTATTTTTATTGGGTACAAGAATAACAATTTCCACATTAAATATTTACTCTCATAAAGACAATTATCCATTTAGAGCTCTGTGTTCTCTTCTTTCATGAAAGTTTAGCAAGTTCTTATTTTGATTTAATTTTTATTTCTATAAAACATATATGTACAAAGTTTAATAATCAGAGTATATACGTACAAAGTTTAATAAGCAAGGTTTCTCAAAAATTGTGAAGAAAATAAGTTTAGCCTTATCCATTTGCACTCTAAATTCTCATTTCCAGAAGTAATTATCTTTATTTTCCAATGTTGCATTTTTTTCTGAATATTCTTCCTTCCCTATGCCTAAATAACGTGTTTATTCTATTTTTTTCAGGTTTTATTATTATCTGTTTAGTTCCTGCTGCAGAAGATGAGACTCTCGCTCTCTTTGTAATTTCCCCACATGCACAGAAACACACACATTTCTACTTTTCTCATCCTCTCAACAGGCTATCATAATTTTTCTTAAATCAATAGTCAGTGTTTGTATATTATTATTGGATAAATATTACTTACAGTGGAACCCATTTTGTGTATGATTAGATATTCTTTCTTGTAGAACTTTATGTTTATCCAGGAGTTAATACTTATCTGATTATTTTCAGTTGCTTAATGTCCTATACACCTGTTATTAATTTATGCTGAACTCTCCAACAGAAACTGAAATCTTGTCTTACTATGTTTAAACACTTCGGGTATTCTACAAGTTTCTTTTCTTATTTATGTATAATCCTCCTAGGGCTTTCCATCTTCCTGCTCTAGTCTAAACTGGTTGTTCTCTAGGCCACTGGCAATGTTATCATCCTGATATTCTCCTTCACCATCAGCCTGGGAGTTCTGTTGGTTTTTCTCCTGTATGGAATCCTCTATTTCCTGTTATTTTCAAAAACCTGGTGTCAACCCTAATTTTCATGGGTATATTTATGCAATAACTTTTCAGAAAAAGTTACAAAAACAACATTTTTTTTTCCTGTGATTTTGCTTACTTGAAAATATCTTTATTCCGTTGGTCAGCCAACTATAGGCTGTAGGCTAAAATCCTCCCATTTTAGTGAATAAGGTTTTATTAGAATACAGCCACATCCATTTGTTTACTTATTATATATTATGCCACAATGGAAGATTTGAGAAATTGCAATAAAGAACATTTAGATGATAAAATCTACAACATTTATTATCTGGACCTTTACGAAGCAAATATTTGCTAACACTTGCTTTATTCTATGTTCACACAAAATTGTTAATTTTGCTAGATATAGAATTTTAAAGGGCTTTTTTTTATCTTCTAGCTTCCAGAGTGAATGTTTAATAGCCTTACAACATTCTGATTCCTAATCCTTTATATAAAAACTGTTATTTTGTTTGTTTTTGGAAGCTTCTGAAACCTTCTCCTTGTTCTTGGTATGAACACTTGTTTTTCTAATGCAATAAACACATGATGAACCCATTCAACATAAAATCAAACAGTGTATGTGATAATTTTTTATCTTCCCTTATTTTTCTCTTTTTCTGAACCAAATAGTCAAAGTATAGGTCTCCTAGACTAAATTAAAATCTTTTTAAGTCACATAAAAGCTGAAATAATTTATCACCAACAGACCTTTATTATAAGCAATGTTAAGAAAACTTACCCAGGAGGGAAAATGATGTCAAACAGAAATACTAATCTCTAAATAGGAATGAATAGCATCAGAAATCTAACTACATAAATCAATATGCAAAATTTTTTCTTAATATTTAAATCATTTTATAAGATATAATGAAGTTTGTTGTACAAACAAAAATAACAACAATGTAAAATAAAGCATAACGCATAACCCTAGTACCAAAACTGAGAGGTTTATAACAATATAAAGTCCATGACCATAACACAGAAACTGAGATGTGAGAAACACAGGTATATTATTGAAACATTCTAGTACTATTTGTGAATTATAAAATACCATTTGAAGAGCATCTGTGATAGATTAAAATATATTCTCTGAAAACTAGCACGACCACCAAAATAACAGAACAAAGAATAATAAATAACAAGCCAACAATGACAATAAAGTAAATCATCCTTACATAATGGAAAAGAAGTCAGAGAAAGAGGAAAAGGAAAGAAAGAACACATGGGACAAATAGAACACAAAAAGCAAAATTAGAGATCAATAATCATATTACATGTAAATGTTCTAAACACACAAATTGGAAGTCAGAGATTGTGATTAGATTTAAAAGAAAGAAGGAAAGACTCATCTATATGCTGCTTATAAGTGTACTCTAAATAAAAGAAGGAAATAGGTTAAAAGTAAAAGGATGGGATAAGATATACAAACTAACACTATTAAAAAATACTCTAGAGTAGTTATATTTACGTAAAATAAATTAGATTTCAAGGCAAAGAGTATTACTAGAGTTTAATATCATATTTATAATGACAGTTAAGTCATCAAAAAATAACAATTGTAAATATTCATGTAACTAAAAACAGAGCTTAGAAAATTCATAAAGCAGAACTAATACAATCACAAGGAGAAATATAAAAATCTCCATATAATTAGAAATTTTAATACCTCTCTGTCCTGATTGGTAAAACAAGTGGACAGAAAACCAGTAAGTATATAGAACAGCACCGTCAATCCACCTGACCAAATGGTATTTATAAGACACTCTACTGAACAACAAAAGAATAAGCATTATTTTCCAGTGCACATGGAACATTTACTAAGATGTATATTATTCTAATCTTAATACATTTAAAAGGATTTAAGTCACACACAAAAATGTTCTCAGATTACAATGAAATTAAATTAGAATTAAATAACAGAATGATATCTGGAAAACTTTTCAAATACTTGAAAACTAATTAATATACATCTAAATAACCTATGTATCAGAGAAAAAAATCAAAGGGGAAATGAGGAAGTATTTTGAATTGAATGAAAATAGAAAGACATGGCATTTGTATAATGCCAGTAAAGCAGTACTTAGGGGAAAATTTGTAGCAGTACACACCTACTTGAGAAAAGAGAAAAACATCAGATCAATGATCTCATCCCTCACCTTAAAAAAAGCAGAAAAAGAAGTAAAAATAAATGCAGATTAAAAAGAATAAAGGAAATAATAAAGATCAGAGCAGAAAGCAGTGAAAGAGAAAAACTAGAGAAATAAATGAAACTAAAAACTATTGTGTGTGTGTATTTTGAGATATATACAAACTTATAACTTTGTCCAGATTCAACAGGAAAAAGTACAGACAAACTATTACAAATACCAGGAATGATAGAAGTGATTTCACAAGAGTTTCTATAGATACCAAAATCTGACAAAGAGATTGCATGAAAGAATACTATAGACACACACACACACACACACACACATACACAAATAGGATCATAGGGTTATCGCTAAACACAATTTCAGCAAATAAAATTCATCTCTCTCTTTGTCTCTCTCACACACACATTTGTTTAGTGTTAAAACAAATTTGGAATTCCTGAAATAACCCTCATTTGGCTATGATAATATTGTGTATTTGTGTGTATATGGTGTGTATACACATACCATGTTATATATATAATATAGATACACACACCGTATATATATACACACATACGCATATATATGTAGCGCTATACTACATATACCATACTGTAAGTTATATACACACACCATACACACACACACGTACACACATACACAATATAATCATGACCAAGTGGGGTTTATTTCAGAAATTCCACATTTGTTTTAGCACTAAAGAATCCATTAATGTAATCCACCATATTAAGAAAATAAGAAAAATAACATGATCATATGAGTAGCCACCAAAAAAAGCATGTGGCAAAATCTATTTCCGATTAAAACTGTCAGCAAACTAGGAATAGAATGGAATTTCCTGAAGCTAATAAAAAACATCTACTATAAGCCTACAGCTAACACGATAGTGGTAAAAGACTAAATACTTCTCCCTAAGATTAGGAATATGATAAGGAAGTTCCCTCTCACCACCTTTATTCAACATTATACTGAAGGTTCTAGCTAGTTTAATACAGCAAGAATAAGGTATGAAAGACATCCAGATTGACACGGAAGACATAAAACTGTTTTTATTTGCACACAACATTATCATTTACATAGAAAGTTCAGTGATATCTCAAAAGAGCAACTAGAATAAGTGAGTTTAGCAATGTTGAATGATACAACATCAATATGTACAAATCAATTGTGTTTTCATGTACTAGTTACAAACCATCAACACTGAAATATAAAGCAATAACATTTATTATAACATAAAATATGAATACTTAGAAATAAAGCTGACAAAACATGTATGCTGAAAATTAAAAAAAAATTGCTAAGAGAAATTAACCTAAATAAGTGGAAATATATACCATGTTTATGGGTCAGATGAATGAATAATATTAGGATGTAAATTTTCCTAAAATTGTTCTATAGATTCAATGCAATCCCAATCAAAATCCTAGCAGGGATTTTTAGAAAATAGAAAGCTGATCTAAAATTCATGTAGAAATGCAAAAGACCTAGAATGCCCAAAAGAACTTTTAAAAGAAGACTTAACTTAGAGGACTAACATTTCTTGATTTTAAAACGTGTTATAAAGCCACAATAATCAAGACAGTGGGGTTTTAACGTTTCTTAACTTTAAAACATGTAATAAAACCACAATAGTCAAGACAGTGGGGTTTTGGCAACAACAGAGCTAAATAGTCCAAAGGAACACAGCCTAAAATTCAAACTTCACATATCTATAAAAGGAACTTTTTGACAAAGGTGCAAAGATCATACTTTAGAAAGAGATTGTCTTTTCAACAAATCAGGGTGGAACAAATGGATATTTATATGCAAAAATAAGATGATGTACTTGGATCCATAACTCTAATTAGCTAAAAATGTATTATAAACTTAAATGTGCAACTTAAAGTTTTAAAACTTCCTGAAGTAAACACAGAAAAAAGCCTTTGTGATCCTGGCTTAGGGGACAGTTTCTTAAACATGACAGCAAAAGCACAATCAGGAAAAGTTAATAAATTCAACTTCATCAAAGCTAAAAACTTTTGCTGTTTTAAAAACTGGGAGAAAATATTTTTAAATCTTATCCCTGATAAAGGCTCATATCGAAAATATATACAGAACTCTGAAAAAATTGTAAGAAGAAAACAAAAAATGTCATTTTTTAAAATAAAATATTTAAGGAGGTACTTCAAAAAAGATATACGGATGATAAATAAACACATGAAAAATGCTCTGCATCATTAGTTATTATGAAAATAAAATTTTTTAATGTATTTCTACATGCTTATTAGAAATGCTAATATTAAAAGGACTCATCATTTCCAGTGTTGTATGGATATGGAGCAAGTAGAACTCTCACACACCATTGGTAGAAGTCTAAAATGGTATTACCACCTTAAAAAATAATTTAGTATTTTCTGAAGAGTTAAACATACATCTACCATTTAGTCTAGCCATTCTGCCTCTTGGTATTTATGCTAGGAAAAATAAAAGCATATGTCCATACAAAGATTTGTACATCAATCTTCACAAAAGCTCTATTTTTAAGAGCCCAAAATGTGAAACAACCCAAATATCCATCAACAGGTGATTGGATAAAAAAATTGTAGTATAGCTATATTATAAAATACCATTCCACAATAAAAATGAGTAAACAATTGATAAATACAACACCTACACAAATAGCAGCATAATTATACCGACTGAAGGAAGTTAGATGAGGAAGAGTTCTTACCATATAATTCTATTTAGATAAAACTCTAAAAATTAAAAATTAATTAATAGTGAAAAAAAACAGACCAGTGATTGCCTGGGAATGATACGATTGTAGAGGAGAAGAATTATAAAAGGGCATGAGGAAACTTTTAAGGGTGATAGATATGTTTCTTATCGTGATTGAGGTGATAGTTTAATGGATTCATACAAATGCCAAACTGCATACTTGAAATATGTGCAGGTTTATTGTATGTCAATTGTATAAAGCTGTCAACCTAAACAAAATACAAAAAATCTATGTAGTGAAATGTTACCCTCCTATCTTTTTCTCTTAGCAACAGTTCCTTTCTCCTGAAGTAACCATTATTACCGGTTTCTCAATGTTTCTTTGTATCTGCTTCTTCTCTGTTTTGGTCTCTTTTATTTTAAGATCTTCAAATGTCAAGTGATTCCTAATCATTTGTTCATATTGAAAGTCCAGTAGACATAAACACAGTTTGAGAAATAGTGAAATTTTGCTTAGGCTTTTTATTTGTTTTTTTTTTTTATTTGTTTGTTTTTGTTTTTTTAGTAAATCTCAGCTTTTTCTTATGAGAAATCCCATTGTCTTTGGCTGCTGAGTATATCTAGAAAGCAATACTCAAATCTTACATCTGTAGTGTGCAGGGATAGCTGTCAATGGCTTTGTAGAAAACATGTAGATGTTATTGTTCATGGCAAGGTAATATGTTCCAGAGTATTCTGCAAATAAGGCAATGGGACACAGGAAATGTGTAGCTTATAAAGTTTTTTAGGCAATTTGACAATGCTTAACATCCTATATCAAAAAAGTTACTTGACTTAAAAATATGAAAATTGTACATTAAATTGGTCATATCAATGCTTTCAAACTAACTACCTTAGAAACACAGACTCTTAATCCAAAGGGCGGATATTAGAAAAATTTCTGAAGCTCCTTTTGGACTGGCATTTGGACCCAAAAATACTTCTTAGGAATATTCTTAATGCCCTAAAAATGACTCATTTTGAGAAACAGGAAAAGGAGAATTAGACGAACATGAACATGATCAAGCTGAGACTACAATTGTGACCTCGAAACAGGTGTCCTTTGAAAGTAGTGGTAATTAAACACCGGTTCTGAAGAAAATTTTAAAAGAGAAATTTCAAATGCCTGTTGAATGTTGACAACCTCATTAGAATAGATATATCTACTCCCAGGATGACTACTTTGAAAGACAGCTCTCACTCAGATGTATAAATTTACATGTGTCAGCACGGGTGGGAGTAATTAGGAGGTTCAATTTATTTCTTTACAGATATACTTTGGATAAGTATATCAGGTGAGGTCAAGAAAGTTGCCCATTACTCACCTGCAAAAGCCTATTAAGCTGGACTACCTCCTGAAGATGTGTGGCCGATGACAGCAGAAGACAAGAAGGCTACCGCTTTGATAAATACCCCAAGGGTCTGCAAAATGGCAGTGCTGGGAGGCATGTGCCAAATCATGTTTGGCTTTGGCCCTATAACTTGTGAGTCTGTCAAGGACTCAGCACGTCAATTGGTGGAAAATGGATTACTGTCATTCTTCAAGGCACGGCACATCATTCCCCATTGATTGGCATGCCAAATCCTTCACAAAGTAATGAGTCAGGACGATTCAAATCATCATCCAACTGTCAGCTTGATTGCATAGCCCTCTATCAATAGGATTAAACTGGTGTGGCATCCAAAACGTAATGAAATGCATTACTTTACTTGAAAAGTTGACAAGAAGACAGGGATGCTGGACCCAGGAGGCCTAGGCATACAGAAAAAAATAATAATCATAAAAGTGGGGGAGTGAATTGATAGATAATAAAAATATATATTTTTTTCAGCCTCACAGGAGATGCTGTGACTAAAGGGAATTACTTTTCTCTTCAACGAGTGTTTAAACTGAAAGGACATTGTAGAAAGGACATTGTAGAAATCATCTAGTTGGTGCGTTTTCTTTAACAACAACAAAAAACAAACTCAAGTAAAGTGAGTCACTAATGTTAGTTAATGTGAAGAGAATGGGGATACAATAGAAATCATGTTCTTTGGAGGAAAAAAAATAACGTGGTTTTCTGTCCTGATTCTTCAACCTACTAATTGTGTCATCATGGGAAAATTCCTTAGCCTTTGTCTCCTCACCTTCAAAATGGGGATAATTATACTACATATATCACATACATCAATATCCATTGATACATGCCAACCACATATATCATATTACATGTATATAATATATTTCATATATATCACAGTTAAGGAAGGATTAGGGGAACAAAACTATATGTAAAATAACTCTTACATAGCAGCTATGTTCCTTACTAAAATTGAGACAATTAGGATATTGTATCAGTGTTTGCCAAGAAAAAATGCTGCTGTGTGCTTAGTATGTAGCATACACACACACACACACACACACACACACATACACTCAAATCTACCGTAGAGACTCAAGCTGAATTTCTTATTTTTCTTCTGCCTTAGTGATCCCCACCACTTTATCTCAGAAAAAGGACCATCCCCTGGACAAACATAACTCGCGAACGTTACTTTGGTTAATGCAGTTTAGGGAAATCATAAATCTTGCTAAGGTCAAATACCCAGTAAGGGGTAGGGTTTTATTGGTGTGGCTCCAAAGCCATGGGCTGTTTTGCTCCTTGTGGTGATAATGTTTCCGGTTCTTCAGCAGCAGAGAATATTCTTCCAGTGTTTATTTTTTTTTAGCTGTAGCACTGGTAGCTTGCTGGATCAAATATATAGTGCTGTCTTCTTACAGTGGGTTGTGTTGCAAGAGGGTTGCCTTGCATATAGTCACTTAGGTGATTAAGTGAAACTTGTCCACACATTGCTCCAACAACATTTGTTAAGGTACATTAAACTTATTAAAATTACATTATTTTAGATTTTAGAAAAAAAATGTTTTGGGGTAGGGTTTATTACTTCTCTATCTTTATTAGCTAAAGGAATTATTTGACAACATAAAAAACTAAGTATTTGAGAAATTGTTGGGATATTGGGTCCTGAAAAAGGAGGTATCATTTTAGGGACAAAATCTCTTCCCAGTGTGGAGGCATCAAGATCAGGGTTGAAGATGTGATTCTAAGTGAACTATATTTAGACATCTATTTCATTGTTAGAAGTTTCACTATATTTTCTGCCAGATTCTTACATATGGATTCTGTGCAAAGTTATGGAAATTGTATATTTAGAGTGGCACTGACAATTCATGGTGCATACTAAGAAGGGAAAGCGGCCTTTGATCAAGGAAGTTGAAAAAATATTGCACACTATATCCCTTATAGCCCCAAAACTTACTAACATATTCAAGGGTCTAAGAAGTCTTGTTGTGAAGAAACCTGTTTAACTTTATTCTCTCCAGCATTTTGGCAGCTTCTTTGACAAGAGAAGTTCTTCATGTATAGTATCCACCATAGCACCTAGAACAGAGCCTGACTAGGAAGGGCTCAAGAAATACCTGGGATAAGAACGTTGAGGAAGTTCACAGTATATTCATGTCTAACAGTTATTATACAGAAAAAGTCGGTTTGATGGTTATATATTGTACTGTGGCAGGCACTGGGGAAAGAGTATAACACAATAAATATAAGATATGCATTGGCCTTAAAGGAGTTTAAAGTTTAGTGGATGAGACAGAAATGTTCATAAATTACAAAATGGAGGCAGCCCCACATAAATATTTAGAACAATGATTTTGGTCTCGGACAGAGCTGGGTTCAAGTTTTGATGTTGCCACTTGTTGGCTGGATGATCAAAAGTAAGTTATTTAATCACTCGAAAGCTTCAGTCTTCCAACCAGGAAAATGAAGATAACAGTGTCACGTATCTCACATGAACATTATTTGATGTAATGTATGTGAAGGAAAAGAATGGTATCTTGTTTCACTATTCCCAGAACCATCTAATGTTGAGCTTAAATATTTGTTTAGTGAATTAATGATGACTTAATTAATTATATATTTAAAATTTCTATCTAGCACAGTGCCTTACATGGAGTAGGTACCTAAGAAAGTATTACTGAATAAATAAAACAATGAATCAGAGGGATTTTCGAAGCTCAGCTTGCACTTTCTCCTGTGTACATAACTTTCCTGCCCTGCCATTGCATTTGTACCCATATAAGGGTACATTTATAAATATCCACCATTTTCTATGCTCTCTGTGGCAGCTTTGTAATGTGCCAACTTGGATAGGCTGAACTTCATTTGCCATAAATAGTTTTCTCGTATGTCTCTGGTTAGAGTGAGCCAAAAGAAACGTTCTTTCTTTTTCTTCTTCTACTTTTTTTTTTTTTAAGTGGAGGGGCAATATTTCAGTGTGAAAGTAAAGGAGTAGCTACTTTGTACCTTATCCATGTTGTCACTTACTTTCTGGCTCTTCCCCAGATGTAGGGTAGCAGACAGGCCTGCAGCTGCTTCATCTTCCCCTGGATTCTCCTTCCCTTTGTCTGACTCCTGTCCAGATATTCATTTAGCTTCACGATGGATACCAACTTGACCGTCCCTATCAAGGTTAAAAGCAGCAAACATTGACATGAGTTTCAGTCTACTCCTGTGGGTTCCAGTTCAAATTGCATAAAATATTTCTAAACAGCCCGTGTTTTCCCTTTAGTTAGGAAAACGTAAGGAAAAGTCTTCATTTCATATGAATGTGATTAGGTTCTTTAGGGCTAACTGGAGGGGCAACAGGGCAGTGTAAAGCTCGGCCCCAGACACGGGATATGGGATCTATTCCCAGCTCTCAATGTATCAGCCCTTGGGGCATGAGTAAATCAGTAATTTTGTGAGTTTCAGATTCTACTTTATTCAATGGATGGTGTCCATTCTTCTCCTGCTTATACAGCTACTGTAGAGATTAGCTATTACATGTAAAACCAATACACCTTGAAAAAATATATAAATCTCTAGTGTTTACAAATATTCAAGATTATTTTGGCACTATTGCTATTATTCTTTCAAATCTATCGTGTAGTAAGAACTTACTTTATAGCATGCACCATGCTGAGAGCACTTTTCATTTTTCCATTTATTCCCTGTAGAATAGGCCTTATTGTCCCAATTACACATTGTAAGAAAATGTTAGAAATTTGACTACCAACCCAGAGTTTATAGCCTACCCTATCTGCATAGCCAGAGTGCCTAGGCATTTCTTTATAACGAGCAGAACACATAGAAAAATTGAACAGATTTTGTTATTATGTGAATTATCTGCATTAGTTGTTACAATAGTTGTGCTATATGAAGTTGCTTACAAAACCTTTTATGAAATTTATAATGATGCAATACTGAATTTGAAAATTATTGCATATCACAAGATAGACAATTCAACTTCAGACAATGAAAATTGCCAAATCACTTGACTTACATCAGAAGTTTTTCAGATTTAGGAAAGGTTACTGTGAACTGACAAAGTACTTTAAAGAACTCTCCCTGAGGCATTAACCATCTATCAATCAAAAACTTTCAGTTGATATTTAAGAGTAGCTATTTAACTTCAAGTAGTATTATTTTAATTAGAGAAAATTGAAAGTGAACATTTAAATATGGTAAATAGTAAATGCGCATTAAATCATTTGATATGTCTTTAAAAATGATAATAAGATTAATATTTTAAGTTTGGGTTTTGGAAATTAGCTTGTCATATTGATAGCATATTTGCAATTGACCAGAAGTGCTTCAGAAAAATATTAAGAATCAGAATGTGAAAAAGGCTTACATTCTGTTTGAGATAATGAGGAAAAAGCTATTTGTGTAAAAAATAGACTCTTCTGTGTGAATATGGGTATGTGTAGTGTGTGTATATTCTGAAGATATGCAGTGTGTGTGTTTACATATTTTACAGAAAATCTATTATCAAATCAATATGTGTTTTATTATAAATGGTAACAGAGTTGAGGGAATTTGGTACATGTGTTTAAGCTGTTGTTAATTTTAAATCTTGCAAGTTGGAGCCAAGACTACAGATAGGTAAAAATATTCCAGGTAGGCAGTTCAAAGAAATGAACAATGTGGATTATTGTAAGCAGCTCAATCTGGTAAAAGGTCTACTTCATTTTTAATATGAGGTCTAAGATTTCATAAAATTTAAGTTAATTAAATTGTCAATAAGTTAGCTCCATGAATGATGAATCTAAAAGTAGAACAATGGTCTTTGATATTGAAGGAGAGATAAAGATAGGAGCTAAAGGGAGTAGGCTGAAATCATTAATTTTTTAAGATATTTAAATAAGTGCCCTGTTTTAGTAATAAAATGAAACCACAACTCTAGAAAAATTAGTAAATAAAAATGTTGGGAAGTAATTGTAACCATTGGAAGAGTGAGTTATAGCCTAGGAAGATAAGTAAATATGTGAATTGGAAGCCTACATAGAAAGAGAAACCAAAATCAAAAATTAGTATACAAAAACAAAAAGAAAAATATTAAGTATAAGTTAACACAAAAATGCAACAAATTATGTATAGCACACAACAGTTGTTTAGACAATTCCTTTGTTAAAGTTCATGACTTGATAGCAAAAATAGGGGAAATAATGTATATACCTATAAAATAAGACACATTTTAGGAAAAGCAATCTAGAGTAAGATGAAATAAATAGATTCCTAATCAAAAATAGAATATTTCACACATATATCTAATACATAAATAAATTCTCATGAAATTATGCTGTGACTGAGCAGTTATTGGTCTTTAGGGCAAGTAGGTATATGTTCTACATTACACAACACCGGTGTATACAGTTATGGTAATACAGAATGTACACGAGTAAAATTATGATAATGTAAATATTGAAGTAGCCAACAGGAAGAAGTCAAGTGAATGGAAAGCTCAGTCCTAATCTGTGATTAAATTCTAAGAACTAAAATATGTGTTTGGAAGTATGCTGCCTGCATTGTACAAGTTCCGTACCTTGTTATTTTCTCTTTGGTATAACAATATATTCTCCATTGCATATGGTAGAACTTCCTCTGATTGTTTATAAACATTATCTTTCCAAACAAAGATTAGAAACTTTCTGGTGACTGAGAGCTTGGAGCCAGGACTAGAGAAAGTTCCACCCAGAATCAAATTTTTTGCCCATAGGGATTTGGGCTCCAATTCAAAGTAAGATGAGTTTGGAGACATGAAACACCACTTGCCGTTAGTGACAGTATAAGGTCTGGTGAGAAAACTGAAATATCTACTCCCATTTTATCTTTTCGGTCTACCTTTTTAAAATATTTTTCCTCTTTCTAATTTCTAAGTCTCTTCCCTCCAACACTTCTTAGCGAAGTTTCTCATATTAGAAAAATATACATAATTATTACCTTAAATTATGATAATAAAGCTCCCAAGTGGGATTTTTAACATTTTTCTAATTACAAAATTAAACTTTCCTTGTGAAAAGATCTCATCCATCACCAGCAAAAACTTGAGGTTTTACCGGAGAGAATAAGGGCTTTACATTGCCCAAGAAATCTTCGCATTTGAACCACACTGAAGAACTCTCAGATTCTCCAACCACTCCTTGATCCATTAGACATTGTTCTACAATACAAATGGCTACATGGCTAAAAGTTCCATGCCACAGTGGCACAAGAGCCATGTGCAAGGAGCATCCTTGAAACTCAGGCTTAAATGTTGCTAGTTTGGTGTGCCTGACGAATTTTTGAATTTAATCAAATACTATTTGTAGATCAGTCAAAATGTGAAATACATAGAAGGGCTTCCAATTAACATTAATTCCTTTACACCCTGATCTCCCCGAGTCTGCAGAGGCCTTTCCACTGCACAGAAGCATGGTCCAAACAGCCTGGTAGTCTGGCTGCCTTTTTTTTTTTTAAACCAATATTTTAAACCTATTATTTGACCTGTCTCCTTAAGGTTCTTCTTCCTGTGACAGAAAATGTATAACTATTTTCAGGCCAGGCGTTATGGGTAAAAATGGCTTAATAAACCTCACCCTGATAATAATTTCCAGCCTAATAATAGAATAAAAGGGGGAAAAATACATTAGCTGTATGTAATTTGAGAATTTATTTTAGGGTAGAGTTTCATGCAAATCCTACCATATAGTCAGATATTTACATTGCTTATGTTTAAAGCTGGGTTAGGTTACATGTGCATACATAACCAAAGCGTAGTCTTCAAACTCACTTTGTATGTCCACAGCTGAAAAAAAATCCCTCTTTCCTTTGCCTGATGGATAAGAAACAGTGTGCTACATTTTTCTTAACTAAGGGTCTCACACATTGGCAATTTTGTCAACCTAGATGTAAACACCACTGCCACGTCCGAATCATAATAAATTTTGTTTACTGTAGTTAGACATTGGGTTTGCTTACATTTTAGTTAAAACAGCCGAAGATTTATCCTTCTGTCAGAGCCACTGGAAAATTGAGAGTCTTGTGCAAGTTGTAAGCTTTCTGCTTAATCTTCTGGAAACTTTTCCAATTTTCCTTTAATAACACCAGGAGGCCGGTGGTGTGCCACTTATGGATGGAGGGGGAGGAGTTCTCCATCCTGAGTTTCCCTCCTTTGCTCAGCTGACAGGCTCCACAGAAATGAAATGCAGTAATATACATTAGCACTAACTTATACACCAAGCTGTCACCATCAGGTAAAATTGATCACAAATTACTGATTACTGAATCAAGAAAGTCATCAGTTATATTGTACTTGATTACTTTCTCATAAGAGGAATATATTACTGAATATGCTAAGATTACTCATGCATAAGAATTTGGAACTGACACTCCAGCAGCCCACACTCAGGAGGGAAGACGAATTGTGCTGAGAAATTAGACTCTAAGTTCTATATAAAAATTATTTTAAACTGGTTCTTAAATTATGGCCAAGACATAATGTCTCCTTGAATAATTTTCAACTGTTTTACGGGGTGAAAGCTTCTTCATCACACATTCTTCTAGGATGTACCATGGTCACGCTCACCCGCTACCCTCCTTGGTAGGAAGCACTCTGATATTGGTCAAGTTTACAGAATTAAGCCAATAGAGTTTATGGAAATTTTTCTAGGACAAGGTAAGAAATAAAACATCCTTTTCTTTGTGATGTATTTTCTCCCTGAAGACCTGTTTTGAGCTTGAGCTTAGCCAAAAGGCCAAGAAGCAATTGAAGAACTGTTTCGATTTGTCTTACTCTTCTCTCTCCTCTCCTTTGCTGTTATCACTTTAAGAGTTACTGAAAACTGCCTCTCATCAAAAAGAGGCCCTTCTGCCCTTGGAAAACCATATGGGCCAGACGAGAGTCCTAAGACAGATCTTAAGCAAAATATGTGAAAGAGATATTAGCATTCATACATTGCCTAATTAACTCACCTGGAACATGAAGCTGAAGTTTCTTTTTCGACAAAAAGCACGCATTTGCCCATATAGAGATAATTTTATCATTGTCAACTGATAGCAGCTGATTGAAATTCAGTCTCTGTGAAAGGAGGCTGAACATACAAAAGAAATATAAAGTTAGGTTGACATCTTACACTTTACACCAAAATAAAATTTAGATGGGTAAGGCATGGGTTTTCCAAATAAACTCTGGCAAGGTTTTTTTCCCAAACTGGGATATGCAGAGAGTCTCAGGGAAAAACAGCAGTGTAGACAGAAGCATGAGAAATCAAAGAAAAAGCTGAAAACATCTTCCTAGATTGTTTATTTTTTGCTAATTTGGTATACTCACAGTCTGAAAACATTTAGGCCAATGTCTTATTTTTCTTTAAGTTCAGGGAGCATTATGCTTTTACGTTCAGGGAGTGTTTTACAATATTGTGTGTGTGTGTGTGTGTGTGTGTGTGTGTGTGTGTGTGTGTGTGTGTGTTATGTGCCTGTCAGCCCCATCGTCTTCACCACGTCATCAGCACAGTTGGTGCTGCATGAATACAGCTTGTTCTGCTGGGTTAACAGCACTCACTCCACTCCTGGTGGTAGTCTGCCAGTGATACTTAGTTACTAGTGGTGGTCAGTGGGAGTCAACAAGGACTGGAAGCTAAACAGGAGGGAGAAGATTAGGAAGCCTGTCTTCATCCACTGGTATAAGTCTGGATGTACCCACAGCTGTTGACCACATTTTTCATTGCCTATGCCCAAATTTTGTCAGTTTCCCCCAGCCAGTGTTACCTTATCCTCAGCATTCTAACTGCATTGCAAGTTAGCACTCAAAGCTAGTTTCCAACTGAATGGGCTTACTGCCTATAGATTCCTGATACAATTCCATCCATATGTTTGGATTTCTTTGAATAAAGATACCAGCCATAAACAAACCCAAGTCAATACTTGGTTTCAGAATATGGGTATTTGGGGCTGAATGCGGTGGCTCATGCCTGTAATCCCAGCACATTGGGAGGCCGAGGCAGGTGGAACACTTGAGGCCAGGAGTTTGAGACCAACTAAAAATAACATAAATTAGCTGGACATAGTGGTACACACCTGTAATCCCAGCTACTCAGGAGGCTGAGGCATGAGAATCACTTGAACATGGGAGGCTGAGGTTGCAGTGAGCCAAGATCACGCCATTGCACTCCAGCCTGGGTAACAGAGTGAGATTCTATCTCAAGGAAAATAATAATAATAATAATAATAATAATAATAATAATAATAATGATAAATAGAAAATGAGTATTTGGCTAACAGATTCTCCCTATTGGCTTCAGGTTTAGCACCATCTCCTTACGAATCATTACGGCACACTCTGTTCTGACTGAGAAACAAATGTCCAGTACAACTGAGAATCTTACAACTTGATATTTGTGAGAGCTAAAGAACACATCTTTTCAGAGAGAACAGAGTTCCTTTTCGGATCAAATGTCATGTGATATTACAAAGAGAAAAAATAATAATTGTAACTTAGTTGTTTATCTAATTATTCAATGGTAGAGTTTGAAAGAAGACTCATTGTAGTTCGGAATGTTGGACTGTCTCCTAGTAATTCATTATAAATATGTTCCAGACAGTGCTTTATGAAAAAAAATAATCCCAACCATTTAATCATCAAAGTTGGTTGTTTATAACAATAGGATATTTAATGCTATAGGACAGAAAACAAATGTCATGCAATGCAATTTTTTTTGCCTGAGCTTTAGTCTTCAGTAAAATCTGACAAATATTGGCATTATATGTCACTAAAAAGTAAAAGATCAGGCTCTGACCTTCAAGAATCCCCACAATATGTACATTATGTTGATGTGCCCTTTGTTTTTTCTATTTTGGTTTGCTTTGGCGGCCTCTGCAATTTCAGGATAAGGGAAGATTGTCTTACCGAGTTTCCAATGTCATCATTTTAGCCAAGGAATTAACTGAAAGGGAAGTCTACTTCTTCCACTATTTATTTATTTTCTTCTGACACAGCTGGGAGTCAAGACATATTGAAAAAGGCATAAGCCACATATGGCTCGGATGCTCATTTAGGGTGAGCCCAAAGTGACTTCACAAAAGCAAGTGTAAACTTTTCCAAAACAGTTTGGTTTTAAATTGAAGTCTCTTGAGAAGGAGCCCATCTGAGAAGGTCAGAATTTGTGCTTCTCCCTTTTGAAAGGCCTTCCACTCAGATGTCAAAAGTGTGCACCATCTTTAAGGTCCCAGTTACATTCCTCCTAATCCACGGAGACTTGCCCCCATCTCTGTTGCTGTATTCATTCATCTCCACTTTCTTTAAACTCCTAAAGTTCTTATAATCTCTACTGTACATTTCATTATTTAATTATATATTTCTTGTTATTGCATCAATTGTTTTGCCTCTAGCTAGAGGTCAAGGAAATTAATCTGAATGACCACATCTCTTTCTTATTACATGAATGGAACATGGTATATATACTCTTCATCCAATTCTTTTAATCGGCTTATGACCTAACTGCAGATTGGGTTTAAAAGCAGACAGATAAGAAAATAAAATATAAATATTGTTAGGTCCCTGCTTTCTCTTACAAAGTTAGATAATTTTCTTTCTAATATTAATCATATATTTTTGCTTTTCAAAGCAATTTATATTCACTATTATGATTGATCCTCATAATATCTCAAAGATAAACAGAACTGGTGTCCAAGTATATATGAGCATGTGTTCATACTAAGAGTAAGTGGCAGAGTCTAGAACTCAAGACTCATAATTCCCAACTGATGTGCTTGACTCTAAATAACATTGGCATAGAGCCGGGTGCAGTGGCTCATTCCTGTGATCTCAGCTACTTGGGAGGCTGAGGAAGGAAGATAGCTTGAGCCCAGGAGTTCAAGGCTGCAGTGAGCTATGATTATGCCACTGTCCTTCAACCTGAATGACAGAGCGTGACCTTGTCTCTTTAAAAAAAAGTAGTCCTGAGTAACAGTGGCATGACTTACTGCCCATTTAGGAAAAATTGTGCCTTAGGTTCTGCCAGATAATGGCATCATTAAGACAGTGTTACTAAACTGTAATGGAAAAAAAGAGTTTCCATTCAGTTTGGCAGACACCAGAAAATGTTCCCCTCAAATTCGTAACTGAAAAAGGAAATGGCTACACACAGGGTTAAAGTAGAATTACTGACAGAAAATTCAGCTGGGAGGCAGAAGTAAGAGAATGAGTCTCAATTCTGTACATCTCCACTCTGGGCCTCCATAATCTCAAAGAAAATAAGGAGTTAATTTCAAGCATCCCTTCTAGCCTAATACTTATGATTGACCTCTCTGTAACACTGATAATTAGGAGTAGCTTCTTTACTATTCAACTCTGTGATCCATGTCTACTCTATTATTTGGGCCTTGGCATGATACAATATTTGAGCAGAATTTGAATTGAGGCAGTATTTATTTTGAGTTCCCGGTATTGTTTACCTGGCTTATAGTTTAATTGCTTGGTTCATCTATTTATGCATATTTAAAGAGCTAACTGGTGATTATATTGTTTGTTTAAGAAGTCATGTTTCCTGGAGACATATGGCAAGTTCAATGTAGTGCTACTGAGAAAAAGAAATCCCCATTCCTCGTTAAAGTTTGACAGTGTCTTGATAAGTTGATATGTATTAAGTCCATATGCAATGCTCTATAACACTATCTGAGGCATGCTGAGAAATATAAACATAAGGAAAGGATCCTACTCTCAAATGCTCAACAATCTTGCAAGGAAGTAAAACATATAGATGTGAGCAATTTGCTGGCAACTCAAAGAAGTAAATAATAAATAACAAATTATTGGTATGTTTACTGTCAAATCATGTGCTGATAAATGTTTAACAACTGACTCTTTGGCAGGGGCTGAGGCAGGGGTGGAATAACCAGATTAGCAGCATTTGCCAATTTTCATGGTGTAAATATTCCTACACTGGTCAATTTCAAGCCACCAACCTGAGGTCGCTGGACAGAGTTGGGGACAGGTGCACACAACAGGCTGTGGCAATCCAATTCTAGCTGACTCTGGCATGCCAGCACACTTGTAGAAGTTTTGATCAAGTAAAGATCTCAAGGGCCAAAGTGGTTAAGCCTCTTCTGTGGAGGAATGCCTCTCATATCCATATCTCTGAAGGACAATGGGATAAATAGGGGAGAGTTGATGTGAAAACATTCCTGAAAGAGATGATGTAAGCAATGATCTAAGTGTCCTATGACCAAGAGAGCCTCCAAGAATAGAATTACGTCCATCAGAGCATTTACTGAGAATGATTTTAGATAGTAGGTAAAAAAAAAAAATAGGAAAGAACTCTTCAGTGATTCGGATTGTATCTTGTAAGTTTGCCTTTCCAAAGAAGTGAACGATATCTGTGTCAAGGAAGAAAAATGAATATTGAAAAATATCAAACCCATTTTCATTCAAAAATCAATTTGTTGATTGCAACAATTGTTATTTAAAAATATTTTGAAGTGAAAAATACAAAATTTGTTTATAGAGAGCTCTGCAGATCACAGGAAATCCCTGCAGCACAAAATTACTCTGGGAAAAGAAAATTTAAATCTCTCTTTAGCCAAAACACATTAAATTCTTACAGTAGTTATATTCAGTATCACATTGGAGCCCTTAAAATTCTTTTTTCCCAACAAATAAATCCATGTTTTGCCCTAGGAAACTTTTAACTTCAATCCTTCTTCACAGCAGAGTCCCCTGTTTTAGCACTATTCCAAAATATTTCCATTCTTGTCAGTATCCCTGAAGATAAGGCTTTATTTTGATAATTCATGTGGTTGGATATCAAACAGCTGCCAGGATATCTACCGACATCTGCTGTTTAGTTTTTATCAGTTTGTCCCATCTGGCCTGCATTCAACAGGACCCAAATCAAGGCTGAACAAAATCACAGGACCTTCAAAAGCAATTTTACATTATTTTTGGAAGCATCAAGTATTCTTTCTCAGTTGTTAGAGCCACAGACTGTGTTGTCTATTGTCCTAGAGACAACTCTGAAACTTTTCAGATTAAGCTTTTTAACACTGTCCTCTCCACAAAACTTTAAAATTTCTAAACTACATGCTTAGTATTCACCTAAACTGGCTTTTATTTGGCTTAGAAACATCAAATATGATAAAGAATGGTAAATTACTAGTATGCACAATTATTAAAATACATGTTAATCATTAATTTAATCTACACAGATAGAGCCAAGAAAATTTCTTATCTTGGGTATTTCCAATTTCTTTCTAGGATTCCTTGCTTCTACCTTTGCTCCTCATTTTCATGTAGCAAGTGTCTACTAATATCCTCCTTCAAGCCTCACATTCTAACTTGATGTATATCTTCTGCCTCTGCCCACACTTATCAACACAAGAAAAAGGATGAGGATTGTAAATATGGCACGTACCCTGTAACATAAAATTCCGCTGTGCCTTTGACTTCACTATCTTTCAACTTCTCCTGAGCTGATTCCTCTTCTGTGAGTCTTTCTAGCATATCTCCAGTCCCAGGGTCTCCCTTATGTTTAACACAGACCTGGCTTTCTACCTACTTAAGGGAAAATAAGATGTACAGTCTCATTTTAAAATGAAAACCAGTCACAAAGAAGGTAAACGATCTTCCAAAAGCCATGAGTGACTCAATGGCAGAACAAGGATGAAAACAGGAATATTTGACTCAAAAAATCCTATTCTTCCAAGAACTTCCCAGATGCAGACAGCAGCACAATATGTGTTTGCTAAGGCAGACTAGAAATGTGTTCTTTTTAAAAAGAATTTCAATGTTTCTTTTAGTTTTCTGGGGGTACATGTGCACGTTGGTTACATGAGCAAATTTTGCAATGCCGAAGTTTGGAGTATGAATGATCCCACCACCCAAATTGTAAGCATAGTACCCAAAAGGTAATTTTTTAGCCCTTCCTATCTCCTCCTCCAACTCTTTTTCCTCTTGCAATCCCCAGTTTCTATTGTTTTTATCTTTTTGTCCATGTGTACCCAGTGCTTAGCTCCCACTTTTAAGTGAGAACTTGTGGTATTTGGTTTTCCATTCCTGTTAGTTCACTTAGGATAATGGCCTCTGGCTGCATCCATGTTGCTGCAAAGGACATGATTTCATTCTTTTTTATGGCTGCATAGTATTCCATGATGTGTATATACCACATTCTTTATTCAGGCCATCATTGACGGGCACCTAGGTTGATTCAATATCTTTGCTATTGTGAATATTGCTGTGATGAATATCTGAGTACAAGTGTCTTTTTGGTACTACTATTTATTTTCATTGAGAATATACCCGGTAGTGGGATTGATGGGTTAAATGGTAGCTCTGTTTTAAGTTCTTTGAGAAATCTCTAAATTGCTTTCTACAGTGGTTGAACTAATTCACATTCCCATCAACAGTGTGTAAGTGTTCCCTTTTCTCCCCAGCCTCGCCAGCATCTGTTATTTTTTGACTTTTTAATAATAGCTGTGCCAAATGGTGTGAGATGGTGTCTCATTGTGGTTTTGTTCTTTATTTCAGCAAAAACTGTGGCTGAAAAACAAAAACTAATTGAGCATAAATGTATTCTTTTATTCACATCCTTTT
The DNA here is from genome assembly GCF_029281585.2 of Gorilla gorilla gorilla. NCBI lineage: Eukaryota > Metazoa > Chordata > Mammalia > Primates > Hominidae > Gorilla > Gorilla gorilla. The sequence continues at coordinate 70,752,954 of NC_073241.2, forward strand.
CTATAAAATCATGATGAAAAGAAATAAATATATAGCTTGAAAATAGTAGCATTGTGGTTACATCCTTTCTTTTATTGTAGAATGTTTAACTACAGAATATTCATTTCCACTGTGTCCATACACTCAAGACCGAGAATTGAGATAATTCTCTACCATAAATCCCCTAAAGCAACCCTGCTCTCTTGCATTTGAAAAGTATTATTATCTATACAATTTCAAGTGAATTTCTATAATTTTTTCTTCCACATTGTACCAATGGTTTAGTGGAACAAATAATCCTGTTTAGGTTGTCTGTAAATGTTTAAAGGTGACAAGCAAATAATTGGGAGAATCAGGCTAACTGGGTATCTGGTTTCTAATTCTCATCCTAGTAACATCCCTTCTAACACCACCTTGGGATACACAGAACCCAGAAATTTGTTACCTAATTTCTCCGAACGCATTTCCAAGGTTTGCAAATGCCTCTTCCTCAGGTCTCTTCTTCCAAGAGCCAACCATAATTCCAGGGTGCACCTCATGTCCCCACTGGCCAAGTGCTGTGAATGGGGCTTGGATATGCAGAATGAAGTGTCCACACATGTAAGCATGAACAAGTGTAATGCAAACAACTGTAATGCTGAATAGAGCTGGGGATGGGAAGAACAGATCCTTGGTCAAAGACTGAAAACCAGGGCCCATGGCCAGGTCTCCCACGCATCACATTCTGCATGGATCCTAAGAACCTGTGAATTCTGCATTCAGATCTGATGCTCCTCCTGGTCTTTAATTTATTTACCAGTTTTTTTTATTGAGTTATAGTTTTTTAATATTCAGATATGTGGTATGAAAACTTCCATTAGTGCGTGTTCACCAGCCCTGCAAGTGTTATGTGTGGGTCTGCTTTTTCCCTTCAACCCCAAATGAATATAAATGTGTCTGACAAGGAAATTTCAAGGGATTTGATCAATGTAGTCAAAAATGGACAAGAATTATTTACCTCAAAATAATAATTCTTTAAGAATTTCATCTACACATTTAGGCAAAATTAAAATTTATGACTACAGAGAATTTTAAACTTCATTTTATTTTTCATTTCTTTAGTCAACACTGATCCATTTATTGATAGGATGTGAAATTTCTACTTTGTTCGAGACTCCAAAACAGAATAATTCTTTAGTTCCTTTCTACTGTGTCCATTCCAAAAGAGTAGCAAATTTAGCCTAGCTCTCCATTTCTTTGTATAGAGCAATGGTATTTTTATTGAAATGAGAAATTTACATGCTCATTACAAAGTGCTTATTCTTGCTCAAAATAGCTTTGGCATAGTATTGCGCAATATTTCTCCCCAAATATCAGGAAATGCTGAATTAACAGATCCAGTGTGGAGAATTTAGAGGTTGTGCCCAGTAACTTTACTATGTCTGTCAGGGAAGTCCCTCTCATCATTCTAGAGTAATTTCATCTTTGATTTGAGTAGAACTTTTGTAGCTTAATGGGTGATAATTTCCTCCTGTCAGACATCTCATATTCTGCATGCCCCTCATCTGGCCTGTGTCACATAAAGAGGAGGGAATATAATTTTCCACCCACCTGTAGAAAACAGCTAAGTTTTATCTCCTATGTGATTCCTAATACGCTGCCCCATGACAGGAATTCATTATCCACAGATGAAGTAATTATCCTCAAGAAGAGTGGAGTTGCAGCACATAAACTTTTCAGTCTGATAGGGATGGGTTTGAAAGCTGGCTCTCCCAACCCTTACATGCTATACGATCCCCGGAAAATTGCTTAATGTCTCAAAGATTCAGATTTCTCATTTATAAAGCAGAAATAATATATCTTTCTTGTAAAGTAATTGTGAGGATTAGATAAGACAATACATATAAAGTTTCTGGCACCTGGTAGGCACTCAATAATTGCCATTATTATTCGAGCATCTAAATAATCACAACCACGCTGCTATGAGTATTTTACTGTACCTATCACTTCTACGTGAATGATTCCTATGTGACCCCAAGTCTTTTAATCCAATGAGGCACCTCCACTCAGATGTCTCAGAATTATCTCAATTCAATATGTGCAATATAAAACATCATCAGATTTAAAAAATTAATCCACAAATTTCCTGAAATTAAAAAAATGTAGATACGAGATACTCCTTGTTTAATTTTTTAAAGCACTAATAAAGAAGGTGTGGAATTAAAAGTGACAATTTCTCCCTTCCGTAGGCTCTTCTCCCATTCCTTCCTCAAATACCCACAGCTAAACATGGTAACAGTTTGGTATGTTTCCTCGATGTCATGTTTTACTGCTCTTTCATTTTTCCAGTTTATGCTATTTATCACTAAATCCTAACTTTTATACTTTGCAAATGCCTCTCATGTCTGTTGCTTGTCCTCAGTTTCCATTCTATTGACACTGCTATAGGTCTTCATCATCACATATTAACCTAAACATCTATCTCTTTGACACTTGATCCCTCTCATTTTCCTTCTTCTTCCACCAACTTATTCTTCTGTTCAAGTTTTATTGCCTGCTGCATCCAGTAAGTAAACCAGTGTACCTGCTTTCAAGACCCTTTTGTATTTGTCCCCGTGTTTCTTCTTCACCTTGTATACTTTGATATCACTTGGTGGCAATTTCACATGAAGTGTATTTTTGTGCCTCAGATGCTTTGTTTATGCTGTTCTCTGCTGTTGCGGGTTGAAATCTCTTCCTCCATAATTTATCCTTTGAAGTTCTAATCCCCAGTACCTCTGATTGTAACCATATTTGGAGATAGGGCCTTAACGGAGGTAACCAAGTAAAAATGAAGTAATTAAGGTGGGCCTTAGTCCAACATAACTATTGTCCTTATCAGAAAGGGAAATTTAGAGACAGACGTCCATAGAGAAAGAACACCACGTGATCATCAAGGCAAAAATAGGGTGATGCATCTATGAGCCAAGGAACACCAAAGATGTCCAGCAAACACCAGAAGCTAAAAGACAGACATAGAGCAGATTTCCCTCACAGTGTTCAGAAGGAATCAATCCTGCTGACCTGGATCTTGGACTTCTAGCCTCCAGAACTGTGAGAGAATAAATTTCTATTGTTAAAGCTACCCAGTCTATTGTACTTTGTTATGAAAGCCATAGCTAATTATTACACCACTCCTTCAAGTAATTGTCCCTCTGCAAATGCTGAGTGTTGTACTCAAACTGAGGACATAATGAAGAAGTTGTTCCAGACCACACAAGCTGACACTGACTTCTCTTCTCTGCCTTTTCACAGTGCCTAACAGCTGTACCACTATTATGACATTTAATCATGGAGGCTGATACCATTCACTCTATGTTTTAATAACACAAAAGCCGTACCCCTTCATCTCTGCTTACAATAATCCTCAATTTTATTTTAAATGCAGAAAGTGTTTCACTGATTCCAGAAAATTAATTGTAAATGTTTAACCCATTTTTTTTTTTGAGGCAGAGTTTCACTCTTGTTGCCCAGGCTGGAGTCCAATGGCACAATCTCAGCTTACCGCAACCTCAGCCTCCTGGGTTCAGTCAATTCTCCTGCCTCAGCCTCCTGAGTAGCTGAGATTACAGGCATGTGTCACCACGCTCAGCTAATTTTGTATTTTTAGTAGAGACAGGGTTTCTCCATGTTGGTCAGGCTGGTCTCAAACTCCTGACCTCAGGTGATCCGCCTGCCTCAGCCTCCCAATTAACTCATTTTTAATAAGTTCTTTTTTATTTGCCAGTGATTTGACTAGAGAGAGAATGTGAACCCTATATGATAGGTAGGATATGAGGGTAAAACATGGAGGATTTCTAGGGAGGCTTTTGTTTTTCTGACAAGGGAGACAGATGTGGCTAATACTACCACCCTCCCTCTTCCTCTGGTTTTCAGCAAAGTATGCATACAACTATAGTAACTATCTTATGACCCAGAAGGATCAAGGGTGAGAAAAAATGGCCAACATGCTAAGAATGGCACAGAGCACAAAGACTATAAGTGCATGAGTCCTTGATGACATGATTGACAGCCAAATTAATACCAACAAACACCAATTTCCAGACTTCTTGTTACTTGAAGAAAATCACACTTTTTTGGTTTCAGCCACTATCATGAAATCATGCTCAATTGACAATGTGCCATAAAACTATTAAATGAAGTATTTTATATGTCTTGCTTACCAATAGTGGCTGGGACTTACTTTTTCCTGGCATGTAGTAGATGCTCAGTAGATGAATATCAACTTTCTTTATGTCATATTATACTCTTTATGAAGCTGTTAACATCCAACCAATGCAGGCTTAATTATTTTGCCAAAACCCTGAGTACACACGGATAATCCAGCAAGAAAATGTTTTTGTGATCTCAGCTCTGATGGCCATTAGTAGTACTCCCCAAATAGTTCAGAGTCCACCATACAGGCGCCATGGTAGAATTGCACTTGTCTACCCTATTTTAAATTAAGCATATGTATAGCACTTGCTTCAGCAAATATGAGCGGAAGTGATGTGTGTCACTTCCAGGCTTAAAAGCCAGTGCAGGATTTGTGACTATCTCTTTTGCTCCACTCTGGCAATGACAATGCTGCCAATATGGGCTCCCTAGGAGCCTGCGTCCCGGGATAAAATATGCAGCAGAGCTCTTGGCTGACACCTGATGGACTTTTAATGTAAATGAAAAGTTAACTTTGTTCTAAACCACAGAGATTTTTGCTTCCCATAGAGTAACCTAGCCTGACTAGTATATAAAACAATCTTATCTTCTGAAACAAGATTTCAGGTTGATCTGAACACTAAAACCTCCTATGACCACGATTTTGGCTTCAGTGATCTGTGATTTAGGTCTTTTTCTATGCCTTTTATTAACATTCATATAGTTTTGTAATAGTATATGGCTCTCACCCTGAATGGTGATGAATAATTTTATGACTTTATTAACCCAGGTCCTGCCCTCGAGGCACTTACAAGATCTATGGTGTATTGAGTTTCTCTATAAATATTCAGTACATGCACAAACCACTGGCAAAATGTAAAGCAACAACAGCATAAAAAGAAAAATTGCCAAACACATTTGGAAACTGAAGATTTAAGGAAAGAAAAAATGGGGGTAAACAATTTATTTTTCAACACTTTCAGCTTTCAATTCCATAAAACACTTTCTTTTATGTGTTACTGTAAGTGTTATTAATAGTCACATCTGAGTTCAGAGCACCTGATGGCAAAATTGCAAGGTCAGTAAGGTTTGTGTTATGGCCCCAAGCCTTGGCAGTAGGAACTGTTTCTCCATTTCCATAAAACTGCTTTCTCCAAACTCTATGCCCCATTTCTACTCTCTGTTTCTCCTAGTATCTTCTGCTCTTCCTTTATCAAAATCTAATCCAGGAACAAATATGTTATTCATGGCTTAAAATATATTATAATGGCAGATAATTTACATTTTGAATCTTTCCTGAAATCATGACTTGATGAGTTCTGATACCATTTCAATGCTCTAAAAGATGGATGATCTGGTAGAGATGAAATTTTAAGTGTCGTTGGACAAACTTGCTTCTTATCTCTGAAATCATATACTAGAATTGCTTTATCCAACATATAAGTAATTAAGATTTTCTCAAACTACACCAACCAGTGGACACCACAGTCTTAACAATTACTAACAACATTCCTGAGTACTGACTATGTGCTGGGCACTCTTCAGGGTATGTCCAGTGAAATAATGTATTCAATTCTGCAAACTATTCAATGGAATACATTGCAATATTTGGTCCTTGTTACAAATTGGTTAAGTAAATGTCCCAAGGTTGTGTGATTAGTATGATGCAAATCTAGGGTTTAAATTTAGACAGCCTGGCTCCAGATCCCACCCACTTCACTTCTCCTTCATTCTGCCTCTGTTATTTTAAGCGTAGCTTACATGGAGAACTGCTACTCTGGCATTATCCATGAGTCTTCGCCTAGGTGTGCCTGGAAGATGAAAGGCAAGAGAAAGACTGCCTTTATTGGATTTTTTACTTCCCTACTCGTCTCCTTACCCTTCCATAGACATAAACATGTCAGGCTAGAATGTGTAGAACCAACTGCTCTGCCGTCTCCTTCGAGGCCCTGTTGGCATTTTGTATTGTTTCCACACCTGTTCCATTGGACTGAAGAATAAATTTAGTCCTTATCTTCACATGCATTGGCCAATTTCCTAACTGATATTTAGCTACCTGCCTCTCTCCCTCTTGAAAGCCAGTTTTCTTGTTTTCCCATCCTATTAATAATTTTCCCAAATATGAAACAAAATATTCTGATTTGAGAATGATGCCTTACATTTGGAATTGGGCTATCTGTGTCAGAATTTTTATTTTTACTGTTGAGAGTTGTGCTCGGAGAATCCTCAAGATACAGAATTTTGGAGTAGGCGGGATGATACCTTGAAGGGTTTTATGTATAAACATAATGGTCATAAGATGGTTTAGAGAAAGACTGCAGGCTTCTAGCCCTCTTGCCTCTCATACGATGTTATGACAGGATGGGGCATACAATAAGAAGTCAATACATGCTATTGATTGACTTCTTAAATTCTTTGCTAAATTTGTTGACGAATTCTTTGTTCTTTAATTGTGGAACTCAAATTTATTTCAGGGAGAGTTAATTCTGTATTGGTGTGACTTATTTGCAATTTATTTTTTGAAGAAATTATTTGATGTCTAAGGGCCTTTAAAAAAAAAGAAGCCATTTCCTTTTGAACAATGAAATCACGTTTCACTGGCATAATTGGACTGGAACACAGACAGGCTCGAGTTTAGCTCTAAACTCAGAACCCATGAAGGTCGACTGGAAAAACGCAGTCGCCCATCCCAGTCTTAAGTGGCATTTTATTTTTTCAAATTGTGTCACAAACATGCATACAAAATAAGAGCTAAGTGTTACGGATTATAACCTAAAGCTTTCCAGCCAAGCCAATTGGGAGAGAAAATCAAAGGAAACTTGTGATACTTCAATTTAACTTTCTGCTTTCACAGAGTGTAGGAGGATGAAGGGAAATCAGATAGATTTAAGGTATAGCCTACAATATGATCAAAAGAAAAAAAAATCTATTACCATGCTTTGCTTTTATTTCAGAGTCCTATCCATCTGGCTACACCCTAAACAAACAAATTCTGTCTAAGAAACATCCATTATCATAACTACCTAATAAATCAGCAACAATAAAAGGTGTGTCCAGCTCACCGACAAATGTGCAGCAATTATATCAAGCTCTCTCACCTTGTACCTTCTTTGTTCAGCTGTTCACACTTACCTAGTTCCTACTGCTTACAGTCTTTATTCCCTCTACCAACCTGTCTTTATTCCCTCTACCAACGTTATCTGGCAGGTAATTTTACGGGCCCTAAGAGCTCTGTGAATACCATATTCATCCTTTGACTCTTCCTACTTCTAGGTCTGAGAAACTATCCCCTAAATTCACAATCACCTATGTGATTGGCTTGTCTATTAATACCCCAAAAAGGATTTTCCTGTCACCTACCATGGAGACATTCTACCGGACCAAAAGAGAAAGAAGCTATATGAAATGATAGAAAAGAGATAAGTCAATAGGATTAAAGAGACCTCTCAAGCAATTAAGTGGCAACACTGGCAGTAAGTGACTTCAGGGTAGACAAGTATAAAGACTACATATATATATATCTCCAAAGATAGTTACCCTTAGAAGGGCCCTAATTTAATCTGGTCCAAATGTTTTGTTTTATAGGTATTGATATTTAGCCCCTAAAGTCAAGAGAATTAGTGAAGTTTATATAGTGAATTAGTAACAAAACTGAAATTAAACCTAAAGTGTCCTAAATTAAAGACCAGAGTGCTTTTCTTCCCCAGTTCTCCAGGGATCTTTGTACTATTTTGTGCATTAAAGGGACTCTATATATATATATTGAAGGTAGTAAACCAGGAAAGCAGAGATTGAGGGAGGAAGTAAAGAAGGAAGATAATGTATTCTGCATTCTTGAAGCAAAGAAGAAGTATTTAGATAATGTAGTGTTTCCTGGCATAGCAAGAAGTGGAGCAGAGTCAAACAGTGAAACAAGAAATGCATACCAAGATTCATTCTCCAAATGAAAAGACCCAAGAGCAACACATCTGGAAGCACTAGAGAAGATATCATCAAACAAAGTGGGGATGTTCCCAATCATGATTGAGGATGAAGGCCACGAATTAGGACCCAAAGAAAACAGGTACATAAACAGAGAACAAAAATATACCCACAGTTGCTACAGCAAAGTGACCAATTCTGTCTAGTGTGGCTTTGTGCACCTGTGGCCAATTGTAACAAGCCAGATCTTGCTCCCCATCATTTGAAAAGTTACTAATCACTTCATTTTCTGGACAACTTCAGAAAAGTAAGTGGAAGTTTAACAAAAATATGAATCAAATTATGGGAAATATAAAAAAAGTATTATGGTGTGCTGTGTTGCCTACAGTATTTCAAAAATGTAAGATGAAATTGTAGAATATCAAGTTCCTTAAGTTACTTATAGGTGCAGATGAAAGTAAGAATCCTTACACAGGATAGCATCTTGAAAGTCTGCAGACATTTTTCTTTTTGCTACTTTTTTTATTGCTATACTTTATGTTCTGGGGTACATATGTAGAACATGTAGGTTTGTTACATAGGTATACATGTGCCATGGTGTTTTGCTGCACCCATCAACCCTTCATCTACATTAGGTATTTCTCCTAATGCTATCCCTCCCCTAGCCACCCCACCCCTGACAGGCACCTGTGTATGATGTTCCCCTCCCTGTGTCCAAGTGTTCTCATTGTCCAACTCGCACTTGAGAGTGAGAGAACATGCGGTGTTTGGTTTTCTGTTCTTGTGTAAGTTTGCTGAGAATGATGGTTTCCAGGTTCATCCATGTCCCTGCAAAAGGCATGAACTCATCCTTTTTATGGCTGCATAGTATTCCATGGTGTATATGTGCCACATTTGCTTTATCCAGTCTATCATCGATGGGCATTTGGGTTGGTTCCAAGTCTTTGCTATTGTGAACAGTGCTGCAATAAATATACTTGTGCATGGGAGATATTTTGAATGAGGAAAATAGAAAAAGCAATAGGAAACCAAACATAATTATATGTGATGCCTATATAGTGCCCAGCCAATTGATGGCTCAATTCTGATGTGGTACTGTGCAAAAAGAAAACAAAAACAAAAACAAACAAAAAACACACACACACACAATAGCATCTGGCAAGCAAAATAACTTAGGAAAACAATTTAATCTTTATTATATTCCCTCATGAAAGTATTAAAGGGAAAAATACTCATAATAAGGAATGAAACGTTTAAATCTTTCTCTCTCCATCAACTCTTGGGCTACGGTAGAGGCACAAGGAACAAAAAGAGAAGGGAATTACCACATGCCGCTCAGAGTGTCCAAGCTTGTCTGACACCCCCCAGCCCCAGTGTTCTATGATTCTAAGCCACTGACTCTGCCCCTTGTGCCTCAGTGCTTCCCAATCTCTGCAATTTAAATCCAAAAGCAACCTACTTTCATCAAAGATCATCCATCACTCCAATTCACCAACCTGTCAGCCTAACCATGCAATATAAACTTCACTCTTGCAGCTCTCTGAAATTCTTGCTATTCTCAGAACTTGACCTGCACACTCCCACATCATTGCCCCAAAATCTTCCCTTGGAATACCCTTCTGCCATTTTCCAGTTGTTAATAGTTTGCCTTAAATACCATGCCTTTTTTGAAGCTGCATCTAGTGCCCCAGTCAAATCAAATTCTCTCTCTTGTGCGGCTATCCAAACTGTGCCCCGACATTACAGGCTTATGTATTCTTCATCTCATTCAAAAGAGACTTGTGGCACTTAGTAGCGCTATTTGTGAAATGCCTGTCTTTCCCCACCAGCTTCTGAATTCCTCATGAAAACGGATGCAGCTTTATTTATCTAAAGCCTCTGTAAAATCCATTAAGGGCCCCTTGAAACAAGTATGAACCTAAACAAAGTTTATTCCCTCGAATGACCTGGCCTTATCTTACCAAACTTACATTCTGTAATCTCCTAAGTGAATGGCAAGAGTCATTTTGTTAAATGAAATTAATGTCATTAAGGTGAAATTAATTTGTACATGGGAAAAAAATATAGTCTCCAGGTTGTCTCCAAGCCAGTTGCCAATATTTGAGAACCACTATTTAACAATTACCAGTAAACTAGATCAGGACTGCCTAGAAGTTACCATCTGCTACCTTAGCATGGTCAAATAACAATTTATTATGGATTTGGATGCATGTAATGATTTTTTTCAGGTTAAATAAAGGAAGAAGAAAATGAAACAGAGTAAAGGAGAAGTAATCATGGTCAAGAAATGATGTCTCCAAAGTAACATCAATATAGTGTAATTAAAAGTCAAGAAGAAATCTTTTCTTTCTGAATGTACTTAAGTTCCTTATCTCTTTACTGGTTTGAAACATTGCATCAAACTTACACAGCAGCTATTCCCTGTGGGCCTTTACAGATACATAACAAATGTGAGGTTTGAAATTTCTGCTCTTTTGAGTAATTTTAAATACTTTTGGTTATTTTGTATGTATGTGTAAGCCTGCATGCATGAACACACAGACACATGCATACACACACACATGCACACATACTCTGGAAAGAGCAGGGAACATTCAGTCAGAAGCCAACACTGGCTCCACATCTTAACCTGACTCATTGGTGAAGCACCTTGCCTTCATGAATGGGTGTCTCCTTATCGTTGTAACTGGGACACTGAAAAAGATGATGTCTACATTATTTTCTGCTTTTAGATCTGTGAGTTCTATGCAAATGCACACCGTTTAAACAACTGCCTAATGTCGAACACGTAAACATTTTTTAAAAAGTATACCTAGTAAACTCTCTGGTAGAACCCTTAGGTCCCATGGATGGCCCTTACCCATGAGACTGTAAAAACAGCAGGAGGAATGTCCACTCCACAATCACACAGGAAGTCTGATGTCTAATCTAGATCAGAATTCAGAGGATGCTATCTCTGGCCCTAAAATTAATCAGAGTCAATTGCTCTCAGCCATAACATTAGAAGGAAGGATGTTTTAACTGAAACAATGCTCTGATTTAATCTCATATCAGGGGTTGCCATACAATCTTATTTTGTCTTCTCTCAGTTTGGTTTCACACATGAAAAAGAAAGCCCTTGCAAAATGTGTGCAAATTGTTAAATGTCAGCTGAATGTCATTTTCCAAGTTTGGCACTCAAATAGGGCTCTCTGAAAATTGGCTGTCATCCGCTGAGACTTAAAGGAAAGATCTTTGAAAAGGTCCTGGGAGGCTTCATTTCCAGAGGTTTTTAAGGTCCCACATGAGCTGACTGCTTCCTCACATAAGTCATTTCCCCATGGTCTGCAATGTCGCAGTTCTTCCTGCCTCCATGCCTTTGATTTTGTCACTACCCCGCCCATGAATGCTCTCTCTTTGCTCTCTGTCTATCCAAATGTGACAATTTCTCAAAGACAACACTAAGGTACTTCCTCCACAAAGCAGTCTTGACTTCTTCTGCCATACACAATCTTTCCACTCTGCCACCTGACCACCTGCATTTGAACCCTGCACCAGTTGGTCCTGGTTTAGACTAGCACTGGTCTAGAAAATGTTTGCATATACTACACTGTACCCATTTCTCTTGTCTTACTACTTATTTGTAAACTCTTTAAGTAAAAACCCAATTTTATTCTACCATTCGTATTGTTTACCACAAAACTGTTCATACAAGAGATGTTCCAACACACAATACTACTTCTATTTCATCTCCTGTTGTCCTCAAAAAGTACAGAAATTTCCATGGGCTTGTTGCCTTTAAGGATAGACTTACACAGCTGTTATTTTTTTCTAAGTTGATGGGTTACAGAGGCAGGGAATGAAGGCAAGTAATCAAATAATCAAGAGCAGAACTTATATGAGCATTTCAGCACTAAGCAACATTTGGGCCTAAATTACCCCCCACCTAATTAAACTTACACTCCCTAAAAGCATTTTCTCAAACCTGAGCTGCCCTTGACAACCTAGATATAGCTACCACAGCTCACTGGGAAACTTAAATATCACCAGTGCCCAGACTGAGTACCATTAGGGAACGAGGTGTGAACTGCCTAAGGATAGACATGAGTATCTGATGGCACTACACCCTCTCAAAATCCTGGGTATTTGTCTTACTGCCAGACTGACCTTCTCTTGAGAAATACAGTTATTTTTCTCTCATTGAGGTAGCATAATCGGTGTGTTGACTCTTGTTTTTCTTCCAGGTAAATGGGACAGAGACAGATGAAGAAAAACATAGAGGGAGCTTTGATGAATCTATGCAGTGTTTTATTGCTGATGCAGGCTGATTCCATACATTTCTGGAAATTTAACACTTTAGAAGAAGAGAGGGTGGGGTCCTAATTGAGTGAGGGGTGATGTAATAGAAGTTGATGCATCTTATCAGTAGTTGGGCAGACCCACTTACTCTGCAAATGGACCTCGTCACATAGGAAAAATCAGATGACACAGAATAGAGCCTAATGTTTTCATTAAAGTGAGAAGAGACCTTTACTTTCCTAAGAAAAATGTCTTAACTAAAACATAGATTTTTCAAAGACCACAGACAACAGCAAGGTAAAATGTGTCTGATTTATGGCAGGTTTAAAAGGTCTTCTTCCCACATGTGAGTCTAGAGCCACAGTAGGTGCCACAATAGGATGATAAATGAAGAAATAACTCAACAGGAAAGCAACAAGGCAGTGGGCTCTGGGGTAGTGATGGCTGTACCACTCGGCCTCAGAGTGGAATCTGAATGCTGAAGGTGAGCAACTATGTTGTGAGGTAGAAGAGGCAGATAAAGAAAAGAGGATGACACTAGGAATCAGAAAGGTAGAATTTTTGTTCCAAGTCTCCTACTAATTTCTTGCATGACCTTGGGGGAAATCACCTTACCTTTCTCTGCCTGTACTTTTGCATCTCTGAATGAGAATAACAAGAGCATGTTCCACTACTCTCTGGGATGTTATAAAAAATAAAACACAATGTGATAATAGATGAACTATGCTTTGAAGAGCTCAAAAGCACCGTGCAAATGTAAAGTATTAATTATGTTCTAAAGGTATCATTTCAGTGAGAGAGATAAAAAAGAAGGAACATATTATTAAATTACATATTTGAAAAGATAAGAGACATATTGGGAGGGCTGCTTTCAAGAGATATTGCAGAAGCTGGCATTCGATCTTCTAGACACCAGCCAATCCTCACATAAAAACACAGATCTGAGATGAGAGAGAAATAGATGACGGTGTACAGGGGATGAACCGTGTACCAAGGTAAATCGCAGAAACATACTGACAAAATAAAATTGGTGACTTACATAATGAGTATCAAAAATTAATAAGCATACAAAAGACTTAACATTACAAAGAAGAAAAGATAGAGGTTTAGGTAAATTCAAAGCTACAAGATGAGATTAAAAGGACAATTACTAAGAAGAACTCCTTCCTGCCCAAAGAAAGGGAGCAATAGAACAACAGGTTGTGAAAAACCAGGCCTTTAAGAGGTCCATCCTTCCAACGCCTGAGCAATAATTTCAGAAGATAACTACCCTCAGGTCCAAGCAAAACTAACCATTTAATAAATGACTTGTGCATTAGGTTTGGGGGAGACAAGAGAAGGAAAATCTGGGAAATTCTGCCCTTGTGGATGCCAGAAAGAAAGGATGAGAATATAAAAAACAGTGAAGTGAGGCTTAATTGCTAAACACAGGCTATGAACATTCTAGTTGGTTAGAAAAGAAATATAATGAGAGGGTTTGCTCTACTAGATATAAAAACATTTCTAGTCCTAAGATTCTAAAATTCTAAGAGCATTTTCTTTGCTAGAAATAACTTTCAGAGACTTCTTCCTCCTGGTTCTTAGAAAAAAAGACTAAAAACTAACTCTAAAGCGGTGGAAGTTGTGTGCTTTGTATTCAGGAATACCAGTCCCAGCTAAGAGTGAGGGTTCATGTTGAAAACAAAGACAGAGTAAGTGAAAGTCTATATACTGAAAACTGAGGTCCCTATCCTAGCTTCCAGAACACTGGCAATCAGGGTTATATCCCCTCAAACTCATCTCTTTTACTACCTTCAGAAAAAGAGATTGGAAGATACTTTTGGAGGAAATTCACAAATCCCAGAGGAAATATATATGCATATATATAGATTTTGGCAGATAGGGCTCAAGACCTGCTTTGGAACTTACAGTAGAGTTCACTACTAGTAAGCTCCATCTACACACAGTCTTGACAGCTCTAGATATGAGCAGATAGCCTGGAGTTACCAGCAAGCAGAGCACAGCCTTCACCGGAAAAGGTAAAGGCCAAAACCAACACTCAAACAGAAATAATTAAAGGAAATAGAAGATAGCAGAAAACTTCTGGGAGAAGAAAACTTTCTTTAAAAATCATTATAATTAACATTCTCAGAGGTTAAAAAAAATAAAGTTGAACCCCCTTTGAAAGAAAAACAATGATTATGAAAAATGAGAGACATTGTCCAGGCGTGGTAACTCAAGCCTGTAATCTCAGCACTTTGGGAGGCTGAGGAGAGAGAATTCCTTGAGCTCAGGAGTTCAAGACCAGCCTGGGCAACATAGAAAGACCCCCATCTCTACAAAGTAAAAAAAGTAGCCAGGCATGGTGATACTTGCCTGTAAGCCCAACTACATGGAAGGCTGAGGCAGGCGGGTCACTTAACCCTGAGAGGCCATGGCTGCAGTGAACTATGATCATGCCACTGCGCTTCAGCCTGGGTGACAGAACAAAACCTTGTCTCAAAAAAACAAAAACAAAAACAAAAATAAAACAGAGACACATATCAAAGTAAAGACAGTAATATAGTGAACCTTGTGTACTTACCAGCTAGCTTTAAAAATTATCAATATATTGCCATCTTTTTTACCTCTAAAACATCACCTACTCTCTATTCCAGATTATTTGAAATAATTCCTAGATTAATAGCATGTCATCTATAAATATTTTATGACAAGTCTCTAAAAACTTACTACTTTAAAAAGTACATAACTACTGTATAACTATCACACCAAAAAATTATTATCATTTATATCATCAAAATTCAGTCAGATTTTGAATTTTCCTAATTGTATCATTTATTTCATTTCAGTTTATTTATGGGTTGCTCAAGTCAGGATTCAAATTGTGATATTATTATTTTCATCCTATTGACTAAACCCTTAATCTATAGGGTTCATTTCATTTCTCTCTTTCTCTCCCTTTTTACCTCCCTTGCAATGTATTTTGGCAGCTATTGGTTTATTTTCCTACAGAGTATTTCACAGTCTGGATTTTGTACCTCTGTGGTATCATTAAACATATTTATTTATTCCTGATAATTCTTATTAATTGCTAATTGTATTTAGAGAGTTACTAAAACTTAGGCTCAATATTTAGGCAAGAATTTTCTGTAGTGGGTTACAAGTACTTCCATCAGCAGGGACATATTGTCTGGTTGTCTATCTTTTTGTGACATTTTAAGCCTTGAAAATCACTGCTTAATCACTAGAACTAAGTGTATATTTCATTTAGGGTTACAGAATATTCTAATTCTGCAATTTCTTCATCATTTTATTAACTGGAATACTTCTATGAAGAGAAACTTCCTTTTATCAAATATTCGTTCCCTGAGATACCTTTGTAGAAGAAAGGCATAATAAGTATTTCACTTTTACCTCTACCAACCAATTTTTACAATAATAAGTTGGTTCTCTAGCATTCTCCAAAATAATCCATGAGGTTTTTTTTTTTCAAATATCATTATAAACACATAGAATTATATGTCATTAATTTGTTACCCTCAGTCACAATTGCTATTGTTATCAGTGCTCAAAACCTCTTCCAGTTGGCCTTTGACTTTATCTGACATAAGGTGGAAGTCTCTGCCTTTTGATTTGGTAAGGTGTTCCAGGCTCGTCTTACACATTCCCAGCCTTAGACCTATATTCTTTTCACTCTCCAAAGCCATCTGGTTCTTTTTACTGGAAAGTGGTATTTCAAAACCGTAATTCTTTTTCCTCATGTTAGCTCTTTTTTTGCTTCTCAAGGATATTTAAAAATGTGTTTATCCAGAATGTTTGGTTATCTGAGAGAGAGGATTGGCCCAAAAAACCTAGCCCACTATTCATACCAACTCATACTGGGACCTTTGCTAAATTCGTTCATTGGCAAGTGTTTCCCCTGGTTATTTGCATGGCTTATTTTCCTAATTCTGTAAAGGCTTTGCTTAAAATTGAGCTTCTCAATGAATAGTTCCCTGATTGTACAGAGTGCAAAGAAGTGAGTGTTGAATAAATGAATAAATAGTGCCTAAATAAAACACAAGGGAAGCTTATTAAAAGGGAACACAGAAAGGTCAGAAAAAGAGATCTTAAAAAATTTAGGTATCATAACAAAATGAAACATTTAGATATAAATCTGGAAGCACAGATATCTAAACACAATGAAACAAACAAAAAAATCTGATAATACAGAATTATACAAAAGGGTTTTAGAATGTCTTAGACAAAGAATACTAGTTTCTAGAAAGCAACTAAAAGGAACCATAGGAACCATTGCATGCCAGTACGATGGACTAAAAAAAAAAGACTCCCATCGAAGCATATTATAACAAAATTTCACAACACCACGGACAAAGTGATGACCCTACAAGTGCTTATGCAGAGGCAAATGTGCTAATTAATACATAAGTTCAGGAGTTACAATGCCATTCAACTTCTCTACAGTAAAACACCTTTGCTAAATCTTGAGGAGAATGATTGTCAATCTAGAATATATTATTGATCAAGTGTAAGGAGGAGAATAAGGAAATATTCAAACACAAGTTCTCATGAAGACAGATTTCAGAATGATAACAAGCATAGAAAACTAGGAGCCTGAATAGTAGAGTAGGATGAAGGCCCACATGGAATACCTCCTAGCAATGAAGAACAGAGGGGGAAAGGAGGGAGAAAAAAGAGGAAAAGAGATCTTAAACATTTTAAATATCATAACAAAATGAAAATTTCAGTATCAATCCAGAAGCACAAATATTTAAAAACAAACAGACAAAAAACTACCAAACAGAAAAAGGACTACCTGACTCAGTTGAATTGACTGAAAGATTTCCACAACTTTCAGGTAATTTGGCGATGATTCATTGTTACATAAAAATGAAGCCAATAAAAAATTATTAAATAGAAACAAACAAAAATTGAAAGAGGATGTCGAAGAAAGGAAACAAAACTAGTATACCACATGGCTCAGCAATGAGTAATGTTTACAAAGTCATAACGAAGTAACTATTACATAATGA
The DNA here is from genome assembly GCF_029281585.2 of Gorilla gorilla gorilla. Classification (NCBI taxonomy): domain Eukaryota; kingdom Metazoa; phylum Chordata; class Mammalia; order Primates; family Hominidae; genus Gorilla; species Gorilla gorilla. The sequence goes on from NC_073241.2 coordinate 70,770,296, forward strand.
TTTCAAAAATATGGCTTACTTATACTGGGAGAATTGGAAAAGAGAATAGTCTGGGCTGCTGTGTGTACACAAAGAGAAGTACATAAAAAAAAAGTTCATTTTCCAAAGGAGACATCAGAAAATACTATATTTAGCTGGAGATTTTAGAAATAACAGACTAAAAATGACATCTCTAAAAGTTAAAATGAACACTAAAAGATACAGTTAAAACTGTTAAAAATATTACTTTGGGGAAGCAGAAATTGGAGATGAGGAGATACTTTATTAAGTAAGAAAAAAACCTATTTGACTTTTTTTAAAGTTTATTTATTTATTCATGTGTTAAGAAACAAGGCCTCACTCTGCTGCTCAGGCTGGAGTGCAACAGTGCAATCATAGCTCACAGCAGCCTCTAACTCCTGGGCCGAAGCCAACCTCCTGCCTCAGCCACCTGAGTAGCTGGTATTACAAGCATGTGCCACCATGCCCAGCTAATTTAAAACAAAAATTATTTTACAGATGAGGTCTTGCTATGCTGCCCAGGCTGGTTTCAAACTCCGGGCCTCAAGCCATCCTCCTGCCTCAGTCTCTAGAGTGCATTGATCCTCCTGCCTCAATCTGTAGGTGCCAGCCATCACACCTGGATCCTTGGCTTTTTAAACTAGGTAAATATATATCTTTAATGAAAATGATTTTTTAAATGTGTTTTAGAAAGTGAAAAGATGTCTAAAGGGTACATTAAGGAAATGAATTAATCTGCTTATTAAAGATTTACGTAAGGTAAACACATGTCCTGTAGTACACGAGCAGGACAGTGATAGCTTGAACTATGTGGGACATGTGCAACCAAAGGTTTTCACACCTGAAACTGATGTGGGCAGTTTCAAACACAGAAACTGAAAGTTTTGTTGGCTTATCCCCTGGTCTCTCTTGATTTTCCCAAAGACTAACTTACCAGTCAGGAGAAGTTCCTTACAGGTTTAGATGCCCCCAGAAAATGACTGAAACTTCTGGGACATTGTCAATCTGGAGAGAAAAGCACTGTACAATCGTGAACACTGGGTATAGTGACACTGATTGAGACCAGGCCAGTGCAAGAAGTGATAGGCAAGTGCCAGGCCCATGACCCAGATTAAAACATGAATACAAAACCCTTCTATCATCCAAAAGGTAAACTCTTCCCCTTATATCTTTAGTTATTACCTCAGCTTCCTCCCAAACTCTATCATGCATCCTCATAACTCTCCTATGGTAACAAGAATGTACTGTTATAAAATCTCTTTCCCTTTATCCTTATTACACCATTTATGCATATTCAAAAAACTTGTTACCTAAGATGTTCCTCTAATTCTATATATTTAATGTATTCTTTTTTTGCCTGCAAAAAACACTATATAAAAATTATCTCCAAATATTCATGAGCATACATAGCAACCCTCAAAATGTACCTTTCTTTTATATATATATGTTATTGATATTCATGTTTCCTGTGTTTTAATACAATAAAATACTCCCTTGATAAGTACTCTTTCTCCACTTAGCTGTCATATTTAAAATCTTTTGGTCTTCTTATAAAGTGGGGCCCATTTCTGCATTTATCCACATCCTTGTTGTCTACTAAGAACGATCCTTCAAAATTTCTATGAAAAATCAGAATAAAAATTATTACCTGTTGAGAATTTATCAGTAACAAAGGCAGTGTCACACATAAACTACATTGGGTGGAGGATTTCAGCAGCATGCTAGGAGATATTGTGAAGTCTCCTGCAATCCAACAAAGTCTACATGTTGAATGTGTCTGAATTTTCTCAGAAAGATTATTCTGTTTTGGAATTAAAGAAGAGCATCTTTTATAACATGCAATTTTTATGCATGCTAAGGGTAAATATAAAACTCTCAGACTTTTATCTATAAACAAATTTGAATGGTGGAAGGAAAAATAAATATAACTATCCCAGGTAACTAGGCAGGGGCAAGTATTACCAAAGGGATAGGACTTCAGAAGTTTGAGGATGTTGACCATTAATTTGCATCCCAGTCTTCACCCATGTCAGCCACAGTATAAGAAATCTGATTTTTGACATGGGTGGGAACACATGCAGAAAGTAAGTTACTGATCTCACATCTGTCATGCTGATATACAGAGACCAGTGTCGTGTGTCCAATCTTATAATGACTATCTTGGGTCTGGTCTCACAAGGACATCTGTGCTGATGCCCTTTCTTTATCCTCCTTTGCACATGGCCAAACTCAGGCACAGCAACACCGAAGGCTAAAGGAATCAAATACATCTATTCACATATGGTGAATGACTGGCGGGGCTCAATGGACCCTTTGCATAGCTGTTTACAATCTATCAGTGAAAACAGAACTATAAACTATAATTTTTTGAGCTACTACCATATAGTAGGAATAGTCCTTTTAATGAATTGTTTAAACTCAAACCTTGCCAGGTCAGTTATTTCCCCCATTTTACAAGAGAGGTAACTGAGTCACAGGATCACCCAGCTAATAATCCACAGATAGGATTCAAAGCCAGTTCTGCTCAGCTCAAAAGCTCATGCTGCGTCTACTGTGCTGGTTGCTTCTCACAATAAAGCACAATTTCTAACCTCAGTGACAGACTAGTGGAGAACATCATTTGGAAAAAGTGGCCCTCAAATCAGACCAAAGTGACAATTATATAAACTGCCTTATGTGTAAGACTAGCCCTGGAGAAGAGGGTGTGTACCCATATGTAGGTGTGTAAGCATGTAAATACTGCAAATCCATGAGTGCATTGCATATATTAAACTTTATTATTCACTTAATAGATAATAATTCGAGGCTGTTTTGTAGCATATTTAAACCCCAACCCCAAAATTTCCTTCACTTTTTCCTAACTTTTTATTGCTTTCACACTGTGAATGCAGCATGTGCAGACCCTTGAGCTACCTAGATTAGTTATCTTCCTGTGTAAATCCCTTAGACTTTGGACTTGGTGTGGGATTTAATCCCGAGAGCCTAGAGCTAAAATAGTGAGAAAGAGATAATAAACAATAGTAAATAAAGAAAGAACAAAAATATTTCAGTACAAGAAAGCAGCAATTTCTGCTTCTGCATTAACACCATCCGATATTGGAAGCATTACTCTCCTTTAAAGTATTAATCAGCAGGGAGATTTTTAGAACTCAAAATTAATAAGATTTTTTTTTCAACCTGACATAAAGAACAGTCTCCCCACCCCTATGTTCATTTTGCTGACATTCTGTAACTTGATGGACATTAACAAATAGCCCAAAATGATTAACTCAGAGATTTCCAGAAAACTTGGCAGGACTTAAAGTACTGGGTTTTGGATGGGCAAGAAGAATATTAGACCTTCTGGGGTGTTATCCACCCAGTCAGAACATTTTACCATTCATCCGTCATTACTTATTTCCTCATTCCAACATGGCCACTTGCCATGACAGCCTGCCATGAGCGGCCTGACAATCGTTTCCATACACATTGCACCTTTGGCAGGGAGACTGCCATTTTTGTTTAAGGCAGTTATTGGTCTCACATTTGCGACAATTTATCAAATGTCTTGCTGAAATTCTATTTTCTATGAGGGTATATAAAAGACTCATAGCATCTTTTCTCTATTTGGCGAAAATTAAAAGCTTTGAAATTTGGCCTCTTTCGAGAAGGAAGCTTAAGGCAAATCCATTCCTCATATCTTCTGAAGGGATTGGCATCACCCTCAGGGCTGTAGGGATTTCTGATGCCAAGGTTGGCATGCTGAATCGTTATTTTCTGTAATCTATTGCATTAAAATATGTAAAATTCTGACAGTTGCATTTGGAATTGGGTCGTAGTCTAACAGGCACTAGAGCACCCCTAAGTAAGTCACTCAACTTCCACCCCCACCATCTAATACATCATTGCTGTCAACTCGTCTTGTATTAAGCATGTCTAAATGCATGAACATGGAGAAGAAAAGCAAGAAAGGAGAGAGGTCTAGGCTAGGCATCATGAGAGTTATGGGACCCTCCAATAAAATTAAGATTAACCCATATTAGAGATGGGTTAACTGAGGCTAAGGAAAAGTAAATAATTTACAAAATGACCACAAAACTCAAAAGTGTCATGTTTCATATCAGGACTCTCTGGCTTCAAAGACTATCTTATGTCCACCTAGTGATGTGTAGGAAGAGAATATATACATTGTTCAGAGTAAATGTCATGTCAAGAAATCTACATTTTTACACAATTGCTTGACATCCAGTTGAAAAAGATTTAAAGACACCCTCCTCTTCACTGCCAATGTATGCTGAAAGAATGCATTCACACACACACACACACACACACACACACACACCACACACACAAATATACTACCAGGTTAGTAACAGAGAGAAGCAGCATCACATAGCCACATTGTATAACTAATGCAACAGAAATTAGCATTAAGGAGAGTATAATTGAAGAAAAAGTTTTCTGTAAGCATCAATTTATAAAAGATCGGACACATAATAACAAAAACTTGACAGCCAATCTATTTTCAGAACATGGAAAGACATTTTCTTAATTGCAAGGGCACAGCCATGGTACTAAAACTGAAAACAGTAAAACTTCTATTCACTGCTATCCAATATAATCCACAAATGCAAGTCACAAATAAAATTTTAGATTTTGTAGTAGTCACATTAAAAAATTAAAAAGAAACAAGTAAAATTAATTTTAAGAATATGCTTTTATTAGTTTAATATGTCTAAAATACTATAAACCTCAAGACATAATCAATATATAAGTTGAATAAAATATTTTACATTTTAAAATAAATCTAGTCAGTATTTTATACTTTAAAGACATCTCAATTCAAACTAGGCACATTTCAAGTTTTCGGTAGCCACATTGAGCTATTGGCTACCATTGAAAAGCACAGCTCTTCACTATGTGCCATGAAAAAGAGATAGATGGGTCAGAATGCTATTTATTTTTTTCCTAATTGGTCCTTGGCTTATCAATAAAAGATCCAGACTAATTAGAAAACTGGAGAGTGGAAGAGAAGTAGAAGGGGCTGGGCAGAAGTTTCAAGGATAACTACAGGCAATGGCAATTGGCAACTTAATGGACAGAAATAGTCCATTTACAAGTAAAATGTTGACATGGATGGGTGAGTGGGGGAGAGAAAATGAGAAATCTTGGAACCAAGGCTTCTTATAATGTGCAGATTTTCATATACCTAAGAGTATCAGTGAACTAGCAGCGGAGAAAGTCAAAGAACCTTGAATGACAACATGTCTCCAAGAATAACAGAGCAGGATCTAGGCACATGCACTTGAGGCTGAAGTGTAGATCCCAAAAGATTTGCCCCCTGCTCAAGTTGATAAAGCCATACTTTGGTTGACAAGTATTTTGGGCGGCAAAGATTTCTTTCCAGAAAGCAAAACAACAAAACAAAAAAACTGCACAGAAACAATAATAGCAATAATTTGCACATAAACAGTAATAGCAATAATTTTAAAATAAAAAGAACACTATAAATCAGTAGCAAAATAAAATATTTTTTTAAAAATGGCATTGAGAATGTGAATTAGAAAAACTCTATGTATATCAAAGTGTTAAAGTTTTCTTTTTAATAAAACAACAAGCCAGAACAAAATATCAATATTTTCCCATGATAGGAAAAATGTTTCTAAACATCGAATTTATGAAAGAAAGCCATTTGAGGGTGTGAGAAATAATCAATATGTTTGTATCAAAAATAGAATAACTCTGAAACTCAACAAACATCCTAAACCAAATTAAAAACAAATGATAGGCCGGGCACGGTGGCTCACACCTGTAATCCCAGCACTTTGGGAAGCCAAAGCAGGTGGATCATGAGGTCAGGAGATCGAGACCATCCTGATCAACATGGTGAAATCCCACATCTACTAAAAAATACAAAAAATTAGCCAGGTGTGGTGTCATGCACCTGTAGTTCCAGCTACCCAGGAGGCTGAGGCAAGGGAATGGCTTGAACCCAGGAGGCAGAGGTTGCAGTAAGCCAAGATTGGGCCACTGCACACTCCAGCCTGGGGGCAGACCAAGACTGTGTCTAAAATAAATAAATAAATAAATAAATAAGAAAATATTTAATATAAATTGTGGTTTTACAAACCAATTGTAATTTTTTAAAATGAGTAAAAGACATTTACAGACATTTCACAAAAGAAAAGAATAGAAAAGTAGATGAAGGAAATGAAGGACATAAACAGACAATAGCCTAAAAGAATTCAAATAAACTGAAAACTGAATTACAATATTCAGTCTCAGCCATAATAAAATGAAACCTAATGCAAAAGGCACTTTACATGTCAAATCCATCTAAAAGGTGGTTATCATAGCATTATACACACTAGAAAAACACAAAAAAATGGAAGCATCCTATGTGCTAAGAGAAAAACTAGTTAAATTACATTAAAAATACATTCTTTTAGAATATTTACTGATATGCTTTAAATTTGTAGTGACAGAAGAAAATTTAGTCTACAAGTATTTATTTGATTTAATTTGAATTTTTAAAATGGAGTATAAACTCATCTACACATATAAATTTATTTTTGTTAAAATACTTGTTTATATTGTAATAAAATATAAAGATTAGATTTTATTAAGAATGCTTATACATGTGGTTCTATAAATAGATTAATTACATGTGTGTATACACACATATACAGAAACTGAGACAAACCTTCAGAAAACACATACATAGGAAAAAGCTTGAATACATATATTCATTTTTAAATAGTTATAAGTGGAAATAGTTATGAATTGTTATTTTTCTATATTTTATTGTTCTAAGTAGTTATATAGTAATCTTATTAAAAATTTTGAAAATTCCAAATATTAGTAGGCAATACATTTAATATGGGACAAGCGAGTGAGATGTCTACCAACAAAGTTTGTGGGATTTCTACTGCTGGAGATATCAAACTAAATAAGTAACTTCTGGTTCAGATGAAAAGAGTTGCTACAGTACAACATCCAGGGACAGAATACATATAGATTGGTTAACTAAAAGAACCTTGAAAAGTAGGAAGGGATCAATATGAGTAGGAATTATTAGGGTTTGTCTTATGCTGGAAATTAAAGTCGTCCATGTCCTTGAAGAGCTTGTGAAAAAACAACACACACACACACAGAGAAGAAGGTTAAAGACTTGGGATTGTGGAACATCATTGGTAAAGTCAAAATCATAAAGCAATGCTTGTGTGCAGAGAGTTTCTTTCATACAGGTGCAGGAAATGTATCCTTTCTACAAGGTCTCCACCTTCCAAAGAGAAATCCAAGCCATGCGGGATTTTTGGTTTTTTGCTTGTTTTTTCTTGTTTGTTTTGTTTTGTTTTTTTAGTCTGGATGTCTTTGTATCTAAGGTTGTGTAGTGGAAGACAAATCGTATCAAACTCTTAGACTTGTAGTTTAGAGACTCTGGTATCTCTCAATAAATGAATCATCCTCTAGAATAAAACTTCTAAGAATAAAATAAGCAGTAATTTCAGTTTAGTTCATTTAATTCATTCTTTGCTTGAGTCTTAGCCAAACACACAGATTACTTATTTGGCCAAAGTCTCAGGCTAAATAATTATTATACTTTAATTGACTTGTTCCTGGACAGAGGCTGAGTTCAAATTATACGATTAATATTTACTTCTCGACTTCTAAGAATGTGTTCTTATTGAAATAGACATTCCAGTCAGTTGTACACAGTTTGATTTGACTTATCTCAATCTTTATTTTCATATGGCAGGTGTCCATTCCCTCTCTTTCATTTCTATACCACTTGCTTTCCCAATCAATTCTTCCTCTTGGAGCTAGTTTTCTCTTTGTGCCTAGCTCTTTCACTTGCCTCAGGAAATTGTATCTGTCTAGTATTTATCTCCTAAATGTGACCCACACTGCAACCTAAGCAGTCTTCAGCCTACATTAGAATAGATAATCCAGGGAAAAAGTCTTCTTCAAGGAAGTATCTCTATGCAGACACATGGCACATTTCCCTTTGGTTTGGGACACAGAAATGCCAAAATAAAATAACACTTTTATTTCCAGTAAATCCAGAGCCTAAACCTTACTGTTTGCCCATTCCCAGACACGAGTACACTGTATGCTATGCTGTTACAAAACCTTTTCCCCTGAAACAATCCTCTTTCAATTAGTTGCTAAGCAGATTTCAGAGGTAGAATCCAAGCAACAACAGGGACCGAGCTGGGCATCCCAACCCTTGTAACTTGTTGATTCCTCAGGTGAACTTGAATTCTCTTCCTGAAGGTGAAATCTGTCTTCAGAGTCCACTGAGCCTTTTAGTCCCCTGAAAGTTCTTACAGTGTCTATAAAAATTTCTGCTCTTAACCTTTCTTGTGTTATAAAAAGCACAGCCACGTTCCTCATAACTATTTGATGTCTTATATAAAACCCTTTATAAAATAAAAAAAAAATCTCCCCAGATAGTCTCAAAAGAAAAGTTGCCCACCGTTGTCTTAAAACGGCATGCTTATCTAATATCGGCATGAAGACAGAGTCAGTGCTCTGAATTCTGGGCTGCCCATGCTGGCATTGAGGGGCACTGTTAAAACCTGCCAGTTGCTAAAATATCCCTTCTACTCCATGGGGAGATAGTGTCATGAGTTAAAGCCAGAAAGGGAAAATTTTGGCCGGCATCCAAAAACGGTTGTAGAAAAGAAGGTTCTCTCTCCGACAGCATTCTGACATGCTTTCTTCAGTCTTGCCATGAAGTTGAAATCTTTCCTCAGGAGAGATGAGTGTATATATAAAGACAGCATGCACGTGGTGGGCTCAGGAATTTCAAACATGGCCCAGTCTGACATGAAGGAAGGAAAGGGAGAAGGGGTGGGGACGAAATCGCTGAAGTTCCAGAAAGGGCTGTCAAAAAGTAAGCCATTTCAACAGGTTTGTCTTTGAAATATTTCTTCTGAGTGATTCTAGTATAATTGGACCCAATCCTTATATGATTTTATATGAAGCTGCTTGTTTGCTTGATTTCTGAAAGTTTGAATTTATCATATACATAATGATATATGTGATATACATGATAAAAGCAATTTTGCATTTACGCAGTAATTAGAACACAACACATTAGTATCCAAAGAACAGCTAAGATATACAGTCAAAATTTTAAAAGCATAACTAGAAGGAAGAAATGGGAAGGGATAATAGAAAAATATACAGAAAAATTCCTCCAACCTCAACTGGCAATGCCACTGTCACAGAGAAGATGATGGTAGGCCTTTGTTATCACTTGGCTTACAGAGTCTGTGAGGAGGAGGATGGCAGGAGGGTGTGTCTGTGCATGCACATGCCAACATATACAGGCAGAGAGGGCCTGGAGAGCCCCTCAAGCAAAATAAAGTTTCAAAAAAGATACATATGCACCTCTTTTCTACACTCAAGGCTATATCTCTAAAGAGTAAGCAATAAATACTTGGCAAACGTCTAAATAATTTCATGAATAACTTTAATATTAACAGCAGGCAATGAGTATATTGGACCTTGACCAACAGTGTAGGTTTATTAAAGCTGTCTTAATTTCATGTTTTTTTTATGTTTTGAATTTTAAGAAAGGGCAGAGGTTCTAATCCTAAGGACCTTCTGAATAAATGTTAATAAGTAAGCAGAGAAAGAGGCCATTGTATAATTGCTAAAAACTATTAAGAGTGAACTTCTAAATAAGCCTATGTAGCCATCAAAATCCACAATAAAAATATAAAGTGTCATTTTCTCGATTTGCCTATACAGTACATTTCTAATCTTGTCTTGATTCTGTCTCTAGCTAGTTGTTGATCTTCTTTATGGAAAACAATTCCTCTGAATGTCAATTTCCTCATTGGTAAAATAGAAATAATAATACTTGTTTCTTAGTGTTATGTGATTTCAAATGGTACAATGTGTGTATCTTTAGCAGACTATAAAATGCTGGACACATGTTGATCATCATGAATAGTAGTAATATCTCTGATCATTTCACTCACAAGATTGAAGAGAAGGGTTATTTCATAGTTTCTTAGATTTTAATCAGTTTCTAATGCACTAATTTCATGGTCATAAAATACTAGAGCTGAATGAGATCTTAGACATCATCTCATTCAAACTTCTTCATTTTTAAGGACCACAGAGTTTGTGGCGTGCTCAAAGTCAGACATCGACATGCATGGAATACAGATATTTTTAGGATACATATATCTGGAATGCAGGCTATTGTGAGCTTGTTAAATATTTCCGATAAGATTCTCTGACTGTTTCTAAAATCTGGCCTTAAAGAAAATTTCTGTAAACTGAATTTTCTGTTTACCATTAGTTCTTATAACACAAATTAGAAAAAAATGATCCCATGGGAACAGCAGCCGGAGACATCTTTTAAAGCTATAAATCCAATCCTCTCATACTCTTGCTTAAATCTTTCTATTGACCTTCGCTGGTCCTTATTATAAAAACCCCTCACCATCTCTTGCAAGGTTTACATGTTGTAATTCCTACTGGTTTAGACAAATTCATCTCTAATGAAACACCTCCTTCATGAATTACACTTTGACTCTACCTGCCTTTTTCATTTTCCTCCAAAATCTGAGGTTTGGGCTGTGATTTTTCCTTATATCATTGTATGGCAAACCTTTTGTCAGCTTAAGTGTCATCTCCTTAAAGAGAAACTTGTGACTGCCTCAGTCTCTTACCTGTTTCTCCCTATTTCACTCGTGGTGCTCAGCCCATAAGGAATGGTCTTGTTTATGGATATTTTGCATGTTTCAGATCAGCCTCAGCCACTGGAACATAAGCTTTATTAGGGCAGCAATTATTCTGTTTCTTATACACCATTGAATCCCCAGTATTTAGCTAGACTAGCCAGCACTAACTACATATAACAGGAGGCACTTCATAATTAGTTGTTGAATGAAACAATGAATGGATGAATGAATAGATAAATGAGTCCGCTACTGTCACTTTTGATATGAAAGAGGCTAAGGTGATGATTAGGATTGCTTTCACAGTAGAATGCAATACTGACCTGATCAAAACACTTTGGCAACCAGGACTGTGTTGGAAGAATTCTGTGAAGAAGGATTGGCACTTGATTGCAAGATGAAAGAACACCAAAGACAAACTTCACTGGAATCAGAACTTCACAGGAAACTAGGCCTCAGTATCAGGTAGTCATTAATTGTATGAAAAATAAAAATATTTCAAGCACTATATTCTATGTATATAGCATACAGGAGAGTTAAAAAGAAAAAAGATACATAAGACACACCCTTTGACATAAATTTCATACATAAGACACACCCTTTGACATAAATTTCAAATTTGCTTTGTGATATAAAGTATAAATGTAAAACAAATTGTGTGAGAGTGAGTCAGATGGAAGAGCTAATAGGTGCTCTGAATTTGAGAAGTGTTACCAACTTGCACACTGGTAAGGTTTTATTTTGAAAGAAGGCTATTAAGTCATCTGCGTTCATCATTTTGGGAAATAAGGGCTGTTGGGACCTCCTGATACTTATTTTATTCAGATACATAGAAGCAGAAGTGTCCATTTTCCTTTATTTCACCATACAAAAATATATCCTACGATTATCCAAAATGACAGTGGAAACCATGTAGGTACAGGACACAGAGCTTGTTTGTGAAAAAACTGAGACATGGGCAATCTGTGTGTTTTATGGCTCTTACATTACCTTTTGGGGTTTGCTATCTCCTGGTCCATTTGCAAATGACAGGACTAAGGTGTTCAGATGTGTTTAATTGTAGGTGATCAATTAACAGTGTGAATGAGACCAGAATGATTTCCTAGCTAGAGTATGAGTAAAACTAAGTCTCCTTACAGCTTTCTTCCACTAGACTGCAGTTGGTTATACTTCACATGTGATAAAGAAATAGTAACAGAGATACAGTAGAGTATAATATTTTAGCCCTTTCCTCCAATATTATCTTGGCATGTCTATCACAAATGGGGCTGGGTTGCTCTGGAAGCTTCTGTCAGAGATCAAAGCTTCAGGTCCCCAAAACACTATATCCGGCAGAGGACAAGCATCCACAACTGTAGGGTCAGGGCCCAATTCTGCTGGCTTGGGTTCTGATGACCCTTTCACCTTTGCAATTTTGTGTCCTGCCTGCTAGATCCAGGTAAAACATAGCTTGGTACAAAAGTGATTGCAGTTTTTGCCATTACACCAACCTAATACATAGTCTTCTTTACTTTGGCTCAGTTCTATGAACCAACACTTTTCACGGTATTAGGTATCAGTGGTGTTCATCAAATATGTGGGTGGTTAGATGAATGAAGGAATGCTTGGATTTATTTGCAACCTGGCCTATAAATACATACAGTATCTGTCAGATAATTTTTTTCCTAAGCTACAATCCCGCTTTACTTTAGAAATCTGGGGAATAGCTGAAACATAGATATTGGAATGACTTGAGGCTTGGGTTTAATGCCCGCTCACCACTGCTAGCTTTGAGATCCTGAACAAGACCATCAATATCCATGAATCTCGGTCTCTCTATTTTTAAAAAGTAAGATCATACATTTACTTTCTTCTGTTAAGACCAATAAATGAGATACTGTATATAACATACATTACTTTTCTTTTCCTGGCTATTTTGACAGGATTTTTTTACTCCTTGGTCTTAAAATTAGACTTCTGTTTGTTGGTGGTTGGACTTTATTTTTCTTTTCCCAAATCTAAGATTGTATTAAAGTATCTGATGCTTTTATCTATGCATAATGTTCTGTTGCTATTTTTTTTTTTCTATCGCTGACCTCTGCTGGGGGCAGGAAGCCAGGCAAAGCACTGGAGTAGGGGAGTCGTCTTATCCTGCACCTTAATATATATAGCAACATACTGCCTTTTGGTATAATACGTCATGAATAAATTTGAAAATGAGATTTTATTTAAATTATTTTCTATTATCCGAATTGTAACATTCATTTTGTAAAAAAAAATTCCCACTCGTCACTGTTTATTGTTCTCTAAAATAAAACTGTAAAATTGGAAAGGTGGTTAAGCTATTTATTTTAAAGCTAAGACTCTCTCATCATTCATATCTTTCCCCAATTTCCATCATTCTATGACTCAGGATCTTTCTCCTTATCACTTTAACACGGCACCCAGGCTTGGGGGCCATGAAAAACCTCATCGCGTCCTGGACAAGAGCATCCGTATCTCTTGGCAGCAGAACTGGGTTGGACGGTCCATTATCTGAGAAGGAGAGGGGAATGAGCACAACATTTAGAAAAGCTACTGTGGCAGACTCCGTGCAAATCAAAGATTTGTGGAAATGATCACATTTCTACCGCTCTCCTTCCCTCCACGGCACATTCTGCTCATTAATTCATTAATCTTTTTACCACCCCTGCAGCGAAGGCAACTATTATTAGCTTGGGTTTTTAGATGGAGAAATAGAACTAAAGTACAGTGAAGTTCAGCAACTTGCCCAAGATCACAGTGGGAGACATTGTTGGGAGTGGGATCTGAGCCCACGCATTTTGTCTCCCAAGTGCCTGCTCTAACACGGAGAAATCCCCCACCTACCCTGTCCATTAGCATAATGGTTAAGAGAAGCTGTCATTTTATTTCCTGGAGTTGCATTCACCTAAGCTGCTGAACTCTCCTGAACACACATACAGTTGAGTTGTTCTAACATTTACACTGCCAAACGTCTGCATAATTCCTCCCTTTTCCTTGTCTAACTGTCAGCAGCTGCCCTGCCTGACAGAATGCAGCCACTTGGTCAGGAAAATATAATTTTGAAAAAAAAAAAAAAGTACTGTTACTTTTCAGCCCAGTGCTACGAAAGAAGCATGATATTGTCACCTAGTGAAACAACTTCTGAAAGGAAAGGCATATCATATTATTTTTACGCACTGGTCCTCTCTGTGCATCCTATCCCGAGGTGCAAATGACATTTTGGTTTATCACCACGATGCTGATGATGAAAATGATCTGACAGTCAAGATGTTTGGCCTGATCAACTTGTAACCTTTGATTTGATTTCAGGATACCTGTAGAGATATAGATCAGAGAGTAAACCACTGGGGGCTGAGGGCCTGCCATGTGCCTACCACTGTGCTGGGCTCACTGATTGTCACAAAGCCACAAGGTGGGTACTTCTGCTGTAGTTACATAACTGAAGAAATAGAAATCTTGAGAGGTGAGTTAGACCCAGATTGCTCAGCTACCAGCTACAGCCAGGATTTGAACCCACTTCTATCTAAATCACTCTAAATCATGTTAAATATATATATATATATATATTCACATTTTCATATATATTCATATTTCATATATATTTTCATATATGTATGAAAATAAGCAATAAGCATGTATCAATGATATTTACTTTTATTTCAGCTGAACTCACCTAATAGAATTTTTACTTCTGAAAGAGAGGGCCCTTGCATTAGAAATTATTTGCTGAGCATGAGCAGATGGCTGTGCTGGGTTATTGGGATTTTGTGGATGTGTACACAGTTGATTATCAGGTCAGATTGTAATAACTGTTATTCTTGAGGTAGAAATGAAATGCACTAAAAGTGAGGTATCCCAGCCTAGACTGCTGAGTAAATGAATCTAGAGGCTGGATATGTGGAGAGGAATTTAGTGTTTGGGTCTATTAGAATCAAGGTATCCAAGTAGACAAATGTGTATTCATTACCTACCAAGTGCCAAGCAATGTGACAGGTCATCTCTCCATTCAGAAATGTTGAAACAGCTCAGAAGGAGGAGGTGAGTTGTTCAAGTCACTAAGCTAGCTAGTGACCAAGCTAAGGCTGAGTCCATGTTCTCCTGACTTCTCAGCATAATTGTCACTGGGTCTCAGGGTTTTGTCCCCTACACCACACCTAAACTTTCTGCACATCTGCCAACCAATTAGAAACCTTTCTCCTTTCTCTATCTTTCCTCTTTGCTTCTCTGATAAGCATACTGTGAGAGGAAGGATAATTAGTCCTTCCTGGAAAATTGTTTCTAATTTCATATTTAAACTTGGCTGAAAAAGTTACTAAATGTAGTGATTTTCAGGATATTTATTTGGAAAACACATTCAGAAATATTTATACACCTATTATGCTATTTAGCATTTAGATATGAAACAAGCACCATTGTAACTGCAACTTCAGTTAAGAAAATACAGTAAGTCTTTTTCAGCACCTCAAAAGTTCCCATGCCACTCTTTCCTTTCCTGATAAAGGTAACCATTATCCTGACATACCAAATAATTCCCCCTATTTTGTCTCACAAACCTAATGTTGAACAGACAACACACCAAAATACTTGTACAATACAATTCTATTCATAAAAGTCAAAAGATAAAACTCTCTGGCTTAGAAGCATATACAAGGGTGGCAAAACTACAAAGAAAAATAAGAAGTGATTTTTAAAATAATGTAAATCAAAACATGCCCTCTCTCTGCTATAGTTCATCAGCAACTTTTCTTTACCATAAAATAAAATTCTATTTCCTTACTCTAACCCAGAAATGTGTGTGAAATCTGGTGCTGCCCACTTCTCTGACTTGACCTCAATGCATGCTCCCTCTCTAGCCTTTGCTTTCCAGAAACAACTTCAGACTGTTCCAAAAACAGAGCAAACTCACTGGGGCCTAGCGCCTTTCCCAGCCACATTCTGAGGACCTTCACGTTGTTGGTACCTGTCACTCAGTTCTCAGTTTAATGTCTCTTCCTAAGAGAGGTCCTCTCCCTCCACCTCCCATCTAAATTACCTTCTATTCACCTTCCTATATTTTCATCATAGCATTTATCATTACTTAATATTTTGTGTTTTGGTTTTTACCTACTTTTTGGATTATGTCTGTGTGACTCCACTAGAACATAATTTTCATGAGAGAAGGACCACCTCTGTCTTGTCTGATGCTGTTTTTTTTAGCAACAAAAACATTGCCTGACCCGTAGTAGATGCTGAATAATGCCCGTTGAGTGAATAGTCAAAGAATAAATTGTCCCGTTTAGACTGCCATAGGTTAGGCTTTATGTCCCCACCCAAATCTCATCTTGAATTACAATCCCTGTAATCCCCATAATCTCCACATGTCAAGGGAGAGACCAGGTGGAGGTAACTGAATCATGGATGTTGTTTCCCCCATGCTATTCTCATTATAGTGAGTGAGTTCTCACAAGATCTGATGGTTTTATAAGGGGCTCTCCCCACTTCACTTGGCACTTCTCCTTCCTGCTGCTTTGTGAAGAAGGTGACTTGCTCCCCCTTTGCCTTCCACCATGATTCTAAGTTTCCTGAGGCCTCCCCAGCCAGGCTGAACTGTGAGTCAATTAAACCTCTTTCCTTTATAAATTACCCAGTCTTGGACAGTTTTTTATACCAGCATAAAAATAGACTAATACAGATGGGAATCAAACATCAAGAATACATACATGCTTCATTGAATTCTGAGCTTTGGGCTGAGAGCTGGCCAGTGAGAAGAACCAGCCAGATGAAGAGGACAAGGAACACTCTCTAACGAACTTTGCGCCAGAGGTGAGGCTAGGACATGAAATCTCGTCTTAAGATTCACAGGCAAGTAATGGATTCTACCTACTTTTTATAAATCTCAACCCCACTCCCACCTTCTCGGTTATGGAAAGAAGCTTTTGATTATACCATCCCCTGCCCATTCTTTCTCTCCTCGCACACCAATAACAGGGAACAGGGGGAGCTAAGGAATAGAAAAGGAATGTGAGAACTCAGCCCAGGTGAGCTGGGACTTTTGAAGACTCATCCTTCTCCGTGTCTAGTCCTAACTCATGCTGCAGCCGTCACCCAGCTGTGTTATCAACGGACCACAGGTCCCATTCAGGGTCAGGTGACCTTGTGAAGCAGAAATAATATGTCACAAAGATACAGTGTAATAAAAGATGCGTGCAAGGCTTGGCTGGCAAGCCAGCTTTTCTAAATAACATTCTGATTGCATTGGATGCCTCAGCAACCCCTCTATTCTTGCTGCTCAGGCACTCTGCAGCCAATATATGCACTGGATGATGAAAAGCCGAGGGACCCACTGGGCAAAAACCAAATCACATATCGGCAACATCGGCAAAAGAGCATATAAAGCAATCCTGTTAAATATTTAGATGTGTAGGGCCCCAGAGCATGACAAACACTCAACTAAAAATGTACTTTTTTTAAAACCAGGAAACTTCAGATTACAAACCACTGTAATATTGTGCATTTTAAAGGAGAGTGCATCTAAGAAGGATTTGTTGCATATTGACCTATGAGATTTAAGTCATCGCCACCAAATCACACACTGGTCTGGGACTGGGCTCATTGAATCACAGAATTAATCCCATACATTTACATTTTACTTCTTTTGTTGCAAATCACTTTCACAAGCATTATGTTGTTTGATGCTTGAAACAAAAACCCATTGAGATAAGTTTATTAGCAAGATTATTTGATCCTTTACTCAGGACTAGGCAACAGATTATGCACTAGGAAAAATACAAAGAATAATTCACAATTTGAGAAAGAGGACACATGTAGAAATAGACAGATATTATCTCCTTGAGGGAAACTATAATGAAATGAGCATCGGAAGCATATCTAAGATAAAAGTAGAGTTTAACAGCAAGAACAAGCATTCATCATATGCCTGTTATCATCAAGAAACAGTCCCAGGTTTTAGGCTTACAACTGACACCCTACTCTGACACCCTATATTTGTGCTCAGAGCACAAATGAAAAGATAGAACACTTCAATAACAGAATAATTGTAAGTAAATTAATATAAGTAAGTGCCCACTGAGAAATCCAAATTATGAACATGTAAGCATTTGGAAGAAGATAGGCTAAATAGAAGAATTATAGAAGAATTGGGTTGTGGGTTAATATTTGAAGGAAAGGTGATACAAGGATAAAAGTGTGAGTCTATGTTTTTGACAGTGTATTAAGGTGTTTTATTAGTTGAGGGCTTACTTTTCACAAGGAGAACAATGTGAATTTTCAAGGATTACAAAGCTAACCAGTTAGAACCCAAATATATGGACTTCCCTGCTACAAAACGCTACCTCCAAACAAGTGACATGATCTGTTCATTGCAGAAATGATAGTCCCACTGACAAAGCAGGAAGCAGGAAATCTCCAGGGCAGGTAGGTGGGGATCCTGGATGAGGTATCTGAGCTGATTTAGAACATCAATAGGAGTCAGCAAGAGAAGACATGGAGTAAGGGGATTTCTGATGGAAGAAAGAAAAAAAAAATGAAAGAAGAAAGTCTTCCATGTGTAAAGTAGGGTGCCTTCCTTTTGGTAGCAAGTACTATCCAGGCACTGAGCCCAGCAGGGTCTTCATCTCTCTGCCTTTGCGACAATGTAAGGAAGAAAGGTCACAATGCACAGCCCACCAGGAGTGAGCGCTGCAGGAATCCAGAAGCAAGGGTCAACACCGAACAGAGGAAATTACAGCACAGGTCCTCCCATGGCCCCAGCCACAGGGGCGAGTCCTGAGGACTCTGCTTGTGACAAGATCCCAAGGATGCTGCAGCTAGGAGCAGAGCTGAGGCCTCTGTGAGGCTCCTGTCCTCACCAGTCAGAACTCCCTGGGAAGGCCAGACACACTGACCCCACTGTGTCCTCCAGGCCACACACTTGATCACACTTACCTGGGTCCAGAAGATGCTGCCCTTCAGATTCTAGTCAAGGTCAAAACAGAGGTTTAAGAATATCTGGGAACTGAACTGACAGCAAATAATGAAGATGAAATTGATATAAAGCCTCAAGTATAAGTACATTTCTTCAGCCTTCTGTATTTTTCCTTTATCCTCTTTAATTTTCTTTGATGGTTCTTGAAGGTTTGGCCAAATAATTAAGGTTAAGTATATTAGGTTTCATTGAACCACTTTTGTTCAAAGTTAAAAAATGATAGTTGTACTTCTTGATCTTCTCTTACTGAACTGGCTAAAGCAATGCTTTGAAGAAAAGGAATAGTCTGTAGCTATAGCTCACCATCAGGGACAATTACTCACTGAAACTTTCTTTGAAGAGAAACCCTCAGATGATCTCACCTCTTATGTTATTGATAAGATATTCAGAATAAAAAAAAGTGAATAACTCATGTAAATAAATGTGACACTGTTATTTTTCCCCCCACTGTAATGTCAGAGAAACAGTTACTACATGGACACTAAGTGCAAAAGAAATAAAAATTAAGAAAAATCTGAGCAATCCATTCAGTTGAGCATCACTAAGTACATCAGAAGACACAGATCTGGGCACTAGATTCACCACTTCTAAGTTGTGACTTTCTTAGAATCATCACTGTTAAATGTGGATAGCCTAATGGGAGCAGGTCAATTATGAAACGTGTATGCATGATCAAAGTATGCTGAAGGTCTCCCACAACCACCAGTGTAGTTATTGCTAAGCTATTAAGCCAAGGCCCCAGTGTTAACAGAGCCCTGCCTAGACCCATACAGGAATGACGACTGACCGAGACATCGGCTAGGTTAGTTTAAGACAAAGAGAAAAACTAAAATTGTGTATCATTTTTACCTGCACGAAGAAAAACAACTTCTGAAATTGCCATTGTAGAAAATAATGTAACCATCTCTTCAGACTGGCTTTCGTTTCTTTTTTCTGTCTGAGGTTTTTCTGAAAATGGATTATTCAGGCAAGTGAAAAAGCAAAATAAACAAATAAATAAATGAATAAATAAACACTGCTACTGTTTTCAAATTACAGCAACTACCATGGCTGTTAGTAACCTTGATCAGTGCTGCCACACTTCAGTAACAGTATCCCATATACTTCCTTCTTACCAGAAATCCTTAAAGTATGGGATGCATATATATGTATATATAATTTTTATCAGAACCTTCAAAACTGCATTTATGAGAGAGGAAATCTGCTATATGAATTTGAGGTTTAGTTCTCCTGGCAAAAACACAGGAAAAAAAATAAATCCTAAAATACAATTGTGACAGTATTGTTAAAAATATTGAATCCAGTTGACGTCCTTTCTTCTGCCTTTTTTTCCCAAGCACTGGGATAGGATATGGCTGTTGAGTCTGTCAACTGGAAAATTCTTCCTAAAGGGCAAAATGCAACATTATGGATCACAGTCAACCAAAAGGGGAAAAAATAAAGTAGAAAATTGTCCTCCAAGCTGATAAAAACCCACCTGCCTCCCATAACAAGGCAGAGCCATTCTTCACCACCTCTCATCCTGAAGACATTTAGAGGGTCATAATTTTCAGTTCTTTTTTCTCTTATTCTCCTTTCTTTTTCTCGGTGGGAGGAGGCAGTTCTGAAAGAAGCTACTTGCTGAAGACAAAGAAGATGGCCTGAACTAATTCATCTTGTGACCTTTTAGTGCCTTCACACTAGGGTGATTTAATAGCACTTAATCTGTCAAAAATCTGAAGCTTTGTTATAACTGTATATTAAACCAGTTTTTATGGAGCATTAGTGAAAGTCCTTTCAGTTTACAAAGAAAGAGAGAAAGAAGAGAGAAAACTTGCAATGTTTGTCCTCATTAAACTTCCAGAGACTCCCTACTGTATTCCTGTGCCATGCAGTGACTGACCCACAAGGCAGTCTTGTCCCTTCATTGTAGGGTGTCCCAAGGAGGGCTGGACCATAACTGGCCTGACCAGAGTAATGTAGGCTGGGTCATGCTGCTGATTCTGAAAATGGATTTCTTATTAAGAGCCACTGGGAAGAGGCATGGGCAAACTCCACAAACTCCACACCATTGGGCCTTGTGACTGTCTTCGATCCAGAGTACTTTGCTGCAAACTGAAAGGTGTTGTGATTGGTTTGTCTTGGTGTTTGGCTTTTTCCAATATTAACAACCAATTCCCCAACACCAACTGGGTGTCCAATAATTCAATTTAATTCTGACATTATCTAATGTCAGATAATGTCAGTTATTGTTAGATCCCACAAGTTTAAGAGAGAAGTCCCACAACACTGCCCTTACTGCCAGCCACAAGCTCAGGTGACCAATACTTTCCCCCAGCTGACTACAAATCTGGGGGTTCCCACGATCCTTCCACAGGTTCAGTAGTTCGCTAATGACTCACAGAATTCGGAGAAGTGCTTTACTTACGTTTACTGGTTTATTATAAAGGACACAACTCAGAAACAACCAAATAGAAAGACACATAGGGCAAAATATAGGGCTGGGGGGCACAGAGCTGCCATTCCCTCTCTAGGTATGCCACTGTCTCAGCACCTCAATATGTTCACCAACCTAGAAACTCCTTAAATTCCATTGTTAAGAGTTTTTATAACCCAATCCCCAGCTCCCTTCTCCTCTCTGGAGGTCAGGGCATGAAGCTGAAATTTCCCAAACTCTAATCACCTGTTTGGTGTTTCTGGTGACCAGAACCATCCTGAAGCTATATAGCAGCACCTCCCTCAACCCCACTAGCTGACTCTACTCAGGAGTATAAACTCACATGTAGTGAAAAGGATTAGAGGTTGGGAAATAAAATAAAATAAATATTTTATTTTACCACAGTCTGTGCAGTCTGAAAAAGCCAGGTTAGAAATGTTATCTTGAATGGGCCTAAAATTTTACTTCTTAAAATAGTGCACTTAAATCCACCTGCTGTTCATGCTCCTGTTTGTCTCCTTGCCATTAAGCCAGATCCTTTTTTTCCATATCTGTTTAATACTATCTCCCTATCAACCATCCCCTAGTGTTCAGTTTCAGCTCACCCTTCACCCAAGCCTTCTTTTCCTGACCTCCCAAACCTTACCACCTTTACCTCCCTTCCCCTTTTCTGAGTTCCTATGTTACCTGGAATCTGTGACATAAGCTTCATTCATGTTGGATTTTCCCAATTGAATCATAACTTCTGTCTTGTTTGATGTCAAATTAGTAGTAGATGGCACATTTAAGTCAGAATAAATTGAGGAAGATTTAATAGAAGAATTATTTTCAAAAGTGGTGATCAGGTACAAGAAAACCAAAAGGACACCAAGGCTAGCAATGGTCCTGTTACCATTCCTAGGCCTGAAGAGATGGAGGAAGGAGCTAGTGCCAGACCTCGACAAAGAGAGTTGTACAGAGATGGACTCCTTTAAAGGAGCTGTGATTTCTGCTAGAGAAATGGAATTAACCCCAGGTAATACCACAAAAGGGGATAAGGGAAAGATGATCTCAAACCCATTCTCTAATTTCTCACTAGGGCTTGCCATTGGATGAATCAAACATGGAACCATGGGCAAGTAAGCCCACTGATGAGTTCGTAGAGGTCAGCCCCTAGGACAGAGAGAAGGCAGAGAGCAGCTCTGGAAGGACAGTACCACAGAGAATAGTTTAATAAACAGTCTCTGAGGCATGGATCCAGAGGCCTATAGAAACTTCCCAAATCCAGATAGACCCTTTTCTATGGTTGTCATGCCCCAGTGCATCTTTACATCCTCTGTCTGCCTGGATACCTTAAAGAAGCACTCTCTTTCATTTTTCTATTTTTAGGGAAAGGGTCTTGCTCTTTTCCCTAGGCTGGGATTTTAGGTATGTGTCACCACATCCAGCCATTTCTAAAGAATTTTTGTAGAGATGGGAGTCTCACTAAGTTGCCCAGGCTGATCTCAACCTCCTGACCTCAAGTGATCCTCCCATCTTGGCCTCCCAAATGATCTCTTCATTGACTGACATTTAGCAAAAAGAGCAAAAGGAACTAAGGGTCTATCAAGGATTTAACGTAGCAAACACAAAGGCCAGGGAACAATACTCTGCATGTCTTCTATCTTTAAGATGCTCTTTCTCTTAGTTTCCACAAAGCTGCCTTCCATTTTTTCTCTTTCCTCACTGCAACTCCTGGGCTCTTCTGCTAGTTCCTTCTCCTTCATGCATTCTCTTTGGGCTCTTCTGGCTTTTGTTGTTGTTGTTTCGTTTTTTATTCTACACCTTTTTTTTTCTTTTGTTTTTGGAGACAGAGTCTCACTCCCACCACCCAGGCTATAGTGCAGTGGCACAATCATGGCTCACTGCAGCTTCTATCTCCCAGGCTCAAGTAATCCTCCCACCTCAGCCTCCTGAGTAGCTGGGACTACAGTTGTGTGCCACCATGCCCTGCTAATGTTTTGTACTTTTTGCAGACATCGGGTTTCATCGTTTTGTCCAGACTGGTCTCAAACTCCTGGGCTCAAGGGATCCTCCCACCTCGACTTCCCAAAATGCTGGGATTACAGACTTGAGCTACTGTACCATGCTACACTTTCTTACTAAAAGAGCACTCAGTTGTCATGACTTTAATACCATGGATATGCTTATACCATGGAAAAATTTTAAATCTCAAATCAGACCTTTATGGTAAATTTGAAGCAAGTATATAAAGCTCCTGACCTAGTAGCTCTTGTTGAACGTCTCACATATATCTCAGGACTCATCTTTGCAAATAAACTGATTCTTCATTTTTTCCTAACTCATTTAACAGTAGCACTAGCCAGGGAGCTGTCCAAGCCAGAATTGGGGGTCATATTATCTCCTTCCTCCTCTATCTCCCACCTGGAAACTATGCCAAATTCTGCAAACTCTCCCTTGCCCAGAGGATACATATTTTTTTCTATTCCAACAAAGCCATTTTCCCATCCAAACAACCACCATCTCTACTGAATTACCAACTGACCTATCTTTCTGCTTCTTCTCTTTGTTCTCTGCAAATCACTATCCTCACTGCTGGCAAAATGTGCATGTTAAAGGGCTAATCCAATTCTGTATTCTTCTTAACGCCCTTTACTGGCTTCCCCATGCACTTGAAATCAAATCCAAATTCCTTCCTCTGGTCTACAAGACCCTACATAATCCATGATCAGGCTCTGCCTTTCTCTACAGACTAACCAGCCTGATTGACCCCCTGACACTCTACTCTTCCCTCACTCTTTGACCTACCAAACTCATTCCTCTCGGAGAACCTTCATTATAGGTGCTGAATGTTCTTCCTGAAGAACGTTATAGGTTGCAGTTCAGTGTTACCTTTTCAGAAAATACATTTACCGATTGTCTCATGTAAAATAAATCTCCATCCTGTTGACTCTTAAATCTCCTACATGAGAAAATGACTGTTTTGGAATAGAGGAAATTATGTATCCTCTGGGCAAGGGAGGGTTTGCAGGATTTGGCAGAATTTACAGGTGGAGGATAAAGAGGAGGAAGGGGAATATATGACCCCTGCTTCTGACTTGGAAAATTCCCTAGCTAGAGCTACTGTCAAATGAGTTAGGAAAAAAACGAAGAAGTAGCTTATTTGCAAAAATGAGTTCTGAGATGTATGTGAGACAATCAACAAGAGCTACTAGGCAAGTCAGTTTCATTCTTTCAGAGCCTTGTCACTAACTGAAATTATACAATTATCTGTTAATAATCTTCTCCACTAGAATGAGAATCCCTAGAAATAATCAGTCTTCACTGCCTAAGTAAAGGCTGGTGCATAACAGTTCCTGAATAAATAAATATGTTTTATTCTGAAATTAGTAAATGAATGAATAAAATAAGTCAGGAATAAAAG
Source organism: Gorilla gorilla gorilla (assembly GCF_029281585.2). Classification (NCBI taxonomy): domain Eukaryota; kingdom Metazoa; phylum Chordata; class Mammalia; order Primates; family Hominidae; genus Gorilla; species Gorilla gorilla. Next base: position 70,794,763 of record NC_073241.2, read on the forward strand.
GAAGTTCTTTCTCTAGTATTTCTTTAATTCAATTAATTAAGCACCTATCTATAATAACTTAATATATTAGTTGCTCATATAAAATATTTATTTTTCCCAAATACAGTGAAAGATTTTGAAGGCTGGAGAATGTTTTATATAAGTTTCAGTCCTCATGGCTTTCAGCACATTATTTGCAGCCTAAGTGTTGCTAAGTAAATATTTGTTGAATGAATAAGTGGAAGAGTCAAATGGGAGGGAATGAAGGAACAAAGTACCTTTCTCTTCATATGATAACAAACTCAGCATCCAAAATAAACAGCTCGAGCCAACAGCAGCTTGAACACATCTGCTCATGGCTACTATCTTCTTCTTCATGCTTAATATTCTCCCCCGGTGTTCCTTATTTCTTTATCGTTTTAGCCTTTGCACAAAATCCAAAGAAACAAAGAGGCACAACTTAAGGCCTCAGAAAAGCTTGGTTAAAGGATGAGAAACAGAGGTAAGTGGTGGATATGATTTAAGACAGGTACTTCAGACTCCATAAATTTCCGCAGTCAGCATTAGAGCTGTTTAATATTTTATACAGCATTACTTGCCTAGGTGTGACATCCAGAAAACCTCATAAATGTATAAGCTTTCTCTTTTGATTTGTTTTTTTCTCCTGGCATTAGGGATGATTTTTGCCCATACTGCCTAAATTCTCCTCCTTCCCTTTTTACTTGTTCACCTCAATTATAAATATCTGAAGTTTTCTTTGATTACAGTTAAGAAAAAGATTCTAGATCATTATCTTTATTAATTTAAATAAAACATGGAGATTACAACAGAGATCATTGCTTTATGCCACATGAACATGGGAAGTCTGATGAGTCCTGCATTCATTTACTCATCCCTCAGTCAGGATCTACTGTACTAAGTGTGTTGAAATAGAAACAGAGATTAATAAAAACAGGTCTATCTGCACTTTCTTCTCATGACATAAATGTTGGACAAAGATTTCAAACTGGATTTTAACACAACATCAAAGTCCAATTTGTAAACTTGAGGCTTTCTTTTTCCCATAACCAACCCATATTCAACTCTATCCTATGTTTCATGCTGGTTTCTTACTAACTGCATGGAGTGTGTGTATACGGTAAGTGTACGTGTGTGTCTGTCTGTGTGTGTGTGAGAGAGAGAGAGAGAAAGAGAGAGAGAGAGAGAGAGAGAGAGAGAGAGAGAGAGAGAGAGAGAGAGAGACAGTTCTGCTTCCTACAGGACTTTAGGTTCCATTGAAAGAAGAGGTAATTCCTGCACATTTTACATACCTCCTGCATGCCTCCCAAATACAGTTTGGATATATAGCAGGCACAAATAATCAAATCATTCTATAACATTTCATTACATTTATATATTTTTGCAACTCAATTCAATTTGGCTTCAAGCTTTCATTTGCCAAGTTTAGTGAGCTCCATTAGCAGCCATGTTCTATGCATCAATTTTACTCTCTGAGGTCCTCATAGGTCCATGGGGATTACAAAGTTTTGGAAATGGGGGAAATGCTCTGGTCATCATCCTAAGCTCTCAGTACTCACTGAAGTTTCTGTTGCTAGCTGGAACCCTCACCGCAAGGCTGGCTATAGGCCCCCTTCTACTGTTCTAATAATTCTAGTACTTGTGATCATGCTCCATATGCATTCATCAGACCCAAGCATTTCCCATCCAACAACCTGCTCCACCCTGTAAATGCTGCATGTAAGCAGGCCAAATGCCTCTAGTAAAACAAATAAATCCCAGTTTTTTTTTCTCAATCTTAAGAAAGTCATACTCTCCTCTGATACTCTAATATCTCCCCAGTAATGCAGTCCCTACTTATTCGTTCCAAAAATTACCTAAATGTTGGTTCTCAACCTTATCAAACCCAACGCATCTATTTATAAAAAATAATACATTATATTTGTAACAAATATTTTATAATGCACCATTTTTATACTGAAATAAAATTCATAGCATACTTGTTTATGTGATTTCACATAAACCAATAATAAAACTAAGAATTCAAAGATTTGCATTGACAAAAGGTTAGACTTTGTTGGATAGAGATTTAGAGAAATGAAAGATAACTCAGGAGAAAATACCTTGACTATACTAAACTGTGGTGAAAAAATGGAAATATAGCATAGAACATAAAAGACACAGAAGACAGAGTGAGAGGCATGCATGCTTTCAATTTGAGTCCTGGAAGAAGAGAAATAATATTGACAAGAAGCAACATTTGTGGAGAAAATAGCTGAGAATTTTCTAATACTGAAAAACACACACACAAAAAAAACACATCACATAAAATTCAACAATTACTACAAACCTCAATAAGGATAAGTAAAAGAAATCCCTAAAAACATCATAGTAAACTGTTAAAGAAATAAAAAAAGAAAAAGAAAAATCTTAAAAACATCTAGCCAAACAAATTCTATTACCTTCAAAGGAGCAACAGCTGATCACTCTCCCTCTCAGAGAAAAGTCAAAAGAGAGTGAAATGATATCTTCGAGGTGGTGAAACAAATCCTAATAATTCATAATTCTATATCCATTGAGGAAAAAATAATGCCCCAGAAATGATGACCAAGTAAATAAATTTTCAGAGAACTGATAGCTAAAAGAGTTTGTCACTGGCAGTCTCCTCATAAATAAAATATTAAAAACAGAAGGAAAATAATCCACCTTACAAGAAAAAGTGCAAAACATCAGACAGCTTAAATATATGGGAAATATGGGAAATATACATAATATATATATAAAATTTCTTTTGTGTGTGTGTATACGTGTATATATATTTGTATAATATGTATTGTACATAATATACAGTATGTAGGTCTTGGGTTGATGACCAGAACATTTCCCTCATTTACCAGACTTTGTAACATCCAGTCCTATCAGGACCTCAGAGAGTAAAACTGATGCATAGAACATGGCTGTTAATGGATCCCACCAAACTTGGCAAATGAAAGCTTGCAGTCAAATTAACTTGAGTTGCAAATATATATATATATTTGCACACACACATACAGATATATACAGGTACACGTACATGTATATATGCATATATGCATATACATATATACATATATGTATTTATACATGTCTATACATATATACATGTACATTTATCTCTCTGTGTGTATGTACATATATACATATATACACACATGTATATATGCATAAATACATGTACATATACATAAGTATATACATATACACATATGAATACACATATGTATATGTGTGCATATACATATATACACATGTATACACACATATGTATGCACACATATATACATATATACATGTATGCATATATACATATATACATAGATGTATACATATATACATATATACACACATATACATGTATATGTATATATGTATACATATATGTAAACACACAGAGAGAAATGTACATGTATATATGTATATACATGTATGTACATATGTACATTACACACACACAAAGATAGAAATGTAAGAGAGAAATGTTGGTAACTGTATCAGAAATGTATAAGAGAAATGTTGGTAACTGCCATCAGGGTCAAGAAAGCCCTAGAAATCAAGAACTCAAAGGGCTTCTTGCTTGTCTTGCAAAATGAATATGAAAATTTGATTTTCATTTTTTTAGTTGATAATTACACAACAAGAAAGAGAAAGAGAGAGAGATCACTTAATTTCTTATAAAGTTTCACAAATGATGGTTAAATACATACATAAAAGAAAGCATTACTCTTGCATTCAAAGAGACTCAAGTCTGGAAGCAATAAATCACAGCCAAAAATCACTGAAATAGAATAGAGAACAAGTGCCATACAAAGGTAATGAAAACAATTGCAAGTGAGATTTAAAAAAAAAAGGTCACTCTTATTTTTTGTAATATATATACTCCCTGATTAGTCATAAGTATTTTTTAAATGTCACAAAAATGTCTCTAATACAATGTGAGAGACTACAGTTAATGTTTCATGTTCTCAAGTTGGAAAATAATTGTGCACTGGTATCCTAACTATATAATTTTTACTTAAAACTTTATGCCACAAAGTTTCTTGGTATAAGATTTGTTAAAACGGAGATCTTAGGTGCTACACAGAGATTCTGATTTGATTAATCTGGAGACTTATGCAGAAGTCTTCATTTTATAAGGTCAACCGAGAATTTTGATGCAGGCAAAACTTAGGACTATACCTTTAAAAGGCTTTTCTGAAGATACTTAGCACATTTATTCTGATACGATGTATTTCCTAATTTAAATCAAGAGTGGTAGCTTCTCTCAAAAAAGCCAAGTATGTGGAGTGTAGAGAGAATCATCTATAGAGAATGGCTTACTTTAAGAAAGGAGGTGTGCATCTTCAGCCCTAACCTGGTGACATGCTAGGCTCACTCTAGCATTGCTGAAGAGCAGAGTAAAAAGAGTCTATTTAGGGAATCAGTTCCTGGAGAGCTTTAAATGTTGGGGCCTGTGAATATTGAAAGCTGTGCCTTCTTTTTTTTGTGATGGAGTGTTGCTCTTGTTGCCCAGTCTGGAGTGCAATGGCACGATCTTAGCTCACTACATCCTACGCCTCCTGGGTTCAAGTGATTCTCCTGCCTCAGCCTCCCTAGTAGCTGGGATTACAACCTGTGCCTTCTTTTCTGCAGCAGTCTGAAGATGGAAAAAAGAGGGTGGAGGGTGCCATTCCAGTTTCCATTTGCCTGTAATGCATTCAAAAGAATTCCTCTGTGGTTCCTGGAGCTGATTCTAAAGGGAGGCAGATCTCAAAAAACAAAAAGTTGAGAGTGGTGGGGCTGCCCGGGGAGCCATAGGCCAACCAAAACTAAGACCCAGCAGGAGTGCTACTGGGGACATGGATCGTTGTCATAATAAAGTAAAAACAAGATAATACTCTGTGATACAGATTCAGTAATAGGGAGGGCTAGGGTGAACTGGACCCTGCACCAAGGAAACTCATAAGCCATCTGTGCCTAAGTCTCCTCACTGGCGGAGACAAACAGCCACTTACAGACACAGAACAAACTACAGAGAGACTGCTGTGATATCCACACCTCTGAGTATGTGACCAACTTTGAAAGATCTCAGTCTCTCCATTCCCTTTACTCAGGTCCCACTCCAAAAAGAGGTAGACCCAGAGTTGGTCAAGAAATGAAATTGGAGACCATGCTCAGAAGGAAAGTCCCTCAGAGCCACAATTCAAGTCTCTACTAATGGGAAGGTGGGGGAAAAAAGTCAAGACTGTGGATTAAAACTGCTCTGATTTAATTTTAATAACAAAGTGACCATGAAGTTTTGGAATCTGCTTCCCAGCGGGAAGGGAGTTGAAACAGAGAACAGTTGAAAGAAGTACAAGTTGGGTACCACTCAAGTGAAAATTCGAAATCTGAAATGCTCCAAAATCTGAAACATTTTGAGTGCCAACACGACACTCAAAGGAGATGCTCAATGAGGCATTTCAAATTTCTGATGTTTGGATTATCGGATTAGGAATGCTCAACCAGTAGGTGTAATACAAATATTCCAAAATATAAAAAAATTCAAAATTCTAAACACTTTTGGTTCCAAGCATTTCGGATGAAGGATATTCAACCGGCATTTGGAAAAACAAAGCCTATTTAGTATTTGAAACTCCACTGAGCTGAGACCCCTCAATATATTGGTTCATAGCTATTCAGTAGCAGAAGTGCGACTTAAAACTGACCTGAATCCCTCCCTCCAAGTGTCTGGACACTTCCAGGTCTCACTTTCTTCTCAAGCCTGAGTAATTCCTCTTATACTCATACCCCTTGTGATTTCAAAGAAAAACTGTATCTTCAGCAGGTCCTGAGTGGAACATGCCCTTTCTTTTGTTTTCATCCTTGTTATCTGAGAAAGATCTTGAGCCTAAATTTCAAGAATACAACAGAGTCCATGAATTGGCAAAGTCTTGAAACACCACTGACTGCAACTGATACCAATTTGGAGCCATGGGATCACCAGATGACTGACCTCGGCCTTTCCAACACAGGCAAGGTTGGGCTGGGACTGGCTGTCCATCGATCTGGCTTTCTTTTCTCCTGCACTTCTTGGAGTGCTAGGAGCTGCCTTGTAGGTGGGGAGGAATTGCATTACCATAACTCTCCAATTAGAGAGACTCCCTGGCAGGGTGATCTGATCCCTTTCAAGAGCTACTGATGATGGCCAAGTTTTGCCACTGATCTGCATATTCACTTGCTCAGAAGACACAACAAGTAGCAGAAAAGAGATATGGGAAAGGCATTCTGCTGAACGAATTTGGTACCTAAGGGTTGCTCACAGACCTAGCTCCCAGGTATGGGGAGGATTAGAAATTAGTAAGCAGATCACTGTCCACTTTTACTGAGAAGACACTAATTCTCCCCTTTCTGAAACTGCTTTGACTTAGGGATACTCGGAATCATCTGGGACATTTTTAGTTCAGTTGTTCCTAAGAAACTACCTGGAAGATCAGTGGGAGGACATCCTAACCCCTAGATAAATAATCATACTTCTCTATTCATCAGTTTCATAATACATAAAAAGCGAATACTGATAATGTAGTCTCTAGTGAAATAACAATAAGATCAGCATTTATTGAAAATTGAATAGGTTTCTCTTCCAGTTCCAGGTATTTGGTTCTAAAACTTAGATTCTAGTATATCATAAACAAGAGTTCTCGTATAAATGTCTGAACACCCACATGTCTACACACACTTTAATAAATACGTACATGCTTTCTTACATATTGCTCATTCATCACCTCATGTGTTTCAGTCCAATACATGAAATACATATGAAGTGATGAATGAGGAATAACCCTTAATATATATCACAGTAAGTAACAAATCATCCAAATTCAGATCAAATAGTAGAAACTGGTACGTGTAAAGGTCAATGACAACATTTTCTATTTTACTTCGTTAAGTCCAAACATACCTGATGCAATAGTTAATCTAGAATAGTCAAGAACTTATCAAATCCCAGCCTTTAATAAATGTGTGCTTGAATGATATAAATCTTCCATGAGCCCAGGGTCACTTTGATCCTTTTAGTGGCTCGTAAAGCAGCATGTATCCTCCTGCAGACAAAGGAGGCAGCGACCAAGTCAGAGGAGAGAGCTGCAGAGGGGTCTTTGAAGGGAAGAAAGGGATTTGGTTGATTCTCAGATTGCCTCCAATACTGAGACTGCAGTTTTCTACACTCGGTTTGGAAGAGAAAGACAATGAAAACTGGAAATTTTATAATTTGAACTCATCTTCTAATCCTTCCCCATTGCTATCTACAGGTTGGGGGTATGACATTTAATGTTCAGTGTGGTGTTCTGATGCAATCAAATTTGTTGAATGGAGCTTAAGTGCCCCCTGAAAGATCATCAACCTAAGATCAGAAACTGAATGGTCAAAACAAAGGACTGTTGAGGGGAAACACATGGCCTAAGCTATTTGGAAAGTGTTTTAGCAAAAAATGGTTTTCTCATTCATTTGCCGGTAACTAATTCGTTTTATACTTTTTTATTTCTAAAACTTGAGGTGGGTACAGTTGGTTTTATATATGTATATATATATATATATATATATATATATACACACACACACACACACACACACATACATACATACATACATATATGAATAAACAGTACTTTTACATTAAGAGCTGGTTCACAGCTGAGCTGCCAGTTATCTGAGGAGATTGTGACACAGGCCAGTTAAACAAAGGTCTACTGGGAGCCACACTCTCCTTGCTTACATGTAAATATGAGGTAAACAAGCCATTTTTGCTTTCCAGAGTCCAGAGGAGGAATGATGAGATAGTGAATTTTAAAAGCCTTTTGGTGTTTTTTAGTAAAGACAGTTTATGAGGCCAGGGCATAAATATTATTGTTCTTATTCTGATGCCTACTGAGTAACACAGCCTTGCTGAAGGCGTGTTCTCTTAGTAAACTCCCTCTAGAGATTCCACCAAGGGTCTGATAGGTGAAAGGTCAGACTTTTCATTAGATAACCCCCAAGCAAGGTTGGAAAACATGTTTTTAATAAGATGAGCCTTTTCCAGTCTAAGTTTTCAGTGTGTTGACATAGTTTCTCATATTGCAATTTCAGAATAAGTGCTTCTGGCAGGGCTGTAGCCAACAAGTCTCCCTTTACTAATCTGGAAGAGAAACAGTGGTAAGCAGCATATCATTGCAAAGGCAGGATTCCTTCAGTCAAGGCAGGGTGAGGTATCTAATGCTTCTGGCGAACCCACTACCAGGCAAGACAAATTTGCTGTTACTAACTTTTCTAAAACTGAATAAAAGTTGTCATTTATGTTTGTTTCTATCCATTGATTTAACCATAATTTTAAAAAATATAATTATTTCAACAATTAAATGGTTCCTGTCACCACTGCCTCATGTAAGAATAACATACAAACATGGAAAGAGATGAAGAGAGAGTCCCTATGTGGCATATACCTGGTTAGAAAAAGTAATATGCTCATAATGCATGTTTCATAAAATATCTAGAAAAGGGGAATTCTATGAATCCATGCATTTCACTGTATGCATTTTAAATTTTTATTGTAAAAATAAATATCCAAATAAGTGTATAAGATTTATCAATAATCAATGACTTATCACAAAATTAATGTGTTACCACCTCCTAGGTAAAGAAAGCCCTCTCTGACCCCTTCCAACCACTACCCTCCTCTTCTAGTAACCACTAGCCTGGTTTAAAAGTAATCATATATTTTTTTCTAGTATTTTTCCCAAGCATGCATCTCTGAATACTATAATTTGGGTTCATTTGAGTTTTGAAATTCATGTAACTGAAATTATTCTGTATGCATGGAATGCCTGTATAAGTTCCCTTAGCCACTCTGTCTTCAGTTCTTCTAGAAGCCAAAGGGATACAATACAGCTCAAAATTTCAGGCATACCAAAATAGGTGTTTGCCATAAATCACATTGTTAGCATCAACAACATGGTGTAGCCTGAAGTCTCACATATACAAAACACTCTTATCACACAGGTGGGGGTAAATGGAGTTAAATCTAAGGTCTCTGCACTTTCTGGGAAAATGGTAAATTAAAAAATTAAAGATCTGGATAATTTCACTCCACAGATCCCTGAAACACCATTGCAATGAGAAAGATAGATACTTTGGTACTGTTTAGGGAGGTTGTGGCCAGGAGGCATTCTTACTTCAGTAGGGTGGTCTGTGAAAAATGGAGAGAGGGGGGCAGAAAGAGTACTGGTGGATGCCTATTTCTGTAGTCCAGGCAAGCCAATCCTTCCAGTTGGCTCGTATTTTGGGTTTGGAATTCTGACTTCTGGGTAAAAATATCAAGACAAAGTCCATATGTGTTCTTGCAGTGTGTATCTGTGTGGGAGTGTTGGAGCAAAGAGCATGAAGGGGGTGGGGGTTAAGAGATATACATGGCTGCTGTCCAGCCAATGAGGACACCCAGAGGTCATCCTCTGAATCTATGAGCAAGGATAAAAGGAGTTGACGAAGAACTCAACAGAATTTTCAGCCCTATGCACCTAAATCATTGCTTCCTGCTGGAAGTTGTAGAATGTCAGGATAAACATTATGAAGTAAATATTTCGCACAATGGGGAGGGAATTCGCTGTGCAATTCCCATTAATGCTAATGAGACTTTGGTGGTTAATTTCCCATGCCTTGTGCTGAATATTTGCCCCAATTAGTTATGTCAAGCTTGTGCCACACTCCAACCAAGTTTTCACTTTTGGGGAGGGGTGCCAAGGGGAGTGGGTAATTGTCCTCATCATTTCTTTTAAGTTCAGATGGTGAAGGCAAGGCAGGAGTCATCTAATCATATTGTTTGCTTCTTCGGATGAAAACCCTCTGAGAAGCTAGCATTTTGCCAAAACTTGCAAAATGCATAACCCCTTGGAAATCATTGTTTTCATTAGTAAGCTACCTGCTGGGGCATTCTCTTATAGGAGACGGGTTTATTTTAGTTTATTTATTTTACTCCAAAGAATAATTTCATCTCTATTCTCATTAGACCTACAGTTTGGTTTAACATCCCTATTACTTCCATGATGATGCTCCAGATAATAGGAAATTAGAGAAGATGTAGGAGTGATTTTTACAAAAGTACAATCAGATGGATCAGTCCATAATAAGCTTTTATTCTGTGTACAAAATCGGGTTTTCTTTTTTGTTCCAAATAAATGTGTGTATCCCTCATTTAAGGTACCTCTCTCACACCTGCCTTCTATACTACATATATTTCTCATATTTTACCTACTGAAGTGTAAACTCCTGAAGAGTTGGAAGTGTTTCGTGTGCCTTCTCTTCCCCTACTAATATCAAGCAAAGCATTAGACACTTAGTTTATATTTACTAATGAATGAAAATATATACATACATAACAGATATAAGTATGGAGTAATATCAGATAGTGTCAAATATCCAGCAGAAATTCTCTTTAAATCAAATCTTAGAGTACGTGTAGCCACATTATATACATTTTCACAATTCCAAAAAATATGTTCTTATGAAAGTTGACCTGGGAGTAATTTGTTAAAAAGGAAATAAGAGTGTGTTTGAAATAAAAATCAGCGTCAGAAATGAGGGTGGAAAGAAGAGACACTTTTGCAGTAAGCTTTTGGGAAAGATATATGGAAATGAGGAGAAATTGAATTCAACTTTTAAGCTGGATTCAGATGGCTTTTGTGGAGTGAGGATAGGCTAGCTTATCTATACGCTACAATGGCACAATGCCACAATGGCAGGTCTTCTGTAACAAAGAGAGTGAGGACTATATAGCTCTGGGTTTTGAGGAAAGGAGTTGATGAATATAAACTCAAAGAGGCTGCCTTGAGGTTTTTATATATCGAACCTCCCTGTTAACCCTCATAGTTCTTCTGTGGGATGGAAGTAGGACTTGGTAGACATAAGAGAAAAACTTCTGGTCAAGAATCAGAAAGGAACTTTTAAATTTTAATTAAAAAACATATGCAGGCAGAAAACTACAAACGATTCCTCTTTATGCGTATTATCTGTAACAAAACAAAACACTCTTTAAGTGTTCCATTGAAACCTGAGAAAAGTAATCCCAAAACAATATTAATGAGTAAAAGAAAATAAAACTAATAGTACAGTATCTCATCTTATAAATGTAAGATATTTAAAATGTTATGAACGCAGTCTTTAGTCTTTACTCAGTAGATGCTCAATATATATGGACTGAATAAATGAATAGATTGTCCCAAAGCATTACCACCCCTACACTGGTCTTGGAAGATATTAGATTTTCTGTCCTTCAACAGTAGGTTAAGAAAAGTACTCTTCCTAAGCAGCAACTTCTGACCACCAGGAAAGAAGAACATCCATGTCCTAGCCATCAGACTTTCCTTTTTATATCATTGTGCATAAAATAATCTCAATGTTTCCTGTGTGCCAAGCAATACTGTAAACATGTGTATTCACTCATTTAATCCTCCCAATCACCCTATGATGCTAATATTAACATTACCATTATTTTACAATTGTAGAAAATAAGGCATAGAGAGTCTTGATAACATCCCCAATGTCACTAGTCATTAAAACGATCAGGATTTGAACCCCAGAAGCCTGGTTCCACACCTTGCTTGCGTTCTTTCCCTTTTTTTCTTTCTTTTGTTTTTCTTTACTTTTCCTTCTTTTTTTCCACAAGAAAACATCTGTAATTTCTTTTTTCCTTCCCTTCCTTCCTTCTTTTCCTTCCTTCCTTCCTTCTTTTCTTCTTCCCTACATCCCTCCTTGTCTCTCTTTCTCTTTCTCTTTCTTTCTCTTTCTTTCCTCTTTCCCTTCCTTCCTTCCTTACTTCTTTCTTTCTTTTCTCTTTCTTTCTTGTTTTCCTTCCTTCTTTCCTTCCTTCCTTCCTTCCTTCCTTCCTTCCTTCCTTTCTTTCTTTCTTTCTTTCTTTCTTTCTTTCTTTCTTTCTTTCTTTCTTTCTTTCTTTCTTTCTTTCTTTCTTTCTTTCATCTCTTTCTTTCTAACTTCATTGAGATGTAATTCACACACCGCTCTGGGCTTCATTGTGCCTTCCTCCCAAATTCTGTGTTGAAGTTCTAACCCCCAGTACCTTAGAATGTGAGCATATTTGGAGATAAGGTATTTGCTGAGGTGATTAAGTTAAAACTTAGGTCATTAGGGACAGCCAAAATTCAATATGACTAGTGTCCTTATAAAAAGAAGAGAGGCCAGGCGTGATGGTTCACACCTGTAATCCCAGCACTTTGAGAGGCCAAGGTGGGCGGATCACTATGTCAGGAGATCGAGACCATTCTGGCTAACATGGTGAAACCCAGTCTCTACTAAAAATACAAAAAATTAGCTGGGCGTGGTGGCACCCACATGTAGCCCCAGCTACTCAGGAGGCTGAGGCAGGAGAATCGCTTGAACTCGGGAGGCAGAGGTTGCAGTGAGCTGAGTTCGCACCACTGCACTCCAGCCTGGGTGGCAGAGCAAGACTCCATCTAAAAAAAAAAAAAAAAAGAAGAAGAAGTGATTTGGACACACATAACTACAGAGGAAAGAGGATGTGAAGATACTGGAATAATATATCCATCTACAAGGCAAGGAGAGAAGCCTGGAAGAGATCCTTTCCTCATAGCCTCAGAAGGAACCAACCCTGTTGACACTTTGATTTTGGACTTCCAGCCTCCAGAACTGTGAGAAAATTAATTTCTGTTGTTTAAGCCATTCATTCTGCATCATTTTATTAAAGCAGCCTTAACAAACTAGTACACATACCATACACTTTACCTACTTAACTTTGCCTATTTAACATGGACAATAAAGTGGTTTTTAGTATATTCACAAAGTTCTGCAACCAACACCACAATCAATTTTAAAACATACGTCACCTCCTGAAAACCCCATACTCATTAGCTGAGGTTCCCCACACGCTGCCCCTGGCAATCACCAGTCTACTTTCTATCTCTGTGGATTTGCCTATTCTAGACATTTCATAAAAATTAAATTATATAACATGTGGCCTTTTGTGTGTGGCTTCTTTGACTTAAAGCCCACTTACTCGACCCCATCTTACTATGCTATATTATTTTACTATCTTACCTCTTTATTCTTGTTTTAATCAATATATAATAATCTAACAATTACTCCTAATTCATATAAATTCTCGATAGCACTCTGAAACAATAAATTTTAAGATAAATTACTGAAACATATAACTACATGGAAGAATGATGGTGAACTACAGTGAAAAAAATACATTAAAAAGTAAAAATGCATTACAAAAATGAATTAATCTAGTCAGGTACAGTGGCCCATGCCTGTAATCCTAGCATTTTTGGAGGCCGAGGCAGGCAGATCACTTCAGGTCAGGAGTTCGAGATCAGCCTGACCAATATGGCAAAACCCCATCTCTACTAAAAATACAAAAATTAGCTGGGCGTGGTGGTGGGTGCCTATAATCCCAGATACTCTGGAGGTTGAGGCAGGAGAATTGCTTGAACCCAGGATGCAGATGTTGCAGTGAGCCAAGATCATGCCACTGTACTCCAGTCTGAGCAACAGAGCAAGACTCCATCTTAAAAAGAATTAATCTAGATGATATTGTTGCTTTTTCCTATGAATTATATAAATAGTTCTGTCTGCATTTCTGGGGCCTTTAAATGCCTCTAAAGCATTTGTCCATGCCCCACTTTCTGTTCAACATATATCAATGATGTAAACAAAAAAAGAGAGACATTTCAACCCACCATTTTAAAAAGTCTTTCTAAGAGCCGCCTGGAAAAGAAAAACAAATGAAAGACCTCATTTATAGGTCCTCAGTATTACCTTGGTTAAGTCTGCCACTGCAACACGTCTATCCTCCAAAATCTAGCACTTAAAGATTAATAAGCATCATAGCATAGAGGAAGTAAAGTAAGGCATTAGCTCTGTGGGTGTTTCTGGACTGGATATGAGGCAGAAGGAAATGAATGGCACCCTGATTCTCAACATTGGTTTCCATCCCATTGAATCCGCCTTGCATGAAGGAGCATTCAAATGTGATGATGCTCCCAGGAAGAGCTTTGGTTGCTCATTGGATAAGCATGTTTCTGGAAATATGAGATGAATTAGAGTGCACCTTGCAGGGGACTTGGGACCTGAATTGAAAGGGCTTCTGTAGTATCAGGGGTCCACCTGGGAACTGAGGTCCATTCACCCTGCAATGTAGCAGAGATAGACAGGAGAATTTTAAAAATTCATTTCAAAAGGGTAAGTAAAAGATTCCGGATGTGTGGAAAAGAGAGACAGATGCCCAGGTAATTTAGAGAACTCAGCCATATTGCTTTGATTCAAACTTTCCCTTTTTTTTTAAATACACAAATGCAAGTTTAAAAATGTGTATTGGGACCAAGCCCCCCACCCCGTCCCCACTATATACCTAGATCTGGGCTAGGTACTCAGTGAGTGTTTACCACAACAAGGAGACAGCAATGGAGCATACATACCCTAAGACAGGGCTCTTGTCCTATGCAGATCACCATCTACTTGAAGCTGCAACTGCACACAAATGAATCAATGCACAAAACAGAGGGTCCATGAACCAGAAATAAATTAAACAGTTCCGATTGTACTGTTAAAGGACTTCTTGCCTTTGTCTTTATTATTGCCTTTAATTCTCTTCCAAACATAGATTGTAATATTCTCCTAAATATGTGCCTGTTTCAAAATTATTTTCCTTAGATTATAAACAAATAAGTTTACAGGGTCAAGTTTTTATTTTATTCATGTTTAAATTTTAGAATCACCTCATCTGAGTGTGATTCAACTTGCACCAGATTTAAAAAACTCCATTAGGAGACTGGGTTTGGTCACCATGGGTGAGGCATGCTACCAGAGTGTTCTCATCTGATCTAGGTACATAATAAAGTCATGGGCATTGAATCCCATTAGCAAAAGTGTAGGAGAAAAAAAAGAAATCTAGAATACAAGATACAAAGTAATGAACCATTGCTATTGTCATCATACAGCCTCACATAGTTTATGTCCCAGAGCTTACAGGGGACAGATTTTGCCATCCTCATATCATAGAAAGAATTTCAGAGCCCCACCCTCCAGAATTAGTATTAACTTTTCTAGTCCTCACTCTCAGGAAATGGCGTAACCACTTAAGCAGCCAAATCTCTATTGGATATTTATTATATAACCCTGTCCCGTGTCAGGAACCAGGCCAGAGACAAGAAGTTGAGAAAACACTGTCCAAGAACTTGAGGGTGATGTAGAAAACACCAACACATTCAATATAAATAGATAATAATTACATCAAAAGAGCAAGCCAGAAAAGGAATGGAACCTTATAAGCTGGGCAGTGGGTAACGGAAGGCTACAGAGAGAAGGCAGATGAAATTTGACACTGACATTTGAAATGGTCAGGAGTCTTTCAGTCAACCAACAAAACCAGGAATTTATTGGTTGATGAAAACTCCAGGTATAGTGCTGATTTTAAGCATGCCTCAGTCCAAATGCTCAAATAATGTTTTTCTCATTTTGTGTCACACTGTCTCCCACCTGGTCTCAGCACTCCTTTCCTGGGAGTTTATTTTCTTTCTCAGGCACTCTTTTCACAGAAGAAAGAGGGCCACTTCCAGCTTCTGGTTTCTATCAGTCCTCACTATTTGGTATCCCAGCGGCAAAGCATTTTTCCTCTCTGGTTTCTATCTGTCTAATGGAATCTCCATAGGACACCTATTGGCTCTGCATGGCTGGGAACTCACCTTGTAGGCAGAGTACCATGGACAGAGTTGCCACAAGTATTAAATGCCCATCCCTGAGGCCAGGAGTGGTGAGGTAATATGAGTGACAGTCCTCTCGTAATCCATGAGATGGGGAAGGGCAATCACCTAATAGAAATGAGAGTAGGTAGGTAAACATGAGCAATGGCTGTCCATGCATCTTCAACAACTGAAAAAGAATGTCTAGGCAGAGAGAAGAGGTGGAAAGCTATAAAAGTGTATTGATAATATATGAATTAAGTTTTATAGAAGGAAATTAGCATGGTACCTGCGTTTGGAGAGGAAAGGAGGATGTGGTATATTATGTGCAGAATATATTGATTACAAAGGAAAATCTAAGCATGGATATCATAACATTTCTTCTTTCTCCCACTTTCCACTCCTCCTCTCTTTACAGAGTAAACCAAGCAACTGTTTGTGGAATGCCCGATGAGAACAAAAACTAATCTAGTTTATCTGATATAAGATGCGATGCCGAACTTTGTGAGTTCACATACCAACTGTAGAGAAAATATATATATACATATGGAAAGCTGTCTAACAATGGATGCTCACAGATTAACACACAACCAAGTCTAATACTCCAAAATAAATCAGCCTTTACAAGGCAGCCCCCAGGCTTGGGGTTGACACTTCAATATGAAGAAACCAGGTCCAGTGAGCTTCCTGTACGGGTCCTGCTAGACCAAAGTTGGCCTCAGATTTCAGCCTCTTCCTCACCCTGTGAAGGTCGGATTGTAGCTCAAAAGAAATCCTGGTGACATAAATTATGTAAAACAACCACTTCAGGGTGTTAAACTGAACTGAAGTCTGAATTTAACTGCCCAGCAAATCACTGAAAAGGGACTATAGCAATATCTTTAATAGATGATATAAATACTTAGGGCATAAAACTGCCTATTTTACTTATTTCCATTACAGCAATTCCCCTCCTCTTCCAGACCTGATTAGGACAGATAAACAGGCTCTCAAGCTTCTGTTTTCTGTGCATGTGCATTTTTCCTAAGTTTACCACATCTTCCACAACACCCAAACTTACTTGTTTGGGTTTTATCTGGGATTCATAACTGGGAGACCAGAAGCAGGGGCCAAGACCTGCTGTTTTGGACAGGATACTTAGATTACTAAGGTTCGTAAATTCCAGTGTTGGGCACAGTTTCAGTCTGATATAAAACCTGTCAAAATCTAGTCTGGTCCTATGTCATCCTTTAAGCTCCATATCCCTACTGCCCAACCCAATTCCCACCTCCTTCGATGACCCCTGAGCACATAAATCTGTCTTCCCTCCTGTTGTGACCATCATGGGTTGCCTGTGTGTTCATTTTCCATGTCTGCATCTTTTCTCTCAAGTTGAATGAGTAAAGATTTCTCTGAATCAGAGACCACCTTTGATTTTCATTCTCCAGAGCACAGTAAAATGTCTTGGGAGGCAATATGAGGAGTTGGGGGATCAGCAAGCAGTGTTTTGAAGCCACAGAGTTTCAGGCATGAAACCAACTCTGTCACTATTATTTTTGTGCCACAGTTTGCTCCTCCTGTAAAATAAGGATAACTACCTAACTCCTAATTGTTAGAGTTAAAACAAAAGAGTAAATGTTTGTTTCTTTCATGCTGTTCTTTTTCCTTTCCTTTTCTTTTCTTCATGCTCATCGGTGTACCTTCTGGATCCTTAATGATTATTGTTGACAGGTCCAGCTGTTCTTCCAACACCTGGAGACACACCTCACATCCTTTCTGCCTCTCAAATTCTACCAGCATTTCAAAGTCCAACTCAAGTCCTAATTTTCTCATTGTCTAACTGTTGTAACTTTTACTATTTTCTGTTGTCTCCAAGAGCCCTTTTTACTCTATCCCAATAGCTAAGTACTTATTACAATTTTCATATTTATTATTTTCTCATTCCCATCAAACTCCTTGATAGCAGGGGTTACACTTTTTTTTTTTTTTTGCCTTTTTTGTGTGCCTGCTTATAAGTAGCGAAGTACTGGCCTATTAATAGAAACAACATAAATAGGCGTTGATAACATAGACAAAAATGATGCCACAATCAATAATGTACCAAGCAGAAAATGATCAATTATAACAGAAAGGCTACAAAAATTTGGTAGGAATCAAATGGTCTTCCAAAACATTTTGCACATATTATCTTACTGAAACAAAGGCCTAAATGTATGTTTTTCAAAACTAATCATATACTCAGGAATGGGAGATCGTTGAATTATTTAAATTTCTCCAGAAAAAGCTGTTGTAGAAAAGATATAATTTCTGGAGAAATTCAAATGGTTCTAGTGGCAAGGCTACAATTAGAAAAAGCTTGCAGAGATTGGATAATGTTATTTTCCTATAATATATGGTCTATCAATCAGCCAGAAAATGTGTAAAATATGACTAATTCCTTAGGGTCCACTTCCCCAGCCTAATTATGTTGTTTCTTGTGTTCCTGTGATCCCTTCCATCTGTGACCATATAGATAAGCACTTCTGTGGATACTTCTGCCTTCTTTGTGGTTTCCTGTGTGTATGATTTTGTTTCTAACTAAATTTTAACTTTCTTTCAGAGACAGAGATGTTTTCCATCTTCAAAAAACCTAATACATACCTGAGAATACAGACGGCATGCAACACATTTTTTTCATTAGACTCACTAAATTTCATCCATTCCAAATATCACTGTGAAATCCAACTACATCTCAAAAGCCTGCTATCTTTCAGTAAGGAAACACATGACAGAGTGCCACTACAAACAGCAATTCCTTTTCTAAACTCCTCTAGGAAGTGAAACCATGTTGCACAGTAGAGCATAACAATTTGATATCCTGAAATACAAAGCAAGGTTGCACACCCAGAAATGAGGTTCATCCCCCACACTGTGGCATCTGGTTACTAACAGAGGACTAATTTCTGTCCTTGGATGCCTGAGTCCACCTCCTATTACACTAACTTAAATGAAAACCCCCAAGGGGGAACTTGACCCTAACGATTTATCTGACAGTATGGCCGTATTAGATCCTTTCAAATCCTTTAATTTGCAAAAAGTCCCAAAGTCAGTGAACCAAACAATAGCAGCTCTCTCCCCATGCTGTGTAACTTGGGTGATATTTATGGACAGGGAGAAGCTCTGTGTTCAGCAATTTCCTAATCAAGTAAGAACAAATGGAGAAAGCAAATCCATGAAATAGGAAAGGGCAAGTCCACCGAGCTATAACTCAAAAGGCGGCAGAGAAATGTTAGTGCCATTATGCTGCTGAGCCTCCTGCTCCAGTCAAAATGCATCCATCAGAGATGTTACAGAAGCTGAAACTTGGGGAAATGGCTGAAAGATGTTTAAGCTAGAGCCTTGTGACAGCATCCCTGTGGAAGAGGGCCCTGCAAACCAAAATGGGCCTGCATCTAACCTCAAATATCAGTTGCATGTCTCACTGGATTCTTTTTTTAATAGGGTATAATTCATCATTGGCTGTTTCTGAGAATCTTACAAATTCAAATCCAAGAAATCTTTTAAAAATACTATTATTTGCATGTCAATACCCGGGAAAGACTGTATAGAACCTCACAAACAGAAGAAAAGACGGTCCCATCAAAATGGAATATTCCAGGAGATGGCTTTTGTTTGTGATGTTCCTGTTGCTTGTGCCTGCAGATGATGTGCCCTTCACTTGGAAATCCATCTCTCTACTTTTCTGCCTTCAGCGACTTTAAATATGAAGTGCTTCCGGCAGAAGGACCATGTACTCTGTTGTTTTCCAAAAGCTCTTGCAAGACCCGGTTTCACACCATGAAATCCCCACTGCCAAGAAAATATTTCCTGAAACATGACTGAACTGCCTCCATGCTGAATTTCCCATTGTTTCTTCTCTTCCTTTCATTCATAGGAAAGAGAATAACCCGTTTTCTTTTTATGACTCTGTTTATATTCACAGACTTAGACATATGGAATCATACTTCTGAATCTATGGAATATAACTGCAGAATTTCTCCACACAGTGAGCACCAGAAGGTAAAAGAATGAGAGAACATCAGTGCTCAAGGGATTGCAGAGTGGCTCCCTTTCCGCTCAGCTTCCTGCTGTTTCCCACTTGGTGACCGGAAGTTGGGGTCATCTGCACAGCGTCCAGTTCTCCCTTCCTCTACGGCATTCTGACAGTAGAGAAAGGTTGGCCCCACAGACCCTACATTAGTTTCTTTTCCTCTTGTTCCATTTTGAGCAGTTTACAAAAGACTCTTAGCCAGTAAGCTAAGATGATTATGAGTCGTCTCTCATGAAAGGCAAAAACAATGTCGCACTGAACAGATTTTTAATTTTCTCTGAGACTTATATACATGTATTTCAATTTCCACTACTCTACATCTGCTTGTTTTTGCGGAGGGTTGTAGGTGGAAGCAAAGGAATTCATAACATGGCTACCTTGGTGAAATTATCAGTCATGTTTTCTGAAACCTCTAGACCAAAAATGTATATAGAGATGGAGCACAGCATCTCCATTGGGCTTGGTTCTAAGTAGCAGTGAAGTTCAAATATGAAAGGTCCTGAAGTGAAAAATAGTGGTAGTGGTCACCCAAGATGAATGTTTGAGACTGAAAATGTTTATAAGATCTGGAGACCTAGGCAATAGCAGAGCCAAAGATTGTCACTCATCCGAATATAAAGATCAATCTCATAAATTCCTAAAAAATTAAAACATATTGAAAAGAAAAACAGGAAAGGGTCTTAATTATAAGAATGTTTTAAAAAATGTTTAAGGAGCTTGGTAATGGGAGAAAATATAATAAAATAAAGTATTGTGGTGAGGAAAATAGAAGCAAAGTCAGTTATGACCACAGACTAAGGTAAAGAGAGGCCAGTAAGTACTGAGCTATGTATGGTTCCCCATGTTCATGACAAGAGCCCTCCAACCACCCAAGGTTCCTTCCCTCCTCCAGGTTGCTCAAGTATCTCATGACCTGGAATCATGGTTAAGGACACTTGATCACCAGGCTAAGGATAGCAATTTGCTACACTTCTTATCTCTGACTTTAGTGGCTGAACTTTCTGACTAAAGCATGTCTGTCAAGGAACGCTATGAACAGACTCATGATGGACATCTAAAAGAGTTCCACAGAACCACAGAAGCATTTTCTAGAACAAAGTTTATACTATAGGACTAAAAGAGGTATTGGGATCCCTTGCTCCAGCAGTTAAGGAGTTACCATGTTATAGCTGATAGCAGCTAAGACCCAGAGATACTCACAGGATGAAGGATGGAGAACAGACTAGAATCAGAACATACCACCACTCAGCAGAGGCCAGAAAGACTTCCCAGAATGCCACACTTCCCCATCTTAAGTGTGTGGCAAGAAGTCCTCCCAACATTTACAGAAACTTTAAAATCAATTAGTGTGTTGGCTTCTGAGAAGATATTGTAACCTGTCCAGAGTAATAAAGTCAGCAATGCACAGCACTACTTTCCTCTATGAAGAGCTTGAATAAATAAGACATTTATAAAAATGAGTGGAAAATCTGAAATGAATATCCCAAGAACCATGAAAAACTAAGCTAAAAGAAATTGAATTTTCTTTTGAGTCTCTAAGAGAGAGGCGGCAGTTGAGGATTTTTATACATAATTTATAAGGAAAATTGTCCCGTTCACTCAGGTATACACCATATCAGTTTGTGGGAAAGACTAAGCAAGCTGTCTTCTTTTTAATTGAAATCAAATATAGGTGCGGAAGAAAATGAATTCTGACTGAGTCAGAATGCAATGAGTCACATGGCTAAAAGCTTTCTGGAGTTTACATGAGAGTTTTTTGTGTGTGAGTGTGTGTGTGTGCGTGTGTGTGTGTGTGTGTGTTTAACAGAGTAACTTTAACCTTATTTTGCCTTGTTTATTGATTACTAATAAGAAAAGGCCCCAAAGTAAAATCCCACTTAGTGCTAAAGCTTCCTGTTCTTATTTTCTTTCCATTCTAAGGAAAGGTGGCCTTAGCAACACATTTCTCACTGGATGCCTATGATTTTGAATGGCATCAATAAAATACTCTGGGCTGTTTATTATTGTTTCCTAAAATGTTATTATAAACTATTCAGTCCTTGGAATTTTTTTACCCAAAGATAACTGTCTAAATTGTGAATACTCCCAGATATACCACACTAACTCCTAATAATGCGAGGTAACTCCCTCTAAGCATCAAAGTAAGAGGATTCAGGGAGGTTGGGCCAACAAAAAGAGAACAACTTTGGGCCAGGTGCAGTGGCTCACGCCTGTAGTCCCAGCATTTTGGGAAGCCAAAGCAGATGGATCACTTGAGGTCAGGAATTCGAGACCAGCCTGGCCAACATGGTAAAACCCCACGTCTACTAAAAATACAAACACTAGCTGGGTGTGGTGGCAAACACCTGTAATCTCAGCTACTCCTGAGGCTGAGGAAGGAGAATCGCTTGAACCTGGAAGGTGAAGGTTGCATGATCCGAGATAGCGCTACTGCACTGCACTCCAACCTGGGCGACAGAGTGAGACTCTGTCTTGAAAAAAAAAAAAAAAACAGAAAGAACAACTTTGGGGGAAAGCCCTAAGACAGTGATGTCACAATTTTGCCACCGGGACCCGGGATAGGCCAAGAAGATGGATTCTAGCAATCCCTATAAGAAGCATTAGTTATTTTCTGTGTGTCTGTCTTGAGACCTCCTGTCATGTCTTTTCCTCATCCCGAGAACATCATTCTGATATGCTTTGGATCACAGTGAGTTCCTCTAGCACCAGTAGCATGTAGGCATTCACCTATGTGCCATTCTTATGTCATGTGTTCCCTTGCCATTGTTTTCTGGGTATTCAGTATATTTTTGTTCTGGGCCCCAGTGTAACTGAAGAGCTAATGAGTGCACCTGTCTTTGAGAGCCCTATAGCATCTGCAACAAAGCTACTCCTACCAAGCAGATTCAATATAAATAATACTTACACGAAAAAAAAAGGATACAGTGCTTTAGTTTCCAGAAACCATTTATTTCTATAATTGTTTACTTATATAAACTAAGAAATTAAGCAAGAAGGTATTACTATCCCAGGTTAACAGAGGAAGAAATAACCATTGAAATAACAGCCACCACTAGCTAACTTTCATAGAAAATTACACTATGTTAGGCACTCTCTTAGGCAATCTTTTGAGTACATGATAATATTAACTAACTTAATAATTTCAACAGTGCTGTAATGTAACTACTATTATTATTCCCATTTTATGAAGGAGAAAACTATAGCTTTAAGAATTTGAGCTACTTTCTCAAGATCACACAGGCAGTAGGTGGCAGAAATTGTCACTTGAATCTAGTTCCATTGAATCAAAACTCAATTATCTTAAATACTGCTATTCTAAAGAAGTCTTAAAATATAGACGTAATTGTTCTCAAGATCGTATTTCCTAAGTGGCAGGATATGGACTTCCTCTGGATCTAACTTCTTATCAAATGCACTTTCAACACTACCTTGATATTTATGAAAATGCAGGCAATTTGGCTAAGGAGCAGAATGTTAAGGTACACTTGATCCTGTACCAAAACTACAGCAAACACTGTTCCTCACCTGGAGACTCTGCTTACAGTGGAAATTTCCTATGGCTCTATTGGATGGTTTCAAGACATTCTATCTGCAAGAAATGCAACGGATTTAATGGTATCCATTAAGCTTATGGTAATTTTAGCCTTTCCAACTTCTGGCAAAAGAACATACAGTGTGAGCACAGGGTAAATTCCAATCTAAGGCTGAAATTTTGATCCTCCTATGTTATTAGCAGAGTGAGTCACTCTGAGCGGCAGCTACAGGGTACATTTCTTCTGGTAACCTCTTAGAATATGACAATGAATGGATGTGAACCCAAGCACACTCAGATTTTAGAGTTCTACTCCAAAGTATTTAGACATGGCAACAATGTTAAGATCTGGTCATTTCCTTAATTATGACGATTATTCTTCTTCATAGAATAGCTTTCCTTTTTCCAGTACATACATTTGGTTAAAGAAGAGAAAGCTGAATTCGATTTATATTTCCTACTTTAAAAATCAAGTCAACATATTTAACCAAATTGCCAGGTGACGTGCTGGTCTAGGTCTATGTTCAAATTTGAAGAAGTGGTTAATGGAGAAGGTTTAAATTCTGATCAGGAGCCTCCTCCCAGTTGTGCAATGTTACAATCTGTTCTGTACTTTGACTTGTTCTTATGGAAGATACTTTTTGTACAGTTAAACCACAGGCTGTAAAGTGCTAGTTTGTACATTGTCTATAAAGTAGTCCAAGATTGCTCCAAAATATGAAATTCATCTACATAGCACCAAAGAGAAGAGAGCAGAAAGGAAATTATTTAATAAATTATATCAAATTATCTCAACTCCCTGGACCAAATACAAAAATTGGAATGGTGAGTCTAGTGGTATGATATAAATTCACTTACAGAATTGGCTATTTTTTCTTAGATGAAATTCAGTGTTTGGTTATACTTTTCTGTTAATAACATCATTCAATAAAATTCCATTAAAAAAACAAACAAGAAAAAAAAACAGAGAGAGCTATTTATAGATGTAATGGCAATGGCTCTTCAGGGCCTAACAGTATTTCTCAAAGTGTGGCCCTAAAAACATTTACATAAGAATCACCTGGTGGTGGCTGGGCACCGTGGCTCATGCTTGTAATAACAGCACTTTGGGAGGTCAACGCAGGAGGGTCACTTGAGTCCAGGGATTTGAGACCAGCCTGGGCAATATTGTGAGACCTCATCTCTATAAAAAAAACAAAAAAAAATTAGTCAGGTGTGGTGGCAGACAGCTGTAGTCCCAGCTACTCAGGAAGCTGAGATAGGAGGATCGCTTGAGCCTGGGAATTCCAGGCTGCAGTGAGTTATGATTGTGCCACTGCACTCCAACCTGGTGTTCCCTTTATGGGAACACCCTGTCATCAACATTTGTAACACACTCCATAAGTGATGGCTTTATATTACAGTTTGAGAATCACTGGCCAGGTTCCTAGGAAAGCTAGACGCCTGTGGAGCACAGAGAGTCAAAGGAGAGGGAAGGCCACAGCAGCCACAGTGGAAGAGGGAGAAGGAAAGGCCTCCTGGCAAGAATTCCTCAGTTGTGTTGTCTCTGGTGTAACAGCTGGCACAGGATCCTGGAGCCCTGTGAAAGGCGAGCCCTTCTGGGATAGGAACATGGGCCCAGGGAAGCTTGTGTCTTTGGGAGAGGGGATGGTGAAAGGAAGAGAAGAGGAAGAACAGGGTTAAACCCTTTGATCAGCTCTCCCCCTCCTGGGATTCCTCCCCAGGGAAGAGGCGAGCTGCTTGATTCCAGGAGAATGATTTTGAGGCCAGGCAACTTGGGCCCCACCCTGTATATGGGGCTCTGGCAAGAGATCATCAGGAAACCTGAATAACTTATAACGGCCATTATCAGATCTACTCAGCAACATGATAGGGTAAGTCAGAGGGAACAGGGTCAGCCTGTGGAATGGTGCCCTGAGTTTCCTTTTTGCCTGTTGGGGGAGCATAGAAGGCAACTGAATGGAGAGCAGTGGCTTTGCCCTAAGCCTATCCTGGTTTGAGGCATCATCTCCTACCCGGGCAGCTGAGACCAAGACAGATAAAATGAGATAATGTGTATAAAGTGTTTATCAATGTGCTATTTTAAATAGTTAGCTAATAGTATAAAGTATGTGAAAGTGCTTTGGGACTCCATAAACTGAACAAATGAAACATATAGAATTAATAGAGAGAAGTTCGTAGTTCCAAGCAAATTTAAAATTGCTGTTCATCTACGACGTTTACAGTGATTTCAGAATTGAGCTTCATAAACCCTAGCAGTTTCTCTGAAGCCCCCTCCTATCACTTTTTTGTCCACTGTGGGAGGATGAAGCTCTAGGAGAGACTTCTCATCATCCACTTCACCTCTACTTTACCATCCTGTTGACGATTCTACTTCTTACTATCATTTGTTTGATGAAAGTTTCTCAACTAAGAAAGCATATGAAAAGTATTGTTCTCGAAGATAAAAAATTCACTAGGACTCCAGTAAGAAAAGTAGTAATATTCTAAGATACATACCAAATGCAAGCAGCTTTAAAATCCAGAGCTGTTGTCAATCTTACCCATAATTTCTTTCCTATTTTATTTAATAATAAATGGAATTGGAATCTCAATCTATACCTCCACTGCATGCAATAGTTTATAATGCCAAAAGCCCTGATCTGTTTCCAGTAAAGAACAGGACACTGCATTGACTCCAAGAGTTTACAATAAAACTCACTGAATCCCTGGGTTCCCTAAGCACTGCCTTGCCACAAGCACAATGAATTGCCTCACAAAGCACTAATACTTTGAATTACTGTCAGCACCAATTCTTATCTTCTAGAAACTGATAAAACAATCAATAGAGGTTTTTGTGTGTATGTGTGTATTTGTTTCCAAGGAGATAATGATGTGCTCAGGGTTATAGGGAAGGATTCCTGGTCTCCAGAGAGGAGCAAGGACTATAAGACAAAAGCTTTGAGAAAAACCACTGGCTGTGCTTGGTGTCCTTGAATGATTTTTTCACTCTTTGTTCAAAAGTTTTCAATCTGTAAAGTGGGATAATAGTTGGCCCATTTTCTGAACCCAGAGTTAGGTCAAATATAAAATCTAGAGTTATAGAAGACAAAAGGGCCTCAAATTATTTAGATACCATTACTTTGTGATCTCAAATTAGCATCAACACCAGATTTTTATTATTCTCCACCACTGTATATTATAGTTATCCACTTACCTGTCTCACCCCTATTAAAACAGGACTCTGCTGAGATTCAGGGCAATGCCTTAATCATCTCTGTCTCCACAGCACCAAGATAGCATCACATATCTTAGAGACTCATTTATTACTAATTGTTGTTTGTTAAATGAATGAAAGAAAATAAATCAATGCACAGATTAATAAATAAAGGTATTGAGCCATTTAAAATTCCACTCACACATCAGAGTTTTTATAAAATATCCACAAAAGGGTCCCCAAGCCTTGAAACACATGTACCAAAGAAGATGACCAGGATGGCTGGGGCGGATGTAGGAGCAATGCCAAAAAGCGTAACATTCCATTATTAATGGAGCAGAAGCTGCATATACTGGTTATTGGTAGTCACATCCTACTGTCATACCAAAATTAGGTAATGTCAGCCAGAACGCTCCAATATTTTCCACATGCTATGAATTCATATCACTTCAGGTACCTTTTGAGTCCAGAAGCAGAAGTGTCTATGAGTCCGTAACAAACACTGACATGTCAGCTTGGTCCCATATTTAACTTTATATTGATGAATGACACACATAGACAAAAGTAAAAAATCAGGTGTCCAACTTGATGAATTTTCAATAGAACAACCCCTGTAACTAGTACCCAAGTTAAAAAAAGAATAAACATTACCAGCACCCTAGAAGCTCATCTTTTTGCCTTCTTCCTGTCACCATTCCAGCAAGTGCAAATGCAACCCGTATTCTAACATTGTGCATTAGCTCAGCCAGTTTTCAAAAGGTGTACCCATGAAATAATATTGAGTGAATTCTGATGTCTTCTTTTATTCCCCCCCTTTTTTTTTGTCACTCTTCACCACCACCTTTTATTCTCATTGCTGGTATAGTATTCCATTGTGTGAATACCCTATAATGTAGTTAGTCATGCTAGTGTTGATGAATGTTTGGGTAGTTTCTCATTTGGTGCCAGTAGCAATAGTGTGCTATAAACATCTTGTGCAGATTTTTGTGGATATATGCTTAGTATTCTATTACACCCAATAGCTTTTTGAATCATAAATCTATTTCAGTCTTATCAGCTCCACCTCCAAACATTTTCAAATCTATCCACCTCTGGCTTCCCTGCTACCAAGTTAGCCTCAACAACCTCACCTCTGATTGCAGAATATGGCAATAAATCCTAACTCATCTCTGCTTTCATAATCCATGTAATCTGTTCTACACAGCCAGACATTGTTATTTTTTAAATAATGTAAATAAGTTCATATCCCATGACTGCTTAAAACTCACCAGTGATTTATATATATATTTATTAAAATAAAAGAAACACTCCCTAGCATTTCCTACAAGGCTCTATTTGAATGACCTCTGCCTACATCTCCAGATGGATTTTGAATATTTTGAATCATTCTCTCTCTCCTCTTCACTCTTCTCCAGCCACGCTGGCTTTCTTGCAGGAATCAAATAGGCTAAACGTGTTTCTTCTTTCTAACGCATCTGCCCTAGAATTTTCACATAGCAAAATCTTTTCCTTCATTCAGGACTCTTATCAATGTTATCTCCTTAGAGAGACCTTCCCTGACCCCTCCCGCCAATCTAAAACAGCACCTCCCTCTAGGTCATTTTCCATCTGGTTTAATGGAGCTCATTTCTCTGCCTAATGTGTCTGTTATCTATTTCCTTGCTTACTGACTCTCTTATTGTTTATAACAGTTTTATTGAGATGTAATTTACATACCATAAAATTCACCCTTTTAAAGTGTACAATTCAGTGGGTTTTAGTATATTCACAAAGTTGTACAAGCATCATCACTATTTAATTTCAGTACATTCCTATCTCCCCAAAAGAAACTCTGTACCCATTAGCAGTCACTCACCATTCTCCTTCCCCTCAGCGCCTGGCAACCACTAACCTACTTTCTATTACTATGAGATTGACTGTTCTGGACATTTTATATAAACAGAATTATACAATATGTGCCTTTGTGTCTGACTTCTTTCACTTAGCATTACATTTTCAAGGTTCATCATGCTGTAGCACATAACAGTACTTCATTTTTTTCTTTTGCCAAATAATATTCCTTTTGGACATATATATCACATTTTATTCAACCATTTTTCATTAGATGGACATTTGAGTTATTTCCTTTTCTGGCTATTCTACATAATGCTGCCATGAATGATTTTGTATACATTTCTCTGTGAATGTATGTTTCATCCAGGTGTGGATGACTGTCTTTTGATATTAGAATAACGTCTCATCTCTAGTAGTAGACACTGCTGGCACTAGCATATAGGAGGTACCCAACACATTTTGCTGAATTAACCTAGGATCTCAAAGCAGGATTATCCAGAAATAATTACCTTTTATAGTTTATCTTAAGAATATGTTATCACTTAGGCCTCAACTGCCTAATAAAAATGGGCCAGGCATGGTGGCTCATGCCTGTAATCTCAGCACTTTGGGAGGCTGAGGTGGGTGGATCACCTGAGGTCAGGTGACTAGCCTGGGCAACATGGTGAAACCCCGTCTATACAGAAATACAAAAATTATCCGGGCATGATGGCAGGTGCCTGTAATCCCGGCTACTTGGGAGGCTGAGGCAGGAGAATTGCTTGAACCCTGGAGGCAGAGGTTGCAGTGAGGTTGCCATTGCACTCCAGCCTGGGCGACAGAGCGAGACTCCACCTCAAAAAAAAAAAAAAATTCAATGAAAAGCTAGTTTTTCCATGCTAGTTTTCACATTAATCAGCACGTCCTGAGAATCATGTGTTCAGAGGGATATTTGAACTTCAACACACAGTACAATTTGGAGGAGGGAGCAGATTCATGGGTAAAATAAAAATACAAAAGAAGAAAATTTAACTATGGCCACTTCTACAGATGAATTTGCTTGCAGGACCTTGGTAAAGATTCTCTGAGAACAAACAAAAAAATTACTTTAGGGCAAGCAGGTCATATCCTTTAGAATGTGCTGATCCAGTTGAGAAAATAAATGAAGCAAGTGACTTTAAATATTTGGGGCTGCTGCTTACATCAAAACTGGAGTCAAATGTTTTTATCTTCATAGCTGTGGGAATTTATCTCAAAATCCTCTTGGAATCACATTTATCTCTCAGCAAGGTTGTTTAAGACCATCAAGGCACAAGAACTGCCCCAGTGGAACCGGACCAATGGCCCATCCAGCCCAGGATCTTGCCTCTGAGAGTAGCCAGTGTGGAATAGTATTAAAAAAAAAAAAAAAAAAAAAGTTAAAGTCCTTACTGAAATGCACATAATTGTGCAATGTCAGAGCAGGGGGCTTGGAGCAATCTCTACTGAGCCCAGCTGGTGACCAGCTTCTGCCCTGAAGCAGAAGGCCTGACGGCCCTTGTAAAACTTAGCCTGGCAAGTGTAACTGCCGGCTCCATTTCAGATCATGATTTCCTTCCCCTGGTGTCTTTAGAAAAGAAGGCTGGATATTTACCACCCAACAAGTTTGCTGCTATCACATTATGGTGGGCCATTAGAGTTAATCCATTAGCAAAGGGGGAAAGATCTTCAGGGAACTGGGGATTTTAACTTGAACATTGAGATAATTTGCTACCATTTCTTCTAAAATATTTATTTTATTCTTAGGCTTTTTTTTTTTTTTAAGAGAAATACTCTTTTCATTCTGCCTTACTTGGATGTGTTCCCTTAAACAAAGCTGATATCTTCAGCTAACTGTCTGTGCATCATAAACAGGCCAGCTAGAATAGGCAAAGTAGTTAAGATTTGGAGCTGAATGGTTTCTCTTTAGCTTCCTGGCTGACACAATGCTTATATTTCCAGTCTTGATGAAAGAAGAGCAAATTATTCATTCATTTATTCTTCATTAAAAATTGAGCACACAGGCCGGGGACAGTGGCTCATGCTTGTAATCTCAGTACTTTGGAAGCCCGAGGCAGGCAGATCACTTGAGGCCAGGAGTTCGAGACCAGCCTGGCCAAAATAGTGAAATCCCATCTTTACTAAAAAAAGAAATACAAAAATTAGCTGGGTGTGGTGGTGCGTGCCTGTGGTCCCAGCTGCTTGGGAGGCTGAGGCAGGAGAATAGCTTGAACCCAGGAGGCAGAGGCTGCAATCAGCAGGGATCGTACCAATGCACTCCAGCCTGGGCAACAGGGCAAAACTCTGTCTCAAAAAAATAAATAAATAAATAAATAAGCACAAAGAGCTAGGCTAGACCCTGGAAGTACAATGGTGAAGAAAATAGCTCCTATGCTTGTAGTTACAGGGTTTCTATTATAGTATGATGACCTGAAAAATAAATGTGAAGAGACAAATTAAAAATATATATATTTACAAATCAGAATACAATTACATAATAGAAACAAAGAAGGCATTGAAATAAAAAAAAAATTAGGCAGCCAGGAGAGGGCTTTAACTACTTTAGATGTTTAAACAGAAATACTGCAATAGTGAAGGGTGAGCTCCAGCAGAGAGAAGCAAGGGCTGGGCTGTGAGGTTGCTGAGGTTGGCATGCTCCAGAACTGGGCAACCACACATCTGACAAGAGCATTGTCTGTGAAGAAGCAACATGACATGAGTTTCAGTGATTTAGGCAAGGCCTATATATAGTCTTATATGCCATGAGAGAAAGTTTGAATTGTATTTTCATGCAATGGAAATGTTTAACTCTTGAGGCCACTATTTAGCAAGTTAACAGTTACTAAATAAGTACTGACAATACAGGCAGGTTTCTCTGGGACCAGTTGACCAGACTGCAGAGCAAACCATGCATCTGACCCTTCTGAGGTTCTCTGGGTGTGGTCCCACTAGGGAATGACCACAGGGGTTAGGTGAAGACTGCTGAGTCTATACAGCTCCTTTATTTATCTGAGATCTTGATCTTTGACCTGGCTTGATATGCCGCCCTTCTGCTTAACGTGACCCCTAAACTTGATCAATGTCTCTGTTGGATCTTGCATTTCATTCTCTTTGTCTAATTGTTTTTGTTTTGTTTTGTTTTGTTGAAATAAAGTTTCACTCTTGTTGCCCAGGCTGGAGTGCAGTGGCACAATCTCAGCTCACTGTAACCTCTACCTTCCAGGTTCAAGCGATTCTTGAACCTCAGCCTCCCGAGTAGCTGGGATTACAGGCATGGGCCACCACGCCTGGCAGATTTTGTATTTTTAGTAGAGACTGGGTTGCACCATGTTGGTCAGGCTGGTCTCAAACTCCTGACCTCAAGAGATCTGCCTGCCTCAGCCTCCCAAAGTGCTAGGATTACAGGCATGGAGCCATCGCGGCCGGCCTTGTCTAATGTTTTAGCAAGGGTATCCCTTCCCCGAATCGTTCTCCCTCATTATTAGCCACTTAATTCAGGACACCTAATCCTGATGGATAAACCCTTTTAACCCCATGAAATCTGGCTTCCTCTCTGGGGTAATCAGTTATCATTTTAAGCTTTGGAATTGTCAGGGAAAGTTGCATTGAGATAGAACCCAGGGTTAGAGATAATAATAAAAGAAGAAACTTCAGAGACTGGGAATTTGGCTAACAGCATGATAAAGCCAGGACAGCACTGATTGAGTGCTTACTAAGTGCTAGGCTCTATGCCATACACTTTATATGCATCAACTTATTTAATCCTTCCTAAAATTCTATAAGAAACTTTTCAAGCCATGTTTTGCAGAAGAGAAAACTGTGGCACAGAAAGGAGATGTAAAATCTTCAAAGTAAAAAGATAGTGGAGCCAGGATTTGAACCAGAGAGTCTGATACTAGAGCCACTGTTTGTATACCCAGCAATAAGGAAACAGCATGGAACTAAAAGTTGGGAGACTTCAGTTCCAAGGGCAGTGCTGCTGACTCACCATGTAACACAGCGTCATGCACCCCACAGCTCTTTATAAAGAACATAAAAAATTCTGCTCATCTCCATTTCCCAGTGACTTGGAGATGTGTCTTCATAGTACATATCGGGCACCTGTGAGCAACTATGGGCTGTCTCTGCATATTTGGGAGGGAAGAGAAAAATCATATACAAACATTCACCAATCAAGTATTTAGTGAGTATTTTGCATAATGCCAAACACTTTGTTAAACACAGGGAGAGACATGTCAGTAACTTATAAGACATTCCATGTGTCCCAAACGACTTGCAAAGTAATTGGCATAGTTGATGATATAAAGCAGGATGAGGGATAGCAATGAGGAGAGATATAGAAGATCAAAAGAGACAGAAAATAATGCTACCCGGGATACGCAGTGGAAATAGCAACAGGGATGAGCCTGGAAAAAATGAACAGGTCTCAAACAAGTGTGGAGGAAAGCAAATTCTAATTTCCTTAATTAAAGAAAAGATGAATATATATATATATATATATATATATATATATATATATATAATGTTCAGATTTCTGTTATCAGGTGACTGAGACCCAGAAAATAATTCAAAGTATACGCGCACACACACACACACACACACACACACACATGCACAGGCTGCCCATGTTGTCTTATTTACTATTTGAATTATTAAACTATCCTATTGCATACAAATGTATTTAGCAGGGTTTAAAAGTTCAGAGTGAAGGCAGGAAATGGAGGGAGGTAAAGCCACTCTGTGGTTTGTACATCAGGGCAGTTGTCTTTCAACTCACCAGAGGTGCATCAAAATCACCTAGGGAGCTTCTTTTTCCAGATATAGCTTCCTGTATTCCACCTCGGGCTTAAAAAGATGAGCCTGGGAATATGAAATAGATTTTTGGAAGATCCCAATGACCACAGCTCTAGGAAAGTGCTGTTCTATGAAACAATAGTGGAAAGTATGCCATAGAAGCCTGAAGACCCGCAAGACAAGAAATCAGAACTTGTACTCATAGGAATGCCTCTTAAAGGAGCTTTGGTTGGAAACAGGCGATATTTAGGAACTGAATTTTCAAAATTCACAAAGCAAGAGAAAGTCAGATGCTATGGAAACCCATATCTCACCATCTTTCTGTCCTTCAATGTACGATACAAATATCAAATACAAACTGGTATATTCCAGGCATCTAATTTCACAATTTTTAAAACAGGGAATCAGTCCTAGGTCCAATTATACAAAATCCTACAACAAAAGTCTAAAGAGTATAAAGGAAAAAACACACTTCTCGCCTTAAGAAACTTAGAAATGGGACAGAAAATTTTACTATATGAAATATTTAAATAATAATATAAGTGACTGAATGACACAGTGAATGGTTATCAGTATTGCTCTATATCAAAGATCACAAAATGGTAGCCTGTAGATCTCATTCACACATGTTTTGTTTAGCCTGTATGATGTTTTAAAAATAAAAAATGAATATTTAAAACTTGGGAGATTTCACCTATTGATCAAGAATTTTTAACTTCTCTTGAAAACCTTGGGGGCTCTGGCCTCATGCTGGGGTCTGCCATCTTGCATGGTCACAGAGGAGCTGAGTGGTGGTGGCAGCTCATTAGCCAAGCTCAGAGTATCCTATTGGCCATAGTCTCCACTACTCTTTCATGCTGTCCAATCCCACCTTCCTAACTCATTCTTGTTTCTTGCCTAGCCTCTGTAGGTATTTGTGTCTCTGTGCCTGGCTACACCAATGGAGAGGAAAGGGAAGGACAGGAATCTAGGCCCTGAAAGAGAGTAAGGCACTGTGTATCTGGACTTTTGGTCAATGCAAAGAAATAGACCTTAATGTCCTCATCCCCAAATAAGAAAATGTTTCTTTCACCTATCCTATTTCTTCTTGAACTCATGTCAGGAGGATTAGTCATTAAAAAATAAAACCTAGGCCAGTTTTGGTTGCTCATGCGTGTAATCCCAGCACTTTGGGAAGCTGAGACAGGAGGGATCATTTGAGCCCAGGAGTTTGAGATCGGCCTGGAAAACATAGCAAGATCCCATTTCTATACGAAATTTTAAAATTAGCTGGGAGTGGTGGTGTATGCCTGTAGTCTCAGCTTCTCAGGAGGCTGAGGCAGGAGGATCACTTGAGCCCAGGTGGTTAAGGTTGAGGCTGCAGTGAGCCATGACTGCACCGCTGCTCTCCAGCCTGGATGACAGAGCAACTGTCTTTCAGAGCTTATAACTTTAAGAATTCAAAAAGAAATAGAAATGCTTATGGAAATGTGTTCTGGGATTTGCCATCCTCTACGCACCTGCATAAGTGAAGGGTACAGGCATTGTTAAAGGAGATGGCATTCACCCATCCAGAGAGTAAATGGTTGGGTAGAAAATGCTAATAATGAGACCTGGCGCCCTGGAGAAATTTAGATTCACAGTGGGAAAAATGGCCAGCAGGTGTGTACCCCTCTGTCAAGCCCTTGGAAAGGAACTGGGGAACAGGTAGCTCTCATAGGGTTTGAACTCTAAGACATAACTACTCTATTTGCTTTCGACAAAGTGCAATCTAATTGTAATCTGATGACCTCAAAGGGGACTCTTCGATGATTAAATTCAGGAGTCAAGAACCATGTACCTACTTTTTCCTTTTCATTTCCAAACCATACAACTTAATGAGGTAAATTCAAGACCTTATGGAGGATTAGAGAAAAAGAAAAAGGAAAGAAAGAAAAAAAAGCCTTAAAAATAAAGAAGAAAAGCCCAGATGGTCTGATCTGGACTTTTAAAAGTTGGCTGCAGACAGCATTGCTGAGGACCCAGCCATTATTTTTTAATCTCTCATTGACAAGGCAAAGCTTCCCTGGAGACTGGGATTTGGGACTTGTTATCTCCATTTTATTGGCCTCTTTGCCAAGAATAGCAGGGCCGATAAAACGCAGACTTCAGTCAGCAGGAAAAGAGGAATGGACACTGAGGCTCTGGGGACAGCAGAGAGCAGCCGCTCACATTCCCCATGGAGGTAGGGAAGGTTGATATTTAGTAGCTGGCAGTGATAAAGAATAAAAGGAAAGAAGAGTTGGTGTGGTGCAGGAGAAAGAAGGTAAGACAAAAGAGAGACAGAGAGAAAGAGAGAAGGAAAGCCAGAGGGAGAAAGAAAAGAAAAGAAAGGGAAGGGAGAGAAAGTGGAAGGAGGAAATGAGAAGAATGGGGGAAGGAAGGGTAGAATAGCTTTACAAATGGGTCAAAATTCTATCTCAGTTTTTTTTTAGCTGCCTTTATTTAAAAGCAAAGTATCAAGTGACACTGTAAGACAATTCTTCCTCACTTTTCCTTGTGATGTTTGTAGAGAAAATTGGAGGGGCTCCCTGTCACCCTTAGAATAAAGCATAAGACCTCTATAAGTTTTACGAGGTACTGTAAAATTTCTCTCCAACCAATCGCACTAGACCTTTGTCACGTAGTGCCCCCATGCGAAACCCCAACCTCTGAAATTTCATTAGTTTTTCATGTTAACTCTACCCATTCTCAACTTTCTGCTTTATTTAAGACATTTCCTCTGCCTGGAGCCCACTCCCATTCTGCTCCAATATGACTAAATTGCATTCAATGTCAAGCAGTGGGTTTCTTCTGAATGACTGAAGAGGGATGGTCTTTCAGGGCAATGAGACCCTCTTCTGAAATGTATAGGCAAGCATTATCCCTGGATGTGGACAGCATGCTTTGGGAACCAGAGAATTAAGGGAAAGGCCAGAAAATGGTGATGGGAGAAGGACTTGGGTAGGATATTTCTGAAACAATCTGTGAAATAAAGGTAGGTCCAGAAGCAGAAAACATGTTGACCGTGCACAACCATAATTGACTCTAACTCTCTACACAAACATTCTCCCCTGATCAGAGATGCAACTATGTGATAGCCACTTGTGTGATGCTGGTAGAAAGTGAAAATAAAAGTTGTATTTTCTATGCTTGACCAGACTTCCTTCAAGACTATCTTGAGGACTCTGTTGATGGTTTATCCAGTAGCCTTTGCATTTTCCCAAGGAAGTGGCTCTGGGATATTCTCCTGGTCAGATGGCACTTGTGAATCATCCATCAGAGGTTGCACAGTAAGTTATAATGCGGCATCATGAAATCTGTAAGAGATGCCCCTCAAACCTCGAACACTTGGGACCATCTGTATTAGTCCGATCTCATGGTGCTAATAAAGACATACCTAAGACTAGGTAATTTATAAAGGAAGGAGGTTTAATTGGCTCATAGTTCAGCATGGCTGAGGAGGCCTCAGAAAACTTACAAACATGGCAAAGGTGAAAGCAAACATGTCCTTCTTCACAGGGTGGCAGCAAGGAAAAGTGCCAAGCAAAAGGGGGAAAAGTCCCTTATAAAACCATCAGATCTTATGAGAACTCACTATCATGAGAACAGCATGAGGGCAACTGTCCCCATGATTAAATTATATCCCACCAGGCTTCTCTCAGTACATGTGAGGATTATGGGAGCTACAATTCAAGATGAGATTTGGGTGAGGACACAGCCAAACCATATCAGCCTGTATAGGAGGCAGCAGTAAAACAGGGTCATCGGGCCTTAGAAAAATTGGTCATCAACAAAAATGGCAACAATCTTCTAAATCACAACCTGGAATATCCTGCTCTCCTGATAAACTAATTCACCTGTTGAACTGTTCCTTAAAAACAATAAGTCTGCTTTATTCAGTTTTCTGATCTCTTGGCTTTCTTTCTGTCTGACCCGTCCTGTTTCTACTTTCCCCCAAAACTTCCTAGAGTCCATCGTTCCTCATTGTGCTGACCTCCTTGCAAACAGCCCCAACTCCATCACTTCTTTTTCCCTCATTCACACTTTTCTCTCCAAATCCCAAGCCTAGATAAACTGATTGGTCTTCTCTCCCCTTTTACTCTCATAAGTCATATAACTTGAAAGACAATTCACTATGAAATCATGATAACCAACTTCGAACACATATCTATCCTCATCTGCCATTCTCAGTGCTCTACAATGCTCACTATTTCATTCTCATCAAAGATTTCTTTGCTACTTGGGAGGGAGAAGTGGGAGGACTGCTTGAAGCCATCAGTTGGAGACCACCCTGGGCAACATAGTGAGACGCCATCTCTACAAAAACTAAAGAAACAATTAGCGGGGCATGGTGGTACATGCCTGTAGCCCCAGCTACTCAGGAGGCAGGAGGATCTCTTGAGCCCAGGAGTTTAAGGTTGCAGTGAGCTATGATCATGCCACTGCACTCCAGCCTGGGTAACAGAGCAAAACCTAATCTCTTTTTAAAAAAATGAGAGAAAGAGAGAGAGAGAGACAGAGAAAAGAAGAAAAGAAAAGAAAAAGAGAGATTATTTTGTATTTCTCTCTTATTTTTAACCTCCCCTATATTTTCTTGAGCAAATTAGGGTCCATCAGCCTGGAATTTTCACACATTCCCACATCCAAATCTTTCAACCTTCCTACATAAATATTCTTCTTGCCATTTTTTTCCTCTAACTCAGGTGATTAAGTTTCTCTCCTCTACCAAAGGGACTCGTCATATGTGCTCTGCATCACAAATCCCCTCACCTTCTCAAGGGCTTTTCTTTCTCAATTGTCCCCTTTCTCTCCTACATCAACTTCTCTCTTTTCACCAAATTGTTCATATTTTCCCTGCCTTCTTCACCACCCCTGGGTGTGTGTGGGGGGGTGGGGTGGGGGTATGGGACACATAAAGATAATCCTTCGTACATTTAAAAATAAAATTAAAATTAAATAAAATCTGCCTCCCATAACTTTAGAATTTCCTACAAACTACAGTACATTTTCTTTGCTTTTCTTCTCAGCTAAACCTGTGAAAAGAATTGTCTGACATGCTGTCTCTACTTCTTTTTTATGATTTTTAGAGACAGGGCTTCACTCTGTCACCCAGGCTGGAGTGTGGTGGCACAATCATTGATCATAGCCACTGCAGCCTCGAACTCGTGGGCTCAAGTAATCCTCCCACCCCAGTCTCCCAAGTAGCTGGAACTACAGGCATGCACCACCATGCCTGGCTAATTTTTTCCCTTTTTTTTTTTTTTTTTTTTTTTCGTAAAGACAGGGTCTCCATATGTTGCCCAAGGTGGCCTTGAACTCTGGGACTCAACCGATACTTCAACTTCAACCTCCAAAAATGTTGGAACTACAGGTGTGAGCCATCACACCTGGTCATGTCTCCATTTTTTGAGCTCTTTTTCATTTTATAATCCACTCCAGCGTGATTTCTCTCCCTATCATTCCACTGAAACTGCTGCTTATGGTGACAGCATTGAACACAGCTCCTTATTCCTGTGTTTTTTCTCTCTTGACCTTCAAGACGTCATCCTCCCATTGTTTTCCTCCCTCCTCCCTAGCTGTTCTGTCTATCTTTTATAGTTTTCTCCTCCTCTCCCTGAGAGAAGAGTGTTGGAGTTCCTTTGGCGCTTCACCCCCCTTTTCTATTTTTTCTAGACCCTCTTCCTCTATTCTCACAGTTTTAATTGACATTTATATTTTGATGCTTCCCAAATTTACATCCTCAGTATGGGCTTCTCTGTTTCACACCCATATATCCTGCTGCCTACTTAACGTGTTTGAGACAGAATTTTTCGTTTTATCCTAAAAATTGTTCTTTCCCCAGTCTTTCCCATCTCAGTAAATGGCATCACTATCCACACATTTTCTCAAGCCAGAAATCTTAGAGTGTGGCATTCCTCATCCCGCCCCCCTCTGAATTTACATCTGATCTTCCTTCCACAAAACTATACATTAAATCCTTTGAGCTTTCCTTATTTCCTCACCCAGTATCCTCATCCCAGACACCATCACTTCTCCCAGAGCTACCATAAGAACCATCTCACAGGTCTCCCAATTCCTTTGCAGTATTTCAAATACACATTTTCTCCACACATATTTTAAAGTTGCTCTTTAAAACAATATTAATTGTATCACGTCACTCTCAAGATCAAAAGCTTTCCAATAATTTCCCATTCCACTTTGAATCAAATGCAAATTCTCTATCATGACCCATGCTATCCTTTTTATTGTCCAAATCTTATTTCATGCTACCTTTCACTTTATCTTAAGTGTTTCATTCATGGAGCCCTCCACCCAGTTTCCCAAATATGCAATTCTTCTTTAAGATCTCCACATCTGCCATTTTCTCAACTGGATATCTCTTCTAAATGGCTGCTTTTTTCATCCATTGAGCTATAATCATTGCCTCCTTGGAAGTCTTCTTTCACCATCATATATAACATGACAGTCATAGTTAACTGTACATTGTGCAGCCAATACACAACTAAGTACTTTAAATTGATTATCCTGTTTAACATTTTTAACAAACCAATAAGTAATGCATTATATAAAAAAATTAAGGCATAGAGATGTGAAATAACTTACTCAAAGACAACATAATTTATAAACAAAGGCTCTAGGATTCAAAACTAACAAAATCTTAACCACTGTAGTATATTAATTTATGTTTCCTCCTCTTATTCCCCACATTTTATAATGTCTAAGTAAGCATTAATTCATTTGCTTAATTTATTCATACAGCTAAAATTTATAAGGACCTACTATGTGTCAGGTCCTGTCCTAGGTAGAAAAGGCAAGATCTCCCACATTTTGGGAACTGTGTTTAAATGGGGATGACTGACAGTAGCCAAAGAAACAAATTTATAAAATTCGTTAGGCCAGAAACATGCTTTGAGATTCATGTGCCCACTGTATTACTGGAGAGACAATTGCTTAATGATATTTTTATTAAAATGTGATCTTTGAGGAAGTCTTTGTTTTGTTTAAATAGCAGAAAGAGTGTATTAGTTTTCTGTGGCTGCCATAACAAATTACCACAAACTACGTAGCTTAAGGCATAAATAGAGTCTCTCACACCTCTGGAGTCAAGAAGCCTGCAATCAAAATATAAGCAGGACGGCACGTCCTCTGGAGACACTAAGGAAGAATCCAGTTCTTGCATCTTCCAGCTTTGGGTGGCTATCTGCATTCCCTGCCTTGTGGCCACATCGCGCCCAGCTCAGCGTTCGTGTCACCTTCTCCTCTGTGTTTCTGTGTTCCCCTCTTGCCTCTCTCTTAGAATGACGCCTGTGATGGCATTAGGACCCACCTGAATAATTCAGCTAATATCATCATCTCAAGACCTCTACTTAATTACCTATTTTGCCATATGAGGTATTCACGGGTTCTAGGGAGTAGGATGTGGACATATCTTTTTTGGAACCACCATTCAGCCTACTTGAAAAAATGTAGGTCCATCTGCTCTTGTAAAGGATTATCTCCCAGTGAGGTATTACAATCCTGTTTCCTCAACTGCCTACATTGTTGGAAATAAGTTCAGATCCTATCAAAACCCAGATTCACTTTTGAAGCTAATGGAGAAGTGGTCTCAAACTCCAATGTATTCAAATATCATTTAAAAGTTTATTTAAAGTTTTGATGGCTGAACTTTGTACCCAAAGATTCTAACTCCACAGTTGTCTGTTTGGCATTGCATTATAACAAATACTCAGGTGATTTTGGTACTGAAGATCACACCTTGTGGACAGTGCCCAAGAGAAAAAATGTTAGATTCAGACAGAGATCTCTAGAGATGACGTCAAGTCTTTTACTGTAAGATCAATAGTGCCCAGACATTCTAACTAACTCTTCAGGAAGTAAAGACTTGTATCCTGAGCAGAATCTGAAAAGGCTCCCATCTCTCAGGTACCTGAAGCACTTTGTTTCTTTGGGGACACACTGACGGCTTATTTCATTTTTTCTAGAGCATAACCAATGAGAATGTATTCTTCTCAACTTTCTATGAGGCCTCTTAGGAACTTTCCTTTTTTCTTCTCCCATCAGGTTGCAAATCTCAGGTGCATTTACAAACCTACATGTAAGATGAAGGGCACAGCTTCTAAGAATTGTAAAGATAAATTTTGTGCTATTAGGTAAAGACAATATCATTTGTGTCATTCAGCCAAATTCATTATTTTATTTGATTGTGTAAGTGGACTCAGTATCAAGTGGTTTTTCAAGTGTCTGTCTTCAAGAATCTTACACTGGTCCACTAATGCTATGTGAAACATCATCCTAATAATTTTTCTTGGAATAACAACCTTTTCTCTCCATGCAGGTAAAATGGGTGTATGATCTTGTCTAAGGTAAGGTATTTGCTTAACACCTTTAAAATTGTATTGTATGTCTATTTTCAAAAAGGAAATAAAGGAGCTTAAAAAATTAAAAACATATAAATGAGATAATCTGTTTTTGTATACACTTGTTTGCTTTTATAATTGCAGATAAATTAGGGATTAACTAGTTTGGAGAAATAACTCTTTAGGTTTATTAAATCCCCACAAAGATGTCAGACTTTCATTCAACCTAAAGATTGCTTTCCAAATTGTTACAGCCTGTTTTTCCAGCCCCTCCAGTTGTACCTCTGCTCATAGGCTCTAGTTCAGACAATGATGGAGAGTCTGTAATAAACCACTAAAAAAATGGAATAACCCACATATTTCAGTTGCTTCACAGAGCTCAGGTGAAGTTGTGCCTGCAGAGACACAGGTAGGTTCTCTATGCTGTAGAGTGAATAAATGTATACATAGGCTATTTTGGAAGTATTCCATAACCCAAATTCCTGTATGTCGATTTAAGTTTACATCCAGCTGGGTAAGCAGTTTACTAAATGGTGCTTGAAGAGATCTGATGGTGACTCTCCTCACTCCCCTGGCAAGGGCATGGAAGAGCATCCTCCATTTCCCTCCACTACCTCCCATCAAGAAGCAGTCTGCTTATTATATATGATGACCTATCTAAATTACTTGTCTTTCAAAATTCTAAGTCATCATTTTGATTTGATTTATTCTGGCCTACACATATGGCAAGAGGCACACAGAATTTACTTTGACACCATACATACCCTTCTAAGAGTACTTTCATTCATTTACTTAGCAAATATTAGTTGAACACCTAGCATCTTTCAAGAATACAACTGCTTCACAATTTACCTTCAAATAAATTGAAAGCCAGAGAGTTTATTTTTTCTTGGCTATACATTTATGTATTTATATTTCTATTAATACATATGGATAGAAAAGATTAATTTCAAACTTAATGTTAGCTATCAAATGTATGGATGAAGTATATGTTCACAGAGTTCTTCAAAATGCTAGATATTAGCATCTTTAATTAAAAGTGTCTACCTTCACAACGGACGTTAAAAAATGAAAGTGTGTTTTTATGGCCCTGTGAATTCATACCACAGTTTTTTGTATTTCACTCAAACAACTAACTTAGGAAATGTTACCATGTGTTAGTAGCACTACCTCAGCAATGAGGTAATTAAACAAATATTTAAATATTTAAATTTCAGCACAGAGATATAGATCGATATTTTTTCATGCTGTAGCTAGTAGTTGTATTTGGTGATTAACTGCATGCTTCCTCTCTCTCTCTGTTTCACACACACATAAACACACACACATGCAAACACACACACACACACACAAATGCATACATACATCATTTGCCTATTATTTTCCCACAGATAACCAGAGGACAGATATTTGCCGTCAAGATAGCTCAGGCTTTTGGAAGCTCAGCAAGGCAGTTTGTGTAATGCCTGTGATTCCGTTTGTCACAGGAGCCTTTATGAGGGAACAGAAGATATAACTTTGCTTCATTTTTCATTTCCTGTTATCTCTCAGATTTTGGTCTTCAGCTGCTCTGCTTTCCTGTACCTCAACTGGAGCTGACGTTATCAGAGCACCACCTGCTACCACCGTTGCAGCTGAGGCTCTGTCAGCAGCTCCAGGAGGAGAGTGATTCCTTCCAGAGGAGCTGAGAAGCTCCCTCTGGGCCAGAGCAAACCAAGTCCATGATGAGGTCTCCATATGCAGAGCAAAGTGGAAACACTCACTGATTAACTAAATAATTCTACCACAGAAACATTCTCAGATTTGTAAAGCACTTTCCATTTTATGGAGAACTTTCCCATCTACATTTCACTGGATTTTCAGAGCAGCCTGTAAGACAACTGGGCTTGTACGATTATGCCCATTTGCACTTGAGTGGAGATCATGTTTTCCACATCCCCTGAATTTTGAAATGCCTAAGCTGGGGGGTGCAATTCAAGGATAAGTAATGGAGTCAGTGAGTCAGTGGTGAAGAAGTCAGGCCAAAGATGTGCAAGGAAAGGTAAATGGTTGCCATGAGGCAGGAAGAAAAGAACAGCGAACTGCTGTGATTTAGCTATAATATGACTCTCAGAATGGAGAAAGCTAAAGAACAGAAGAAAATAATTAAAAATGAGGGAAAGGAAGACAAAGCACATTACTTAGGAATTGTTGGAGGCATGCATTACAAGGAAGGACAGGAAGTTGATGGCAGTGGACTGCCCCAGCCTGTTCTTCTCTGATGCCATTTCCTAGAGTTGGCTCCTCCAGGCTGGATCCTAACACATCTTTCATTGGCTTCTAGGTGCCATTCACTCTCCCCCTCCTCCTCTGGAAATTACTTTCCCCTTGGTCAGAGTTCTTTTGGTTGGAGATTCTCACTGCCTCCCAAGACTGTAAAAACAGAGTGAAAGGAGGTGGTATGGGGTCTTGCGTAGTCCCAGTCTTGAAAATCACATCTCTTCATCCTCCCATCACTGCTCCTCCCCAGAAACACAATCTTGCTCCCATAACTGGTGATAATTCTAACCTTGTTTTAAGGTTGCTATTCAGTGATATGCCTCAGTCAGATCATTGGATACCAGTCATTATTATATACCCATACCTCTGAATCCTTTACGGCTGTGGCTCTGTATAATTCCCAACACTCCCAGGAGTAACCATGTGAACCTGTAGCCTAGGGAGCTGGGATTCACTAACTACCAAGAAATGATGTCCTGGTGCTGGCTGCCTGCCTGCCAATCACCTCATCCACCGAAACTTT
This sequence comes from Gorilla gorilla gorilla, assembly GCF_029281585.2. NCBI lineage: Eukaryota > Metazoa > Chordata > Mammalia > Primates > Hominidae > Gorilla > Gorilla gorilla. The sequence continues at coordinate 70,839,021 of NC_073241.2, forward strand.
ACATGTCATATGCTTGTCTTCTCCAACCTGGTGTTTCTCCAGCTTGTTGGGAAGACCTTCCCATTTGTTTTAAATCTCTCTAAAATAGATGTCTTGCTTGGATTATAACCCATTGCCCTATGTTTTTGATTATCTAATTTTACCTACTCTAGTGGAACCTATACCAAAAATCATTACCAGCACTTATCTAACCTAAATTGGACCTGGGGATCTAAGTTTTGATCTTACTTCTTTTAGTCTGCCCAGGCTCTTGGACTTAAGCTTCATTATGTGATATGAAGATTAGAGACCATCACCAGAGTGATTGGAAGAAAGTTAACATTTCAGAGAACATGTGCCACTAAATAGGTTAGACCACGAGCAAGAAACAAGTAAGACCTGAAAAAATTACCCATTAAGAATCCATATTCGGCCGGGCGTGGTGGCTCATGCCTGTAATTCCAGCACTTTGGGAGACCAAGGCAGGCGGATCATGAGGTCAGGAGATCGAGACTATCCTGGCCAACACGGTGAAACTCTGTCTCTACTAACAATACAAAAAAATAGCTAGGCGTGGTGGTGGGTGCCTGTAGTCCCAGCTACTTGGGAGGCTGAGGCAGGAGAACGGCGTGAACCCTGGAGGCTGAGCTTGCAGTAAGCTGAGATCGCACCACTGCACTCCAGCCTGGGCGACAGAGCAAGACTCCACCTCAAAACACAAAAAAAGAATCCGTATTCATAGAGCCTTGAGAAACTAACCCTACAGGTACAGATGGGTAAAGCCTGGCCAAGGGTGTGACATGGGGCTCACTGGGATATCCTTCCATGCCTACAGTTTCCAGAAGTCTCAGTCCCTGTGGCAACTATAATAAAAACACTATAGACTGGGTGACTTATAAACAACAGAAATATATTACTCACAGTTCTGGGAATTCCAATATCAAGGTGTCCTCCTGTGAGAGCTTGCTTCTTTGCTCATTTAGCTATCTTCTTGCTATGCCCTCATGGTGGAAGGGAGGGAGGAGCTCTCTGAAGTCTCTTTTATAAGGACACTAATCCCATTAATGAGGGCTCCACTCCCATGACCTAATCACCTCCCAAAGGCCCCACCTTCTAACAACATTGTATTGGGGGTTAGGATTTCAGATTGAATTTTGCACGGACATAAAAGCATTCAATCTATAGCAGCAGACTTCTTCAAGCTGTTAACATTTTGCTTCTTTGAAATGTATTGGTTGTATTATCACACATGCTCCCCTCCAGTTGTACATAATAAAACTTATGACTAATTGTAGTTTGATGCACTACTGATACTAAAGATATTTGACAACTTGCTATGGAAAGGGCCCAAAGGGAATAATTCTTTAATGAAGCATTTTGCAAGGTGCTGAAGGCTATGGAATGATGATGAAGGAGAGATTATATGCATGGGGTTGCACCCATGATAAGGCAAGAGGATGGAGAGAAAAAATATTTAGCACGGAGGGGCTATAATTGAACCTTCCACAGAAATGACTATAACCATTAAAAGCTTCACTCTGTGATACCCTTTCACAAGACATCCTCGCTGAAACAGAAGGGCCTCTTGATTTCCAAAGTGTACTATTTATTCCCTCCAGTTGCTTCATTCAAAATAATTTCTGGCTGAGCGCAGTGGCTCACACCTGTAATCCCAGCACTTTGGAAGGTCAAGGCAGGTGGTCACCTAAGGTCAGGAGTTTGAGACCAACCTGTCCAATATGGTGAAACCTTGCTTCTGCTAAAAATACAAAAATTTAGCTGGGTGTGGTAGCACACGCCTGTAGTCCCAGCTACTCAGGAAGCTGAGGCAGGAGAATCTCTTGAACCCGGGAGGTAGAGGTTGCAATGAGCTGAGATAGCACCACTGCACAGTCTGGGTGAAAGAGTGACACTCCATCTTAAAAAAAAAAGAAAAAAAGAATTTTTTCTTGGAACTTCTGATAAGTTTAGAACTGAACTGTAGTGACTTAGAGCAGTATTTTCCCAAGTGTGAAATGCTACAGATAATTTTAGGTGGTGCACGAGTTCGGCAAATAAAACTGAATCACATAGTGAGAAAGTTATTCCCTTTTCAATTCTCTTTTGATCCTTCTGATGACACCAAAGATAAATTCTCAGTCTGAAATTGTACATCTTTAACACCTCTCTAATGCTTGCTTTTCTTCTTTTTTAGCAAAGAAAGTACATGTTTGAAGCTCAGAGCCTTTGACAGGTAATATGTTTCCAGAAATTAATAATGTCTAGTTATATTGTATGTATTTTCATACTTACTGTCCTTTAATGGAAAATAATATTGGTCATATATTTGAGATAATGAAATTGAGATTTCTTTTAAAAATAAGTTTCTAAGTTAAAAGGAGTGAATATATTTAGGAAAAACATTTAATAGCTGATAGTACTGGTGTTATGTGGCAACAGACATTGGAAAAACGTTAATGGTGATATGCAAATGACTAGTAGTCAACATCAGCTTGTGTCATACTCCCAACATCTTCACTGGGCTGCAGAATTCCTCTTTCTCGTAATTCCTTGCCTTTTTGCTATTCTTTTGCCCAACATAATATTTTAGTTGAAGTGCATTTGCCCAACATAATATTTGAGTTGAAGTGCACCTTGATTGACTGGACAGCAAGCATACAAACTTCTAGTGTTCATTCATTTCGTGGTGGCACTACAAGTCTCACTAAAAACTCAGATGTAGACAAGGGAATGAGAAATTTAGCAAAGGGAAAGCCAGCATCCTTTGCCATCGGCACGGGGGATGATAGAACAGGCATAAGGGAAAAAGCATGTCAACACAGGATGGGATATATATGCCCCTTGTAGCCTCCCCACCACCCTGCCCCTTAATGTCTCCTATTGCACAGGGGGACAGAGGGAGGGGAGAGGGAAACCACAGACCATGTATTTGGGTAATTGCTTTCTCAAAATGAAATGGCATCTTCTTTTTATTTCCCTTACTCTCACCTAATAACACTAGCATATTATATTCCCCACACTGAAATCTGGGTGTATAAATCTTTGCAGGCACAGTGAGGCCTTGTTGGGTTTGGCTGTTGTTTCTGAATAGAGTATAAGGGGACATAAAATGTAAGTGAATCAAGCCCTCAGCTAGCATTTAATTGATAAGAACTAAAGCTAATATTAGATAACAAATAAATGGTCTGTTGCACAGGCATTTAATTAAACACCAAATTAATGCAGTAATGACCTACTGGAACTAACAGCCAGGAATGCTTTACTGCACTCCAGCATCTGGACGCTTTCACCTTCCAGTCCCCCTCCTCCTTCCCCCACCTCCACAGACAGATACATTATAAAGAAATACATTCACTCATAGCCTATGTCTTCGTGTTTTCATGTGCCAACTCATCACATATAAGAATCTACTTTGCCCAAGGAAGTTTGACTATTTAGTTTACTCTCTACCTCATCTTCCCCATCATATGTCCCAAATCTCAGCATTCGAGACTATTTGAAACCCTAGTCTTGTAACCCTTGGCTGATTACATGCTGCCTTGAAGATTAATTGCAGACAGTGTTTTAGTTAATGGTTTCAGGGAAGAGCATGCAAAATCATGAAGGGGAGTTGAGGAATCAATACGTGGCTTTGTCTGGACCTATCCAAGAGCTTTCAGTCATACAATAAAACACATAATAGGTACAGGAGATTAACTCCACTCAGATTTACTCAACTCACCCTTGTTGGCTCATCTGGGCTGCAATCATACAAATCAACATTTTCATGTTGACTCATATCCACAAGTTAGAGGTAAGCACTGGAGATGTTTTTTGAACACATTTTGCATACAGAGACCACACACATCCATGTGAATGCTACAACCCTCTTATGGTCCATGAGACTTTGCAGTTCCCTGCTGGACATATGAACAGACTCTTTTCTTTTTCTTTTTTATTTTTTTATTATACTTTAAGTTCTAGTGTACATGTGCACAACATGCAGGTTTGTTACATATGTATACATGTGCCATGTTGGTGTGCTGCACACATTAACTCATCATTTACATTAGGAACAGACCCTTTTCAAGGATGTCCCCTAAGAGTTTCTGTTTTCCTACACTCCAGTGTGACTTCAGTGAAAAGAAAGTGCTCTCTCAGCGCCAGCAGCCTTGCATCCATGCATCATTCCAATGCTGGGCTTTAAAAGTGAATGCAGGTGACTTTACTGGAACATTTCTACAGAATTCTTCAGCCCCACATGGCCTAATTCTACCTGCTCTGAGAGCTGAGAAAGCAAACCTGTACTGTGTGGCACGTGCTATGCACTTACAAACATGGAATCTCTATCTATAATCCCTGAGGTGAGGGATTCCTGTAGCAAAGGAGGTTTCAATGAATTTGGAGTATTTTTTTTCCGTAAACCAGCCCCCATCCCCTTCTCCAACATGATTATAAATCAAACTGGTTTTGACAAGCTGAGTTAAACCCCATTGACTCTAGAAGGACAGTATAGAAAAATCTATATTTATATCTATGTATCTAACATATACATGTATATTATATATTTTTTTTACAGGTTTTCATGTTAGGTTTTCTTTCCTGCAGTATTCTCCTATATACCTTACCATACTCTACTCCTTTTACACCACAATATCTCTTCCAATCCCACCTTTACCCAATTCCCATATCCATCTCCTTTATGGGACCCTCATTATCTCATCCTTCCTCAGAACTCTCCATGTATCTCCTCATACGTACAGACCATTTCTGCCTCTGGAAGTTGTGAGTCTGAAAGTCAATAGCAACTTCAATGAACTCTTTTAAGGTTTTGTTTTCTTTTGTAAGGAAACTGAAAAAGAGTAAATCTCTAATGGTGAAGTTTCCTGAAAAATTCAAGGTGAATAGGGGAGATATTAGGGGCCTAGGATAGAGCTTTCCTGCATCTTTTAATAACATCACACATGTTCCTCTTTCCATGTAAGGTCAAGCCTCTGTGGATGGGACAGACAGATTTAAGGGAATCTTGTCCTATAACTTTTGGTACCATTGGCTCCTGGGGTATATACGAAGTCTTCTGAGTGACCTAGAAATCATAATAACAGCTCATATTTATTGAGGACTTACCCTGTGTAGGACAGTGTTTTAACTTTGTGAGAAATGTACTTTTTTTAAAATCTATATAATGTTTCTGGATATTTACCCAACATCTTGCTTTCTCATTAATGCATTAATCCTAAGATTTATCTTGCCATTAAATAGCTGACTAAAAGATTTCCCAAATTATTCTCCTCATGAGTTGTTGCACGCAATAGTCTTCTCACCCCTGTGAAATAAATTGGGCTGGTATAACTACCCCTTTTGAAATGAATGCGTTAAACCCAGAGAAGTTGAAAAATCACACAGCAATTTAGGGCTGGAACTAGAGAAGAAATCTGACTTTCAGAACAAGGTGTTTTTTGTGATACCATGTTGTCCCTTTTCTTTATAGGCTGCTATGCACAGTGTTGAAATAAACTACCTGGGAAAAGGCAACCATGTAATCAACTTTAAAAATAAATAAAGAGGTATTAAATTGTCTCCTCTAATTTTTGTTCTTCAGTCATATGTTTTATCCCAGGATAGCAAATTGTTTACAAGCAATTACAGTAATTAAGCATAAATACACCCCAGTGAGGCAAATATTATTATCCACTTTTTAACAGATGGGAAAGCAGAAGTAGAGAAAACTGGAATGACCTGCACAAGGCCAAACAGGGTGTCTGCTACAAAAAGAGAGAGAGGGCCTTGGACCTCAGCAACCCCAGCTTTATCCTCAGACTTCTAGATGGTCCACAATCTTTAAAGAAGTTTTGACATTTAAAAAAAAAAAAAGAAAAAAATAAATAAAGGATGAAGGTGGTTGGTGACAATGCCAGGGAGAGAGATGGCAGAGGTAACAACGCCAAAAGGGAAATGGCTTGAAAGATGTAATGTGACATAGCCCAATGCCTCAGAGATAGCTGAGACAAGGTCCAGGTTCATGTTCGGGCTTCCTAGATTTAGCAGCAATGTTTATGAATAGAATACATACAGCAGTCTCCTCTCAGAAATAAGGTGGCTAAGCTTTTTTTCCCTTTACATGTTCAGAATGAGTCTGAGCGCATAAAATGAAGATTACTGGAACTACGGAATAAAACAATGTGCTCGTGATGAAAATACAATTGCCCTTTCTGAAGGGCTTTGGGATTTGTGAGTCAAATGCAAAGTTGCATTAATATGAAGAAAATTACATCCATGGGAAAATGCTGAAAGACAAGAAGGCTAGCTTCTCATGCTGCATCTTTCTGCCCATTATCACATTTGACAAACAGTTAGAATTCAAGCAGAAAGTGGATGGCCAAATGGATTAAGACAGGAATGAAACAATGGCATTAAGAGTTAACAAAAATGCATTTGAAATGAAAAGTTGGCAGACAAGGTTCATGTCACATTCCTGAAATCCAAAACAGTAAAGCCAAGACAAATACCTGTTTGATTTTTCTGTTGAAATATTTAAGAGATTTTTTCTATCCTATTTGTCATCACTTATCAATGTAAGATGGATTCAGCCTGCAATAAAACAGAGGGGATTTGAATGCCTTCCTCAGACAGCTTTATGAAGTTGTATGTATAGGACAGAAAAGTATCCAGACGCCAATTCCTGCAAAGAAGCAAGAAGTTATTTATGGCACTGGTTATTTCTAGGAAAACTTGTACAGACACCATATACCAACCACAAGACAGTGGGAAAGAGAAAGAGGAGAGAGAGAGAGAGAGAGAGAGAATACAAGCTAGAGAGTACAGCACTTCATTGTCAAAGTTACTGATTTGCATACACCTCAGGGAGGCAGCTAGGCACCTCTGATTTTCTCAGAAGAGGCAAGAGAAGATATTGAGAAGGGTATGTACCTTCTTGGAGAATTCTTCATACAAAAATATTTTGGCCACATTAGAACAAGAATGGAATATCACTGCCTACAATGAGATGATGTTAGTTGGTTCCAATAGATTCTGAAAGTTTGCTGAGGGGAAAATAACTTTAAATGTTAGCTGAAATAAGCAATTCTAAGTCGTTTTTTATTGTGACTCTCACTCAGAATGCTAAAAAATTATGCTTCTATTTCTATTTCAGTGATGCAGGTCTTTCCTCTCTGACTTCCACCATCCATGAGATATTTCTACATGAATCAGCTAATTTAGGAATAAAAAAGAATAGAGAGACAAACAAGACTTAAGCTGTGTAGCCTATCACTAATTAAAAATAAACATTTCCACTCAATAATAAATCTTTAGATGTTAAATGAAAATGATCTCAAAGATCAAAATGTGAATAAGTAGGGCAAAGTAGGATGATTGGAATAATAGAAGTTGACTGTCAGCTCTTTTATTACTATTATTTTGTTGACTTCTAAGTGTGGCTACTTAAATTCAGTAGTGTGAATTCCAGTTAAACAAGGCCACCAGCCTAAATGAAGGGGTGAATGAATGCACAAATGAATGCATTGCATGTAACTTATACCAATGCTCTATTTGCATTAGCTAGTCAATTTAGGAAATGTGATACTTAAAACCTGAATTTTTCTTATCCCTGTCTTAGACTGTTCAGTCATCCCTCTCACAGCTGACATGTCAGTTGGCACTTGGTGGTGTGCAGGCTGAGACATCATGCAATTCCATACAACATTCAGCAATGGTGTTTTGAAGCCAAAATGTCCCCACAGACTATTATCACAAGTCTCGGTTTGGGCTGGTTTTGATTTTCACTTTATATTCTACCCACCAAATAACTTCTGGGTAAGAGGATTCATCTGCCATTCAAAACATTAGACGCTGGTCTGGATAGCATCATTTTTCTCACTTTGAATACAAGTGCCTGATGAGTAATAGTGTTGCTACCTTCCAACACACTGGAGAAGAATAGGCCCCTCTGGAAGCAGTTAATAATCCTGGTGGTCAGTAGGTGAGCTATATTTCCTGTTCTCAGGCCTCTAATTCAACAATATGACCAAACATACCTGTTCTGTAAAGTTTGCAATCCACTGCATGCTTAAAAGAGAACAGCCCAGTGAAGGAGTATTTAATGACCTCCCCAGCTGATGAATCTCCAAATTTTCAATTTGACATTTGAGCAAAGTCACATTTGTACTCTGAAAATTTTTCCAGGTCCAGATTCTAGTTCATAGGTCAGTAAATCAGCTTTATTGGGTCTCAAATCTCTCTTGTACTTTCCTGCTTCTCCAAACACTCTATAATCATTAGAATCACATAGTGACACCATACACTTTATGGACAACAAATGAAAGGAGCTATCTATAGCAAGTTGCTAAACTATTTCTCTCAATCTCCCAATTTGACATCCAGAGGATTGAGGTGTTGTAGGACAGGTGCCACTGGCTAGATAATTATTAGAGTTTAATTAATTTATTTCTAAGCCAGCTGCCACATCCTCCTTCATTGGTCAGTATTTTAAATTTCCTTTAAATTCCTCCTGCCTTAAGCAGCAATAACAGGGATTTAGGGAAATAAAAATTAATGTTTAATTAGGAAAGATATAGGATTTGTTTTTTTGTTTGTTTGTTTTCCTAATGGGAACACAAGACAAAAGCCCTTTGTATTTTTTTATGTTGTGACTCATTATCTTTCCATTTTTAAAATATAAGCATAGAGTGCTTCTAGAATTCTAGTTTCTTTTATAGTTTTAGCAGTCCCCCACCTGGACAATATACTTCTCTGCCAATTTTGATGGAGAAAACATCAAGATGATCTTCAGTAATTAGCCAATGCATATGGATGATTTGAGAATATTACCACCTTTTCTCACATAGTAATAGTTCTTTCCAGGAAGTGTGATACTAGTCACAAGCCCTGATAGCCTAGGTGGATGGACATTGCACCTAAGTGGATTCATGACTAACAGTGTCATGGCCCACACACCTCAATTAAGAAAATAAGCCAAAAATACCCACCACAGAGAGTGGTCTGAATCTAACGCTGACACCCTCCACTGCAGGTTGCAATGATTTTGCTGCTTGATGGGGAATCATCCAGGCTTCTCTTGATTTGGCTCCTGCCTCCACTCTGGTCTTACAGCTCAAGGTTTCTCAGTCCTACCTCTGTGTGCTAACCCCACCAAACTGCACATAACCCACTGCTCCTCCAACATCCCTAAACACCCTTACCCTGTACCCTCATATGTTCCATGCTGCTTCTCACATCTCTGCTGTGTTGAACTGTCTCTTCAGTCTGGAATGTTCTAAGTGTACTTTATGTAGGTAGTGATAATGCACATTGTGTGTGTTGTAATTTACAGTCCCTTACTAAACAAAATGAAATGGAACACCATGAGGTTTGCATTAAGAAACACTGAAGGCCTATTTTTTGATATAAAATTGAAGTTTCCATATCATATGGATTTATAATTCAAGAAGCAAACCTTTAATAAAAGATTTCTTGAATATAAAATTCAAAATGAGTTTTCTCAACTCATAGCTTTTTAGAAAGATTTGTTTGAAAGTACCAAAAAAAATTCAACTGGAAGATTATTAAAAAATTATTTCTTCTGTCTAATCAATGCATTTAATAGGCAAATTGAAAAACACAGAACCAAAAGCCATAGACTGTGCCCTCAAAAAGCTTAGTCTAGCTGAGATAAAATTCCCATTAATTGTCACATTATAAAATGGCAAACTTGAAGTGCCAAATGGATGACAGGTAAACAATGAGTGCAACCGGAAGAAATAGAAAAGAATTGAGGCATTCCTTAATGGAGGAACAACATCATCACAGATGAGGAAGTGTTCCTCAGTAGCCTTTTTGAAAGGAGTGTGGATGGGTTAATGAATTTAGGACACATCACTCTATCTAACTAAGCAGAGGGATTGTGTTGGGAAACAGTGACGGTAAGTTTGAAAAGAAGAAACGTGACTGTCCCAGTTTATTTCATGCAGTGTCTCCTCATATTTTTCTATAAAATAAGACAGTACACACTGAAGATGATTTGTAATTCCACTTTTGTCCAGCTTTGACCTCAAAGTGCACCTTCTCACCAGCATGTGATTGCTTAGGCATGTAACAACTGCATATTCATTAGCTGATGACTGCTGCATCTGACCATCTCTAAGGGTTAAGTTCATTATTACTAAGCAACCTGAAGGGCTTAGCAGTCACAGCATAACAATTCATGGAGGAGGGAACAGCAACAACTTTTGCCCTTTGCAATTTTTCTTCTCTGTTTACGGGTTAAACTTACCATTAGTTTCCCCAAATTAATGCGCCTTCTAAGGGTACACTGAGACCAGCCATTTATTTCAAGTCCAGTTCTTTTTTTGTTGGCCACTCCATCTTATCACCCAGCTTTCTAAATTTCCAGGATAACATAAAACAAATATACATCAGAAACTCAAACACTCAGCTATACGTACATGGAGGAAAAAGAATGTTAGGTGAAGACTTTTGGTTACTGGTTGAAAAAACTTAACTTAGAATCAGGAGCCCTCTATGGGCTAAATGTACTTTAAATTAAAGTCAATAAAATGCAGTGTACTTTTCTGCAAATATTGACAACAGTAATCTTTAGCCACATTCAAAATATAGACTGAATACAGAGCCAGTGAAAGTGAGTCAGCACCCATGACCTGATGTTCATAATCTGAATTATGGCTTAAATTTATAACTTTATATTTCCTAATGAGACAAAGAACAGGAAACTAACATCTGTAAGGTTACATACTATTACTTAGTATCCAAAATAAAAATGGTCTTAGTTTTAATGCTACTCTTTTTTTGCTCTGAGATCCTTTTAAAATATTATATCATATTTCAAGATACTATATTTAAATTATTTTCTTAAAGTTTATAACAATTGGGCACAGAGATGTGACTCTTAGAATTTTCTTTCCACTATCCCATTTTCCATTTTCCAGGAGTACTTCACATCTGCTCCTTAAGATTCCTTTTCAGTACACACTAGAAAGACGTTCTTGAACTTGTCCACAGCTATTTCTAATTTGTCTGATCTTCATCAGTCAGTTTAAAGGAGCATAAAATGTCATCTGCCTCATCCGTCACTGTGTGTGTGTGTGTTAATGTATTTATCTGATTCACTTCCCCTGAGTCGTCTAAGCTTGATGCAGTTCTGAATCTTTCCCATCTCCTAATTTATTTCAGTCACTCCTCGGGTGTAGTGGAGCTGAATTTTTCAGGTAGACTCATCTGAAAAGATGCCATGCTCTAGCAATTCTATAAGCAATTATCATCTTAATAGCTTGCAAATCCTGCTTTGTATATTCACTGTTGGTCTACTTCCAGACAGAGGTCCATTTTTCCCTAAGCCCTTGACATAGTATTTTCAGAAGCCTTCACAATGGAGGAGTTGTTTGACTCCTTTGGGATGTCAGAAATAGTTAATGATGCTGTATCATCATAAGAGGTTGGTATGAACATTTGGTGGTAGTATGACCACAATTGCTACTACTGAAAATTTCAGCTCAACCTCCTGCTGTAGCTGACATGGCGTAATGGAATGGTCAAACCTACTACTTTTCAGATAAGGCTAATATGGTTCTCAGTGTCAAGAGAATCTTCTTCATCACCACCATCATCAAAATCTATTATGATTATAATTACTTCATCAGAATGTAACATTTACTACAGGCTTCTAACACTTAGAGTCTTACATTAGGTTTTATGCACTCTAACAGGGAGAGTGATATAGTAAGATAAATATCAACATAAAGTAGCAGATGCTGTTTCTCAAATGAATAATACAGATAGGGATTCTAGGGCAGTAACGGAACAGTAAGAAAAGACACCAGGACACCAGGGAGCTTTTGGAATACCAGCTGGGCCTGAAAGACAGGAATGAGTATGCATAGAGGAGATCGGAGAATGACCTGGTCAGTGGTGTGGCAGTCATTCTGTGCTGGGAATAATCTAGGCCAAATCAACTGATATGGAGGGCTCATGGAGAAGAATATTGAAAATTAATACTGTGTACCGAAAAGTCAAGTCACAAAAGGTTTTGAATTGTGTGAACTTTTACTTTAGGCTAGAGGAGAAAATGAGAGCCACAGCATTCCAAAGAGGCCCCTTGTCCAAAGACTACTATTTCCTTGGTATGATTGTTTCTCTAACATGTGCCTCATTCAGTCTTTTGTTTATTCATTCAGCAAAGGGTTCTTGAGTGCGCACTATATGCCAGGAACTTTTCTACTTGTCAGACACACAGCAAGAAACAAAATACAAACTTTATTGTTCATTATGGAGAATATTAGTTTGCTAGGGCTACTATAGCAAAATACCACAGACTGGGTGGCTTAAACAAAAGAAGCGTATTTTTTTTTCTACATTTCTGGAGACTACAATTCCAAAGTCAAGGTGATAACTGGATTGATTTGCTCTGAGACTCCTCTCTTTGTCTTGCAGATGGCAAGCTTCTTACTGCCTCATCACCATTGTCCTTTCTTGCACATGTGCTCCCCTGGCGTGTCTCCATCTTTTAATAAGTACATCAGTCATATTCAATTAGGACCCCCTCTAAAGGCCTCATTTTAACTTAGTCACCTCTCTAAAGACCTTTTTTATAAATACTGTTACAGTCTGAATACTGGGGTTTGGAACTTCAACATATGAGGTGTGCAGGTGCATATTTCACCCCACAATGTGGAGCTAACATTCTAGTGGGGAAAACAGATACCCACTGTCATAAAAATGAGCTCCTTGGGGGCCTCGTTGAGGGTTTCCCTATCATACTCACAATTCATGAACCCAGGAGTGGACATAGCTGATGCTCAGCCTGATCTCCCTGTTACCTACGCACGTATAACCCCTCTCCCACTTTCCTGGCAACATCCAGGCAAAGGGAAGGGGGCAGTGAGGATCTGTCTCTTCTATGATGTGCCTGTTGTGACTTAAATTCTCCAAATCCTTCTCATAACCTGATTTCTCTTGACAATGATAAGGTCAAAGAACCAACACAGTGAGATTTGGCCTTAGATCCGCATACCCCAGGAATGGTCCTGATCAGAAGGCTCAAATAAGAATATAACAAGAAACAAAAATGCTTAGAAAAGAGATATACTATGTGTAACCTGAATTTTCCAGTCTCAGCAGTCTGTGGGTAAAATAAGGTCACATTAATATTAATAATCAAATTGGCCTGCAGCCGCGCCTGTAAAACCACAGATTCTCATTCTTCATTCTCCTGGCCTACACCCCAAGGTCTTTGATCATCTCTCAGTTATTTCTGGGAGGTCCCAGGGTAAGTCTCACCTCATGTTTGTTCAAGAATAAGTGCGCATCTGTTCTTTCTCTCTAAGAGCCTTGCAGAAGTCCACTGACCGGGATATTTGGGGGCAGCATTTCTCTAACACCACAACTGATGATATCTTCTGAGAGAGCGCAGCTCCCTACCACTGTGCCTCACCACTCCCTAGTTTCTGCCAAGCTTGGCCAGGCTGTCCCTTAAACTAATACCCTTCTCCAACTTGGCTTGCCCTTCTTCACCTGGATACTCAGGCAATGCTGCTATTTTCCCCAGTCTCAAATCCTGCTAAAGTGACCCCTGGAAACGGAGAAATGGTGCATTCCAGTCCCTGAATACAACCCCTCGAGCATACCAATTCATGAAAGCAGAAGACCCTACCAAGAGCTAGGCATGGTGGGTCAGGCATAACTTGCTCTCACAACCAAACTTCACTTTGATCCACTGATATTAACCATACCGTTTTCTATAGGAAAATAAATTTCATCATTATTCGTGAAGATGAACAACAATTATCATATCATGTATTCTATCATTTAGACATTGGTTACTTTATTTTCTGCCAAACATTTTGTCAGGATAAAGAAAACAATATTTATTATAAATATATTTTTATAGAGTCAAAATGAGTTTAACCTATTCCAATCATCTAAATTTTTTTTTTAGTATCTACTGTGTGCAAGGTATTTTGCAAGAAGAGTTATTGGTATGGGTTGTGGGTGAAACAATCCTCCTTCTTTTTAAAATGTGTTAATGTTTTTTCTGTTTTCTAAGGATTTAGTGGCAAGGATACTGCATTTTTTCCTTATACACAAAGGATGACTTTCTTCTTTCATCTCAATGTTGTTAGAATCAAAGATAAATAAAGTGAATAAACTCTACATGAGAATCCAACAAGTCACATGTCTTGATGGCAAGGTACAGCAACAGACATCCAATTGATATCACCTATACAGTGGATTTCTTTTTTTTTTTTTTCTTTTGAGATGGAGTCTCGCTCTTTCACCCAGGCTGTAGTCCAGTGGCACGATCTTGGCTCACTGAAAACTCTGCCTCCCAGCTTCAAACAATTCTCCTGCCTCAGCCCCCTGGAATAGCTGGGACTACAGGCAGTTGACTAATTTTTGTATTTTTAGTAGATACGTGTTTTCACCATGTTGGCCAGGCTGGTCTCGAACTCCTGACCTCAGATGATTTGCCCACCTTGGCCTCCCAAAGTGCTGGGACTACAGGCATGAGCCACCCCACCAGGCCATCACCTATACCATGGATTTCTATTGGGCATCATCTAAGTGGCTCAGTTAACTTTATAAACCAAGGAACTAATTCCTTGCTTTTCGCTCTTATCTGAACACATTTGAGATAAAACATCTATTTAATCCACTTCAAACAGGAGAGTCTAGTAAAACTTATGAAACCAGTAGGCATCAGGTAGATAATTGATTAACATTCTCTTTTCCACTATTTGCTATGTATGGCATGGGCAAAACTTTATTTTCCAAATATTCCCCACACATGGAGTATTAGGCTGATTTCTATGTAAATCCATGTTTGAAGGTTATCTCAAGATATACATTTAATCTCCAAAAATAAATTCCTCCAAAAAAAGTTAACACTGGTAAAGTAGAAGTAACCCTAGTAGCCCTCCATTTAAAAGAGGAAATTTAGTGTTTCCACAGGGCTTTGTTGGGGAAACTCTCATGAATTGTTTAATAATCCATGCAGTAGTGATTATTATCTGAAATCATCAAAAAATCAATAAGTGTGGTTGATTATAATCATGATAAGAATTTTCTTTTGCACAACTTCAGAATTTACACTATGCTCTACATTCTTTACCTCATTTGAATCTTCCATTCCTGATTGATACATATATAAATATTACAATAGCCATCCGAGAGTTGTGGGACTGGACTTAGGTTAATTGCTTTATCCAAAATTATTAGATCAACACAGACTCCAAGCCAGGTTTCCTGACTTCTGTTTTCATTTTTTTTTCTGCACTGTCATCACTGTCCCATCACTAAAAGCTACACTTGTGCAACTCACACACCACTCATTTTTCCATCCTTTCTCCATTTTCGAATTTTATAGCCATACAGACGTGAATAGTTATTATTGAGATTTTTGTAATACTTTATGTCAGCACCCTTAAACAATAGTCTTCTTAATTGTATGCAAAGAAATTTCTACAATAACATGCTTTCCCTAATTTCTCTCAAGAAAATTTTTGTTTTGGCTTAAGTTTTATTCTAGACCTGGGGGTACATGGATAAATGCCATGTTGCTGAGCTTTGGTGCATAAAATATCTTAAATCTTTAATATTTACAGCAATCTTTATGGCCTACAATTAAATTTACCTTAAGAATGCAAATATGCCACCTACCATAAACTACTATCAAACTGGTCAAGACATATAAGCTCATTGTTTTCAAGTAGCGGACCAAAGGAAAGGCAGGTGGTAATTCATAAGCGAAAGGGAACACGTGAAATGAGTTGAGACCCTCATTCACCAAGGCTCTCTGACTGGGGGTACTTTCATTACAGTGATGCAGGGAGGTAAAGCCCAGGCACGGCAGCAATCTTGCTGAGCTGAAGCAACAGATAACACCGTTCATGGCTGCTAAAGCAGCTGGGGTTTGCTGGGTAAAGCACCAGAGAAGGGAGGAGGCCCCAAAATTCTGAATGGGGTTTCTTTACTGGTTTCTGGCTGAGGCTGGGCTGGGAATGCATAGGACGAGACTCTGAAGGACGTTTTATAGCAAAGACCACCTGCTATTGGGAAAAATACTGAATGAAGATGTCTCATATCACAAAGTGCTGGGAGGTGCTGGATTTCTGGTCAAGTCAAGAGTGAAGAGGCCTGAGTGCCTCAGGCCTTCAGTAGGCCATGTGGTAGGTAGGGCTAAGAAACATACTCTAAGGTAAGGGTAACAACTTAAGGTTAAAGACAAAACCAAAAAAGAACAGCCTTAATGATGAATACAATCAAACCTGACATAATCTAAAGGATCCTCTGGTAATTTAACTGTCTACTTGAAGAAAAGTTGACTTTCTTTGGAAGCAGAAAATATAATCCAGATTCCAAACAAATCATCCCCCCTTATATCTATGGTACAATCAAAAGATTAATAGACAAGCAAAGAGGCAGAAAATGAAACACACAATCAAGAAAAAAAAAATCAGTAGAAACACACCCTGATATAACCCACATACTGGAATTACCAGACGAAAACTTTAAGAGCAGCTATTATCAACGTGTTCAAAGAATTATAATGAAACATGGTCATCTTAGGTGAATGAGTGGAAAATGGAAAATAAAACAGATGCCAGATTCCAGACATGATAAATACAAATTGTGAAACGAAAAAGCCACTGAATGGATTTAATGGTGTATTGAAAACTGCAGAAGAAAGGGAATGAAAAACTTAAAGACAGTTCAGTAGAAATTATCAAACATAAAAATCAAAGACAAAAATATTTTTTAAATGAATTAACAGAGTCTCAGAGATCTGTGAATCAATAGCAAGAGATCTAACTTACATGTAACTGAAGTTTCTGAAGATAGAGAAACAGAATGAGCAGAAAACTATTTGAATAAATAATGGTAAAGTTGGTGAAAAACATCAAAATTACAGATCTAAAATCGATGTGAATCCCAAGCAGGATAAACACAAAAAGAACCACACCTAGACACATCAAAATCAAACTGCTGGAAACTGGAAATAATCATAAAAGCTGCCAGTGGAAAAAAGACACACTGCAGACAGGAGAACAGCAACACAAAACGATGGCAAACTTATTATCAGAAACAATGAAACCTACAAGACAATGAAATGGCAGCTTTAAAGTGCTTTAAAAACAACACAAAACAGAAGAATCAACCCAGAATTCTCTATCCATTAAAAATAAGGATGAAATAGGAGGAGCCAAGATGGCTGAATAGGAACAGCTCCAGTCTACAGCTCCCAGCGTGAGCGACGCAGAAGACGGGTGATTTCTGCATTTCCATCTGAGGTACCGGGTTCATTTCACTAGGGAGTGCCAGACAGTGGGCGCAGGTTAGTGGGTGCACGCACCGGGCGCGAGCCGAAGCACGGCGAGGCATTGCCTCACTTGGGAAGCGCAAGGCGTCAGGGAGTTCCCTTTCCGAGTCAAAGAAAGGGGTGACGGACTCACCTGGAAAATCGGGTCACTCCCACCCGAATATTGCGCTTTTCGGACCGGCTTGAAAAAAACGGCGTACCACGAGATTACATACCGCACCTGGCTCGGAGGGTCCTACGCCCACGGAGTCTCGCTGATTGCTAGCACAGCAGTCTGAGATCAAACTGCAAGGCGGCAGCCAGGCTGGGGGAGGGGCGCCCGCCATTGCCCAGGCTTGCTTAGGTAAACAAAGCAGCTGGGAAGCTCGAACTGGGTGGAGCCCACCACAGCTCAAGGAGGCCTGCCTGCCTCTGTAGGCTCCACCTCTGGGGGCAGGGCACAGACAAACAAAAAGACAGCAGTAACCTCTGCAGACTTAAATGTCCCTGTCTGACAGCTTTGAAGAGAGCAGTGGTTCTCCCAGCACGCAGCTGGAGATCTGAGAACGGGCAGACTGCCTCCTCAAGTGGGTCCCTGACCCCTGACCCCCGAGCAGCCTAACTGGGAGGCATCCCCCAGCAGGGGCAAACTGACACCTCACACGGCAGGGTATTCCAACAGACCTGCAGCTGAGGGTCCTGTCTGTTAGAAGGAAAACTAAAAAACAGAAAGGACATCCACACCAAAAACCCATCTGTACATCACCATCATCAAAGACCAAAAGTAGATAAAACCACAAAGATGGGGAAAAAACAGAACAGAAAAATGGGAAACTCTAAAACGCAGAGTGCTTCTCCTCCTCCAAAGGAACGCAGTTCCTCACCAGCAACGGAACAAAGCTGGATGGAGAATGACTTTGACGAGCTGAGAGAAGCCTTTAGACAATCAAATTACTCTGAGCTACGGGAGGACATTCAAACCAAAGGCAAAGAAGTTGAAAACTTTGAAAAAGAAATTAGAAGAATGTATAACTAGAATAACCAATACAGAGAAGTGCTTAAAGGAGCTGATGGAGCTGAAAACCAAGGCTCGAGAACTATGTGAAGAATGCAGAAGCCTCAGGAGCCGATGCGATCAACTGGAAGAAAGGGTATCAGCGATGGAAGATGAAATGAATGAAATGAAGCGAGAAGGGAAGTTTAGAGAAAAAAGAATAAAAAGAAATGAGCAAAGCCTCCAAGAAATATGGGACTATGTGAAAAGACCAAATCTAGGTCTGATTGGTGTACCTGAAAGTGATGGGGAGAATGGAACCAAGTTGGAAAACACTCTGCAGGATATTATCCAGGAGAACTTCCCCAATCTAGCAAGGCAGGCCAACGTTCAGATTCAGGAAATACAGAGAACACCACAAAGATACTCCTCGAGAAGAGCAACTCCAAGACACTTAATTGTCAGATTCACCAACGTTGAAATGAAGGAAAAAATGTTAAGGGCAGCCAGAGAGAATGGTCGGGTTACCCTCAAAGGGAAGCCCATCAGACTAACAGCGGATCTCTCGGCAGAAACCCTACAAGCCAGAAGAGAGTGGGGGCCAATATTCAACATTCTTAAAGAAAAGACTTTTCAACCCAGAATTTCATATCCAGCCAAACTAAGCTTCATAAGTGAAGGAGAAATAAAATACTTTACAGACAAGCAAATGCTGAGAGATTTTGTCACCACCAGGCCTGCCCTAAAAGAACTCCTGAAGGAAGCGCTAAACATGGAAAGGAAAAACCGGTACCAGCCACTGCAAAATCATGCCAAAATGTAAAGACCATCGAGACTAGGAAGAAACTGCATCAACTAACGAGCAAAATAACCAGCTAACATCATAATGACAGGATCAAATTCACACATAACCATATTAACTTTAAATGTAAATGGACTAAATGCTCCAATTAAAAGACACAGACTGGAAAATTGGATAAAGAGTCAAGACCCATCAGTGTGCTGTATTCAGGAAGCCCATCTCATGTGCGGAGACACACATAGGCTCAAAATAAAAGGATGGAGGAAGATCTACCAAGAAAATGGAAAACAAAAAAAGGCAGGGGTTGCAATCCTACTCTCTGATAAAACAGACTTTAAACCAACAAAGATCAAAAGAGACAAAGAAGGCCATTACATAATGGTAAAGGGATCAATTCAACAAGAAGAGTTAACTATCCTAAATATATATGCACCCAATACAGGAGCACCCAGATTCATAAAGCAAGTCCTGAGTGACCTACAAAGAGACTTAGACTCCCACACATTAATAATGGGAGACTTTAACAACCCACTGTCAACATTAGACAGATCAACGAGACAGAAAGTCAACAAGGATACCCAGGAATTGAACTCAGCTCTGCACCAAGTGGACCTAATAGACATCTACAGAACTCTCCACCCCAAATCAACAGAATATACATTTTTTTTCAGCACCACACCACACCTATTCCAAAATTGACCACATACTTGGAAGTAAAGCTCTCCTCAGCAAATGTAAAAACAGAGATTATAACAAACTATCTCTCAGACTACAGTGCAATCAAACTAGAACTCAGAATTAAGAATCTCACTCAAAACCGCTCAACTACATGGAAACTGAACAACCTGCTCCTGAATGACTACTGGATACATAACGAAATGAAGGCAGAAATAAAGATGTTCTTTGAAACCAACAAGAACAAAGACACAACATACCAGAATCTCTGGGACGCATTCAAAGCAGTGTGTAGAGGGAAATTTATAGCACTAAATGCCCACAAGAGAAAGCAGGAAAGATCCAAAATTGACACCCTAACATCACAATTAAAAGAACTAGAAAAGCAAGAGCAAACACATTCAAAAGCTACCAGAAGGCAAGAAATAACTAAAATCAGAGCAGAACTGAAGGAGATAGAGACACAAAAAACCCTTCAAAAAATTAATGAATCCAGGAGCTCGTTTTTTGAAAGGATCAACAAAATTGATAGACCGCTAGCAACACTAATAAAGAAAAAAAGAGAGAAGAATCAAATAGACACAATAAAAAATGATAAAGGGGATATCACCACCAATCCCACAGAAATACAAACTACCATCGGAGAATACTACAAACACCTCTACGCAAATAAACTAGAAAATCTAGAAGAAATGGATAAATTCCTCGACACATACACCCTCCCAAGACTAAACCAGGAAGAAGTTGAATCTCTGAATAGACCAATAACAGGAGCTGAAATTGTGGCAATAATCAATAGTTTACCAACCAAAAAGAGTCCAGGACCAGATGGATTCACAGCCGAATTCTACCAGAGGTACAAGGAGGAACTGGTACCATTCCTTCTGAAACTATTCCAATCAATAGAAAAAGAGGGAATCCTCCCTAACTCATTTTATGAGGCCAGCATCATTCTGATACCAAAGCCAGGCAGAGACACAACCAAAAAAGAGAATTTTAGACCAATATCCTTGATGAACATTGATGCAAAAATCCTTAATAAAATACTGGCAAAACGAATCCAGCAGCACATCAAAAAGCTTATCCACCATGATCAAGTGGGCTTCATCCCTGGGATGCAAGGCTGGTTCAATATACACAAATCAATAAATGTAATCCAGCATATAAACAGAGCCAAAGGCAAAAACCACATGATTATCTCAATAGATGCAGAAAAGCCCTTTGACAAAATTCAACAACGCTTCATGCTAAAAACTCTCAATAAATTAGGTATTGATGGGACGTATTTCAAAATAATAAGAGCTATCTATGACAAACCCACAGACAATATCATACTAAATGGGCAAAAACTGGAAGCATTCCCTTTGAAAACTGGCACAAGACAGGGATGCCCTCTCTCACCACTCCTATTCAACATAGTGTTGGAAGTTCTGGCCAGGGCAATTAGGCAGGAGAAGGAAATAAAGGGTATTCAATTAGAAAAAGAGGAAGTCAAATTGTCCCTGTTTGCAGATGACATGATTGTGTATCCAGAAAACCCCATTGTCTCAGCCCAAAATCTCCTTAAGCTGATAAGCAACTTCAGCAAAGTCTCAGGATACAAAATCAATGTACAAAAATCACAAGCATTCTTATACACCAACAGCAGACTAACAGAGAGCCAAATCATGAGTGAACTCCCATTCATAATTGCTTCAAAGAGAATAAAATACCTAGGAATCCAACTTACAAGGGATGTGAAGGACCTCTTCAAGGAGAACTACAAACCACTGCTCAAGGAAATAAAAGAGGATACAAACAAATGGAAGAACATTCCATGCTCATGGGTAGGAAGAATCAATATCGTGAAAATGGCCATACTGCCCAAGGTAATTTACAGATTCAATGCCATCCCCATAAATCTACCAATGACTTTCTTCACAGAATTGGAAAAAACTACTTTAAAGTTCATATGGAACCAAAAAAGAGCCTGCATTACCAAGGCAATCCTAAGCCAAAAGAACAAAGCTGGAGGCATCACACTACCTGACTTCAAACTATACTACAAGGCTACAGTAACCAAAACAGCATGGTACTGGTACCAAAACAGACATATAGATCAATGGAACAGAACAGAGCCCTCAGAAATAACGCCGCATATCTACAACTATCTGATCTTTGACAAACCTGAGAAAAACAAGCAATGGGGAAAGGATTCCCTATTTAATAAATGGTGCTGGGAAAACTGGCTAGCCATATGTAGAAAGCTGAAACTGGATCCCTTCCTTACACCTTATACAAAAATCAATTCAAGATGGATTAAAGACTTAAACGTTAGACCTAAAACCATAAAAACCCTAGAAGAAAACCTAGGCATTACCATTCAGGACATAGGCATGGGCAAGGACTTCATGTCCAAAACACCAAAAGCAATGACAATAAAAGACAAAATTGACAAATGGGATCTAATTAAACTAAAGAGCTTCTGCACAGCAAAAGAAACTACCATCAGAGTGAACAGGCAACCTACAAAATGGGAGAAAATTTTCGCAACCTACTTATCTGACAAAGGGCTAATATCCAAAATCTACAATGAACTCAAACAAATTTACAAGAAAAAAACAAACAACCCCATCAAAAAGTGGGCGAAGGACATGAACAGACACTTCTCAAAAGAAGACATTTATGCAGCCAAAAAACACATGAAAAAATGCTCATCATCACTGGCCATCAGAGAAATGCAAATCAAAACCACAATGAGATACCATCTCACACCAGTTAGAATGGCAATCATTAAAAAGTCAGGAAACAACAGGTGCTGGAGAGGATGTGGAGAAATAGGAACACTTTTACACTGTTGGTGGGACTGTAAACTAGTTCAACCATTGTGGAAGTCAGTGTGGCGATTCCTCAGGGATCTAGAACTAGAAATACCATTTGACCCAGCCATCCCATTACTGGGTATATACCCAAAGGACTATAAATCATGCTGCTATAAAGACACATGCACACGTATGTTTATTGCGGCATTATTCACAATAGCAAAGACTTCTAACCAACCCACATGTCCAACAATGATAGACTGGATTAAGAAAATGTGGCACATATACACCATGGAATACTATGCAGCCATAAAAAATGATGAGTTCATGTCCTTTGTAGGGACATGGAGGAAATTGGAAATCATCATTCTCAGTAAACTATCACAAGAACAAAAAACCAAACACCGCCTATTCTCACTCATAGGTGGGAATTGAACAATGAGATCACATGGACACAGGAAGGGGAATATCACACTCTGGGGACTGTGGTGGGGTGGGGGGAGGGGGGAGGGATAGCACTGGGAGATATACCTAATGCTAGATGACGAGTTAGTGGGTGCAGCGCACCAGCATGGCACGTGTATACATATGTAACTAACATGCACAATGTGCACATGTACCCTAAAACTTAAAGTATAATTTAAAAAACCCTAAAAAAAAGGATGAAATAAAGACATCTTCAGATATATAAAAGCTGAAAAATTTTATTGTAAGCATACCTGAATGACAAGTAATGCAATAGAGTTATTCATCCTGAATGCAAATAACATCGGATGGAAACTCAGATATATAGAAAGTTAGTAAAAGATGGTAAATATGTGAGTAAATATAAAATATTATCTTTTTTTCTTTTGTCAATTTCTTGAAAAGACAACTATTTACAGAAAAAGTAGTATTTTACTGTGGGGTTTATAATGCATGTAGAGGTAAAATATTTGACAATGATAACACAGAACATAGAGTTGGGGGACAGAATAAATTAAATAATACTTCTGTAAGATTTCCACATCTTACTTGAAGTGTTATGGTATTAATTCTAAGTAGACCGTGACAAGTTGAGAAAATGTATTTTAACTGTCATCAACCACTTAAAAGACACAGAGTTATAGCTTAAAAGCTTGTAGATAAACAAAAAAGAAATATTATAAAAGATTATATTAAACTAAAAGAAGCCAAGAAAAAAGACAGAGGGATAACAATAGATTAGTCAAATAGAAAACAAACAGCCAAACAATATCAACAATGACATGAAATATAGTGGACTAAACCCTCACCTCAGTTATATGGTTAACTGATTTTTGACAAAGTCTCAAAGACAATTCAATGAAGTCTTTTCAACACGTGGTACTGACACAATTTGAAAATACATGTGCGCCCACCCCCAAAATAAGAGCATTATATCACATACAAAAATTAGCTAAAAATGAATTATGGACCTAAAGGTAAAATCTAAAAATATAAAACAATAAATATTCCATTAAAAAACATGAGAGAAAATCCTTGTGATCTTAGTTTTAACAAAGATTTTTTTGCTTGCAATACCAAATGCACTATTCATAAAAGAAAATAAACAAATTAATTTGACTTCATCAAAATTCAAAACTTGTCCTCTTTGAAAGACACTATAAAGAAAATGAAAAGATGGACAGGTGCAGTGACTCACACCTGTAATCCCAGCACTTTGGGGGGCCGAGGTGAGAGGATGGCTTGAGCTTAGGAGTTTGAGACCAGCCTGGGCAACATTGTGAAACCCATCTCCATTTAAAAATAAAATAATAATACAGAAATTAACCAGGCGTATTAATGCAGGTCTGTAGTCCCAGCTTCTCAGGAGGCTGAGGTGGATCTCTTGAGCCCAGGAGGTCGAGGATGCAGTGGGCCAAGATCATGCCATTGCGCTCCATCCTGAGTGACAGAGCAAGACCCTGTTGAAAGGGACAGAAGGGAAGGGAAGGGAAAGGAAGGGAAGGGAAGGGACAGGAAAAAGAAGGAAGGAAGGAAAGAAGGGAGGAAGGAAGGAAAGAAGGAAAGAAGGAAGGAAGTAAGGAAAGAAAGAAAGAAGGGAAGGGAAGATAAAGGAAAGGGAGGGAAGGGGGGATGGGAGGGGAAGGGAGGGAAGGGGGAAAAAGGAAGGAAGGAAGGAAAAGAAGAAAGAAAGAGAAGAAAGAAAGAAAGAAAGAAAAAAGAGGGAGGGAGGGGAAGGAAGGAAGGAAAAATAGAAAGAGAAAGAAAGAAAGAGAGAGAAAGAAAGGAGAAAGAAAGGAAAGAAGGAAGGAAGAAAGAAAAAGAAAGAAAGGAAAGAAAGAAACAAAGAAAGAAAGAAAAAGGAAAGAAAGAAGAAAGAAAGAAAAAAGAAGGAAAGAAAGAAGAAAGAAGAGGGAGGGAGGGGAAGGAAGGAAGGAGGGAGGGAAGGAGGAAGGAAGGAAGGAAGGAAAAATAGAAAAAGAAAGAGAAAGAGAGAAAAAAGAAAGAAAGAAAAGAAAGAGAAAGAAAAAGAAAATACCCAACTAGCTGCAACATTCAAATCCTAATCCAAAACCAGTAGATTAAAGAGTCTTCTTACTGAAAGATGCCATCTAGGGCTTGTATAGCTAGAAAGGAGAAGTCAATGCTTGCCTTAAAAGCTTCAAAGGACAGGCTAACTATCTTGTAGGGGCTATTGCAGATGGTCATTTTAAGTTGAAGCCAATGCACATTTACTATTCTGAAAATCCTGTGGCCCCTAGGAATTATGCTAAATCTCCTTTGCTTATACTCTAGAAATGGAACAACGAAGCCTGAAAGTCAGCAGATCTGTTTACAGCATGGTTTACTAAATATTTTAAGCCTACTGTTGACACCCACTGCTCAGCAAAAAGATTATTTTCAGAATATTACTGTTCATTAACAATGTACCTGGTCACCCAATAGCTCTGATGGAGATGTACAAGGAGATTAATGTTGTTTTTATACCTGCTAATACAACATTTATTCTGTAGCCCATAGATCAAGAGTAATTTTTACTTTCAAGTCTTATTTTTGAGGAAATAAATCTTATAAGGCTATAGCTGCTACAGATAGTGGTTCTTCTGATGGAAATGGGCAAAGTAAACTGAAAGCATCCTGGAAAGGATTCTCCATTCTTAATGGCATTCTAAGTTCCATTAAGAACATTTGTGATTTATGGGAAGAGGTAAAAACGTCAACATTAACTGAAGTAAGTTGATATTAATTTTCATGGATGATTTTGAGGGGGCTCAAGACTTCAGTGGAGAAGGTCACTGCAGATATAGTGAAAATAGCAAGAGAACTAGAATTAGAAATAGAACCAGAAGATGTGGCTGAATTGCTGCAATGTCATGATAAAACTTAAATGAATGAGGAGTTGCTTCTTATGCATGAGCAAAGAAAGTGGTTTCTTTAGATGGAGTCTACTCCTGGTGAACTTGCTGTGAACATTGCTAAAATCACAGCAAGCGATCTACAATGTTACATAAGGCAGCAGCAGAGTTTGAGAAGATTGACTCCAATTTTGAAAGAAGTTTTATTGTGAGTAAAGTGCTATCAAACAGTGTCACATGCTACAGAGAAATCTTTGGTGAAAAGAAGAGTCAATGGACACAGCAAATTTCATTTTTGTCTTATTTTAAGAAATTTCCACAGCCACTCCAACCTTCAGCAAACATCATCATCAGTCAGCAACCATCAACAATGAGGCAAGACCCTTCACCAAAAGATTGTGACTTGCAGAAGGCTCAGATGATCATAAGCATTTTAGAAATGAAGTATTTTAAGTTAAGGTATGTACATTATTGGGGGAGGTATAATGCTATTTTGCAATTAATAAACTATGGTATAATATAAAGATAATTTTTATATGCACTGGGAAACCAAACTATTTGTGTGACCCACCTTATTGTGATGATATTCGCTTTATTATGGTCATCTGGAATGGAACCCATAATATCTCTAATATATTCCTGTTCTACTCAGCAATAAAAATAAATGAACCATTTATACACACAATAACATGAATGAATCTCAAAATAATCATGCAGAGTGAAAGAGAGGCAAAAAAGTATATGCTATATAATGCATTTGTAAAAAAGTTTCTAGAAAATGCAAACTAATCTGCAGTGACTGGAAGTAGATCAGTGTTTGCATGGTAATGGAACAAGAAAGGTACAGAAAAGAGTGGGAGGGAAGAATTATAAGGCCATAAGAAAATTTGGGGAGTGATAAATATTTTCCAAATCTGGATTGTGGCCATGGTTTCATGGGTATATACATGTATCAAAACATCGAATTGTATACCTTAATATGTGCAATAGCTATACTGCTTGCAAAAGCAGAAATCTAAGCAACAGAAATGTCCATAAACAGTAAGACACATATTTTGTTTTATTAAATTTATTTACATGCAGCAATAAAAATGTGAAAAAACCCACAACTACATGCAACAACATAAATGAAACTTCAGAACACACTTAGAATAAACATAGTAAATCATAGAAGCATGAACAATAACATTATTACAGTTGTCAAAATTGGAAATATAGCAAACTAAATGATACGATGTTTTGGAACACTTCCAAATGTTATTAAACAATAAAGAGAATATCAAAGGAGAAACAACAACCACACAACTCAGAACAGTGGCTCTTCTGGGCAGGTGGAATGGAAATGGAACTAAGGAAGGGCACTCAGAGTGTATCCAAAGGTAATTGTGATGTTTTATTTTTTAAACTGGGCGGTGACCAACCTGGGTGTTCCTTGGATTGTTATCCTTTATGCTGAAGAAATGGTTTGTATATATCAATTTTTATCTACTCAGTATTTAATGAAATATGTTAGGAAGCCTTAGAACACAAACACTCCATTTAAAAGGTAGACATTGTCAGATGGAAAAAACAAAGCATGGCCGAGCATATACTGTCTAGAAAAGGTGAACTGAAAAATATAAAGACTAAAGAGGTTGGAATTTCAAGAATAGGGGGAGAAATCATGGAAAAAATAAGCATAAGAAAGCTGGTGTGGCTACATTTCTACCAGTCAAAGTAGACTTCAAGAGTATCATCAACAAGGAGAAACATTTCACAGTAATCAGAATCAATGCGACAAAGTTATGGGAAGTGAGTGAAATAATTATCTGCAAACACCAGGGCAGACTGACTAAATAGTGAGGACCCTGAATAGGAGTATATGTTTTGGTATCTCTGAAGTGGTGGCATGATAGGACTTTGGTTCTTTTCAACTTCATGGACCCTCATTTCAGTTCTGAATTCCCTTCTTCTAGAATTATTTTACTTTCTATACATAAACTTCTGTCATTTCCAAAGAGAGAGAGAACAAGAGAAAATCATAAACAGCAATAACAGGATAAAAACAGCAAGAAATAAAAAGTAGGGTTATTAATAAAGCAATCAATGTTAAAACTATTAACATTAATAATTCAAAATGATACCTTAATATTTTCTCAAATTCTAAAGACAAGTTGTTTAGGCTGTAAACTTTTTATTTGTGGCTCTATTTGCAACTTGCTTTTTTGCTTAGTTATGTTTTCTCTATTTGATTCTGTTTGCACTTAAATCAGAAATACAAATATTGAACTTCAAAATAAATTGATACATGGTTGAGCCCATGTGTGATCAGAAAAATCGAAATCATTTTTCTTTTCAGACAAAAGTATTAAAATGAATTGCCATCCTGACTAACTGGAGACATTACAGTGACATGAGTAATATTCCAAGTCGCTGCAAAAGGCTGCAGTGTTTGCTGATTACTCCATGGTAAGTGTGTCAGAAACAGAGCTTTGGGACAGATTTCATTTTCTAAAATTATTTGCACTCAGGAGGAGAAGCGGGCATCTTGATGACTGTGAAAGAATAAACAAAACAAAATAACTCAGGCATCTGACACTGGCTGGAGACCAGCACAAACTACCAACTTTACTGGCCCCTGTCCATCCAGTCTTCTCTCTTAATTTACTTGCTGATTTATACCATAAATGGATTTATTCCCTTTTTTCCCCAGCTTGTACTTCAGTTGTTCAGAGTCGGAATATGTTTGCTAGTTCCTACTCCTTCAGGTAGGAGCTGCAGATTTGCTTTGCCTGGGGTTGATCACAGAGGGGTCTCTGTATCCACAGGAATCTCCTTTCTTCAAGCTTTTATGACTGTGACAATCTGAAGGACTATAGGCTACAGAGAGGTTGATTACAGCTGGGGATGTTAGCAAAACATTAACATTATTTCTAGAGTGAAAATATATTTATTCAGGCAGTGCATAACCATTGTTTAAATATTTTCTGACAGGTGAGGTATATAGGTTTGCATGTATTTGTGTGATTTGCATAAACCACACACAAAAATGCATCACATAATTTAATGTTAGTACACACATGTGCTCACATATGGAGAGGAAGTTTAGCAATATAAATATTTTCAACATTCATCATTTCAACAAACACTGATTCATTAAATATTTATTGAGCATCTATGATATACTAGGCCATGAATTAGATGCTATGGGAGCTACGAAGATGAATTAATCATAGGCTGTCCCCTAAGCAGTTTATTACCCAGGGTCAGAGATATACCAAGGACTCAAAACTTTATTTCCAAATACAAAGTGATATATTCGACGAGAAGACAAATTTAAAAATGCCAAGGGAGTCTTAGAAGGGGAAAACTAACTCTGCAAGTGCAGACTGGGTGGAAGAGAAACATCAAATAATGCTTTTAAATGGGCCAGATGACCTGGTCAGATTTTGATAGGGGCATCTGGTGGAGACAAGTTACATTAAAGCAAACTTTGTGAACCAGAGTTGTAGAAATAAGAGAGTGTAGAAATAAGAGTGTGCATTTTCAAACAATGCACAAGCTTACAAGAAGGAGTCCTGGGATATGAAGTCTGTGATACAGGGGTTGTAGTAAATGTAATGGACAATGGAGAGTCATTCAAGGACTCTGAGTATGAAGATGACATGCATTGAGATGTGAGCTTCTTGTTTCATTTACTTTCAAACATCTCAATACTCAGTAAAGAGCTATGCTCTTAGCAGATGTCCAATAAAGAATAATAACATTTATAGTTTCCATTTATTGAGCTCTTATTATGTGCCTGACTCTGTTCTAAATACTTTAGATGTAGAACTTAATTTAATCCTCACTACAACCTTATGAGGTTTTTGATGTAATTATCTCTGTTTTATGGATGAAGTAATTGAGATACAGTCTTTAAGTTAAAAACTTAACCAAAGTCACGCAGCCTGTAGATAACAGAATGAGGACATAAGCCAAAGTCTCGACTAGGTTTCTCTACTCCTTCTCAACAAATAAATATCTATCAAATAAATAAGGGCCTTAATACACTGAAGAACAAAACATTACACTCTTTCATCATATGATTAAATGACAGATGAAAGTAGACACAACCCACTGAACTAAGTTACAGTCTTAGTTGTTACATTCTCAAGGACATAAAAGAGGAACTGTTGGTTCGGGTGAGATTTCTGCTATCACCAGGAGAATGTGACATGTGGTTTTGTTTTGTAATTGAATCCTACAAAATGTGCAAAGATAGCACCCAGGTGCTACTGCCAGGCAGCAGCCATCAAGAAATGACCACCAGTTATGATGTGGCTGCAGTGTGTGTCATCCTGTGCTGGGCACTGTGCAGCTTTGAGTAAGACATGGCAGAATCTGCAAGTGACCCTTGTGTGGAAAGGAGAGTAAAACAGAACCCCTGGTGGGTCCTCAAGATGTGTGAAATTGCCTCTTCTCCTGAAAGCAGGATCAAAATAATTCCTTGCACTAGGATAATAAAATTATTCTGCAATTCATTGAAGAGTTGGGAGAGGGAAATGAGTAGGCTATAAAGACATTTGAGGTTGGTCTACAGCAGTCACAGAAGAGGAAAATAATTATGTACTCTTCATAATTATAAAGACAGCTTAGCTCTAATGTGTGAAGTTCCAAAAAGTCATCTTTGTCTTTGAGGTTAATTTTTCTCTTCCCAAATGATATAAATGCCTTAAA
This sequence comes from Gorilla gorilla gorilla, assembly GCF_029281585.2. Classification (NCBI taxonomy): domain Eukaryota; kingdom Metazoa; phylum Chordata; class Mammalia; order Primates; family Hominidae; genus Gorilla; species Gorilla gorilla. The sequence goes on from NC_073241.2 coordinate 70,869,577, forward strand.
TCTTTCTATGAAGACAAGGCCTTAGGATTTCTGAAAAGTGACATCAATCCAGTCTGGAAGTACTTACTAAGCATTTATTATGAACCTGTCCAGGTCCACCGTGTGGGGCATTAGAAGACCATGAGGTAGTGTGTGAAGGGAAGAGAGTGAACTTTGACACCAGATCAATCTCACTCCTGCCTTTAGTGGCTGAGGGGCCATGGTCCAGGCATTCCACTGGTCTGAGCTCATTTTTTTCATCTCTAACATGGAGAGAGCAATAGCATCTATATAATTGGGAGGTGGTTGGTTGGTGAGATAATAGAAATAAAAAATTCTTATATAAACACTAAAGTACTCAATACATCCTAGTGTATGTCTGTTTGTGTGTGTGTGTGTGTGTGTGTCTGTGTGTCTGTGTGTTTCTAAGCATTGGTTGAAATATATTTCAAGTTAAGCTATTGCTGAAAATTTGTTTCTTTCACATTTACTCAGATTACAGAGCCAGGTCAACAAGGTTTAACATAATTCCAGATACACCCATTTATAACAGATTCATTGGTGGAATGAATTATCCTTTCTCAACTTTTAACAGAGTCAGAAGGATGAGTGAGTCAAAATTTCCCCATTCTTGCTTCCTCTTTTTGTGGGTTCATTGGAGAGGATGAGATAAGACTAAATATGTAATAGTAAGGACAGCAGAGTCTTTAGGGAAGTATTAGTATAGAATTTCAGAATTAATTTTGACGAGATTACACTATAGGATAGCACTGTATAGTGATTCCACAGTTCTAGTTACATGTTTAAAAAGTGTTTATGTATTAGTTTGCTGTTGCTGCTGTAACAAAGCACCCCAAATGTAATTGTGCTTTCTTCTATAGTTCTGAAGGTCAGAAGTCTCACTCATCTAAAATAAAGGTGCAGGCAGGAGTGTGTTCCTTCTAGAGCCTCTAAATGAGAATCAATTCCTTGCCTTTCCTGGCTTCTAGAGGCTGCTCACCTTCCTTGGCTGGTGGCCAAAGCCAGCAATTACATCATCATTCTAGCCTCTGCTTTTTTCTCTCCTGCCTCTTTCTTCCCTTGATAAAGATCATTGTGATTCCAATGTGTCCATTCACATAATACAAGATGATCTTTTCTCCAGATTCTTAATTTAATCACATCTGCAAAGTGCAAAGTCTATTTTGTCAAGTAAGGTGACTAGGGGTTAACTAGTTTTCTCTACTGCCGCTTAACAAATATCCATTAAACAAATAGATATGTGGACATCTTTGAAGGCCATTATTCTACTGGTAACAGTTTTGTATTGTCTTCCAGCCCTGACCTCCCTCTCCTGAGGCCAGCATTGTCACTGGGCCACGGAGATATCATATTAGCCTTTGAAATAACTCTAACCATGAGCAAAGTTGCTCACCTAGGAAAGGAAGTATTCTGAGGATGGTCAGTGGTAGAATTGGTTTGGTCCAGCTACTTAGGTTTGCAGAGCTGTCTCCCTTTGTATCTCAGCTAGGCAAGTCTTCACACTGGCTTTCTAAAAGCAGCCCCAATTCAGGCAGACACATAATACATTTTGAATTGTTCAGTTTGAGAATGTAGCCACCCCAAAGGACAGAGATGACAGTGACCTGCTGTCCTTCCAGAAAATCGGCGTTGTGTACAACACTTGGTCTCATTGCATATGGGTTGCTTAATAAACCAGAATGGTCATGTTTCCTTCAGTCATATTCCTATAACTGCAGCCAAAGAAAAATAGTGCTGAAGAAAAGGCTTTTATTATCTTTTATTTTACCCTCTAAAATCTAATTCAGAGCATGAGGAGAAATGTACGCACAGAGCCAAATTTCATGTTCATTAATGTAATTGGACATTAGTGCCGTAGCCACGTCCTCTCACTCAGCAGCGAAAATGACCCTCTTCCTGTGTTATCATCAGTAACGGCATGGTGATGTCCTGGCTGGGACTGACCAGAGTGTAACAGAGCTCTCGGTCCCTTGGGCAATGGGGTGATTTTTATTTACAGTGACAAGATGATCTTTACACTTGTTTCTCTTTGGACTGTACACGCACAGCTCTATCCATAAGCCAAAATACAGCCAGGCTGGCTCTTTCTGCCCTGCACTTTACTTAACTGACGAGGTGTCAGCATTAATTTCTTGACTGTTGGAAAGTTTCATCGCTCTTGCCCTGGGGATGTTTTCTTGACCTCTCTAGTCCTGTGATTGGAAGTGGTTTGGTCTTTTCTCATAAGCTCCAAACATTTTCTTTCTCTTCCATTGCAATTATTATCTCCTGTGACATTTACAAGGACCGGTTCTACTGTAGCTAGAGCTGTAAACATACAAGAACCCTCAGCGACCCAGAATTCTTTTCTGCTTGAACATGCCAGTTAATAATTTTAGGGGCTTTCAGCATGAATTTATGATTGGAGCTCTCTGAATAAGTATTTAGCTTTAAAAGCAGTCTTTGTCAGTAGAAATCTTTGAGAACATGTTTGAAAAAATTGTAGTCAAGCATAATTCTGTACATAAAACATTTAATTATTCAACTCTACAACCCTCATATAATTATCGTTTTTTTTTCTTATAACTGCATGAGTTTCACACAACAGCTGGAAATGGCTTTGCACTAGAGTTGATTTTGAGACTCAGGACAATGGTGAAAATAGTGCTGAGCTAGAAATGGGCCGAACCTGGACCACTAATAAGTTGTACCATCTTCAGTGACTCACCCATTTCCCCAGAACTCCATTTCCTTAATTTGCAAATAATAATAATAAGAGTTATAAGCTTAGTTAATACAAAAGTTCTCTTCCAGCTCTAACATTTGGGAAATAAATAAATAACCACCCAGCACCGTTCAACTTTTATTAATATTTTTCTATGGGAGTGCTGCTTGCTTGCAACAGATGAAGGATTAAGCAGTAGACTACCCCTTTTGTGCTTAGTACTCTGACATCAGTGCTCACATATTTTCACCACCTGACTGTAGACAAGAAGAACAAGCTGGAACCAGCAGGTGTTTGCCCTCTTCCATGGAGAGATTCATTCAGAGGCCCAGAGGTTTTGAAGCAAAGTAACAAGAACACCCAGTCAGTCTCTGTTTTCTAAGGTGGATTCTCCAAGATGCAATGATATTTGTTAACTGCTAGATGATTTTAATATTCTGAAGAGATTTTGATTTTAAGTTTTGTGTTTGGAGAGTGAAACTTTGTGTTCAAGCAAGAAAAACATTATTTGTTAAGGCCAATGTAGCTATCCATTTTCAAAGTATCTGCTGAATTTTCCTGTCACTGCTTTATCTCTCTTAGGTTCTCCTGAAGTTAAAACAGAAATTTGCCCTTATCTTCTATAGGGAATTCACAGCCAGTAGAATTCACTCTGGTCCTTGGCCCCTTCTTCTGAGTGTTAATACTTGTTGTGTCCCTTCCTCAGGCAATATAGATCCTGTCCCTTATGCAAGGCCCAATGAATTCCTGGTTTGCTTCCACTCTGACCCCAAGATTCTATGAACTCCATGCTCTCATCTACAGCATAAGGACATGCACCATGCAATTTAACTTCTGATATACTGTCAAAATATTGCATTTAAAAAAAATTCTTTTCCATTAGATTATGAAGGCATTGATAACAGACAACATACTGCACTCTTTCTACTTTGAAAATAGTAAGTGATCAATTAATATTTAATAGACACTCCATGATTTTTGCCATATGGGAGGGATAATTATAGATAAATATTTGTCCATATTGTTTTCAAAGTGGGATTCCTGAACCAGCAGCATCAGCATCATCTGGGACCTTGTTAGAAAAAAATTCTCAGGTTTACTGAATCAGAGATTCTAGAGGTGTGACCAGCTCTGTGTTTCAGTAATTCTTCCAGATGATTTAAATGCATGTCAATATTTGAGAATCACCATCACAGACCAATCTCTAAGTCTCAGAAGTCTATCTTCAATAAACTAAAAACAATACAACTTTGTTACTTATAACAAATATGCAATGCATTTATTTGTGTTTGCATTAATTAATTCATTCATTATGTTGGTAGAGGTTTATTTATATGAATGCAATGTTTGCCACCCAGCCCCTCACCTGCAGTAGAGTGTACATAACAGAATCAGTAAAGGTTTTTCTTCCCCCAAAAGATTGCTTTTTATAAATGAAAAACATGACTAACATCATCTTGCTAGAAGTTAATTTTTATTCACTCTCCTGTCGAATGTGGCTAAAGCCACCAAGATCTAATGCTATTCTATAGGTTACTGCATGGAAACTGGGGTGGCTTGACTGACTTAGATGGAGAGGTGGATGCTTCCTCTTCTCCTTTTAATCCTGAGATTTATTCCTACCTGAGCACCCTGCAAAGAAGACATGACATGTGGTCACCTATAAAAGAATCCCAATATATGATCAAAGTCCATTGTTCAGAAAATATTGAATTCTCTAGATTCATCCTAATGAGGAGTTGCATGTAGCCTTTATTACTTTATTTATTTATTTATGCCTTTATTGTTTTCAAGTACAGATTATCTGGTTTCTGCCAGTGAATCTTTATTGATGTACTATTAGGGCCAGTGACCCTGAATAATGAATATAGTTACAAACTGAAAAGACCCTGAGAATGTGTGGGTTTAGATTTGTGTGTTTGTGCATGAACAAACATTATCAAGGACAACAGTGAAGAGAAAGATTTATTCCCCTAGAATACATCGCCAAGATTCCTGAGGGTTAATTACTTCTTTTGAGAAATTAGCTCCAATCTGTCACTGGCTTACTGACAGGCAGTGATTTCCTCTGGTAAACACCTGGAAGCAATTGCCTTCAGCTGCTTACCTGTGATTCAGGTATATATAGGAGCATACACAACATAGGAGTTTCTACCTAAAGTTATGCAAATTTTTATTAACTGGGTGAAGCACAGAATGCTGGAAAGATTTGAGAAGTTTCTACAAAAAATCAAGTAATTAATTGATACAAAATGTTTAAGTACTTTTCTACTCACCCCACGTTAAGCAGACAATAGACACCTTCTTCCCTGTCACTTTGGGAGCATGTCATCTAAACTGAGAGTGCAGACATGGGAGGCACAGGAAGGAGGAAAGGAAAGAAGGAAGAAAGGAAGGAGGAAGGAAGGAAGGGAAGGAAAGAAAGAAAGAAGGGAAGACACGAGTAGAAGAAACTTAAAGAAAACAAAAAGTAAAGAAATTGTATAGAAAGGGTTATATATAACAAAGAAATTCAAGGAAAGAAGATTTTGCACAAGGTGAATAGACGGGTAAAATTTCCTAGAGCACTGAGACTTGAGTTGACCCTAAAGGAAGAATAGATGGCAGCAAAAGGAAAATGTTTTCTACCAAACAATGGCCTCTCCAATAATTTGTTCTTTTCTGATTAGGCTGGAAAATGAGGAGAGCAGGCACAGACCTCTTTTATTTAAAGCATCCTGACTATTTAGCTCCTGTCAGTGTACAGATAAATTATATTACCACTTATTCCCAATCTCCCAGTGGATTTGATACTTCAGAAAGGACATTTTTACTGCAGGAAAATTAATCTATTCCTTTTAAAAAATATTAGGTTTATATTGATATATTTAAGGAATCTGTCAATTCCTGCACAAACTGCCAAATCATGTGTGAAATTTAAAAATACAGCTGAATATTTAAAACTCTTCAGACAGTAATACATGAGCTTAGACTTGAAGAAAGAAATATGAATACATGGAAGGCATGAAAACTAAGTTAACCAGATTTCCCTAATTTTGTGGATCCATATGGATTACAAACAATTTATGCAATGGAAACCATACATGGCTTTCCACCAATTATGCCATGACTGGTACAATGTACAATGAGAAAATTACATTTCCTTGATAACTAATATAGTTAGAAATGGCAAATAAGAAGTTAGGCAAAATTCTTCCTCTTCCATAGTGCTAGAAAACTCTGTCACTCTACCTACTTCAAAAACAGCAGGTGTTTCAACATTTATAAGATCCTTTGGAATAGAATTTAGCAAATTACTACCTTTCACTACAGAATTTTAACTTGAATCCCATAAAGATGGTCAATATTATATTTCTTCCCTCTATCTATTCATTGTGAAGTCACTCCCTCCTCATTGCCTGGTCAATAAGATAGCAAGGAAATAGGATTTTAACTTACAGTCTTAGTTTTTTAAGAACAATAACTCATATTACTTTATAATCAATTACTAGTATTAGCATAATTTATCTATTACATCAACTAACATAAATAGTTATTAGATGCCTACTCTGTGCAAATCAAGAGATGGTTACACACAATCTTCAACTTCGTAAGATTTAAAATTTAGTGTTGGAAAGCAGGTGAGTACTTATGAGACATGTTAAAATACAAATGGAATTGAGTAATAATTTGTGATCTAAAAGCTACAAATTATAGATTAAAAAGTTAAGTGACTACACAAGAGCTTTAAAAGCAAGTGTCTTTTACAATGCTTTGAACATAGCATGCACTCATTGAATATGTGTTGAATAATAATACCAACAAAGATACTAATGCAAAAAATATCACTTTTCTAAGTAAGATAAAATGATCCAGGGAGGCCTCATTAAGGAAAAATTACCTAGACCCAAGAAGAACAGTTTTTCAACAAGTAGAATTTAAAAAAACAAAAACAAGCCGAAACAGGAAGCATAGATGAGAGGAAAGAAGATGAGTGAAGCCTTGGACCTGCACTGTCCAATTCCACAGCCACCAGTCAGATGTAGTTCATTCAGCCACGTGAGCCACACCTCAAGTACTCAATAGCTACTGTGGCTAGTGGCTACCATGTTGGAGACAGCAAATACAGAACTTGGACTTCCATCATTGCAGAATGTTCCATTGGGCTGAGATGGCTTAAACTCAAAAACACACTGAGAGAGAGAGAGTGTGTTGAGAGCAGAGAGAGTTTAATGAGTTGGATCTCTGTGAATCTATTTTCTTATCTATAAAATAAGTAAGAAAATAATATAAACTTTGCCACTTACAGTTCCAAAATTCTGTGTCTATGTCAACATATAAATTCAGCAGAGCAGCTGGTGTACATAAAGGAGAGTGAAAGTGAAATTTTAGAAAGAATAAAAAGATATTGTTGAGAAATTTTAGAAAGAATAAAAAGAGATTAACAAGGCTTGTATTCACCCTGTGGGCAATGATGAGACATCAGAAGCCTTTGAGGAGAGAATTGATAGTCAGTGTTGCTTTCATTTGCACATTAAAATGTACCTTTCATTTATGTAATATTTTTTGTCTCAATTCTCAGCTATCATTGAAAAATCTTATCTCCTTACTTTAAACAATGATATGTTCCTAATTTCCAGATGTGTCAGTTGCATCCTCTGGGAAGCAGATACTTAGACTGAGCTAAGAGTACAAGCAACTTATTGGGAGACTAACACCTATGGAAGATGAAACAAAATAGAAGACAGAATTAGTTAAAGCCTTCAGATTGTGATGCGCCTGTGAAAGAAAAGAGCAGTGAAAGAAGAATGGGGCAGGGGGAGAGCCTCAGATCATGATACACATCTGACAAATTCTCAGCCAACCCAAGGGGAGCTCAGCGCAAGTTGGTCCCTTAGAGGGGTCCCTCTCTGGGCAGAAATAGCAAGGCCCTAGTACCTCTGCTGGGCTCAATTCTTGGCTGGGTACTACGTATGAAGAGAGTGGTCTTGATTCAAAAAGGGAAGCAGATCCTGATGGTGCTGCAACTCAAGGATGTTTGGTAACTGCACTCCTTGCAGCCGAGTGGTCAGTTCTGTATGAAGTGGTATCTGAATGGCACACCTCCATGGCTGCAACCCTGGCTTTCAGTGCAAACATGCCTCACAACTATTTCTCCACTCTGAAAACTCCCATTTGATTCTGTTTGGGTTCATTCTTTTCCCCAGAACAGCAAAAGGCAGGACAGATTGAAAACAGGCTACTGTTTACAAAAGTTAGGACATTAAAGAAGGAAAGGATTTGTTGGAGAGTTCTCAAGCCTGTGGTCCCTAAGTCATTCTTGTTAACTTGTGGTGAGCCAAAATTTTATACCTGTAACCTTTGCTCGGCTACTGGGAAGTCCTAGGTGGGTTGTTTTAAGGAGCAAAAAGTACATCAGATGTGAAAATAGTTTAAAATTTAGTTATATAAAGGCATACCTCCTCTCTATTCACATTTATGTAATAAACCCTTCCGTTACCAGGAAAACTCCATAGCTTCCAAATATCCATTTCATTTGAACTGCTTTTTAGGTGATAGAGAATAACTCTTCTTCTTCCAGTTATAAAGGAAAGAAAAAATGTCATACATGTGCATTCCTAACATTACACCAAGAGTTCAACCTGGAAATTTTAATACATTCAGACTTTGGGCATTATAAACAAGTTCCCAAAACATAAATGAGATTGCACAGTATTTTTTGGTTGCCTTCTTTTACATAGCATGAGTATCTTGAGATTTATCTACATTGCTGTGAATATCAATAATTCATTTCTTTTATTAAGAAGTAGTATACCATTATATGTTTTACTACAGTTTGTTTACCCATTTACTTATTGAAAAACACTTGATTTGGTGACTAACGACTAATGATGCTGACCATTTGTTTCACGTACTTGTTTGCCATCCATTTATCTTCTTTGATAAAATATCTATCCAGATCTTCTTTTTATTTTTTTATTTGGTGGGTTTTTTTCCTTACAATTGAAGGTTGAGTGTTATCTCTTTATTCTGAATACAAATTCTTTATTAGATCTGTATTTTAAAATATTTCCTCCCAGTTCATGGCTTATTTTTTTATTCTATTATCATGTCCTTGAAGGTCAGAAATTCTTAATTTGGGTATACTTTATTTTATCAAAATTTTTATGTCATGAATTATGTTTTTAATAACAAATCTAACCCAACGTCTTGACAATTTTACAATATGTTGTCTTCCAGAAATTGTATCATATTAGGCTATACATTAGGTCTAAGATCCATTTGAGTTAATTTTTGCATAAGCTACAGAGGTATAAATTAAAATTATTTTTTTTTTCTTCTGTATTTTTCTTTCTATTTTGCAATATCCCATTATGTCTTCATCTACTTGTTTTAAATGGATATCTACTTGTTTTAAAACCATTTGCTAAAAAGGATAACCTTCTTCTACTGAATTGCTTTTGTAATTTTGTTGAAAAGCACCTATTAATATGTGTTTACATGTATTTCTGGAATCTATATTCTGTCCATTAAACTTCTTATCTATCTTTACTTCAATACCACTATGTATTGAACACTGTTGTTTCATAAGAAGTCTCGAAACCAGATAGTACTGGTCCTCCAACTTTATTGTTTTTTTCAGAGTTATTTGGGCTATACTGAATTAAACATCCAAACTAAACTTAATAAGAAAAATTTAAGAAGTTACTGAAAAAAACATGAATATGTAGAGCAATTATAGCTCAAAGATTTGTTTAAGAAACTTATTTTTTTGGAATATCAGCAATAACATGAAGAAGAGTTTTGTTATCAAAACCCATTGTGAAATTCTTCGTTAAGTGATGTAAACATATTTCCTGGCAGAAAGACTTCTCAGGACCTTTAATAGGATAACACATGTTGGGACTCTCCAAGAAAAAGATCCAGCAAGCTGCATTTTACAAAGATCTTTGACTATTGGTGCTTTAATCGTCTAACGAGACAATGTTCCACAGAACTTCTTTGGGAAGCAGTTAGTAGACAACAGAGAGTCACACAACACATAGTTGCTGTTTCTAGAGAGTGTCTAGTTGGATTAGCCCAGTGAGAGAGAAAGATTGAGCTGAGTAGAAAAGACAATTTGAGAGGAGCAGAAAAAGGAACAATAACTTAAGCTCTGGAAATAGGAAGTAGAACATTCAGACACATGTTATATATAGAAAAGAAAAAGTGTTCTATGGAAAGATTTAGTTAATGGAAAGGCATATAGAATTATCTCACTCCATGATTCCTCTTACAGAGAAACTTGGAAAGAAAAAAAAACGCCAAGAGATGTAAGTACCAGTCCTAAAAATGCATGAAGAGATGTGAAAGTACATAACATGATTCATTGTCAGAATGAGAGCTAGTGATGCAGTTGTTCCCAAAGGTCAGAAGAGGAAGAACTCATGCTCAACTGGGTGGATGAAATGTGTCATTTAACTCAGTCCAGTATAGAAAATCATAAAAGCTGCATCCTTATCTACCCTTTGTATGTTCATGGTCACTACTTGTGTTTGCACTGGGCAGTTCTTCCATATTTGAGACTCTATAATTATGTGGCACATCTCTGGTTGTTTGTTCTATTTGCAGACAGATCATTCTGGCCTTTGTATCACAGGAAGAGGTCTCTTCCAGACACACTTCTCTGTGCCTCTGGCCTTGTCACTATTTCCCTATCATTATGAGCCTAACAGGTTTGCACTGGATATTCCTTAATTTTTCATTTTTTTTTCTGTTTATCCTTCATACCTTCTCAACCCTCAGCTTCTATGATGCTCCAATATGCTATAAGAGTTGGGTTTAGAAGTGCACAGAAGATGATTGCCCATTCAGGTATGGGGTGGGCTAGATTCTCCATGCGTGGCTTAGTGGCAGCTAAGCGAGGGGAAGCTTACATTGATCATAACCTCATATAAGTGAGAGAATGTCTTTAGTCTTTATCAGGTTCAGAAAAAAGTTACCCCAAGTAAAAGAAACAAGAAGGCATCAGAAAATACCATGAAATGGGGAGTATTAGAAGCTCAGGCCAAAAAGGAATGGAAGAATTCAAAACTTTGAGCTTAAATGAGTCAGACAGATAATACTAAGCACACAAAGGGAATGTTGAGGGCTGTGAAGTACTCAAGAGGGCATGCCCAGCCTAAAAGCATTTCACTTCATGTTGTAAAGCCCTCCTCTGGTGAAATGAAAACACCTCTAATGGCTCATGTCTCAGGTCAGAATCAAAAAGAGCTGGGCAATGAATCTCGTCAGAACCTTTACCGCTACATTCATTCAATAAGCAGGCATTTATTAAGCAAGAACTGTGTCAAACACTAGGGATATATGTTAAATAAAATCCAATGCTCAACTACAAATAGCTTACAATCTACTTGAGGGACAAATATCTGTCTGAGAAATTAAAGTGAGACTTCCAGATGAGATGACACTTGATGAGATTTTATGTAACTGGGACTTGTTTAGCCAATCAGATTTTAGTATTTAACAGCAGGTATGAGAATTTCTTTGCCGACAATGGGCTGTGATGACATCGTCCCATTCCTTGTGACTGTTTTTATCCTGCTTGTTTTGCTATAAAAATATCCTAAGCACACATACACACACACACACACGCTCACACGATCCGATAAATATCAAGGCTTCATTGGAAGTATAGCAAGAAATACCAAACTTTACCTTTTTCATAATTTCTTCTATAGCTAACCCTGCACCCCATGAGAAATGTGAATATCAAGAATGTGAGATGCTTTTTCCTTTGACACCTTCAGAATCTAAACAAGACAATGAGTTTTGATACATTGGATAGTTATATCTATAAACAAAAAGTAGATTTGAAATTCAGGATGGTTTGAGGACATTAAGATTGAATTGGATCTGGCTTTTCTTATTCTTCCCATCCTTCTCTGCCTTTGACCTCCAATGCCATGAGGAATGTTCTGGACCCACCCTATTGGGAACAGAGTCACAGAAATGCCTCTGGACCCTGATAATGGCTAGTGAAATGTTACTGCCCTTTTGGTGAAGATCTGGGCTTGTGAGGAGGGGTGGACTTGCCTGAGAACTTATTTTGTAACTGGAGCAGCCCAATAGACATACAGGAATTACTGTTTTCCTCAACAGTCTCAGAAAAAATTGAGAAACACTCATTCCCCTTGTCTGCCTCTTGTCCTCATGGATTTTGAGCAAAATTTTTACTTTTGTCCTCCACTCAGGTAAAGTCTTGGCAACTCTGCTACCCTTTGCCATCTCTTCACTTTGATTTGGGGCCAGGAGCAAATCCAAATTATAAGGACACGTAAAAACAGAGCACAGCACATTAGCATTTCCAGTGTACCACACCGGGAATCTCGGCATTTTCAGTATATATTTAAAATAACAGAGTGAGACAAGCTGCTGCCTTCCCTCAAAATTGCCAACGTATGCTCCAAGATCTCCTGCATTTTGCATTGTGTCAGTCTGTGTCAGAGGTTTCAGGAAAGGTAATATAGAAGATGAATGAAAGCCTATCATTGCAGTGCCAAGATGAAAAAGTGACAGCTCATAATGAAAAGAAAAATAGTTTCCATTTTGGGCCTCTGTAAGTAAGAAAGTGACAGAGTCTTGGGAACTGTGAGCCTGAAAAATGGTCCCTTTGACAGACATGCCTGTAAGTGAGAGGGCCCCGGATATAATACCACCTATAATAGAGGGAATAATGATTATTTTAGGCATTTCATGATTTTGAATAAATCCTTGACTACTCCCCAGAAAATGGAGTTGAAAGGAATCTAGGAAGAGTGGTGAGTTAATTTAAGGAATAAATTACCACTTTTTTTCTTTTATGCCTAAGTTGGTTAAATATATTTTTGTCAAAAATGACCAAAAGCCAATAGTATTACTTTAAAAATTGCCTCCACAGGGATAAAAAAAAATGCCACCCTAGAATCTTCCTTCAGGGTTTTGTTTCTTTTTGGCCAAATCTTTTAGAATTAAGTTCTAGATTAGTTATTGCAATTCATTGTTTGCGAGCTAATTGAATTGAACTAAATTCAAGCTAAGACAACAGTGTAAAATACTAATATATTTTTAAGTTCAATTCCAAATTTCAAGATGCTTGGTATTATCTGAGAAACTATTTTCATTTTTCTTTAATAGCTGGTATTGCTTGGATGCAGCCTCAGATGTTAGCCCATTTGCAGCGTTTACAATTACTTACTCTGCATAATTTCTGTATCCGTCTTAAAATAAATACAACCAGAAACACACTTCCAACTCATTTAACAAATGCTAGGTCAGTGGCTCTTCCTTGTACATTTGCTCTAGTGAGAGCACAGAGTATTGTATTGATTTCTTAAACTAGGCTATACAAAATATTTCTCAGAATTGGAGCTCCTAGAGTTTCCACTCTCTTGGTTTCAACCATCAACTAAAAGAAATAAATGATCACTAAAAAAGTTATTGCTACCCATTGAGAGCTCAAGAGTGGAGCCTGAGGGAGAATGTGAATTTATTTATCACAGAGCCTTAGACCTGTAAGGAACTATAGTGGTCTCCAGCCTGGGCTCTGCTCAACACTCCTGGTGGTAGGGAATTGGATGCTTCTCACACGTCTATTCCATTTCAGAGCAACTCTAACTATCAAAAGAGCTTCTTGATTTCAAGTCCATATCAATCTTCCTCCAACAGGTGTTCTTTGGTCCTGTCTGGCCCCCTGAAAATACAGAGAAAGGATCTATCTTTGTTCTGAAGAACAGCCATGTGCCTATTTGTTAGTAGATACCTTGTCGACCGTGGACAACCCTCTTACCAATCTTTTCCCCAAAGGAAAGTTGAGTTATAAAGAACACCAAGAGGAGCCACAAAGAAGAAAAGACCCAGCTCGGCCGGTCGCAGTGGCTCACACCTGTGATCCCGGCACTTTGGGAGGCCGAGGCGGGCAGATCATGAGGTCAGGAGATCGAGACCATCCTGGCTAATGCGGTGAAACCCCGTCTCTACTAAAAATACAAAAACAAAATTAGCTGGGTGGGCATGGTGGCAGGTGCCTGTAGTCCCAGCTACTCGGGAGGCTGAGGCGGGAGAATGGTGTGAACCCAGGAGGTGGAGCTTGCAGTGAGCTGAGATAGCGCCACTGCACTCCAGTCTGGGCAACAGAGTGAGACTCCATTTCAAAAAAAAAAAAAAGAAAGAAAGAAAAGAAAAGAATAAACACAGCTCATGTCTTTCCTCAGCGTTCTTCCCATGCGTTGTTCCCTCCAACGCTCATCGTGCTATGCAGTGACCATGTCCATATCCACGTGGGGGCCTTGGCCACAAAAGAGTAGAAAACACAGTCTTTCTGAGTAACTGAGTTGTCATCCGGGTCAGCCTCTTGCAGGTTTTGTTGTCACAGGCCAATTATTTTACTTTCTGAGCTTCATCTGTAGAATGGCAATAATTTCAATCTGTTCCAGTTGCAAAAATTAACTTAGTTAGAATGTATAAAGCTCCTGGAAAATAGTCAGTATTCAATAAATAGTAGTTCCTGTTTCCCCAAGGCTTATGATTGAATTTTAGTTACCTTTGTTTTCTGAATAAATGGTGCATAATAGATACTCTGAAAATATTTGGGGAAATGGGAAGGGAGGTAGAGATGGAGGAAAGAGATTTCAATTTGTTTCGCAATGGAGATTGCAGAGACAGGGCAAAGTCATAGTGTATAAATGGGGTTCTCAGCTTTCTTTTATTTGGCTTTTAAATACACCATGTCCCTAAGTCACAGCAGTGTTGGGTGTTTGAATACAGTTTCTGGAATAATCACTGTGGTCCATCTTCCCAGAGACTACTTCTGAGCAAAAGTCAAAATAGGAAAGTTCATGAATAACACTGGAGAAAGTACATTTTGGTATAATAAGTCTCAGAAAAATAAAGGCTAAAATTCTGAGTTAGTACAAAGAAGCAGTTCCTGATGCTGAGATTTATTAGAAAAGGACAATCTGTCCAACTAAATGCAGGCAGCTTCCGCTCTCAAAATAAAAAACCAGAATGGACAAAAGGCAGAGGAAGAGACTGTATTATTCTGGGAACAATGCAACTCTGAAAAGATGGTGAAGAGATGCCCTAATAGATCTTTCATTCCTCACACTCATTCACCAAGAACAAACAGCACAAAGAGAATGAGCATTTTCTCGGGGTGCTGAGAATAAGAAGAATAATTTCCTGAATGGAGCTTACTGTTAATCAAAGTGGTTTTTTGTGCACTCATAAGGGTATGACATGCAAAAGCACTGGATTATGATTTTGAGAGGGAAAATGAGACAAGAACATGTCTCAGATACTTGGTTTTTGCACCATAGTCTCCTGTCTGCTTCCTATTTGTTTGCTCATCTCCAGCCCAGTAACTTAGTTCTTGTACTCACCATTATGCACTCTGCTTTCATTGTTTAGAAATGAGAACCACCTTACCATCACAACCAGCACACACACACACACACACACACACTTGTGTGTGTACACTCACACATGCACAAACTCCTTTCTATCAAAATTCAAATCACTTGCAAAGAGTGCCTCAGACTTAAATATCAGATCTTCTTCATAAACTTCTCTCAGACTCAGTGAATTCGCAAAGCACAGATTGCCACTTCCATTGAGCATGACAGTTACGGGACAAGGTGCTTTATTTTAAGGAACCAGCAATCAGATTGGTGTATGAAAACTTATTGAGCACACACATGTGCGCACACACACACACGAGAGAGAGAGAGACAGAGAGAATGAATGAATGAGAGAGAGAGAGAGAGCAAACTACGTTTTTTCAAATGGATGGTAATGAATAAAAACACCATAAAAATAAAAAGAGTTGTGTTGAGGGAGAGATGATGTCAAACTGAGGAGGGGGGTAGGATTTCAATTGAACCTTAAAGCAAGGATCTGGCTTAGATAAGCAAAGAGGAGAGGAAAGCAATTTCCTAGGTTTCTACTTGAACATTCTGCCCACAGACAGGGGAATTTCCTGTTGTTGATTCAATCAAGATAGACTCCATATTTAGCAGCCTTTCAGTGTAATGAATCATACCTGGTGGAGGCTCTCAAGACTCATATAGAATAGCCAAAGCCACACACATTGCTGCCTGCAGTTTCAGCTTTAATCAAATGTATGGATTTGTATTTGTGTTGAATTTTACTCCTAGATGATGGCTTAAATGGTAAAATGGCAAGACCTAAACTTTGCCAATGAAAATCTGAATTGCTAGGCTTCAGCAGTGTGCCAGTTATTAATTAATTGCTTCTCGGCTGCAACCCCACCTTGTTTTTGTCCTACTATGTGATATTTAAGCTGGCACCCTGCAAAGGACTTCATTTCCTTGTCATCAGGGCAGAGGAGGCTGAGTCTCAGCCTCAGGAGTCCTCCTCTGAATTTCCAAGTTCCTTCTTGATCACTTTTTCTTCAACCTGAGAGGTGGTAATTAGTTGCTTTCTACAGTTGCCACCTCTGTTAGCCCCTAGAGCTCTTTTTCATCCCTTTTAGTAGTGAATCGCTTTTACATACTTATCAATCCTTCACATTAAGTTTTGCCTGGTCAAATCACTTGTAGGTTTCTGTCTTCTAACTGAACCCTGACTAATAAGCAGAACTTGCTTTTCTTTAGGGGAGAGCACCTTTCCTTTCATCTGTGAAATAGAGGTAAGTATAGAGGTAGTGATGAAGAGGAATGGGAGAG
This sequence comes from Gorilla gorilla gorilla, assembly GCF_029281585.2. Taxonomy (NCBI): domain Eukaryota; kingdom Metazoa; phylum Chordata; class Mammalia; order Primates; family Hominidae; genus Gorilla; species Gorilla gorilla. Next base: position 70,885,963 of record NC_073241.2, read on the forward strand.
AGAAAGTTTTAGCCATTAGTATAATCCTCCAACCTATTGGGCATGTTATTGGCTGGTATTAGAGATATTGTGTTGCTAATTCTAGCTATGCTGTCTATTCACCTGTTTGCTCTCAGATTCATTTTCTGCCCTTCTCCTTCTCTAGGGTGTATCACAGGGGCTTATTCACAATTTTTGCCAACCAGTTTTTTACTAAGTTCAGCCATTGATGGTAAATGTTATGGAAGGAAAATGGAAAAATTCTGGTCACACCCCCAGCCTCACCACCTCATGCCCCAAGGCAACCATTTTCAACATTGTGGCCTCTGTCCTTGGTTTCAACTCTTAGTGTAGGTTCAATTTCGGTCAGACAGCCCTGACCCTTAGTCTCTGATAACACCACCTTTCCCTTTGGTCTCTCCAGTCCTAGGGATAGTAGCATCTTCTTACAGTCAGTAGCCTGAAATAAATTTCTACTACTGACCTACCTGGAGAAAGCTCTGTTTTGCTTATTGGACCCTGACTGATAATGCTATAAAGGTACCGCTCACATAATCTTCATCAATTCATGTATTTGAATGTTCTCTAATATCACCAAATACATTGGTTTCTTACTTAATTTATCTAGATAGTATCATGGTTGTCACACTGACATTAAGAAGAAATGTCAATTTGTTTCTCATATAGGTCTCCTTTCTTCTTCTTTCTAGTTTTTTGTTTCAAGTATCATAAAAATGAGTAAATAATGTAGTCAATAAGGGTGTCTTCATGAAATTCTACATCATCACAACGCACTTTCATATGCTCAAGGAAAATAAACATATATAAGAGTCTCCATTAAAGCCACCTTTGTCCTAACATGTCTAGGTAATTGGAGCAAATACATTCCTTCCTCTTTCATTTATGAATCACTGGCCTAAATTCTCACCTAAGATATGAATTTAAAAAGGGGGGACAAAAAAGAACCAGAAAAGAAGGAGGATAGATGGAGGAAGAGTACAAGGACAGCAACTAGAATTAATTGAATGTTATTCATATAAGTTGTTCCTTTAATTCACGCAGGAAGCCATGAGTTGGATATAATTCTTATTCTCATTTTACAAATAAGATAACTGAGGCATAGAGATGTTAAATAGCTTGCCCAAAGTTACCCACTGGGTCAGTGTGATAGACCTGGTAGGCCCAACTTTAAGACCTAATTCATACACTTTGAAAGATGACCAGAAAAAGGGAAAAGCCTGCGGTTGGAGAGAGAAAGTAAAGTCCTCAAAAGCCTATTATGGGTCATTGTGAAGGCCTAGACATGCAAAGATGAACTCCAGAAGGGAGAGCCCTGAGGGAGAGGAGGAGAGGCTGAGAGCAAATCCCGCCTGCTTCCGACCTTTGTCTGGCTGCAGGCGGTAGGGAGAGAAGAGGCGCAGTGATAGCAATTGCACAGAAAACCTCTGGAGCGGAGAAGTGGCCACACGTAAGAAATGAGCTTGAACTCCGCAATGGCATCCACAAGGCCAAAGTGTCTTTTTAGCATATGCCATCCCCCTAATAGGCAGGTAATTGCTTTGGTACTCCAGTGTAGAGGAGCCTTCAGTTTGGGGTACCTTATTAAGATGTTGACAGACCCTGGAGAGTTCAGAGAGGAGCAAGGAGATGATTACAGGGGCTGGAGGGGTTGATTTATGAAGCAAGATGGAAAGACTGGTGCTGCTACCGCTTGGATAAATGATAGCTAAGAAAGGCATAATGATATCTATAAATATTAGTGGGGCAGAAGCAGAGAGAAAAGAAGGGATTCATGTGCTACAGATGGAATACAATACCCTCCGTTTCCCTTTGCTGAACTTTCAGGAAAAACTTTCTGACAGCAATGTCATCAGAACGGCAGAAAAATCAGCCACAGGGGAAAGGGTGAAAGTGACAGCCCAGGAACACTTAAGACCAAGCTCCAGAAAAAATCAGTGTGCTGAAGGGCATCCTCTGCCCTGACTTAGGATTGCATTGAAGAGGCCCTTGTGGAACCAGGAGCCATTGCAGAGTCCAGGGTTCATCTTGCTCTCCAGACTTCCTTCTCATCCATCCTCTTCACACCAGTCAGGCTTATTCATTGTGCCTTTGTTCAAATTTTCCCCTTACCGTAGAAACCTCCCTACTGGTCTAAATCTACCCAATCTATATCCACAATTAGCGAAAGCCTCCAGTAGCCATGGCACTGAGCTAAGGGGATGGATACAATGGCAAGGAGAAAATCATGGTCTTCAAACTGATGGTTAGCTGGAAAGCCAGTCAAGTTATCACATAGGTAAATATAGTGTAATGAGAGTGATGATTGATGTAGGGCCAGAGTGTTCTGGAAATAAGGAGGGGAGGTACGACTGATACGACTGAAGGTATGGAGTGATAATTGCTGAAACGTGACAATGTTAAACTTCACCTGAGCCATAAAAAGACAATGGTTAATAAATCTCCCCACGCTTTCGTGTTCTGGGAAGCCAAAGCATCACCCTTTCCCCTATGACTTGGAAAAGACTTTTGGTCCACTCTTCTCACAACTCCCCATAAGATTCACAAATAACTCTCTTGTTTATCTGTGACATCTCCAAACACAGACCTTTCTTATTTTGCCTGAACTTGCTGAAAGGCCAGACGCTGACCTTCCAGCTTTCTATTCTTCTCATGAATTAGTAGCTGAGGTTAAATGTTGTCCCCATGAAAGTAGAAACATTTCCTGTTTGGTTGACTAATTGAGGCTTTTCATTGCAAATCATCCCACCTGTAACTAGTCCACTCCTTTCTGTAAAAGTCTAACACAAAGTTACACTGCTGAGGCACTCTGATCTTCAGATCTGAAAGGTTGTCCGTGTTGCAGTAACCTGAATAACATCAGTTTCCTTATTAATCTGATATTTGTCTCTGACAAAAGAATCTGGAGAAGTGAATTGCAGTTAAGGAAAGAAGAAGAGGAGGCATATGGAAGGGAGTTACACCGAAAGGAAGCAACTCATACACAGGCCTGGAGCTGAGAAACAGAAGACTATGTTAGCGCACTGCTGTGACTGAAGGGCCACACCTTGGGAGAGGGGTAAAGTGAGAAATTAGACTGGAGACACATCTTTTATCACAGAGCATGACCCTAGCCAAAAATCTTTCCTGACTTAGATTCTTTACTATAAAAATGAGGGAAATAGTAATGAAGGAGATCACAAGGGCCAAGCTCTTGGCACGTGGTAGATGCTCAGGAACCAAATGGCATTCTCAGACCGTGCCTGGCATGTGGTGGATGGAGAAGTACTGTTTCCTAAATGGTTGGTGGACTGATGTTCCCACCTTACCTCCTACATTCAAGTGAATTATTGTAGCCAATTCTGTTGCCAAGTGGATTAGAAGCCAATACAGTTGTGATCTCTTGATGTCACATTGTGTATAATGATAATTCCATCCTGCCTTAGGAGGCACCACCATGGTTCAAGCCTCTTTGAATAGAAACAAAAGCAGAGAATGTTTCACTGGAGAGCATAAACCCACAGTAAACTCTCAGAGCAGGTTGGCCAGATTGTGGACCTTAGAACTTGAGCAGGGCTGATGTAGTGTGCAGACCCAAATGGTGCACACTGGATGCAATATGGCTCTGGTAAGCCTGACGATGTTGCAAAGCCAGCCCCAGCTCATCACACGGCCACCTGTGGCAGCCACAGTTTGTATGGACTGGTTCAGAGGGATAAAAATGCATTTCTCAAACCAACAGTATTCAATGCAACATATTTTTCACATGTTTAATGGAACAGAAATTTTTATTTTAACTGACATTTATGGGCATTATGGTGTTCTGTGGAGAGAGCAGAAACCTGGTGGGGAGAGATAGCGGGTATACGAATCATATTATTTTTATCATAAGATTAGTGCATTCTGTGTTTTCTTCCCCCAAGGCTCCTTTCTCCCCCTCCCAGCCTAGAAAAACAAGTGATTATCTATGGAGGCTCTTGCTATACAAAGCCCCAGCTTAGTTAACCCTTTCTCCATTGCAATCCGGACACCAGAGATCCCGTTATTTAATGCTAATGTATTGTTTTCCCACTGCCTGGCTCTGAGAGATCCAGATTCTTGGCGCCACAGACTCAAGCATCAGCCAAAGCAATAAAGAGGAGACAATTCTTCATTATCATCCCTGGAAGCTACACAGTGACAATAACGGGACTGCCTTTTGGGTTTGCTAGTGTTTCTGTATACATTCCGAAAGCATATCCTAAAGTTGTGATTTTAGTGACAATCAGCTTTAACTATTCTGGCCATCTTCTTCCTATATTTTGCTTTTAAAAACTAGAGCAGCCAGGCGCGCTGGCTCATGCCTGTAATCCCAACACTTTGGGAGGCCGAGGCAGGCAGATCACGAGGTCAGGAGATTGAGACCATCTTGGCTAACACGGTGAAACCCCATCTCTACTAAAAATACAAAAAATTTGCCAGAAGTGGTGGCACACACCCGTAATCCCAGCTACTTGGGAGCTGAGGCAGGAGAATTGCTTGAACCCGGGAGGTGGAGGTTGCAGTGAGCCGAGACAGTGCCACTGCACTCCAGCATGGGAGACAGAGTGAGACTCCATTTCAAAATAAATACATTAATTAATTAATTAATTAATTAAATAAAAACTGGAGCTTCCAGGAGGTCAACAGAGATAACAAATTTGAGAAGGAATAAGGGGTCTTTGAGACAAGTATGCCCTTTCCTAGTTCTCTTTTTCCCTTTTGTTCCCACCACACCCCAGATTAATCTCTTTTTCTTGTCTCTTCTTGTCCTGCCATCTCTGTTTCAACTGTTGTTTTTCTGCAGATGTAAAGAAAACCCTGGCTATAAATCAAGATTCTAATCCTTGCTGTAACCTTACCAAGCTGTGTAAACATGACTATGTCAATCAAGCAAGGCTGCAGTTTCCTCTCCTGTGGAAGTGGTCCTGAGGCCTTTCCAGCTTCTCCACAGACTGAAATTCCATATGCTTCCTGTGTTCCTCAGTCTCCATGGCTTTAAAACCAATTTGTGCACTGAGTAAGAACTTTTATGTCATTACTTCATCACTGATAAAACAATGTAAAGTAATGTCCAAGTTTCTGGTGGTGGAGTTGACTTTGTAAATTGCATAATTCAATATGCACCTCAAAGTTTAATTTCTAAATAGTGTTTAGTATTTGCACAGCATCATTTGCTGAGCTTCCATGCAGCTGGCCAAACACACTGAGCTGACCATTCTCCTGGACATTGTAAATAAATGACAATTATGAATCAAAGAAATATGGACCAGTACTTGAAAAGCCCCAGGAAATCCTGCAAGAGCAGTATCATATCTGTAGCAAAATCCAGATAAATGTTTCCTATGATGAGGATAGGCAAGGAAGTTTGTAAGACTAAGTTGGCACAAATGATGAAATCCCACGGACACCCCATCCTGTCAGCCCTGCGCCCATCATATTCTGTTCTTTGTATGTTACTTTCAGTCATAATGTGGAGTCACAAAACATACTCGCTGGCTCAGAAAACTGCAGAAAAGCAGTCTAAGTTCTTTTCAACCTGGCTTTGATTGTTGAAAGGTATACCTCTTGGAACCAGTGAGCATATCACAGATGCTGAGCAGGTGAGCTTTAAAAAATGGTGTTCCATCTGAATAATCTGTCAGGCTACTGACAACAAAAAGCTATTTCTGACTGTAGCTGGAATGAGTGATTACTTTGATACCAAATTAAAACAAGCTTTGAAATTGGAAATAACCAGAATTAAGCTATCTCCAATGAATGACTGAGCTCCCCCCTTCAGTACATTTTCTTCTATATTAGCCGTAAACATGAGCTCTTCATTAATAGAAATTGGCTCATTGCTACTAGCCACAAGGGGAATCTATAGTATGTGTGGCACTAACTTCCAACCTGATCAAGAAGACAACTTGTTCTTAATGTGAGTGCTTTCTTGGGAACTTAAAAATTCTTTATGTCCCCTTTGGCTTCTTGCATATGAAGCCAATTGTAATGTTCAACTTTTAAATGTTCAAATATTTTCTCTGCATGGGATGTTTATGACACCAAATAATTTCTGGATGATTACTGTTTTTAATAACCATCTAATTACTGTATTAATCAGAAATGTCCTTTTGGCTTACAGAAGGCACAAGGGACAGAGGTAAGAAACAAAGATATTCCTCTTGCAATACCCTTGTACAGAACTTCTAAGCTTCCTATTCAGATGATACAGAAATGTTGCTAAATTGTGGGCTCAATCCATTGTAACTAGAAGATGTTCCAGTCTTCCTGTACCAATTATTCAAAGCATTCCAAATAAATGGGTGTCTCATGACCTCCCAAACTCCTGTATGTCTTGAACACTTAATTGAATCACCTTTTTATATTTTAACTTTATACAGTGGAAAATGTTGTCACTTGGCAGAAATTTTATTCAGACATTTTCTGTTAACTGCTTTTTTTCCTGATCCCTGATCTATACATGATGACCTAATACAGCAATGAATCGGAGAGGTTAATATTCCAAATAGACTGTGATTTTTCTTTGCATTTATCTTAGCTTTACCAAGCTTCCATTTCATCAAATGACCCTTGCCACCTATTTAGCTAGCAAATTTTGTGTAAATCACAATAGACATCTTCTCTGCTGCCCTCTCATCTCCTCCTCCCCTGGTGGTTTTTCATGGAAGAGATGGAAATGCTAGTGATATCTGTCCCAGCTCTTCTTCAACCCTCACTCATGTTCCTGGCAAGAATGTGTGTGTGTGTGTGTGTGTGTATGTGTGTGTGTGTGTGTGTGTGTCTAAAGAAATAGTGAAAAATAGCCAGAGAGAATTTTCTGAAGTCTTGGGAGTTTCATTAAAAGAATTGCACTGATTTTTTTGCATTTGATGAAATGGTAATTTTGCTGCTTCTCTTTCATACTGAGCTTGATGGACAGGCCCTTCTTTAATGTACAAATAATCTTTATGACCCTTGTAAGCAGGTCTGATGATACTCAGCTGAGTAATGTACCAGAACTGAAATTTCCATCTACTTGATGTTTTGCACAGGGGTTTTGATGAAGTCACTGTCACCTGCTATTAACTTAATATCAAGTCTTAATAGGGTCCCTTTCTCACCATCTCCACGCTGTTGGGGTCCAAATTAATTACGAAGTAAAAATTCTGCCACATAAATCCTCACTTCCCATGGAGGAAAAAAAAGTTTCTAACCTCATTTGAAGGGCTCAGAGAGCAGACTGTGCAAGAAAATTTGCCTTCAAGACACGTCTAAAAATTCTGTATACCAGTGCGAAAAACAGAGGACCCTGCAAAGTGGGGCTCACTTCCTTATGCTCAAGCACTGTGTCTTCTTTCTTGGCATCTCATATTTATTCTCATAAATTGTTTGACTCTTCACTTAGTGCTCCCTGGTACTGAGCTATGGCTGGAGATAACAAAATCTTCCCTAAAAATAACCTATTCTGTGAGAATTTTTTTTTAAATCTACTCAATAGTCATCTGGTATTACCTAAAATTTTACCATCAGAAATAAATTTGTTATTAAATGATAACATCTCTAAAAGGTCAGGAGAAAGGATGAAGAGTATGAGAGGATAAAAAGAACTTAATCTCTATTAGACACATAAAACTTCATATGAATTTGTTTAGAATATCACTGGGAGTGAAGACAGGGTGTTGTCGTGTTTCGGAGAACATGGGGGCGAGGGTCATATATACAATAATAGTTGAAAGATGGAAAGATCTTTCCAAAGGTATGGTAGAGTATGAAAGATAACTTTGCCTGGGTCACAATTCTGTCTGCAGATCTCCAAGGGCAACAGAAGAAAACAGGAATAGGGGTAATATTATTGTCTATACATTGGAAAAATATGCAAAGAGAGATAATAATTAAAAGCTCAGATATACTTACACATTTCATTAATATATAGAACCCTTAACTTTGATTACTTATTAGACACTAAAAAACAGATTATTCATTTCACTCTTCCTCCTAAAATCAAAAATTGCACTTTTAGTGGGTGCAGCGCACCAGCATGGCACATGTATACATATGTAACTAACCTGCACAATGTGCACATGTACCCTAAAACTTAAAGTATAATAATAAAAAAAAGAAAAAAAAATTGCACTTCTGAAGCTTCCCTCAGATTCCATCATCTTCCTTTTGCTGTTTCTAGCCTCGACATTACTGATTCCAGCTGACCACACCTGCAGCTCTTCTTTAGCTGCATTTATATACTTGGTTCCTAGAGTAAATTTGCCAATTCAGGCAAACCTAGAAGTTTGTGTTCCGTAAGCTCTTAGCCAGCGAGTGAATACTAGGGCTACTGGAATATGAAAGCCTGGCACCCTCACTTCCTGTAGAATGAACACAGAGGCATGACTTAAAATCCAGAATTTTCCTGGATCAGATTGAGCTTATCCTTCACAGGTCCTTGCCTGAAATCTCAGCCTTGCTTGGCTTCCTCCCTTTTTCTGGGCTACTTCCCCACTTTCTTACTAGATTCTCTTCAAAAAATTATTTGCACACCATCTCAGAGCCTTCTTCTGGGGAACCCAACTATGACATGCCATTTCCAAATATATCCACTTGAAGATTTGGACAAACTTGAGTTTATCATGGCCAACAGCAAATGCATCACCGTGTCCCACTTACCACTTCCAATAATCATTCCTGTTAGGAATGCAACATTCTCATAGTTACTCAAGCACAAAGGTTTGGAGGCATGTTTAAATGTTTTCTTTTCACTCCATGATTTAACTAACACTGGTATTACATTTTATAGTTTACAAAACATTTTCATTTACTTAATGTCATTTGATTCTCAAAATAAACTTTGTAAATCTATAGGTTAGATTTGATCATCTCAGCCTCAAAGGGAGGTTTCAAAGCATAAAGAAAATTAAACAGTGAGTAAATTGAGTAATTGGTATGAGGACTTGTGCCTCTGACGTTGATTGACTACTTTTCGACAAAGCCAGATGTTCTTCCTTCAGGATATCTTTCAGATGCCTCTCTTTTTTTCTGTTTCTTCGACGCAACCTTGGTTTAGACCCGTGCTATTCTTTCTCTCGTTATAACAATGATCTCCTAAATGGTTACTCCACCTCTACTTCTCCTTGTTTTATGCCTGCATGCCCTTGCTAAATCACATCTCTTTCTCACTTTACTGTGATCTGGATCCTGCAGTCATTTCTAGTTTTAACTCTTGCTTGTCCCTTCTATCTAATTCTAGGATTTATTTGTTACTGAATTATAGCATAGCTATACTCATGTACAGACATGAGTACCTTTAAGTCAGGTGATGCTATAACAAACACCTAATGTGTGTGTCACTGACTTAGAAACTGAATGATTAGAGGCAATAAAACTAATAAAGAAAAAGAGGTTAAAAAGATTGACCAGGCATGGTGGCTCACTTTGAGAGGCCAAGGCGGACAGATCATGAGGTCAGGAGATTGAGACCCTTCTGATCAACATGGTGAAACCCTGTATCTACTAAAAAATACAAATTAGCTGGGTGTGGCGGCAGGTGCCTGTAATCCCAACTACTCGGGAGGCTGAGGCAGGAGAATTGCTTGAACCAGGGAGTCTTGGGTTGCAGTGAGCCGAGATCGTGCCACTGCACAGCCTGGCGACAAAGTGAGACTCCATCTCAAAAAAAAACAAAAATGTGGCTATGCATATTACGCAGTGAATAAACTTTGGTAGAACTGTTGCCTGCTAGAACTTGGAAGTCAGATTACATGTCTAATGAGCTTATGGTACTGGAAAAGAAGTTGAAAGACTGAAAGTACAGTTGACCATTGAACAACAAGGGGGTTGGGGAACGAATCTCTGTGCAGTGAAAGATCTGTGTACATCTTTTGACCCCTCTAGAACTTAACTACTAATGGCCTACTATTGAACAGAAGACTTACCAATAACGTAATCAATTAACACGTATTTTGCATATTATATGTTACATGTTTTGTATACTGTATTCTTACAATAAAGTAAGCTAGAGGAAAGAAACTGTTAAGAAAATCATAAGGAGAAGAAAATATGTTTGCTATTCATTAAATGGAAGTGGATCATCATAAAGGTCTTCATTTTCATTGTCTTCATGTTGAATAGGCTGTGGAGAAGGAGGAAGAAGAGGGGTTGGTCTTACTGCTTCCAAGGTTGGAGAGGTTGAAAAAAAATCCTTTTATAAGTGGACCCATGCTATACAAATCCATATTGTTCAAAGGTCAACTGTAGTGTGTATTGGAAAGGTGATTAGGCTTTAGTCAATAAAATGTTCACCGAAGCAATGAAGCCACCTCTAGATCTGCACTGAAATCCATCCTATGCAGTCCTCTAGCTCTTTCCCTCCACAGAAACCTTGGAGATGCTGTGTAGAAGATAGCAGAATCTAGACAGAGAAGGACTTTGGACCTCTAACTCAGTGCTGGAAGATAGTCTCCAAGAAAAAAAAAAAAAAAGGATCTACACAGGACTCTGAAATGAAAGAGAAGTAATCTGTTGTTGTGTTAAGTTCTGAGACATTGGGGTTTATTTTTATACAAAGCATGTCCTAGAGTGTTGTGTTTGATAGCCCACAAGGTCTACACCTTCAATTCCAGTACCTAGCACAGTTCTATGCATACAGCTAAATGTTCAGTGCTTATTAAATCAAATAGAAACAAAAACTCATATTTGGAACTGATTTTAATGAGTAAAAAGTATACAGCCATTCATAGATACTAGTGCACAATTACTATATAAATAACTAAGAAATAAACATCAAGGAATAAAATGGTGATTATATTTAATATCTTGAAATAATTATTCTTAACACCTATGAGTTGAATTTTTCAATTATAATGAAATGAATAGAAAATAATAATTAGTTGAGACATTTTCAGAAAATACTCATCACAATGCCCCCAAATTGTTTTTATTTACATAAACCATTAAGTAAATTGATGAAACATATAGCTACACTCTTTATTACAAATGTATTGCTTTCTTAGTTAACACAATTAAAAAATCCTGGTGATTATTTATTTCCTCAGGGGGTAGAAAATATTAGTCAACAATTTTAACAAACAGCTTAGAGCAAGGGAAGTCAGGCTTACTGGGGTTTGTGACATTTACAGCACTTGAGCCTATGTTCATAAATGGCTTCTTTGCTTCTTCAATGGTTCTGGTCTATAGCGTCAGGTTCTAGTGGCCCTATCCACTGCATTAGTCAAGGTGAGTTCCCTAAACATGACAAAATCTGACACAGTGCCAGTGTTGCAATCCAGCACACACTATGGATCACAAACTTTTAAAGTGGCTTTTAGAGACATAATCTTTCCCATCCTACTGGTCTCCACAGGTGCCAGTTTTGACTCAGCAGAATGTATCGGCCTCCTTCCCCAAGTCCCACTGCTAAGAATTCAAGGATCACTTGTAGTAAACTCAACCTAACACATTCTGGGCCACTATCATTTAACCTCTCTCCACTCACACCCTCTGAGTGGCCTCTTCTCATTCTGTTCATATCCTTATGTCTGTCTGGTTCATTTGTACCCATGTAGTGAGATCATGGCTTTGTGTCAGTAGAATCCCTTCCAACTTCTCTTCAAGCTTCCCTGCTCAGCCTCTGGCACATCTAGAATTCACCCTTTTTCTGCTGCTTCCACTCATCCCATCCCTCCAACAGGATGCCAGAACTCCAATCACTGCTGCAGCATACCCTGCAGGGAGCTATCCAGAACCAATCCTAGCTCCAGAATGCTGGTCCCCTGCCTCTGCTCAGACCTCCATTTAATCCTCTAACAGTACGATTATTCGCAGGTACATACCTGCGTAGTGTCCTTTTTGATGTAGTTAAAGCAAATGCTTAAAATGTAGAACATCAAAGCCAGTCAAGAGGATGGAAATGGATGTATCTACTTCTGGGCTGTCCCTTTTAGTGCCCCAAAGCAGAGTCACTGTGTCATGCAAGGTTTCTTCTACTCTCCTAGGACACCCTCCTAGGCCCAAATGCAGGAAACCCCAAGCCTCAGTCTTTCTTACATGTTTCCCACTCAGTCTCCAAATTCAACCCCTGTCCCATAAGATACTTGGTATGTCTTATGTGAATGGCATTAGAGAGGGGAGAAGTACAGAAATTATCTCAAAAATTGACTATTGGTAATACTAAAATACACATGAGTCATCTTAGCAGAGAGATAAAGAGTGATGCTCTACCAATTTTGTGCACAATTATTTATTTCAAGAATTAGGGGAGATAAAGAGGTAAATATTTTCCAGAATTTCTGGAAAACTATTTCCATAAACAGCAAGGCGACTTCAGCCTAGGTAATTAGCCTGGGGGATTAACCTTAATGGACATAGCACATTACTAATGCTCTGAAATGGTCTTGAATTTATTTCATCGTGCTTCCCATTTTTAAAAAGTTTGTGTGCACATATCGCTCCTCTTTTATGTTTAGAAATCATCACCAGATACTACTATACAAATACATTATATACACTATAAAATCTTCATAACAAATAGAAGTTTTAAAGGATGAGATGAGAGAGAAAAGGAAAGAAGGGGAAAAAAAAGAAACTCTCCCAGTTAAGAGTCCTATACATTCCCTGAGTGACAGGAATCCCACTTTGGCAATGACTATACTAAGAAAAGTGTGATAAGCTCACTAAAAGGATGAGTGGTGTATGACTTGGCAAAGAAGAGACATAAGTGGACAGAACTTTAAAGGCCTATTTCTGAATTCCTGCTCGTGAAATTTCTCTCTGCAGCTGGAACATGCATTATTTGCGTCTTTCTTTTATGAATGTAAGACAGTGTATATTGTTATGGATGCCATGGATAGATCTATCATCATAAAGAAACCTGTGGGATATTCAACATTTCCCAGTTGACTTTGTTCTCTGATTCTGTTGCCTGAATTCTTCTGATCTGATTTGCTTCCTTGAAGAATTCTTCCTCCCATTCCTTGCAAAACTTCCTTCTTGTGGATCCATCTACAGGAATCCTTCTATGAGAAGATGTGGCGGTGTTGGTGGGGATAGAGGATCCAAGTGCCTTGGCATCTTTGTTTCCGTATACTAGGCACCTACTAAAACCAGCTAAATGGCATCGTGAGCTGTCCTTGACTCTCTAGAGCACAAATAACATTTATCTCTGGGCAGCGGGCAGCGCCAACGCGAGTTTTTGTCAACCTGTCAATTTTTTTTTTCCTTAAACAGAAAGCAGAGTTCAGTAAATAAAGATAAATGATTGTGCTCTTTCTCTGCAGACCCTGGAGCTAAACTGAACAGGCCTCTTATGGTTTGGCCCTGCTTCATTGACTGTTCAGACAGCCCAGTAATACGACAGATGTACCCAGCCGTTCCCTCTTCCCCGCTGTCCATTAGATTATGTTCATTTTGTCTGAGATGCCATTAGAAGTCTCAAGGTCAAAGAAGTCGCAAGGAAGAAAAGAGGATGACTAATTTTTTCCTGCAGCCCTTCATTGCCCAAAGAGCCTCCAGACAGGTGGGCTTCTGCTTTGTGAGGGGCACAAAGGGGGGGCACCATGCAATTTACTTAAAAGAAAATGCAGGTGTGCAATTAACCCAGACACACTTCTGGCAACAAGCACGGCTTGGCATTGGAAGTTTTATTTGAATCAGGGGAGAATATTATTTGAGATATTTTCCTAAATGACAAATGAATGATTTACCTGCAGCAATGTGTTAAGAAAGAGTTTGTGGAGCAGAAGAGGCTTATGTTTTCCTTTCTGTCTTGTCTTTTCTTTCTTTCTTTCTTTCTTTTTCTTTCTTTCTTTCTTTCTTTCTTTCTTTCTTTCTTTCTTTCTTTCTTTCTTTCTTTCTTTCTTTCTCTTTCTTTCTTCTTTCTTTCTTGAAAAAGTGGTAATGGTGTTTTGCTCCTAAACAGTGTTTCCCTTGGGATTTCTTGAGAATATCATGCAAATAGGGAATTTGTCCCTGTTTGGCAGCTGTGATTATGCATGTAATGGTCCTTGAATTTATACAGTGTGTTACTCCTGAGCTCAAAGCACTTAACGCACATGGCCACATCATTAACACTTAGAGTCACAGAATGTGAAAACTGGAAGAGACTGTGAGGATTACCTGCGTCAACGCCTCCATAGACAGAAAAATACACAGTGCTGTTATATGGGGTCCTCTACTTGCTTTGTTCACGTGAGTCAGGTTAGCCTTCTAAATAGTGGTAGGGACTATATTGTCTTCATCTCTAAAAGCCCTCACAGCATCTGGTTTAAGCCTGAGTACAAGAGAAACAGAGAGATGTATGTACACTGGCAATTAGAATTATAGAATGAAAAAGTTAGAAACTTAAACACCTAATCTCTTCAGAAATGTAAGAATTTTGCTCAATGTTCAGAAACAGGCACAAGGAGAAAGTTATGTAAGAGGGCTCCACATTCCATCACTATTAACAGATCCACTCTCATTTAATTTTTAACTAATTTGTGAGATGTGATATGAGAGTACTGCTCGAAGAAAAGTTTTCCATTGCTTAGAAAATAAATTGGAGAAATTTTTGTATAGCACCCCAACAAGATTATCATCTAACATTTCCTTATGCAAGTCCATGAGAAACAACGGACTTTAATTCCTATTTCACAACACCTTGTTGAGTTGGGGCCATGCAAGGCAACAGTATGTATGACACACCAGCAGAGTGACCACATGTAAGTTTGTGATGCTTTTGTTTCTATTCAACTGCATTCAAGAATTATGTATTGAGCATTGTCTTATGGTTTTCATTGTACTAGGCTGAAGGTTATATTGAGAACAAAATACAACTCTATGAGCTTTTCAATTTATTTGAGCAGAGAAAACTCACAAAATCCATAAATGACCCTACTTTTAAGAATATGAATGCCAATAAGCACAGTTAAGAACATAAGAGAATTGTAAAATCACAAATCAGATGAAAAGAGGAAAAACTTGAATTGGAGTTTATTGGAGTTATAAGAGATCTTGTAGACCATTTCTTTAATGGATGGGTAAGCTGAGGCCCAAAGAAATAATGTGACTTGTCCACAATTTCCCAAGTCAGAGGAAACATAATTGATACTGTTCCACACATCTCCTCAACCTCCAGTTTATTGTGCTTTTGTACATTGTGCTGTCTTCTCTAGACTAGGGAGAATTAGACTATTTGAAGAAATGAGGGTTAAAACTAGGAAAGGAGAGAGCAATTCTCCTTTGATATAGGAGGAAGAACTAAGATATGGTGCTCCGTGGGCCATGGCCAAGATACCTGACACAGGAAGACCTTAGAATACATTTAGCAAGCAATCATTGAATGAGTTCCCAGTATAAAGCTCCATACTAGACTCAATGGGAGTGACAAAAAATAGATAATACAGTTTCTGAGCTTAAGGAACTGTCTAGAGTAAGGAGATGAGAAGTACTCAGAGATGTCTATAACTCATGGTAAGGTGATCTTCATGATAGAGGGGCAATCACAATGCTTCAAAGGCTGAGAGCATTTACATACAAATGACTGTCAAATCTCTTCTAGATTTAGCTTCTGCTTTCCAGACCCATACATCCACCTGCCTGTTGGCATTCCCACCTGGACGTCTCATAATCTCCTCAGTGTCAAAAATTCAAAACTGAATTCATAACTTCCACCCCCCTGCATCTTCCAACTCCAATCCTCCTCCTGAATTCCCCATCTCAGCAACACACTTTAGTTTTCCAACTTAGTAAGTGGCAACACCACCCTGACACCACCTCCCATGTTACTCAAGCCAGAAATATGGAGGTCATCCTTCAGTCTTCCCATCCATTCACTTTTTACATCCAGTCATCTCTGAGTGGTTTCCTCTCTTGAATGGCTCTAAAAACTCAGGACTCAGTGCCAATGACCTAGTCCAAGACCCCATTATCTTCCTCCTGGATGATGGCATGAATGTACTAACTGCTATCTTTGCTTCCTAACTCCTCTCCTCCTCCAATTAAATATATAATATACACTCAAACATAAATGAACATTCTTTAACTCACATCTAGTTCTATCTTTCTTCTTACCATTGCTCTTAGCATTAAGTACAAAACTGCTTAACATCTTGCGAAGCTTCTTTCTCATTTTTCCCCTGCTCACCTTCCCAATCTCATCTCCCACCAATTTTATTTCCCCTTACAATATCCCATCTACTCCATTAATATTGGGTTCTCCTTGATTCCTTGGTATTGTCATATTTTCTTCCCTTTGTACGTACTGTTTCCCTATCTGAATCCCTGTTACATTCTTTCCACCTAGTCACACAGCCATACACATGAAGACAATGCAGATATGCATACATATTTCACACGGCTAGCTTCAACTCATCTTTAGATTTCAGCTTAAGCCTCACTTCTTTTAGAGGAGTTTCCCTGACTCCCTAGACCCTGTTTCCATAGTATTTTATTTGCTCAGACCCTGTTTCTATAGCATCTTATTTGCTCCATCACAATATGTGCCTCACTTTATGCTAATTTCTTAAATGTCTGTCTTCTCCATAGAACTGAAAGGTCTGACTTGTGCCTCAACTTGTCCCTGGTGTTTAGCACAAAACATGCACATGATGCTTAATAAATATTGGATAAATGAATGATTACTCAATGATAACCAGACCATTTAATCTGAGGCAAGCAAGTCTCCAAGAGATAGAAAGGAGGACACTCTTTAAGTGAGAATTAGGCACATTGGAAGCAATTTAAAAGGTCCTTCTCCCAGCAGGGTGGTGCCATGCCTGGATCAGACCACAGCTGAGATCGTCATTTTCCTGAGCATTAAATTCATTCACAAATGTTAATGGGTCTGAAAAAAATAATTACAATGGTAACAAATTAGGGGTCTGTTACACTAACTAACTTTTCTCTATTAACGCAGAATTTACTTTGAAGAGCAGAAAGAGCCAAGTGAGCAGATTTCATAATTGCAGAACTTTATTTTCACTTTGCTCTAACTTTCCCAGTGAAACAGAACATAAAGAAAGCTTTTTGCAAATGGATAATTACACACCACATCTCAGGATTATGAGATACTGTGTAACCTTTTCTCCTCCTTTTGTAATGTGACCGAGCACCATCATAGAGCTATTCTTGCCCTTATGGGGAAAGAAAGCACTTCAAGTCACTCTTTATGTCTACAAGCATGATTTCATGTTTATTAACATATACTCATAAAATTTGTGATTTTTTGCAGTACCTGAAAAGATTATGTAGATCAGCTAATACAAACTTCTATTCTAAGAAGCTGAAACTAAGGTCAAGAAAAGTTAAACACCTCCTTGTAACATGAAAATCCTGGAATAAGAGAAACTTACATCAAATGAACAGTAACGACTGCCTTTGTAGAGACATGAAATAGAGTGTCAGCCTTAGGTGTGGGAAGAGAAGATACAGTGGAGACAGATGTCAAATCAAAAACAAATCAAAATAAATAGCAAAAGTGTACTTATTTAGCTCATATGTCTTAAGACAAACCATTTATTTGACATTTAACCCTTGCACACACAGAAAAGTAAGATACCATAATGTAAAGAGCACAGATTATGGAATCATACAGACTTACCTCCAACCCAAAATGCATCCCAACCCCACAACTACATAATTTCTCTTAGTGTGTGCTCCGGGTACTCATCAAGCCCACCAATATATCACATTTGGGCATCCTTGGCAATTATGTCCATTTTCATAACTTAAGTGTTCAGAGCTTAATCATGCATGTGGGAAAAACCCCAGACAGCTCTGTAATGATGACCTTTCATATGGTTTCTTTCCCTATCATCCAAGTGCTAAGAACTATCTATTTTGAGTCACTTCAAATATTTAGATTCAACACCCTTTCTCTCAAGGCCTTTGATTTGTATCTGGATGATGGCTACCTGGATCATTGTGGGCAAATATGTGGTTCAATTTGTCATTTGAAGTGATACAGACCAAACAACAGGTTGACTACCTCTTATCTTTTCAATGTGTATTATTTAACCTCATTCATTTGAAAAGTTTTCCACAGTCAAGGAAGTTAGTTCACATGTCTTACTAAACTCAAAAAACCAAACCCGTGATCAAAGGTTTCAGAAGATTCATCCATAGAATTCAAAGAATGAAAGATTCTTAAAGGCTCTCTGTTTCATTCACCTGTTTAAGGAAGTAACATGCATATTTTTGCAAAGTAATTCAACTTTGAAAACCTTTGATAAATCCACTGAAAAAACTCTTGCTAAAGTCAACAATGACCTCTGTGTTGCTAAATTCAATGATCATATGTTAATCCTTGATCTGGCCTCTTCCATCAGTAGCATTTAAAACAACTAACCACTCCCTTTTCTATGAAGCCCTTTCTTCTTTTGTCCTTTGCAACAATGCCCTTATTTCATCCTGGCACACTGGCTGTTCATTCTCGCACTCCTTTTTGAATTTGTCTTCATTGACCTAACTTTAAACATTGGGCTGCTCCATCTAAGATTTTAGATATCTTTATTATTTACACACATGCCCTGAGCAGTTTCATCCAAGTGTGTGACTTCAGATATTATCTAAATGTTCTTGACTTCCATCGCATACCTCTACACTGAATTCCATAATCTTATAACCAACTGCCTTTTCAAAATCTACAGCTGGATGTCTAACAGGCATTGGACTTTAACCTGTATAAAGTAATAATATCGATTTTACCCCAACCCTGAACTTCCTGCTGCCTTCTTCATCTCTAAAAATGATTGTTGCATTTTTTCATGCACTCAGGTTAAAAACTTGAAGTCAACATCTCATCTTCTCTTGAACTCATAACTTACCTCCAACTCAAAAGAAAATCCCATTATCTTCACTTTCAAAACAGAAAACAGAGTGTAGCCATTTTTCTGCCCCCAACTACTCAGTCCAAGCTATCATCATTCCTCAGCAAAAACATTGCAATAGCTTTTTAGTTGGTCTCCCTAATTTTACCTATAGAAACTCAAATAATTTTTTAAAAAACTTAATTCTGATTATAACTGTCCTCTTCTCAAACTCTTCTAGGGGTTCCCCATTTTACCAGAGCAGAAGGTAAGTATTCCCATGACCTGTAAAGCTCTGCATAAGCGAGCTCCCCACTATCTCACTGGACAAATCTCTGACCTCTCTCTTTTTACCCTGCCATAGCCACCACGGTTTTTCTGCTATTTTTCAAAGGCACTAAGCCTTCTCCTGCCTCGAAACTTTTCTCTTGCTATTTTCCTGGACAAGAAAACAAATGTTTCATCTCCACTTTTCGTTTCTCCACTAATCTTTCCCCTAAAATAGCATGTTCTTATTCTGGGTTCTTCCTATCCTCATTTTTCTGTTATATTTATCTCCAGGCCCTTGTCCTCATCCAGTTTACTGCCTGTTATTTATGATCTATCTTTCCTCGTCAACCCCACTAGAAGGTAAATTCCACATAAGCAAGAAATTTATTTTGTTCACTGTCAATCCTCACTGCCTAGAATAGTACCTGGTGCATAGTAGGGAGACAATAAAATCATCATATTTGAATGAATAAATAAATAAATAAATGGTAATTGTATCAAATAAGTGTTAAGCCTCAAAAAAAAAAAACATGGCTACTTTATAGTTGATGCTACAAAGACCCACAGGAATGGGGGCTCAAATTATTAGTCAAGATACCAGTGTTATAATTTGAGGAAAACTAAGCAAGTTATTCAGCTCAAGAAAACCCCTTAAGTTGAATAGCATTGGAACTTAATTTTTATCTAAATATAAAAAGCCCCAGTGGAAAAAAAAAAAAAAACTGTATCTCACTAATGAAGCCACAGGAGCAAAAACTGACATGCTGCCCCACATTCCAGTTGGCTTAGCACTACTTATACCATAGTCAGGAAAAAAAAAAAAAAACAACTCAGGAGGCTGAGGCAGGAGAATGGCGTGAACCCGGCTGGCGGAGCTTGCAGTGAGCCGAGGTCACGTCACTGCACTCCAGCCTGGGCAACAGAGCAAGACTCCATCTAAAAACAAAAACAAAAACAAAAAAAAAAAAGAAAGTCATCTAGTTATGGTCCCCCAGATAAATGAAATCTTCAGCATTTTTCACAAACATGACTCTAGCAAAAAAAAAAAAAAGAGAGAACAAAGGTTTTTTTCTACTTTTTCAAAGCTGGTAATCTTGGTTAACTTTGTATTTATTTTTCTTTTAGATATTTGTGTTATTTGATTTGGTGAGCAGGTTTTGCAACCTGATTCTCTTTATAAGTAAACATTTCCTTTTCTTTTCTCTGAGTCATCCTATGACCAAGCTTTCCCTGAGAGTAGTATCCCCATTAATCAATCATTCCTCTAAACCCCTCAGCACCCTGGTCAGTACTATACAATTTAGCACCTAATAATGTAACTTTGATGTTATTTGCTGTAATTTCATGCATCCCTACCACAGCAGTTAGCACATTACACTTCACATACTAGATATACAATAAATATTTGTTACTTTATAGGCACAATGGTATTACTTTAAAAGTCCTGGATATGAAAGTTGAAAGAACTCCATTCACATCCAGGGTTTGTTGCTGATTAGCTAGAAAATCTTGATCAGGCGGCTTAATTTCTCTACATTGAGTCTCTTTATCTGTAAAAGGTAATAATATCTCTCTCCCTTCACAGGGAGGAGAGTAGATCAAGTCATTCATGGGAAGCCCATAGAGCTGCAGCTTATATATTGCAGATGTCTCTGCTCTTGGCTGGATCTGAATCCAAGTTAGTTTCCTGTAAGAGTGCAGCTTCTGGAGCCTGAGTTCGCAACCCTAACCATGTTGTAGAATCACCTGAAAGGACTTTAAAAACATCACTGATTCCCAGGCCCCACCCCAGATTAATTAGCTCCTTGGAGAAAAAAATCTAATCATAGGTAATTTTTCAAAATTGTCCAGGTGATTCTAATGTACAACCAAGGTTGAGAATAATATCACTGAAGTAGGTCTGCCTAAATTCAGATCCCAGCTCCACCACTTATCTTTTATGCAACTTAAGGCAAGTAAATTAATCTCTCTAGGTTTCATTCTCTCAGTCTGTAAAATGGGGTTAATAATGGTTCCTTGCTCACCAAGTTGTTATGAGGATTGAAAGAGATAATCCATGGAAGGTGCTTCGAATACCATCAAGGACATAGTTAGAGCTCAATAAATAAAAACTAAGATTATTAATAAAAATCAGCTTTATATCATTCTTTTCAAGGGCAGGGACTATGCCTTATGTTCACGCCTCATTACAGAAATGTGACTGTATAACTAGTGCACACTCCATTCGTGCTTATGGATCAGTTAGAGCCTTCTTTCAGCTGTGTTACAATTCAAAACCATGCAGAGTGAAATCATAACCTAAACCATTATCCACTCACAGCTTGAAAAGACCAACTGGGTACCACTTACGGCAAAATACACACCTGGGGAAAAAAATGGGAATAAGAGTATCACAAAGGAAAATTAGATAACATGCTACTTAAGTTTTGCTTTTGGCTGGTCTTCACAGGGAGCAAATATAAAGAAGAGGAAAGGCTGTGTTTTAACATATTTAAATTACGAAAAAGTGCAACTTGGAGGAATCTCAGTCTTTAAGGTGAGAGAAATATCAACTGTGGGGTGGGAAAACCCTGACAGCTTACCTGTACCTCTTTGACATAAAGATTGAGTATTCTATTACATAAGTAGAGTATTAAAAAAGACAACATTAAAAATCCAGTGGTCATTTATGCTTCAATCTTCAGAGCGAAACTTATCAGAAGGATAAGCTGTAAAATGGCTAAATGTTTTCTTTATTATATTGGCACTTTATAAATTCAGAAAGCAGAACTTACCTCACATCATTTATTTTCCTTAGTTCTAAGAAGAAAAATGTCAAATATTTATATCCTTGTTACTCTCTATAATTTTCATTTGATATTCAATAGGAAGAGTAGTATGTGAAGATGGAAAATAATTTCTTTACCTATCTGACATAGTTTACTTTTATTACCCAAGTTCTTTATTACCTTTTAATCTATGAACTTTGCATTTTGTTAATTCCCACATTGGCTATACAACATAGGGAGAGAGATTTTCAAAAAATGAGTTTGTAGTAACAATAACTAAGCTGACATACGGTGAATTGTTCTATTTTCCAGCATTTTTATAGAAAAAAATGATACTTGCTAAATTATAGTAATGATGATGATTATTTCCAACATATTTAATAAAGTGCTTTAGATTTGAGTATTTCTATTAAATTATCCAGATGGTGATAGCACATAATTTCACCCAGAAATGTACATTAATTATTAACAATAAATGTAGGGCAAAACAACAGACTTCAGTAATATTACTGCACATCTGCAAAGGAGATTGTTGGCGATTTGGAAATGCTAATTCTGTGATTAATCTTCCATTTGGCTACTGAGCAACATAAGTCATGCAAAAAAGAGTGCTAAGATGAATAGAGCATGCAGACTTCAAATCAGACTCTGATCTCAGACACCAGAAGGACACTTTGGTAGGCAGTAGAAACTTCTCACCAAAAAATATGTGTATCTTTGTCATAAAACAATTTAGAGAAAGTTATGTTCTTTTGTCTTTATTTGAGGCATCTGGTCCTGGTAAAATAAAGGATACCTTTTTCCTCCTTTTCAAAGATCTCAAAACCACCATCCTACCACCTCTCTCTTTACAGAATTACTACTGTCATATAGCCTGAAATCTCTTTTCCATAACACAAAGAAAATTATCCTCTACTGTTATAAAACCACGGCACTTTTACATCTGGAATACAGCATGCAATTCTGGGCACTCATCCTCAAGGGAGACATAACATGACGGGAAAGTTCCAGATAATCGAGGGGACTGATTAAGGAGCTTCTGTGTGAGGATAGTCTAAGAGAAGAGGACTGAAGTCCATAAACCAAAACAGAAGGGAAATACAAGCAAAGTCTTTAACACTAAAAATGATAATAGGTGAAATCTGTGTTGGATGAACAAATCTCAGATATTAAGGATACAAAGAATCAAAATAGAGTTCATATTGTTAGTCTTTTGAAATGGACATAGCATGATCTATGGCTTAAAAAAGTGGGTTGGGGCAAATTTAAGAAAGTCTACTTTCTAGAACTTACTAAATTTGTAACCCAAGAAATAATACAAGTTGAAAGTATAATTTTAGAAGTTTTAATCTTAATCCGCAAAGAATACATCTATAATGAGTTATGAGCTGTTTTAGGAAAATGGTTGGCTAATGATAATAAATAATTTACTTTTATAAGGAAATAGGTGAACATGTCAGGCTCTGACAGTCAGTCATAAGGGATATTCCACAAAGTCTCTGTATTTCTTACTAAGGAGAAATCTTGATAATAATTACAATCAACAAAATTGACAAAACTATAACTAAGCTGACCAATTTAAAGAGATAAAAGACTCAAATTGCTAATATCAGAAATAAAAGAACAGACATTACTACCATTCAGTAAAAAGAGTTCAATGCCTATAAAAAGAATGATAAAGTAATATGAAGTACAATTTTATATCAACAGATTAAATGACCTACATAAAATGAACAAATTCATAGAAAGAGAAAAATGTTAAAACTGACTTAAGACGAAATAGAAAATCTGAATAGACCTATAACAAGTTAAGAAATTGAATTAGTCATCAAAAAGCTTCCCACAAAAAAAAAAAAAAAAGCCCATGACCAGATGGTTTCACCAGTGAGTTTTACCAAACATTTAAAGTAGAATTAACTGCAATCCATCACAAACTCTTGCAAAAATAGAATAGAAGGGAAAACATACTAACTCAAATTAAAGCCAGTATTATCTTGATATCTAAACCAAAGATATTGCAAAAAAAGAATACTATAGATCAATATCCAGTATAAATATAGACGCAAAAATTCTCAACAAAATGTTATCAAACCAAGGCTGGCAACATATAAAAAAGCTTGTATCCTATCACCAAATAGTATTTGTCCCAAAATGCAACATTAGTTCACCATATTAAAATTAATCAATGTAATATGTTATATTAATAGAATAAAAACAAAAAAGTGATAATCTCAATAGATGCAGAAAAAGAAATTGAAAAAATCCAACATTCTTTCATAACTTAAAAATATAAATCTCAACAAATAGAAACAGAATAGGAATATCCTCAACTTAATAAAGGACATCTACAAAATTCCACAGTCAACATCATACTTAATTGTGAAACACTGTAAACTTATGATTGAAGATCAGCAACAAAATGGACATAAGAATGTCCATTTTCATCATTCTGTTCAACATTGTACTGAAGCTATTAGCTACTAGCCAGAAAAACAAGACAAGAAAAGTAATAAAGGGAATTGAAAAGAAAGAAGTTAAGCTATCTCTATTTGCAAATGACATATTCTTATCTATACAGAAAATTCTAAAGAATCCACAACAGTAATTACACAACTTTTATATTCAAAAACAAGTCCAACAAGTTTGCAGGATACAAGATCAATATACAAAAATCAATTGTACTTCTATACATTGGCAATGAATAACCTAAAGGATAATTAAGAAAACAATTCAGTTTATAATAGTATCAAAAAATTAAATATTAGTAATAAATTTAACCAAAGAAGTCCAATACTTGCACACTAAAAACTACAAAACATTGATAAAAAGCATTAAAGTCCTAAGTGAATAGAAAGACATCCATGTTCATGAATTGAAAGTCATAATAGTGTTAAGATGGCAAGCCTCCTCAAATTGATAGAGGGATTCAATGTAATCTCCATCAAAATTACAGCTTAATTTCTTGCAGAAATTGACAAACTGATTCTATAATTTACATCGGCATTCAGGGACCCTAAATAGCCAAAATAATTTTGGTAGAGAACAAAGTTGGAGGACACACATTTCCATATTTCAAAACTTTCTACGAAACCGTCGTAATTCACAGAGTTTTATACCACCATAAAGATAGGCATCTAGATCAATGAAAAATAATTTAGAGTGCAGAAATAAACCCTGACTTTATGTCAATGATTTTCAACAAGGGTGACAACACAATTCAATGGGGGAAAGAATAGTCTTTTCAAGAAAACAAAATGAACGACAACAAAATGAAGTTGGATATATACACAATATACAAAAATTAACTCAAAATGGATCATAAATCTAAATGCAAGAATTAAACTATAAAACAGTGGAAGAAAATGTAGGAGTAAATTTTTTGACCTTGAATTAGGCCATGACTTCTTTGATACGACACCAAAAGTACGAGAAACAAATACACAACTTAGACCTCATCAAAATGAAAAACTTCTGTGTGTGCTTCAAGGGAAGTGCAAATGTAACACAATGAATCACAGAAAGTATTTGCTAATCATATATCTGATAATGGTCTAATATACAGTTTCTACACAATGAATTAATATTTGGCAATCAAAAGGGATTAAGTATTAACACATACTACATCATAAGTTAACATTGAAAGCATTATACTAAGTGTTTATAAAAAGCAAAGACTAAAGTCGAAATAAAGTATAGTACCATTTATATGAAATATTCACAGTAAGCAAATCCATAGGGATAGGAGGAGGTGGATTAGTAGTCACCAGTGCTGTGGGGATGGGACAATGAGGAGTGACTGCTAATAAATACAGGGTTTCTTTTTGGGATGATGAAAATGTTCTGCAATTACATAGTGGTCATAGTTGTATAACACTGTGAACATACTAAAAACCACTGAACTGCACCCTGTAAAGTGGTGAGTTTTATGGTATTTGAATTATATCTCAACTTTTAAAAATAATCACATATTACTTATGCTGTTTTCTAAGTTCACAATTTCATGAGTACGACCAGAACTAGAACTCCTTTCAGACCATTTATTACTACCACCACTTCCTCTTTAGGCAACTGGGAAAGAAGAGGCTTGTCCAAAGTCCAGCTCTCTGAAGTGGCCTGTCTCTAAAGGTGTCTGCTGCAATTGTTATAACCAATAAGAGTGACAATAATCACAACTAGTTACAACTTTTTACATTAGGGACATTGAATAATAGAATTCCTATATCATTGATTACAAAATAGTAAATATTTTAAAGTGACATGATTTAAGACATAAAGACTTCAGAATATCTTATGCCTATATTCACTTTTCTTCTTATAACTTTTAAGTACTCTAAGCGGAATGAAATGACCCATATTGTGTTGTTTTGTGTTGTCATAGTATGGGTCATCAAATCTATTGGCTCACATAGCAAAACAGTCTCTTTGACTTGCTTTTAAGGTTTTTCCTAGGGCTCCTGACAAGTGGCTATTAATACACAGTTCTTGAATAGAAAGGGTAATGGAAGGGAGGCAAAAGCTACGGTTATCCCAATATACCTGTTAAAACAAAACTATAGGCAATGTTGTGTTATCTGAGCCTGTTTAAGACACAGAAGTTATTTCTGTCACTTCTCACCCTTGCATCTGGCCCCCTCTCCCTGCTGTTCAGGGTTTAGTAAGGAAGTTCTGCTTATTGCTGGAACACTTGGACTAGAGACAGAAGAGTCAAGCAATGTATTACTTAAAAGATACTAAATTATGCTGCAATATTGGACAACCTTAAAATGTCGGTAGCTTAAAAAAACAGTTTATGTCTTGTACATGTTATATGTCCATCACAGGTGAGCAGAAGACTCCAATCATTGTAGTAACTCAGAGTTATAGGCTGATAAAGATACCATCTCAACCCATGATTTCATGATCACAGGAACAAGGTTTGCTTTTTAAAAAGTCATCAAGCTTCCATTGACTCCTAGAATTTGTTCTGAGGTCAGTTCTGCTCACATTCTACTGGTCAAATCGACTTTTGTGGGCAAAAAGAATGAAATAATGTTCTTTGCAGCAACATGGATGCAGCTGGAGACCATTATACTAAGCAAATTAACACAGAAACAGAAAAACCAAATACTGCATTTTCTCACTTATAAGTGGAAGCTGAACATTGGGTATGCACAGAAACAAAGATGAGAAACAATAAACAGGAATTCCAAAATACGGGAGGAGGGGGACAAAGGTTTTAAAACTACCTATCAAGTACTATATTCACTACTTGGGTGACAGGATCATTAGAAGCCAAACCTCAGCATCACACAATATATCCATGTAACAAGCCTGCACATGTACCCCTTAATCTCAAATAAGATAATTTTTAAAAGAATATCAAAGATATTTTTCTCCTTTTGAGTGAAGTAAGCAGATTATAGGCCAGTATATATGGTATGATCACATTAATGTAGAGAAAACAAGAATAGTATGTTGTAGTATAAGCTTAGAAGAAAAAAAGGACTAAAGCAAACAATATGTTTTTAAAAAGTTATGCAGGCAAGCTCAATGTCAAGAAGAGGAACAGATATTAATGAAGAATAACACCAGCTACCATGCCACTAAGAAGCCTACACAATATTTTTTCTTTTTTCTTTTTTTTTTTTTTTTTTTTTTGAGACGAAGTCTCGCTCTGTGGCCCAGGCGGGAGTGCAATCTCGGCTCACTGCAAGCTCCGCCTCCCGGGTTCACGCCATTCTCCTGCCTCAGCCTCCCGAGTAGCTGGGACTACAGGCGCCCGCCATCACGCCCGGCTAATTTTTTTGTATTTTTAGTAGAGACGGGGGTTTCACCGTGTTAGCCAGGATGGTCTCGATCTCCTGACCTCGTGATCCGCCCGCCTCGGCCTCCCAAAGTGCTGGGATTACAAGCGTGAGCCACCGCGCCCGACCCACAATATTTTTTCTTAAGTCCCGCTCTGTCCAGTGGCCTAGACAGTTCTAGCACTAACTTCCTTCCTCAAGGTCAGAAAGTTGGTGATGATGCAAATGGGGATTGAGGTGACCATTTAATAAATGCTAAGCAAAAGTAAGAAACTACTGCCTTTTTAGTCGTTTATTCAAAAATATTTATGTATGCATACTGTACTTCACATACTCCCCAAGTATCTTTAGCTGCACTAAAGATATTAGATAGTCAAAAATACCAAATGTGGCGTAGTAATGGTTGATTTTTTTAAAAATTCTCTAGTCAAGATAATCATGAGTTTTCTACATTGCTAGTCTTCCGGAGTTGAAGATAGAGGACTGCCTTCCTTAATCTCTAGAAAACCCCCATGATGTGTTATAATGCACATTGTCTTTGGACAAGAAACATCAGGAACAATGCAGGAAAAAGAGTAAGATAAGGACAAGGTGAAATTAATTAATATAAATGTTGGTCTCTCTGAGGATAGTCAGCAGTTCAGTGAGTTGTGTTCTAAAAAGGAAGCAGATTTTGTACTGGTTTGGCTGGAGAGCCTTCTATTTTTCCATCTATCCAGCCAACTAACCAGTCAGTCAAAATCTCACTATGATGTAGGCACTAAACTAGAAAAGGGACATTCAGTAGCTAAAAAGATAAGAAAGATATAAAAGTAGACATTATAGAAGGAATCTAGGTAATTATTAAGCTAGGCATATGCAGATCTAAATAATAAATGCCTTACTGCATGACCATGTCAATAATTGGGTGCCAAAAACTGCCAAGCACTGTGCTTGCTGCCTTTTATACATTAACCCATTTAACCCTTACAGAATGTGAGACGGACATTATATTTTACAAATAATGAACATTATTACGTAAGTTAAGTAACTTGAGATAGTGATTCAACTTGTAAGAGACAGAATGTGGATTCTGACTCCAAAGACCATTATCTTTCTATCATTCCATGCTAGGCACAAAATTCCCCCATGCAGCAGGGCAGGCAACCCTAGCCAAGCTGGAGGTCAATACAGAGCTATAATATTAGAAGGAAGAAAGAATGCTATGTAGTAAAAATGAGTCCATCATCCTATAGATTACCTAGCATAGAAGCACACCAGAAATCAGGTGCCACCAACTGGTCAGCCACCTAAAGGCACTGACACAGGCCTCTGCTTGTCCAATATCATCTCAGGAACTAGGTAGAGGTGATCTTGATGAAATAGGGGCACCATTAACTCCAGCTGAGAAATGTAGACGTGATGGTATTACAATTCCAGCTGAGAAACAGAGCTTGAGATATAATATTTTCGGGGTCCATATAGCATATTTTTATATTCTTACGAGAAGCTGAATTTTTTTAACTGAAATGTCTTCCAATATTAAAGGGGACACCTACCTTTCTGTCCCCAACAGAGAAACAATGCCTCTTCAAGCTAAGAGCCAGTGAGTAAATTCAAGCCTATTTTATCTCATTTCCTGGGTACAATAAACATTATTTAATTTGAAAACTTCTAATGAGGACAGCACACATCAGTGATACAGACAAACCACTGGATTGAGAACAGAAATACCAACATAGGCACAATCGCCTAATTTTCCCATCTTTGGCGTACATTAGTTGGTTAATGGACTCAAGCCAGGATATCTACACAGACAAAACAAAGTGGATAATTGCGCAATTATCTGATGAATTGAAACACCAAAGGAAGTGACTTTAGATAACTAAGATTTTGTTCTAAACTGCTGGAGCATCTTTCTTTGGGGAAAAGTTATGGAGACAGGAGTAGAAGTAGTTTGTGGATTTGCCTTTCTCCACTGCATTTTAGAGCTGTGTAGGGAGACTTAGCAGAGCTAGGAGAGGGACCCAGTCTTTGGGCTGTTGGCTGTAAGCTGCATGCTAGGAATGCCCCTCTGCTGCTATCATTAGAGGCTGGTATATAAATAGAAATAAAACATGACCAAATCTTAGCCCTAGCACTTTCCTGTGAGCTTAGTGCTCATGATTTGAGAGAAAACCAGACCCTACCCTTTTGCAATCTGGGGTCCAAGCTTTGTGGTTGCACTGATGCAATGTGCTAAGATAGTGACAGGATTCATCACACAAGAATCCTTTGTTGCAGAAACACAGCCCCTCTCATGGTAAGATGGATGGAGGTAGGGAGAGCAGTTGTTGGGACCTCAGCCTTGTTATATGACACTGGTCCGTAACCGGTTTCCACGAGGCTTTGAAGGCAGCCAACTGCTTTGTAAGGGATCAGGCTTGGGCAGGTTAGCATTTATCTACAAGTATTATTATCCATGTTTGATAGATGAGAAAACTGGGACATAGAGAGAATGAGTAGCTAGCTCAAAGACATATATTTAAAAAACAGGTAGTTCCAGGGCCAAATCTGAAGTCTGTTTGACACCAAAATTGCTATATTCTAATGACTTCATATATCCTTAAAAATCTTATTTCCACAGAAATGAAAAGGAACTGTGTCTTTTAATTTATTACATCTCTAAGGAATGTTTTCATGGGATAAGACAATAAGCTTAGTATACTAAAATAGGCATCCCTCTAATCCCATCATAAAGTATTGGGTCATGACTGGCCCATTGAACCAGAATGATTCAAAATATTAAAAAGTGTAGCAGAGACTGTCCCTCAGAACTCAGGATAAGAATTAAGAATTGAAACCAGATAGAGATTATGGAATATGCTAACATCCTTATAGAAGACAATTACTTGAATTATTTAAATAAACACAATCATATGTACATAACAGTTAAATATTCAAAAGAAATGAAAATATATATCTAACCATATTTTCATGGGTTGAAACAGATTGAACATTGATAATTCTATGTAATGAAACTGTATGCTTAAAGAGAAAATTTAAGTATCTCATTCTCAAGGCAGTTTACAGGCAAGTTGAGCTCTATGGATATAGCCTTCACCAACACAGCCAAGATTTCTCAAAGTTTGCCTACCCCTCCAAAACCATCAACCAAAGCCTAAAAAAAAAGATAACACATGACATTGTATTTATGCAACCATTTAGTAAAGACTTTTTATATCTTCAATAACTAATAAGTAAGAAATCATATAACAAAAGTAGTGGAGGTAGTAGTTAGAGCTCAATATTAATTCTAAGAAAAAAGTTTTCTACCTTCTATGACTTCCTAGGGAGTAAAAGTAGCTCAAAATGGCACAAGTATATGTCTAGCACCAAGTATAATAAATATCAAAGTGCAAAATACTTTATTCAAAATTGAGAAATGAAGGGTTTTGAGTGAGTATAATAACACAGGTCTTTTCATATAAAGAGGGGATGTTATAGAACTTCTACATTAAAATCTGCTTTCTAATAGCTCAGTAGTTCTCTCTTTGGTAAAATATGGACAATGAATTCAGCAAAAATTAAAACATCCCTACTTGAAAAAGCAAGAAATGAATCACACATAAATTTCAAGAATGAGAGGAAATTATGTGTCATATGTAATATCAAGTGGCAATACCAGGACACTAGACTGGGCAAGAATTACTATGAAAAATTGCCTGGTTTAAATAGCAATTAAGGATTTAATGGGGGAAAGTAATCAGGAATATGGGTGATCTAGCCAGTAAAGGAGCATTAAGTGGGTAATACAGTATTCAAAATACGCTCTGTGAATATTCATGAGTTGATCTTATTGTGACTTATCTATGTGGTGACATTTTCCAGTAGGAAAACATTTGACTGTAAGAAAATAGCTCCTGAGCTTCTGAACATTATAAAATTCATATTGTAAAGGAAGCAAAATTCAGTGCTATGAGTAAAGCTATGAGTAAATGATGGACAGTTAGATAAAATGTTGGAGAATAAGGACTCTGCAATCTAAAATGGCGATTTACCAATTCAGGAAAATCCATGCAGATTTTATGTTCTTTCCTATATATAGAAAACACCTGAAAAGTGATTGGTTTAAAAAGATAGAAATATCTTTCTGGCTTACCTCTCAGCGTTTTTGCATATGCTTATTCACTTGAGATAATTGCTTTCATTAAAGTTTTTTTAAAAGATACAAAGTAGTTTCAGATAAGAAAAAAACTTTATGTCCAAAATAAGTAAAGTCAGCTCTTTGTTCTTGTGAAGCTACCTGGAAGGAAACTAACAAATGACAATAACAGCAACAGGAGCAGCAACAAAAATCCATTCAGGGAATAAAGGATCAACTTAGTTAAATGATAATTTCAGAACCCCCAGTGGATATGGAAATCAGAAGAACTAAAATATGTGTGTGCAAGTGAAATGTTAGCTGCACTTAACTCATGCAAAAGAACCTGCTGAGAAAATGCATTGAGTTTGACCTGAATTAGCCAGACGGGCTGTCTAAGGCTGTGTCTGCACATCACCAAATAGTAAGAGAAGATTAAATAAATACATATGTATTTTGTTGCCATAGAACTTTCTCATGAACAGACTGTCAACACCATTTTCTTTTTATATTTTGGCCCACAACATAACCATCAGTCAAACTGAATGGATTTCCTAGACACAGTTGTTTGTCTTTAGGTGATAGCTGAGCATGGTTGTTTCAGGATCTGCAGGAGGGTCATGCCCCTCCTTTGGTCTGTTCACAAACCCAATACCTGTTTCTGAAGCTCTACCTTACAGAGATGATAATGGCCACTTTCAGTTGACTTTCCTTTCCCTTTTTGGCATCATAATCATGAATACATTCAGCATGCAAGATTTAAACAAAGAAACATTCCTCTGGCTTAATAAAAAGAAAAATATTGATTCTATCCTAAGAAATTTTGTTCCTTTCAGCCACCAAAGTCCAAATTTTACCCATACAGATTAACTGAACTTTGGGTTCACCCCAAGTTCTGTGCAGTTCCGTGAGAAAAAGAAAGAGCACATTTTCCACCTCTGCTCTTTTTATCCATAAGTTTGAGATATGCAGATCTCTAAAGTTAATGTGAAGATGAATTTAACTTAAATGTATTGAAACTTAACAAGAACTCCAAACATTCTTCATTTCCATCAAAAGAGAAATTCTTGGTCAGCTTGCTTCCTGGGGGGAAAAAAAAGTACGTGATCACTAGGGAGATGGATACTTATAATTAATACACCCTGTGAATGTCAGCTTCAGCATAACTTTTCCCTCCACACTTGTCATGGTGTCGCATACATCCTTGAGGGATCCATCAATTTACACGGAAGCATCAGGAGGCCAGAAGGAAAGTTTGTCTTCATTTCTACCTTCCTTCCAAGGTTAACTACCTTTGGATCACATTCAGACTAAAATAAGAAACTCAGATTTTTTTTCCTAGGGTTTTAGTTCTTTAATGTAAAAAAGAAAAGAAAGAAAAATTAAGCCTAAAATGAGTGTGATGCATATTCATAAAGGTCAAAGCATTACTCAAGCTATTGCAGTGTTGGTGACCTTGAGCTATATCAACTTGCTGACCTTGATCTGTAAAGGATCTAGGGAAATGTACACCAAAGATAGTGAATGCTTGCAAATATAATGATATATCTATACACCTCTACTCATAAAAAAAAAAAGTCTGTATAGACATACAATTATAAAGGTGTCGAACACAGCAAAACAAGGACAGGGGCTATGTCACTATACTGAAGATCATAGCCTAAGGAGTGAGTCTAAGAATGAATCTGCTAGTCAAAAAATCTGAAAGGCAAATAGAAGCTGAGGAAAAGTTGATCTTTTCTTGCTACCTACTACCTTTTTATTTTTGTCCCCAAGCCTTATATCAGCTCTTTTCTTACTCTTGATTTGTATACAGCATTAAAAATCATGTATACTATTTTTTTAAATATTGCTTTTCTCGGCCTCAGTTTAGCCTGGGATTTATGTATCTTGGTATTTTTTAAAATAATTTTATGGTTTTCTGTTGTATTTGTTCTTAGTCATTTTTTTTCTATCTATTTACTTTTGGGCTTCATCTGATTTTAAAACCAGCAAAGTTACATTTTTTCTAAAAGAATCTTCATGCTCAGAATGTATAATCTTAATTTTATTTTTCAGACTTTTCCACCTCCTCTTTACCCACACAACTTCCTCAATGATGTTTGGTCAGTATCAAGATACACTTTTAGTTCCTTCTCTGCTTTATTATTTTTCCATCTTTTTTCTCTAATTGTGCTTTCTCCTTTTCTTGATATTCCAACACCAGCAACAATGACTACAGCTGCTCATCCTGGATCTATCTTCGTCCTTGATGCGCCCTCTACCTTGGCAATATTGTCCAATTCCGTTTCTGCCTAGATGCCCCACCAGCAACTTAAAATTCTTATGTCCAAAACTTAGTTTACCAACCCTCTACCCAAATTATCTCCCCTTGTAGATGATCAAATTTATTTTCTAACTGGCATAAATAGCTCCAAAAAAATCAGGTTACAAATATGTTCAAATAGAGAGGATCCTAAAGCCCTCCAAAATGCTTGCATAGAAAGAAATTCAGTTTTTCAGTTTTAAGGTTCCCTTTTCCTACCGAATAGTTAAAAAATGCCCAAGGGTATTGAATGTCCAAAAAGTGGGTCATTCCAACTTGCACTCCCACTGGAATCTAATAAAACCTAATGCTGACATTGTTTCTCTTGTTTATTTTGTTTGTACAGGAATCTAAAGCTAGGTATCTCCAAGCAAGTGCTTGTTGTAGCTTCAATAAGTAAGACAGAGAGATCTGGCATTGCGGAATCTCTAAGGGAGAAAGAACTCACCTTCAAGTCTTTCTTTTGCCCTTTGACACCCCAGAAATTCAGATACATTATCAGTTAAGCAAGAGAAATGTATGTGTGGTCTACTATGCCCTCTGAGTGATTCTGATGTACTTTTACTTTCACTTTGCCCCACCACATTTGGTACTTCCAGTTTTATATTGTCTTTCTTTTCTCTTTACTAGGAATTCCAGGATGCCATGATCCCTTTGTCCCAAGGTTTTTGTTACTCTTCTTAAAATCAAAAATAGCCCAGAATATCAGCTTCCTTTAACATCTCATAAAAATTAAATGGTTAGTATGTTATGTTAAGTATGTAGTTTCTACTTTTAGCAAAATAAGTTACTCCACATACATGTGCATCCATGATATAGACATTCTGTGTTCTGTATTTGAAAATCATTTCCTACTTAATTTATCTGCATGAGTTTTGCAGCATACTCCTCCTACACCACTGATTCTTTGTTTTATTTCTCTTATTTTAGTTCAAATGCTCCCCATCATTTCTACCACTGCATTTGTATTGATTTTTGCAGTTATAGACATTTTGAAGCTGTAAAACTTTTTCTGTTCTCTAAACATTAAACTATCTTAAGAACACATTATGTCCTTTCATTCATAAATCTGGCCCTGCTAAATCTCAACAGAAGTTTTGGCAATTGTATTTTGTGTATGCATGTTTAAATATAATCCTGGTTCTCTTCCCTGCCCCACAAGTGATTTATTTACTTTGAATTCTCTACATTGTTTCAGATTAATCTTACCTCTGGTTTCCCCCATCAGTAACTTTTTAAAATTTAGCTTAATGATGCTTCATTCTCTCAACCATACTGGAATGCAGATAGTCTCCAAGTCCTTTTAATATTTCCTCTAGCAGAGGGTACCATTTCACTTGCAGCAGATTAAAGTAGTATAAAACTTGGGGTAAAAACAGACATCTTAAATATATGCTTTGCACATTCCTACAAGAGTCCTCTAGTTTCCAATATTTATTGGAGTGTCAGATGAATTATATATCTTCATTAACACCCTGTAAACATCACCTATAAATTTCCACGAAGATTTTCCTATTTCTGAGGCTTTGGGATTTAGATCCTGGGGAAATAGAAGGAGGGCGTTGTTCAATATATGCAATTTCTGGCTCCATCTCCCCTTTTTAGGCTGACATAACATAGTTTACCAGGCACTCAGGGCAGGATGTTTAGTCAAGTACTTACTTCAAGTTGTGAAAGGCAAGAGGCTAAGGAACAGATTAAATTTGTTGCACAAAGGAGTGTTTTTACATAATCTAACTAGAAATTCCTTGAAAATAGACACATACTGTTAAAAACAATAACAACCACACATACACACACAAAAATACTTGAGCAGAGGACATTGACTCCTTCTTCTACAACTTACCCCGCCATTTTCTCAAAGTGAAAAGAACCATAGGCAAGTTTGCAACTAGGCATCTAAGATACGTTATCATGAGCAAGTTAAAGTCTGGAGGCCAAAATTCAAGTCTTCAAAGGTCTGAAGCAATCACCATGCCTATGGTTAAAGAAAATGTATATCTTGATTCTTGGAGATTAGGTAAGCAAGACACTAACTCCAATCATCATGCAGAAGAAGTGAGTTTAACCCCAGGGTAAGACTGACTTCCTCTTTGACATCTGATCTGTCATATATGCTCTCTGCCTACTTGTAGATGTCTCAAGGCCTGAAAAACATACACCTAGGTAGGCCAGCCTACTGTTGCCCAGGCACATTCTGACTATGGATAAGGTGGGCATAGAAATTTTGTATCCCCAATTTTGTATACAATTTTGTATACAATTACTCCTTGTCATCAAGGGGATTTATGTCACTAGTTGGTGAAATAAAACAGCACACATAAAACAGAACTGCTACTGAAGTACTAGTTTTGAGTAGGTTCAAAGAAAATGATGAAGGTGGTCTGACATAAACACAACAACAATAATAGTAATATTTACCGAACACATTCTATATGCCAGACTTCATACTAAGTGTCTTATATCATTTATTCCTCACATTACACCTGTAAGTCAGATACCATCACTTCTTTTACTTACAGATCAGGAGAGCAGTTTAGAATAGATTACATGAAGTTAGGCAGGTAGTAAGAAATGGCACAGGTCCTATAACCCACAACATTTGAACTCACAACCTGAACCCTCATGGACATCCTCAGCAGGATCCTGAAGGTAGAAAGGCAGGGAGAATAGTAAAGTCTGTATAAAAAAATGCAATGTCTATTACAGGTCTATTTCAGGTCTCTATGTTGAAGCCTTCTTGATAGAAGGGTAAAACAGACATCTTAAATACACGCTTTGTACATTCCTAAGACAGTCCTTGTAATTTCCAGTATTTATTGGAGTGTCAGATGAACTGTATATCCAGGTTTCTTGATAAAAGGCTTCAACATAGACCTGTAAATGCAGAACTTCACAAATTTTTGTTTTCCCCACAGATTCAGCATAAGGAATTGATAGAATTATTTCCTTCACAAGTCCAGCAGATACTCCTTATCAGACAAACCTGAATTTAATCCTGGTCTTCATACTTCAGGATAAGACCTTTGAGAGGCCATTAAACCATTCCAAGCCTCAGTATCCACATCTGCCAAATGGGAATAATAATAGCAAGTAAGTCATAGGACTATCATGAGGATTAAATATTTCCTACAGCACATTTACCTCTGTGTCTAACATACAGGAATCGCTCAATAAATACTAGTTATTTATCAACACACTGTGCAAGGCACTGTTTTAAGAATTAAAAAGCACAAAGTATGATATGAACCCTTACATTGTTTAAGTTCAGAAGGAGAATAGAGATGTGGTTGCCATTCTACAGATATAATTACATAGGAGAGTTGGCTCACCTTTTCCATGAAGGCTTCTAGTAATTTCAATTGAGCAAAGATTCTGTCCCTTCTTGGAATCTCATAGCATTCAGTGGGTACCAAATATGTTTATTTGCTATACCTGCAAAATAATATATGTTCTGTGAAAACTGGGCCTGCTTCCCCTCTGAGCAAGTAACTGAGGAAAGCAGAAAACAGCATATCAAAAAGAAAAGTAGGTTTGATGCTGGAGAATGTGCTACCCAGGGAGTGGAGGGAGATAGGAGAAGCTTAATGCTGCATATACCGAGCTGGCAATGTTCCCCTGGGAATAGTCTCCAACGGGGAAAGGACAGAGTTAAACTAATTTAATTACATCAATTAGATTAGGGTATCCCAAATGCCTATAGTCCTCCTCCAAATTGAGAAATTTCAGAAGTTGGTTTGGAGTGACCCCTTTTCTATTTCCACACACGTCTCCCTCCTTCTAGTGAACTCACCACTATATTTTTCCAGACACTCAGTACCCTCATAGTCCTTTGTATAGAGAATACTTTTTGGTTTTCTTTCTTAGAGAGTTACTTGCACAAAACAACTTTTTGCTTTCTTCCTAATTTCCTCTTGCCCAACTGATTGTTTTCCAGATGCACTGAGCTATAATTGACAAATAAAAATGGTAAATATTCAAGGTGTACACTGTGATGATTTGATATACATATACATTGTGTATTGATTATCATAATCAAATTAATCAACACATCCATTACCACGCATAGTTACTACTGTGTGTGTATATGTGATGAGGACACTTAGAAGGAGATGTTGGTCGAAGGATACAAGATTGCCTCACATGATTAACAGCATTTTTCAGTGTAGCTGGTGTCTGCTGTGCATCAGAAGGGAAGTGATGTAATTAACACATTTTTCTAAGGTATGAATGAGTGATGCCTTCTTGATCTTACCAGGATTATACATACTTTAAAAAGGTATGCTTAAAATATATATGTTGAATCACAGGGTATGTTTAGAATCTAAGTTAAGCTGTAGTTTGTAGAAATCAAGCTCTTTTGTATGTTGAACGGAAAATGAGATTTTAGGCAATATGAGAGAGAGATTATACAGTTTTTATGGCAATGTGGACAAGTATCCATTCTTGTGGCATGCTTGACCAAGAGCTTCTTTATTTCATTGGGAAAGACCCTTTTATATAGAACACTGTTAAGTAATGCATGTATTTACAACTATAAGGAATTCTAATTTGAAAATATTTGCCAGTGGTTTTGAGTTTCCTTCTGGGAAGATGGTGACAATTCCAGAAAAATTTCAGCAACAAGGCAGCACAAGAACCAATGCCATTTGAATTGGTTTAACATAAAGAAAACCAGGTGGATGGAAAAATTCTGACTTTTCATCTCAGCTAGGGACTTACAGGCCCCCTGATGAAAAGGACTCAAGCCACAGCATTGAGGACTGCTCAATAAAGATGTTTTCCCAGGATGTGGCAGCAGTTAAAAAGCAAATAGGTTTCCGGGATATAACAAAAAGGGTTGGAAGATACAGTGGCACAATGAACAATGAAGGCTTTCTCTTCAGAAAGACTGGACGCCTGCCATCTTAGCACCTGAAAGCTACGAGGCAGGTTGAAAGAATCCTGAGCAATGCGTCGGAGACAGCTTGAAGTGAGGATGATCTATTCTGAAGGTCTGGGAAGGCGAATTACTGGCAGTCAGATGGAAGGATTCACAATTATGAAAGCCATGGCAAAAGCTGATCAGATTCTCCTTTCTACTAGGCTTCATGCTTCAAAACAACCAGAACCTCATTTTATTAAAATGCTCATCGCTGTCAGTTAAGGAGACGGGAGTCTGTTTGACAGTATTGCCTAAAAGGCATTGTTAGGGATGCTGGCAGGACTCTCAGGCCACCTGACCTAGACAGGGCTCTTACTTATGCATCCTCCTAGCACAGCCCTGGAAGCTAAACTACATTTTGAAGACAAGTCAGGCTGATTTCTAGATTAAATTCCCCTGTCCACTGCTGTGTGCTTCACCGAATGTGGTAAGCTGAGCGTGAACTTGAGCAAAGCGCTGTTGAGCAAATAAAGGCAGATAAAGAATGTTAAAAGGACTAAAAAAATTATAAATTGCAAACTGTCAGATCATCCATAGCCTCAGCCAAGTCCAAATGTCTTCATTTCCGTTTTCTACCCTGGCCAGTCCACTTGAGTCTCTCCCACTGGTGTTTTTGGGATACAGTCCAGGCCATTATGAACAGATCCAACAATGTGCAATGATCTTGAAGCTTGCAGAAAAGTTTGAGACTACTTAAATTACACCCCATTTATCTTTACCAGGGGATCTTGTAGTTCTGTCAAAAGTGTTTTTAGGCCCTGGTGAGCTAACTTGCAGTAGTTCTACCATTTGGGAAAGATTTAGAGGTACAGCTCATAACAAACGCTCAGGATTTAGTATTTCTTTTTAGTTCAATCTTCTGTCTACTCCCATTTCAATGACTGGAACCTCTTTCCTTCCATAAGTTATGCCTATTCTCCCTTTGGTGTATTTTCAGCTACATGTGAAAACATACCCCTTTGACAATCTTGACCTTCACCCAAACTTAAGAAGACTCCATACTAAACCAAGCCATTTATTAAATGTTTAATTGCCTGGGGTATAAGTGGTTGAACTCCCCAAGTTTCTGCATATGATCTCTTTCCCTCTCCTATCAGCATTTAATAAAACAATGCGTTAGGGAAACTACTGGAGTTTCCAAGAAATCAAGTAAAAGGGTGTGTGGTGGTATGCAAGAACCCTGGATCTAGAGCCAGTGGAGTTGGACTGGATACCAAGCTCCACCCTTAGTAACTATGGTTTTTTTAGAAAGTCTATCTGGCTTAGCCTTGGTGTCTTCATCTGTGAAATGAGGATAATGTCTGCCCCCAGTGATGTTTGCTAACTACCTGATGTGATACACATAAGAGCTATTTCATACAATGCCTTGTGTTGAGTAATTGATTTT